>NC_092512.1:34845525-35480942 GCF_047511675.1 Marmota flaviventris
ATTGAATATTTGCATTTAGTTGATTTAGTATCAGACCATATTCAAACCACTAATTTGAGTTTTGCTTTCATTTTTATATTTTATGAACATGCAAAAGTATAGAAAAATTACATATCTGGTAGTGTATCGTAGAGTTACAATTAGTCTCTGATTAAACCATTAAACTTTAGTCCAATTAAGAAACAAGTAAATAACTTCCCTGAATTCTGTTATTCTTACAGGGAATTTTTATTTAATGCAATTGAAACAATGCCATATGTTAAGAAAAAAGCAGATTGGGCTCTGCGATGGATAGCAGATAGAAAGTCTACTTTTGGTATGTAACTCTCAATTACATGTAATCAAATTTGCTTTGGATGATGTACTATCCACAGCCCAGTTGTGCTAGGGTAGTGGGATAGTTTGCCAAGAGATTAAAGAAGTTGCATGGAGATGGCATGTGAGATAGCATAAGGATTATTGAAGACTGCTTGAGGAAGGTCCAGGGGTGACTGGCCGGATAGATTACATCTCCGATTGTCATGGTGCTTTGCCAGAAAGTAGTGCCTCTGTTTCTCATGGCACTTGGTCCAGTAGTGGCCGGCTGGACAAGCACTTATCTTGTCCACAGTGCTCTCTGTTCCACACCAATTACCACAGGAGGGAGGCTCTGTAGGGTAGGATACAGAAGCAGTGACATCATTAGCTTGCTTTGTCCCATTGTATGACCAGCATTCCAAAGGATTTAGCAGACAAGCACAAAAGCAATTTTTTACAGGTAACACTAGTTTGCACCTCATAGATCTCTTGTGTCTGTAGAACTCCCAGAGACACCTGGACCACACTCAAGAACAAGTGATGTAATGCTTATATGGGCAAGTATGTGGTATATTGGTGAAGAAACAGATATGTTTGCATTGCCTCCAGTTCATTGTAAGAATGAGAAAAGCAGTGCTTCTTGATGTGCATTAATAGCATCTGGAAAATTTGTAGAAAAACCCTGTAGAATTCTGGTTCTCACTAGACAGAGTAATTCAGGAAGTGCAAGTGGGACTGAGGAATCTGCATTTCATATCCAGATGATTTTTTCACAAGTGGTTTGAGAAGCACAGGTTGGGATACTGACTTCAGAGAAAAAAGCAGGAAAATATCAGGGTGTTTAATATGCGTTGAAAATATTAGTATGGATAGATACTGATAGAAAATGATGAATAACTTACAGAAAGTTGGTGTTTTCTGATACCACCCAAGAAAGACAAACTAGAAATAGAGAAAACAGAGAAGGATGGAATCATCTTGCAGCCACAGCAGGGGCTTCAGTTAGATTTTTTCATATTGTTTAATCTCAAAGAAAATCCCACTTAGGATTCTGATTTAGGGTCTCAGAAGAAAGAATATATTTTAAAATGGTGCAGGAGGAGGAGTGAAATAAGAAGGGAAAGGGAGAAGAGTGAAATGCACATTGGCAGCTTTCTATTTTGCAAGTGGAACTAAAAGACAGTAACACAGAATTATTGTTTTGCTTTACCATATACTGTACTTTCCTTTAAAGAAAGAACAAGTGCATTTTTTAAAATTAATTGTGCCATCTACACCATTAGTAACTTTAGGTTGACAAGGCAACTCTTTCATCTGGCTGAGGTCTTTGCCTAACATTTTGGGGGATGCTCTAGGTGACTTTCATACCAAGTGAGGACCCACTGTAGCAACTGTTCTTTCCTTATCTCCAGACTCCTGTAATCCATTAATTTTAGCTAAAGAGGACCTAAAAATACTCCTTAAAAAATAATTAGTTAGTTTTAGGGGTTGCGGTTGTGGCTCAGTGGTAGAGTACTGCTCGCCTAGTATCTATGAAGCACTGGGTTTGATCCTCAGAAACACATAAAAAATAAATAAATAAAGTTATTGTGTCCATCTACAACTAAAAAAAATTTTTTTAAATTGTTAGTTTTAAGTTCATATATTATAAGGAGATTCAATTGTAGTAGAGATAAAAATTTTAAAACAGATATATTAAACCTTAATATATGTAATGAAATTATATTTTATACTTCAAGTTCTAGTTATACAGTCTTGCATCATAGAGCTCAGCTATCTTAAAAATATATTCCACTTTCTTCTCTCTAAAACAAATCATGAGGCTTTAACATTCATTTCCTTTTAGAAGAAATGTTTTGGGACTCTCTTTTAATTTCACATATATTCTTGAAAATTTGTAAAATTTACCCTTTACAATCCTTCAATCTTCTCCAAAAATGGTCATCTATAACTATTTATTATGATTCTCATTCTTTGGTATTCATATGAATGCATGGAATGGTTAAAATGACAATTTCCCCCTTGTTCAGAATGATATATATATATATATATATATATATATATATTTTTTTTTTTTTTTTTTTGGCGGGGGGTATTAGTATTTGAACTTGGGGCACTCGACCACTGAGCCATATCCCCAGCCCAATTTTGTATTTTATTTAGAGACTAGGTCTCACTGAGTTGCTAAGCGCCTCGCTTTTTGCTGAGGCTAGCTTTGAACTCCATGTTCCTACTGTGTCAGCCTCCTGAGCTGCCGGGATTACAGGCGTGCGCCACTACGCCCATCAGAATGTTTTTATTAGTCTTGTTTTCTTATAGATATTTACCCATATGATGTTACCTTAATGCCAATTTAAAAAGTATCAAATATAACTACCTGTCATTTTATTAATAGGAACTTAAAAGTATAGTAAATTATGTTAAACTAATGATGAATGTCTTGCTTAAGCTTAGTGATTATTTTTATTACATTTTAATATTTAGTTAATATATAACACATCAAGGAATCTTCTTTTCCACAATTGAGGGCTGAGGGTATAGCTCAGTGGTAGAGTATCTGTCCAGAATGTGTGAAGTCCTGGGTTTTATCCTCATCCATGCCAAAAACCAATCAACCAATCAACCATTCCTTTGACATAGTGAATATTTATTTAATTTATATTTCTTTTGTTTTTTTCTGAAGTTAATTTTAAAATTGTGTCTGTAAAAATGAAATACTTCATAAGTCTTTCCCATGTTTTAGACTACTAATAGAAATTTGGATTACCAAGTATATGATATAATTGATCTATCTGATTTGGTTTGATAATCAGGGAGAAACAAGGACAAACCAGAGCATTATTTAGCGACAGCCAGAAACATTTGAATTTAGTCAGCTTTCTTTTTAAAATTTAAATATTGTAATTATATTTGTTCTGGAAATTTAAAATATTTATTCAGTTTCTACATCAAATTTTTGTGTTTTCTATAGAATGAATTTTAATGTTTTTTAACATCTTCTATAATTTCCATTGGTTTGGTTGAGGACACATTTATTAAGTACCTGCTATGTGTTTGCTCCTGCAGTAAGTTCAAGGGATATAAAGTACAAGATACTAGCTGGGCATGGTGGTGCACAATTGTAATCCCAGTGATTCGGGAGGCTGAGGCAGGAGGATTGTAAGTTTGAGGCCAGCTTCAGCAACTTAGTGAGACCCGGTCTCAAAGTAAAAAGGACTGGGGATGTGACTCAGTGGTTAAGCATCCCTGGTTTCAGTCCCTGGTGTCCCCAGCCCCCACAAAAAAGATACATGTATAAGAAATATAAACTATGTCATCAGTAACAAAGGCCTATAGTTTCCTCAAGCACTCAGTGCCTTTATCTCACAATCTACAACCTTTCTCCCTAGATATGCAGTATGGTGACATAAGGGGCATGTGTATAATCTTTTGGATTAAGTCTATAATCATTTCCTAGAGATGATGTTATAGATTATGCCACTAGATATATTTCAGGAATAGGCTTCTGAAAAGAAAGAAACTTTTGAAATTGGCCCTTATGTATTTAGCAGAGGATAGTATTTTTGCTTGGATGATAGGATATTTTTGCTTATGTTTTTGGTATTAGCTGTTGAACCTGGGAACACTGAGCCACACCTCCAGCCTTTTTTATTTTTTATTTTGAGACAGGGTCTTGCAAGGTTACTAAGGACTTCACTAAGTTGCTGAGGTTGGCCTCAAACTTCAGATTGTCCTACCTCAACCTCCTGAGTCACTGGAATTATAGGCGTGCACCACCTCAACCTCCTGAGTCACCAGAATTACAGGCGTGCACCACCACACCTGGCTGTGATAAGACATTTTACCTTATAGGTATATGTATTATCATCAGCTGGGTTCGTCTATTTTTTAATTGCATATTCATGACAATGTCTTTGAAATTTTATAACTAGTTTGTAAGCTATATAGGTTGCTAAAAATATAAATCTCAGCAGTATGTGCACATACTGTACTCACATGCATGTGCCTGCATTCACAAGCACCTGAAGGTTACAGGCAAATCACTTATTTTTTTGAGTAGAGTTTGAGTTTCTTAGCATAGAGACCTGGTCTCATTGATCCTTCTGTCTTTTCTTTGCCCAGAAACCAAGTCTACAGGAGTTGTTTGATATAGGATTTGAAGTAGACATATCTTTCTGTCCTAGTAGGTAGGGTAGAATATTTCCTTCTCTGAAGATCTTTGGCCACTGCACTAACTTGTTTATTTCTTGGAAAAATAGTTGAGGTATTATTAAAAAAATATATAAACTTGCAAATGTTTGCAGTATGTGATATTTAGAAAGCGAAACTGTTTTTTCTCCTAGGGGAAAGAGTGGTGGCCTTTGCTGCTGTGGAAGGAATTTTCTTCTCAGGATCTTTTGCTGCTATATTCTGGTTAAAGAAGAGAGGTCTCATGCCTGGGCTCACATTTTCCAATGAACTGATCAGCAGAGATGAAGTAAGGTTTGAAGTGTTTCTCCAGTTACATTTGTTTTCATATGTCATGTTCATCTACTTTTCTTTCCTCTGGGAAATGCTTATGGTGACTCAAATACCCTGGTAATTAAAAGGAAATAGGAAGTCATTTCTTCTATGGCCGGTAAGATTGCACTTTCTTACTGTGTCTCTCATCATTCTTCTCAGTCCCTGCTCATTCTTTAACATCAGTATGCTTCTGGACATCTGCTTTGGCCTCCCTGACTCCTTGACTTTGTATGACCTTCTGGCTCATCTTATTTATTCACATGATATCAGCTACCATCTAAAAGCTCACAGTTCCCCAGACTTTATCTTTATCCCAGATAGTCTTTCCTGATCTCCAAACAAACAGGTGCACCTTAGTTGTTTTCTCCTGGATTAGTCCACAGGTATCTCAAATCTGACATTTCAGAAATCAAACACATCATCTTTCTTTCAAAATATGTTCTTTTTCTGTTTTACTTACCTTAATGAGTCTCCCCCTACCCACCCTCCAGTCATCCAGTTTGAAATCTGGGAGTCATTTCAAATTGCTTTTTTCCTATTGAGCCACATCCAGTCGTAAGTCTTATCTCTCCCTCTGTCTACAAAACCCTTTCCATTTTTCCTACCACTTTTTTTTTTTCTACCTGTTGATGACCTTCTCAAAGCAGGCAACTTAAAATTTTCCTTATCCAACTGGGTCAAATTGACCATTTTTGTCTTTTATGTATCCCTTCAAAATCTAAACTTGTTCTTCTGTGTTAGAGTCGACAATACATATTTGTCTCTTCTCTGCTGGAGTTTGAGTTTCTTAGCATAGAGACCTGGTCTCATTGATCCTTCTGTCTCAATAGTCATCCTATTACAGCCATTCAGTTCACATTTATTGACTATAATAATCTTGGTTCCTCAGTTTATATCTAAGTGACCTTGTCAAGTTACTTTACTTATCTGATCCTTAGTTTCTTCAACTATAAACCTTAACAGGGCTTTTTTTTTTTTTTTTTTTTTAATGCAATGAACAGTATATATGAAAGCATGTTTTTTTTTTTTTTTTCAGTACCAGGGATTGAACCCAGAGGCACTCTACCACGGAGCTACATCCACAGTTCTTTTTATTTTTCATTTTGAGGCAGGCTCTCACCAAATTGCTGAGGCTGGACTCAAAACTGGGATTCTTCCACCTCAGCCTTCCAATTTGCTGGGATTATGGGTGTGTGCCACCATACCCAGCTGATAGTATTTTTTAAGTGCCATAAAATGTTTTCTATAATTACTTTTTGACTTTAATATGTTTAAATTTCTGATAACTTTTATCATAAATGTCATATATGATTATATGTTTATTATAGAAAATTTAGAGAACAAAAAGTTACACAACGCACAGGTGATCACTTTGACAATTTTATTATATTTCTAAACTTGTTTTCTACATTTATATTTATGCAAATACATATAGATACAATAGTTTCACAAATCATAGTTTCATTTTTTTCACTTGGGAAAATATTATGAGCATTTTTCTATGCTATTAAGTATTTTTTGAAAACAGTTTTTTTAGATATATAATAGTAGATGAATGCATTATTTATTTGACAATAATTGGAAATTTAAGTTGTCTTTAGGATTTTCATTTTTTTGTTGTTGTTGTTGTTATATATACTTTGTATATAAGCTTTGTCCTAACTTTACATTATTTTCTTACACTTGATCACAAGAAGTAGAATTAGCAGGTTATGTGATCACTTACACTTGCGGATTTCTTTCCAGAAATTTTATAGACATTTTCTGCTTCATCTAGCAATGTATGATCATTTTCTTACCATATACTCACCAGAATTTGGGTTAATTTGCCTAGTATTTGATAAATTTGATAAGAGCAGTTTACATCTCATTATTTGGTTTTGTTTTTGATTATTACTTAGATTGAACTTTTTTCAAAATTATATTAGTCATTTGTATTTTTCAGTAGTTATTATATTTTTGTTTTTTGCCTCCATTTCTGTTTTATATTAATATTTTTCATATTTAACTGGGAGTGCTCTTAATATTTAAAGGTTTATTTATTTGATAGTCTATAATCCTTAAAGGAAGGATGAATGTTTGCATGTTCATTGGTATATTCACAATATACAGTGACTAATTGAACTCTTTCAAGAAGTGTTTGTTTACTGAATTTGTATATTCATTTCTTATATTTATTGCATGAATATAACAGAATATGTGAATTTTATTATATTTGTTTTATATTTTCTGTTTGTCCTTTTTTAAATTTTGTTTTGCTGTTAGCATATAAAAATCTTAAATTTCATTGTAGCAATTTAGCAGTCATGGGTTTTTTATTACATTAAACTGAGTACAGTATTCCAAAAAAAATAAAAATCTTAAATTTTATTGATCTACTCCCAGAAAAGTTAAATCATCACTTTGTTGTTGTTGTTGTTGTTTTTGTGGTGCTGGGGATTGAACCCATGGCCTTGTACATGCAAGGCAAACACCCTACCAACTGAGCTATGTACCCAGCCCTAAATTATCACATTTTTTTTCTTGATTTTTTTTAACATTTAATTCTCTAATACAATTGGAATTTGTTTAGTATAAGTATAGAATTTAGAATAAAAGCAGTATGATATAGAGTAAGTTAGTGCCGCAGTCTGGCTGGGCACAAATGCCGCAGTCTGGCTGGGCACACAATCACGAGCCACCACACAGCTTGTAGATTCAAACAGCAACTCTTTATTCCCGAACTCACACCAGCCGTCTACAATCACGTTCTGGGGAAATCCACGTTCTCTACCCAAATCCACCTCCACTGGGCTTCTGTCTCCCAAAAAATACTGTCTGAATCCCGTGAGAACTCAAGGGGAACTCAGGCAGCAGGATACGCCCTATTCCCAGCAGGAATAATCTTAAACCTGGAACGCCCTAAACCGGGAACGCCCTAAACCCGATTATCCTAAACCGGGAACACCCTAAACCCGGATCCGCCCTGGTCCTTGAGCAAGGTCACCTACATGCAATGTCACTGCAAAATGTCCTATTTCCACGAGTCCTTCCACTAAGCAACATGGGGTACGCTGGCAAGGAAATTGTCATACCTACTTGGCTAATGGCTCCCAGCAAGTTAGAATTTAACTTAGTTTTAGTTTAAACACTTTCACTTCTCTTTCCAGTAATCCATCCTTTCTCCACCAGTTTCTGCTGTCTTCTTTATTACATATTAAGATTTTATTATACTAAAATCTGTCTCATGGTCATTTTTTCTGCTTCATTGACTTACCTTAGAGTAAGTTTTTTATGATGCCATACAAGCTATTCTAATTATTGTAGTTATATATTTTAATAATTGGTAGAATAAATCTGAAAACTTTCCTTTTTTAAGTATTCTTGTGTGGACCTAACCATTTATTCTTTTTTTTTTTATTAGGATCTAAGGTGTTCACCATTTATTCTTCTAGATTTTTATTTTTTGAATTAAAAAAAAATCCCATTGGGATTAAAAAAATTTTTTTAAATTTGTTCTACTTAGTTATACATGACAGTAGAATGCATTTTGACATATTGTACACAAATGGAGCACAACTTCTCATTCCTCTGGCTGTACATGGTGCAGAGTCACAACACCAGTGTAATCATACATGTAAATGGAGTAATAATGTTGTCTCATGCCACCATCCTTCCGATCCCCACAGCCCCACCCCTACCCTCACTCCCTCTGCACAATCCAAAGGTCCTTCATTCTTTCTTACCAACACCCCCACTATCCCACTGGGATTTTGATTGGAATTCTTTAAACACAAAATTAGTTTTATTCATTTATTGATTTGACAATTATGAGTGTCTACCTTTTATTTACTGGTCTCTGTAATAGGTAGCTAGTTGTCAGTTCTCGTCAACTCTTTCCTTAACATCTTTCAGTAGTTTATTTGACATAAACTTTCTTGTAATTTGAAGTATTCTTCTTGAATCAAGTCTGCAGAAAAAGAACATTTCACTAGTAAATTTTCTAAGATTAGTTGTTAAAAGAGATGTGTGTTTTTTTTTTTTTTTCTTTTAGTTTTTTTTTTCTGGGAATTGATAACTTAACCAGGTAAATAATCCTTGTAATAACAACCTTTGATTTAGGGATCTTTGAATTGTCTTTGAGTTTTGTTGATTCATTTATAAAAACCTAGGCAACTCTTACTTGTAATCATTTAAAATATATGTTCCTTTTCCCCTTTCCCTTCTTTGGTTGCTTACAAAATTATTATTATTTTTTGTAATTTAGAAATGTTAATTGATTTTTACCTTGCTATCATGTAAATTTTGCTGGGAATTCCATTATTTTTCTATGTATGGCCCTTTAGTTTAGTTTTGTTTTGAATTTGTGAAAATTTTCTTTTGTTGTTCTTTTGATTTTCAGCTTTGCTCCATCTGTTCTGTATATCAGAATCCTGATTATAGGTTGACTCTCTTTGTTCTCCAGTTACTGAACATTTTATAATATTAATTGTATTTGCATAATCATTTTGTTCTCGGGGCATTTCGTATGTTTATTTTCTTTCTTGGTTTAGTTAATGGTAATGTCACTTCTGCTTTTTACAGCTTCAGATGATATTTATTATTTTATAGTTTCCATTATCATTGTACTGAATTCATTTTTATCTTGAGCTATTCTTGAGATATCTTTTTGAAATATCTCTGAGTTTCATCCATTTTTTAAATACTACTTATTATTTTTCAATCATCCCTTAATTTTTTTGACATTTAGGGATTAATGAATTTTCATTTTGGCTCTTCTCATCTTGTTTTCTTTTTTAAAAATGCTTTTGGTTGTGTATATTTTTTCTTGGTTTGTTTGTAAATTAATTCTTCTTTAATGTTGGTGAACTAAGATTTTCTGGCAGTGAATTTTTTTATTATAAGTTATTGAATTAGCATTTAATGAGATTTGAAGGAAAGAAGTTCTTGGTCTTATTAATTTCTCTTTAATTCCCTATAAATTTCCACATTGTGTTCTTAGAATCTATTTTATTTTATTTTTTTTTTTTTAATTTTTTATTGTTGGCTGTTCAAAACATTACATAGTTCTTGATATATCATATTTCACAATTTGATTCAAGTGGGTTATGAGCTCCCATTTTTACCCCATATACAGATTGCAGAATCACATCAGTTACACATCCATTGATTTACATATTGCCATACTAGTGTCTGTTGTATTCTGCTGTCTTTCCTATCCTCTACTATCCCCCCTCCCCTCCCCTCCCATCCCCTCCCCTCCCCTCTTCTCTCTCTGCCCCCTTTACTGACATTCGTTTGTCCCCCTTGTATTATTTTTCCCCTTCCCCTCACTTCCTCTTGTATGTACTTTTGTATAACTCTGAGGGTCTCCTTCCATTTCCATGCATTTTCCCTTCTCTCTCCCTTTCCCTCCCACCTCTCATCCTTGTTTAATGTTAATCTTCTTCTCATGCTCTTCGACCCTACTCTGTTCTTAGTTACTCTCCTTATATCAAAGAAGACATTTGACATTTGTTTTTTAGGGATTGGCTAGCTTCACTTAGCATAATCTGCTCTAATGCCATCCATTTCCCTGTAAATTCTATGATTTTGTCATTTTTTAATGCAGAGTAATACTCCATTGTGTATAAATGCCACATTTTTTTTATCCATTCATCCATTGAAGGGCATCTAGGTTGGTTCCACAGTCTAGCTATTGTGAATTGTGCTGCTATGAACATCGATGTAGCAGTGTCCCTGTAGCATGCTCTTTTTAGGTCTTTAGGGAATAGACCGAGAAGGGGAATAGCTGGGTCAAATGGTGGCTCCATTCCCAGCTTTCCAAGAAATCTCCATACTGCTTTCCAAATTGGCTGCACCAATTTGCAGTCCCACCAGCATGTTTACACAATGTTTATACAGTATGCATCACTGTGGGCAAATAGCAGATTAAAAGCTTTAACAATGGCATTTGTCTTCTATTTCAGGGACTTCACTGTGACTTTGCTTGCCTAATGTTTCAGTACTTAGTAAATAAGCCTTCAGAAGAAAGAGTGAGGGAGATCATTGTTAATGCTGTCAAAATTGAGCAGGTAAGTAGGGAAATTTATAAAGTTTAGCACATCTCGCTTTTTCTGATGTTTGTGCCATTATTTTATTAGTGTTATTTATTTATTTATTTTGAGACAGTCTTGCTATACAGTCCAGTCTGGCCTTGAACTCCTGGGCTCAATTGATCCTCCTCCCTCAGCTTCCTGAATTGCTGGGACTACAGGCATGTGCCACTGTGCCCACTTTAGCATTATTATATTTGATTCATGAAATCATCATCTTGTACTGTCAAATTGACTATATAAACCTGCTTATATTTGTTTTTACCTACAAGATGATGATTTCATGATGTATTGCAATTTTCATGTCAGTTTATAATTTGGTTTACAAATCAGTGTTTGTTATATTTTAAGGTTTTCTGTATAAGTAAAATCTGCTTTAGGGCTATTTGTCTCATTGATTTATCTGTCAAATTTCATGGTATAACAAACTATTTTAATTGTTATAGCTTTATGTTTTTAAATTTAATGACTACTGGATGATAATGATGTTTTCTATTTGTGTGTGTGTATGTGTGTGTGGTAGTGGGTGTTGAACCCAGGGATCATCTACCACTGAGCTACACCACCAGCTGTTTTTAAAATTTAAAATTTTGAGACAGGGTCATACTTACGTTGCCCGGGCTAGTCTTGTTTCTCCTGCCTCAGCCTTCTGACTCTCTGGGATTACAGGTGTGCACCACTGTGCCCGACAATTGTGGTTTCTTGTTTTTATTCTCAATAACTTCACAGGGCACCTGACATGAAGCACGTACAGTTTATAAGATCAATAAGTAAATGAATTATTGAATAGTAAAACTTAACTTATGGTATGTAAAGATTTCTGATTACAAAAAGCTGGATGTTCTACTTAAAATGTGTTTTTATTTATTCTAAAGAATTAATTTATCAGGATGCTGAGCAATAGAGTGCTTGCCTAGAATGTACGATGGCCAGGATTTAATCCCCAGGACCACACACATCCCCAGTACACCCTGCCACACACACAATAAATAAATAAATAGATGAAAATAAAAAAGAAAGAAAAAATTAGTTTAAAAATAAAATTTGCTTAGCTTTAAAAACATCGCATAGTTTAACAAGCATGGTTTTCATATTGGAAGGAGGAAAGCATGTGGTTAATATGTTTTTGTTTTTTATCTATTAACATTGTCTTTGAATGTAGAGTTCAGTTTATCTCCCAACCCCTTAATCCATTTCTGTTTTATCTCATATTCTTTGTTAACTGAGTTTTCTGTCTTTCCACCTCTCTTTCATAGTCATGCTTCCCATGATGATCATCTTTGGTGAATCTTTTTCTAGGTATTTCAGAACAAAGCAACAGTGGTGATCATTTTCCATGTTGAAAGAATTTATCCTAGTACACTTTCCTTGAGCAAAATCGTTGTCTTAGAATATTAATAAAACCAAAACCTTCTCTCTATTTGGAAAATACCTTATTGTTCTGTCTTTGTACTTTATTCTGGTTTTGTTTACCTTCCAGGAGTTTTTAACAGAAGCCTTGCCAGTTGGCCTCATTGGGATGAACTGTGTTTTGATGAAACAGTATATTGAGTTTGTAGCTGACAGATTACTTGTGGAACTGGGATTCTCAAAGGTAAGGTGTTCAAAACCACCCTTTTACTACCAGGTAAAATGTTACAGTTAAGTAAAGCCCCTAAAATGTTTTACAAAAGCATTTATAATATATAATTCTACTTTTAAAATGTTCATGACAGAGATGTAATTTTTTAATTTTTTAAATTATAATTTGTTATATATGACAGCAGAATATATTACAATTCATATTACATATATAGAACACAATTTTTCATATCTTTGGTTGTGTACAAAGTATATTCACACCATTCGTGTCTTCATACATGTTCTTTGGATAATGATGTTCATCCCCTTCCACCATCATTTCTAACCCCATGCCCCCTCCTTTTCCCCTCCCACCCCTTTGCCCTATCTAGAGTTCGTCTGTTCCTCCAATGCTCCCCCTCCCAACCGCACTATGAATTTGTCTCCTTATATCAGAGAAAACATTCGGCATTTGTTTTTTTGGGATTGGCTAACTTCACTTGGCATTATCTTCTCCAACTCCATCCATTTACCTGCAAATGCTATGATTTTATTCTTTTTTATTGCTGAGTAATATTCCATTGTGTATATATATATACCACATTTTTTAATCCATTCATCTACTGAAGGGCATCTAGGTTGATTCTGCAATCATAGCTATTGTGAATTGTGCTGCTATAAACATTGATGTGGCTATATCCCTGTAATATGCTGTTTTTAAGTCCTTTGGGTATACACCGAGGAGAGGGATAGCTGGGTCAAATGGTGGTTCCATTCCCAGTTTTCCAAGGAATCTCCATACTGCTTTCTGTATCGGCTGCACCAATTTGCAGTCCCAACAGCAACGTATGAGTGTGCCTTTTCCCCCACATCCTTGTCAACACTTATTGTTGTTTATATTCTTAGTAGCTGCCATTTTTGACTGGCAGAAATGTATTTTGTATGAACAAATTGGTTTTATAAAAAACTTTGAAATTTAAAATGAAATTCAAAATAGAAATAGGAAGCTGGTAAATATTAGCACTAATAAGTTCAATACATTACCTTGTAATATTGCAGGTATAATTTAATAGAATTATGTTCAGGTAATTTTATTTGATCTACATTTAAATTTACCCTTTTTTAAATTCTTACGTGTTTACTTGGCAAGTTAGAGGTTAATACTTTTAAATAGGGGATAGTTTCTAGGAAGACATTAAATGTCATCATTTGACTTTTTTTTTTAAACTTTTTTTTTTTTTTTTGTGGTGCTGGGGATTAAACCCAGTGTCTTGCACATGCTAGGCAAGTATTCTACCACTGAGCTATGCTCCCATTCCTGATTTGACTCTTTGAAATTAGTTGTGTATAAGTTTTTTTCTCTTATTTTGTATATCAGAGATAATGTACCTGAATTTTTAAAAGATATTTGGTTTTCACCTTACTCACAGGAGATGGAGCCTGCAATCAGACTACCTAGGTTTGAATCCTGGTTCCACTGCTTTCTAGCTTTGTGACCTTTGGCAAGTTGCTTAACCTCTATCTCAGTTTCTTCATCCATAAAGTGGAAATAAAAAAAATAATAATGCCACAAATAATTGTTGATGATACCTAAAACACTTAAAATAATCTCAGACACAATAATGCACAGTAAATGGTCATTTTGTACTCAATGTAAGTGAAATGGTCATAGAAAATGCTTTTGTAAAACATGTTTTAGGGGCCTTACTTAACTATGTTCTGTATCTATGTTCTTACATGGTAAGTAGAAATTGTAAGTTTTAATTTTTTAGTTTGGAATTGTAAGTTTAAATTATATTTAATGATAAAACTTATAAAATCCACAATGTTCGGTGCAGTCATTACTTCTTTTGGTAGTGCATTTCTATTATGGTAACCGCAGAAGTACTTATTGAAATAGTCAAGTGGTGGCAAAATTTTTTTTAAGATAAACCATGCCAGCAACTTGTGAGGCTGAGCCCGAAGAATTGCAAGTTCAAAGCCAGCCTCAGCAACTTAGGGAGGCACTAAGCAACTTGGCGAGATCCTATCTCAAAAAATAAAAAGGGCTGGGGATGTGGCTCAGTGGTAAGTGCCCCTGGGTTGAATCCCTGGTACCAAAAATTTAAAAAATGAAAAAAATATATATATGAAGAGACAAACCATTTTATTTTATTGTTTTAGTTGCAAGACACTCTCTATTTGTTAGTAACTTTTACTGATATGTTTGGTTTTAGGAAAATTAATTTGCTTATGTAAACCTTAAAATGAATTCATTGTTCTTTAACCTCCACCATATCCTCATATCCATGATCTCTTGCTTATTGGGAAAACTGCTGACCCTTGGGTTCAGTTTTTCTTTTGGGAACTTGATAATTGTAGTTATATAAAACATTCTTACAAAAGAAAATCTAAACTCGGTATAAATCTTCTCCTGGGTCTTCAAAATATCTGAATAAATTCCCAAAATCAGAAATTGCACAAACCTCTTATATTTTTGAAGGCAAAAAACATACAAAAGGTTAACAATAAAAGGTTGCCAAAGAGCTCCATCTACTTAGAAATGGAAAAAAGTATTCATCAAAAGGAGAATAAAGGGGCTAGGGGTGTAGGTCAGTGGTAGTGTGCTTAGTACCAAAATGAGGAAGGGGAGTGAGAGGGAGGGGGAGGGGGAGGCGGGGAGAGAGAGAGAGAAATTAAAAATTAAAAAATAAATTTTGAGCCAGGCGCGGTAGTACACACCTGTAATCCCAGTGGCTTGGGAGGCCAAGGCAGGAGGGTCGTGAGTTCAAAGCTAGCCTCAGGATTTTCTGTTTTACTGGAGTATAGATTTTCAAAATAGTTTTGTTTTGTTTTGACTTTAGAATTTTATTTTAAAGGTTGTACAAGGTCAGATTCTGAAACTGTTGCAAACCTGTCAGGCAGGGGAGATGAAAAGAAAAGTGAAAAGACAAAAGTAAATTTTTCATTTTGTATAACCATTCAAAATAGTTTTTAATCTGGAAAGTAATATGGAGATTCCTTAAAAAACTTGAAATGGAACCACCATTTGACCCAGCTATCTCACTCCTCACCATATACCCAAAGGACTTAAAAACAGGGACACAGCCTCATCAATAGCAGCACAATTCACAATAGCCTTTGTGAAACCACCCTAGAT
This sequence comes from Marmota flaviventris, assembly GCF_047511675.1. Taxonomy (NCBI): domain Eukaryota; kingdom Metazoa; phylum Chordata; class Mammalia; order Rodentia; family Sciuridae; genus Marmota; species Marmota flaviventris. Next base: position 34,861,099 of record NC_092512.1, read on the forward strand.
GCCCTTCAATAGATGATAAAGAAACTGTGGTATATATACATGTAAAAGAGAATAAAATCATGGAATTTGCAGATAAATGGATGGAGTTAGAGAAAATCATGCTAAGCGAAGTAAGCCAATCCCAAAACACCAAAGGCCAAATGTTTTCTCTGATAACTGGATGCTTATCATAATGGGGGTGGGGCATGAGATGAGTGGAGGAACTTTGGATGGGGCAAAGGGAGGGAGGGAGGGAGGATGGAGGTAGGAAAGATGGTGGAATGAGACAGACTTTATTACGCTAGGTACATGTATGATTGCATGAATGAAAAATCAGAAATTGCACAAACCTCTTATATTTTGTATAAGATATAAGATATTTTGGGTACAACCAGAGAAGTGAAAAATTGTACTTCATTTGTGTACAATGAATCAAGGAGCATTCTGCTGTGATGTATAACTGATTGGAACAAATAAATTAAAAAAATTTTAAAAAAGGCCAGTCTCAGCAACTTATGGAGGCACTTAGCAACTCAGCCAGACCCTGTCTCAAAAACATTAAAAAAGGGCCAGGGATGTGGCTCTGTGGTTAAGCACCCCTGGGTTCAATCTTCAGTACCAAAAAATAAAAAATAAAATAAACTTTGAAAATATAACAGTAAGATTACTATATTTCAAAGCTTGTAGAATGCAACCAGAGAGGTTTTCAGAAAGTTCATGTGAATATTAAGAAAACAATCTCAAGCACATGAACTAAATTTTGAACCCAAGGAGCTTGAAAACAATTATTCTATACTGACAGTTTTTGAGAAGATTATTAGTAAATGATCATCATTTAATGGATTCTTTTTATGATTATTATTTTTTGTGGTGCTGGGAATTGAATACTAGGGCCTTGGGCATGCTAAGCATGCACCCTCCACAGAGCCCCATCCCCAGCCATTTTAACAGTTTCTTAAATAGAAGTCACATTATTGATGTTATCAACTTCTCTTAGCTACAGATTAGTCAAAAAACATTAAAAATTTTCTATGTGTTAAAAAAAAGCTGCTTAATTTAGCTTGATTACCTTGTCCATGCCATAAATGATTCAGATCTAATTTACTGAAGTTCCCCATTTCTAAAATCCAGTGAATCTATTATTGGTACACTGTCTTTTCTGCTGTGTCTTGCAGCTTCACTCTCTCTGAGAGGCAGTTTCACAGGATTCAGTTATCAGCCACACACAGCATATGAGTACTCTATTTATCTATATATCTTTATATATCCACACACATACATATACATACATATGTGCACTTATGTTTACAGATTATATATATATATATATATATATATATATATTAGATATAAATCATATAACATGCAGTTCACCCATTTAAAATGTATAGTTGTTTTATTATTTTTATTTTTAGCCCTGGGATTGAAACCAAGGGTGCTTTACCACTGAGCTACATTGCCAGCCCTTTTTATTTTTTGAGACAGGGTCTCTCTAAGTTGTCGAAGGCCTCACTAAGTTGCTGAGACTGGCTTGAACTTGCCTTCTTACTGCCTCAGCCTTCTGAGTTGCTGGGATTACAAGTGTGCATTATCCCACCTGGTAATTAAGTGGTTTTTAGTATGTTCACAGTTGCACAATCTTCACAACAATCTATTTTAGAACATGGTAACATGTTTATAATATCAGAAAGAAAGTTTACCCTATTAACAGTCAGCCACCCCTTCTTTCCCCTCATCCCTTCCACTCCTAGGCAATCTCTAATCTAATTTCTGTCTATAAATTTGACTCTTCTGTGTATTCCATTTCATATAAATAGAATTGTTAAATGCATGACTTTTGTAACTCTTTTCTTTCCTTAGTAGATTCATTCACAATGTAGCATGCATCAATTCTTATTTACTCCTTATGACCAAATGGTATTCTATTATATGACTATATGGAATTTTTATTTGTTCATTCATCAGTTGACAAACAATTGAGTTACTTCTACTTTTTGCTATCATGAATAATGCTGCTGTGACATATGTTTTCATTTCTCTTGAATATATACCTAGGGCTGAGAATGCTGTATCATACAGTAACTCCATGTTTAATCATAAGAAGAACTGCTTGTTTCCCAAAGTGGTTGCACAATTTTACATCCCCACTAGTATATGAGGGTTTCCATTTCTCCACCTCCTCACCCACAGTTGTTATCTCTCTTATTCGAGCATTGGGGTCTTGATTTGCATTTCCCTAATGGATAGTGATGTTGAATATTTTTTCATGTGTTTATTGGCCTTTTGTATATTTTCTCTGAAGAAATGTCTATGTGTCTATTCAGATCCTTTACCCATTTAAAAAATTGGATTATTTGAATCTATTCTCATCTGTGATGTTTGTAATTCCTGCTTGCATACTCCTAAACTCGGAAATCCTTTTTTATTGTACCTTGTGAATCACTGAAATGTTTCCAATGAGCTGTATTTCCAGCCCTTCTTCTTTAATTCAGTAGTGAAAAAACTTCTTGTCAGCATGTGTCCAGCATGTGTCCAGCGTGTATCCCCCCTCACCTAGTGTTCCTCAGAACATACATTGGGAAAAGCTGGCCTAGAATCATTTCTACATACAGGAAATGGACTTTGTTTGCAGATATCTAGTCACTCTGGATAGAGTTAATTTTATCTTTCCTGATTATGACCTGTTAAGGTCAATTTGACCTTATGTATTCTGTTATGAACTAAGAAGCATACTTAAGAGCTCAGGACATTGTTGATAATTTAATATTTTGTATATTGTGTATAGATGACTACCTGATAGTAATTCCTATGAAAAAATGCCTCTAGTTTCTATGGTGTATTGAATCTTGCAAGCCATGAGAACATTCCCTTGGGTTGTTAGTATTAGATATTTCATTTCCTGAAATATTTCCTGTTTATTAGAATACCAAAGGTATTCTTGGAGGAGGTTAGTAGGTGACGTCACTCATATGAAAATTTGTCAAGCTTGATTGTTGACTAGGTCATATTTCAGTGCCTCCAGGACCTTAGGAGAACAATATGACCATGTAGGTGACTAGAAAGGTGTTGGGAAATCTAAGCTCAAATGGATTCTATTTGTTATTCATGTATAACTAAAAAGAACCAATACATTAAAAATAAATAAATAAATAAATAAAATATACTCAAACTGAAAAAAAAAAAAGGAAATACTGGCATGTGCTAGGGTTGTAGCTAGTGGTAGAGCAGGTACTCAGCATGCATGAGACCCTGGGTTTGAACCAGCACCAAAAGAAAAAAAAAAGAATCTCCAGAGAGAAAAATAAAATAAAATTGATTGATTGATTGTCATTTTTGCCATTGTTGTAGGATATCATTTATTTGGCTTCTTCAGAATATCTAATAATGTGTCTTTTCTTTTCAGATTTTTCAGGCAGAAAATCCCTTTGATTTTATGGAAAACATTTCTTTAGAAGGGAAAACAAATTTCTTTGAGAAACGAGTTTCAGAGTATCAGCGTTTTGCCGTTATGGCAGAAACCACAGATAATGTCTTCACTTTGGATGCAGATTTTTAAAACCTTCTTCTATTTAAAGACCCTGTAGCCTTCATTGGTAAATAATAGTCTATTTTTCTCTACTTAAAAAAAAACTTAACATATTTACTTTAAAGAAATGGGAATTTGATCAAAAGGAAATCTAAAACCAAATTTTAATTACATTGAATTTATATAAATACACTCTAATTTTCCTGTAATAGGAATTGCTTTTTTGTTATTGTTACTAGAGTATATGATGGCATTATTTAGTGGTTAAGAGTTTGGGGTGAAGGGTCAGATATGGGTTTGAGGTTCTGCCCTTACTCCTTTGTGTGACTCTTGGCAGATCAGTTAATCTCTGTAAACCTCAGAGTACTTATCTTTAAAATAGGTATAATAATAGATCCTAAACTCATAGAGTAATATGAGGATCAAGTGCTTAGTTAATACTACCACCACTATCATTATTATTGGTAGGGTTAATTGGAGTGATATTATGATAAAATGTCCTCTCTTTCAAATAGTTATGATTCTGGGTCCTAAGATCTAGAAATAATTAGATCCCTATTTTTAATGTTTGGGGGAATAATATAAGAATTTCCTTAGAAAGACATAATTATCTACATGAGAATAACTTCATTGAATTTCTCAGTAGAAAGGAAATTTAGTTCTTAGTTGCTTTGGAAGGGATATTCATAGAGTAGAATCTAGGAGGTTATTATGGTGGTTGACCTTGAAAGCAAAATGATTCTTCTACTTCAGAAATAAAATGGTAACTGTTGCCAGATTTAGCCCTGGAATGTTTAGAACCAGGATGAATTGGCTAGAATAGCATTTCCCAAAGAATATTCCCAGAACTATTAGCCCCTCTAGATTTTTTTTTGTATGTGTATGTGTGAGTAAAAGGGATTTGGAGGTCAGATGATTTTGGGAAAAGTGGTACTCTCCATCTTTCTTTAGAATGTATATGTGAGACTTCAAAGACTGAGAAAGTCTACAGTCCAGACACTAATCTCTCCTTGTATATTTCAAACATACCCAACACAGATCTGTTTTTCACCTATTAATATCCCCCCTCACCTAGTGTTCCTCAGAACATACACTGGGAAAAGCTGGCCTAGAATCACTTCTACATACAAGAAATGGACTAACAAAGGGAAAATTTGATAGATATTATTGAATCCTTTCATATTTGTATCAAGCTGAGGAAGGTATCCAAGACTGATTCCAGCTATTTCTTAATATCCTTAAAATCTTTCTATGCTATTAAAGGAAAGTGTCTTTCAATGAAACCATGTATCTTGCATGATAACAGATGGTGAGGGAGATGGAAGTCTCTTTAATGGAAACAGAGTAAAGACCAAGAGCCAAGGTGTCTGGGCAATCTGCCCCTTCTTCAGTTTTAGGAAGTGTCAAGAGGTAGCTTCCTATTCACAGCCAAGTGTACTTTATAAAATTCTGGAAGCTAAAATTGAGAGATTTTCTCTCTGTATAAATTTTTGCTTCTGTTCATCAACTAATTGATCAAAACTGGAGTTCTCAAGTGATGAATGAAGGTCATAACTTTTATTATTAGAATATCAAACTTGAGATGTTCTGATTATCATAATTCTATTTGTTCCCAGTTTGCCAAGTGTTTTTATTTTTACATCATCTCATTTGATCACACAAAAGCTTTCTAAGCTTTATAGGGAGCTATTATTGAAACATTACAGATGGAGAGAGTGAGTCTCAAAAAAGTTGATCAAGATCTCATAGTCACTGTCCCTACGGTATAATTTTTTTAGAGGTTGTCACATCTCTTAAAATTTGGTTCTTTTCCATCCATCTTGATTTGTTTTTTACCTATTTCCTTGTTAATTAATATGTCACATAGTATCACAGTATTAATATATAGACAGACTTTAATTAGAGTCTCAAAATACCACTGGGAACCATTTGAACTATATTCAAGTATTATATTCAAAGATATTTATATATCTATGATAAATTACACTGTTCAAAATTATTTAAAGATGGTAATATATAAAGGTATCAGAATGAAAGAATAAAAGTTTTATAGTGCATTTTGCCTTTATTTGAATCCAGATCTTTCTTATAGGGAATGACAGGTGCCTTAATGTGAAGCTTATGTAACTGCATTTGGGGAAGAATGCTTAATACTAAAATACTGAACTTTAATACACTGGATTTTGTTACATTCAGTATTTTAGACCATTTTTAATGCCTCTAGATTGCATATTTATTTATTATGTTCAGTACTTTTGTTCTTAGGTTTTTCAGAATCATGACATGAAATCCCTTTTTAATATCTCACAAGAAAAAATTGAGTATGTTTATACTGTTTCTCTTCATAACACATATATTTAAATCATGTCTGTGGTAGTTACAATTAAGTTTTTATATTTAGGAACATAAAAGTGCATACATAGTTCTATGATAAATTGCACTTATTAAAAAATATTTTATTGCAGCATGAAGAATCATGGCCTGGAAGGACTTAAAAAGACAGTTTGACCCAGTGCTTTCAGACAGGGCTGGATTTTGCTGTCCAATTATATACAGTAATTAACAATTACTTATACAATAAAAGTGTACCTCAACCATGTTTTATTAAATAAAAATTTTATAGTCATTTTATTTTGGAATATCCAGATTATTCTGTTTCTTTTGCCATTTTTTTTTCATTTGTACATGGAAAAAGTGATTACTGAAAAAAAGATTGTGGTATGTATATTTAAAAAAATAAGTTATTTAATTTTCAGAATTTTGCATATTGCATTTAAGTATGATAACATCACTGTCATAGGATTTCCAGATTTCCTTTGTACAGCTTAAGTAAGAGATAAATGTCATGAATGCTGATGGGCTGCATGAAAGCCAAATCAAACCTATATTCAAGTATCAAGATTTTGAACCAGGTTGAGTGAATGGGTGGCCAACTCAGCAGATTCTGAATGAGTAGCATAGAAATGAAATCCTTTTTTCACCATTTCCCTTTAAGTGGTCTGCTCATTTGTAAACTGCTGAAGGTTTGAAGAATATTCTTAGGACCTTAGGAGAGAGGATTTAATCATTGAATTCTGTAAAAGAAAATATATGTAAAAGTGGAAGATCAGAGAATGATTCTTTTGTACAGTTAAGTAAATTCACAGTATTCTTAATTTATGAACTTAACTATTTTACAACTATATGTAGATTTTTTAAAAATCATTCAGCAAAATTATTTAGCATCTACTCTCTGTATAGAAATCTTTATAAGATGGGCTATAACAATTTGTTTTTTGGTAAAATACATTATGGTCACTTAAACCAACCCCACATGTACAGAATTCATATTTTTTTCAAAGAAAGAAATTGTTAATTTTTGGTTTAGTATGTTAAAATAAACTATCATTGCTACATCATTATGTGTATGTCCTTTTTGAATAAGAATGTTTCTGCAGCTAGATATTTAGGTCTTCACTGAATGAGGGGTATTGTCAGGAGAAGGAGAGGGGAATAGAGATGAGTTGTGATTCTCAAATGTATTTGTTACAAAAGAATGGGGTACTCATGGTCCAGAGGTGGCAGTGTGACCACTGAGAATCCAGCCCTACTTTCCCTCATAGACCTGGGAGTCCATTGACATATGAGAAAATAAAAAAATCTCTTAGGAGGACTGCGTGGGAAAAAAAAGTTCCCAGAGCAAAGTACTTTCCAATAACAGAGGCAGTAGAGGGGCAGAGTGGACTGATTTTGGAGCAGGGGGTCACCAAAGGCACAGGGCAAGGCTTTGGGTGGCAGAAGACATGAGGGGGTGGGTCAAGAATGAGGCCAATATGGAACACTGTGGGGACGATGCTGAGGTGGTGGTAGTTGGGAGAGTACTGGCCTTTTAAAACCTGCTGAGTTGAGGTGTGGCAGGAGGGGCAAAGAACCACCATCCAGCTGTCTAGGTTTTCCACGACCTTTCTAGAGGACATGTTTATGGCAGGATAGCCCTCATCGTGCATCTGGGTTTTCTGCATCCTGTGCCAGCTCTCACAACCACACCTGCCTTCTGTTCATTTATCCAGGTTGTTTATACACAGGAAAAAGGGGCAAGAGGCATCCTTCATTTGCTTACTTAATTGAGCACTGGTCAAGATATTGACCATGATCATGATAGCCCCTCATCAATGATAAAGTCCAACTTCATGTGTCTTGAAAATTTAATTCTCAATAAAATTGGTATTTGTGAAAATTGAAGAGTTTACAAAGTGCTTCTGCAGTCCTGTCATGCCAATTGTTTTGTTGGTTCACTTATTTTATGAGGAATTGCTGTCATAAGACTTGAGGCTCAGAGAAGTTCATTTTCTTGTCCAAGGCCCCAGAGCTAGCAGATGTTAGCAGCAGCTCTCCAATCAAGGTGTCAAGGCTCTAAATCCCATCATCTGTTCACCGACTAACCCAAATTTCTATTCCTACTTCTGGTGGTACTCAAGAAGATCTTCGAGAGATATGATCCCCTTGACCTGCACAGCCTGTAACACACTCCATTGCAGGTGCCAGTTTAGTTTCATCTGCATGTCTTGAGGTCCTGCCCCTCAGCACGATGGCAATTGTCTGAGCTTCACTCTGTAGAAGGAGTGGAGGGGCGCTGTCTGCTGGAGCCTGACCAGAGTGGCAAAAATGTGTAAAGACATCCATATTGCAAGGGAAATAGATATCCTCTGAAAACATTTCTTTAAATAAAAAAGTAATTTAAAATATTAGGAACAGCAGTAGTACAGATAGAACTCAGAATGGCATATGCTGACAGTGATTGCATGTGGTAAGTGTTAACCGTGGGCCACACTATGTGATCGCCTGTCTAGAATGTTCAGAGCTGCCTAAGGAGTTTGGAAGAGTTTCCTGAGAAGTCCTGCCCAGAACCCAGGGTAATAAAGTGGTGGCCAACAAAGATATGCTTACTACAATTTGTGTAAGTTCCAGACGGTAAGGCAGCACCTGCCTCTCATTCCTGCCATCTGTTGGTTTTGGTCTCTTGGTTTGGAACCTAAAATCTCAAGGCTCCCATAGCCCTTCACACAGTTCTTTTGAAACAGAGTCTGGCCAGCTGAAGGCAACAGCCAGCTATAATCAGCCTTTTCCTCTCTGAACAAATAGACTAGTTAAAAAAAAAAAAAAAAAAGCTATTCTAAGCATGTCTCCCTTGTGTGATCTTCTCATCTCCAGAGACTCATCCTTATCAATGGGCACAAGAGTGTCATATAGAATGTTCTTTTCCACTGCTCCTGCCTTCTTCACTGCCTAGTCTATGTATGCTCATGGCTCTCTATACTTATGGCCATCTTGGCACACTATGTCCTGAAGTTGTGGTTGAGCCACTTTAAGGTAGGGACCGTGTTCTTCACCCTGAGCTGGGGACATGGCTCATTGCTAGAACACTGGCCTGGCATGCATAAGGTCCTAGGTTTGATCTCCAGTACTGCGAAAAAATAGCAAAATATACTTGTGTTGTCCTGTGCAACATGTAGCAGATGCTCAATAAGTATTCAATGATTGGATGGGTGACAGAATTATTTTGCATCATGAAACCTGTTATCTTATCAAAATAACTGAGTAGCTAGAAACCATTATTTACAGGCCACGTGTGACCTATGTGCTTTATATATGTCATTTCATTTACTCTCCTAACAATTCTATTGGGAAGATATTTTTTCCCTTTAAATTTTATAGAGGTCTCTTACATGCCAGGTACCATCGCGGTGCTAGAGATAAAATCATGAAAAAGACAAGACATACTGTCAACCTTGTAGCAGGGCAGACACACAATAAAGTCAATAAAATTTTGCCCTCATTTTCAAGGTGAGTTTCAGAGAATGTCTACTCCTAAAGTGGTACAGATAGAGTTAGCATTCTGTGTCCGTTCCAGTTGATGTCAAAGCTCATAAAAAACTTTGCTCAGAATCCTCTAGTCAAGATGTTGGTGCCACTGATGGGCAGCAGTTTGGGGAGGGGGCAGGGAGAGCAGGCAGCTACAGGAGGGGTCAGGCTGCAGGAGGGGTCAGATTCCAGGAGGAGAAGCCAGCAGAGGGACCGTGGCATCCTGCTAGCAGCTGGCAGTCAATGCTGGCCTTGCAGTCTGGGTGGGGATTTGGTGGGCAGGGTTGATGGGAGAATTTAGTGAAGCCAATTCAATCTAATTCTCAGAAAGGGAAGAACAGTTTCAGCAACTTTCCAGCTGCAACAAACGAGTTCAGAGTCATCTGTCCCCAATGTGCCTGGCATGGAGGCAGAAGAAAGCCAGCCAGGGGAGGCTGGTGTGGCCTCCTGCCTTCCCTGGGTCGAGGAAAGCAAAGATGTGGGCAGAAGGAGACACTGTGTCAAGTCTTTCCCTTTCCAGACAGGCCAGGGTCATGACCTGGGTGCCCCACTGCTGTCTGGTCCCCATCTCCCCCCTTGGGCACCCCACCGGTGGCACCTGCTCCTGAAGATGAGTTTTTCTTGGCTTCCTCACGGTGGAGCCCTTGAGCCACTGGCTTCTCAGTTCAGAAACTGCTTCTTCATTGCAGGACACAGAAGGAAGATTTTAAAGAAGGAAGATTCTGTTTTCAGAGAAACATGCCCAGCAGGAGTGAGGCCTGTAGACACAAAGAAGATCTGCATTCTTGGTTCCGGCCCCTTTAGGATGACCAATGCCAGCAGAAGTCCCTGGGGAATTTCAGCCCTGGGTACAGAGATGAAAGTCTAGGCCACAGTGGCTCAGGGAAACCCTGATTTCTGAACCAACTGAAAGAGGAAGAGTGTTTCTGTAACAGATCCCAAGCAGTTAAAGAACAATGGTTCAAGTCACAGATCTCAGAGGTGTCGGAGGGCCTGGACAAGGTGCAGAGTCCGAGGGGATTTTGGTATTTGCTTATCCATGGATTAGATGGACAGGGGAGGTTTAGAAATGGCAGAAAATTATCACTTACCCTCCTCTGGTACCTTCAGAGAGGAGCTGGGGACAGAGGGGACATTCTAGCTCTTGTCTGTTGTACGCAAGGGTCCCACAAGTTCCTTTGGCTCTGGTTACTTGAAGGTCATTCATCTCAGCCTGAGGTCAGGACAGAATGACAGTATTTTCCCTATACGGGTCTGAGGGGCAGGTTTCCTGGGAGCTGGCGGGTGGGGGGGGTCATTAAATGACACCACACCTTGCAAAATAAATCCATGTTGATTCAGATAATTCACTTGCAGCCCATAGAAAGTACCTCCAAATGTGGGGTGCTATGCTTGATATAAGGAAGAGCACAGGTCTTGGAGCCACATCTTGGCTGGGTGACTTTGGCAAGTTACCTGCCTTCTTTATGCCTCAAGTTTATTACCTATAAACTTGGACAGACAATAGAATGGCCCTTCCGTGCGGTAGGAGTATGTAGAAGACATAAAACAACACCCAGCTCATGATAAGCCCTCAATAAGTATAATTGCTGTCACATTGCTTCTATCTGGCACTAGAATAGAACCCTATGCAGGAACATTCCTTTTAGAGGGATCTAAAACCAATGGTTCTTCAAGGATGAGCTTCCTGTTATGTCATCTTTAATAATTTCTTCATCGTATAAGTGTTCATTTCCATTTTGCAGACTGACCATGCACGTTTTTAGCTTGTATTTCTAAGTTGTCTTAGTATAAAGCATTTTCATTAGCTGGGATATAATCTTCTGTTTTCTTAATAAGATAGCTTTACTCTGCCCATGGTAATTAGGAGCAAGTGAAATTCAGTTCACCTTTATTATCTGTACACGTTTAATATCCTTTGTTGCTGTTATCGGGAACATTTCCCTTTAAGGTTAGCAAACAAATCACAAGTTTTAATAATGAATAATTCGCTTGTCTGTTCTGCAAGTAGGAGAGTCTCATGTAGCTTTAGTAGCACAATGTATCATACTCTAAAAAGAATCCTCAGTCCCAGGAGATCTCACCTGTGTTCCCTCAACTGATTGACAGTTTGAAAATCCAGACTCAATGCTACTCTGTCTTTAAAGCCCCTCTTTGAACCAGATGGAATTCTGCCTGGTTATCATTTGCAGCAGGGAGATCTACTTGCACCTAAGCCCCACCTTCTGGGAGTCAAGCGTGGCTGGGTATGTGGAGGAAAGAGCTGTGGTATCTTACCTGATATTTGTTTCTAGGGATTGAACCAGGGGCGCTTTAACACTGAGCTATATCCTCAGCCCCTTTTTATTTTGAGACAAGACCTCACTAAGTTGCCGAGGCTGGTCTTGAACTTGGGATTCTCTTATTTTGGGATTACAGGCATGCAGCACCACGCCCAGCCCACCTGATGTTTGTTTGCAGGGGGTCTCCTAGGAGAGAAGCTACCCTGGGGGAAGGACACAGGCCTGAGAGATTTGCCCCCACGAGGTGGGATGAAGAAGAGCTTCTAAATGTAGCATAAAGGCCATTGTGCAAACCCTCTCAGGTAGAATGGGGTGAAGGTAGTACTTAAAAGGGTGGTTTCATAAAACCTTCCCCTGTGGGGACAGCACAGAGAGGACAGCACGAGGGGAGGGGCTGTTCTCCTCTGCAGGCCAGCTTTGTACTTGACCTCAGTACCTTGCAGAGCAGGACTGGGTAGGAGGAGTGCTTGGTTTGCTCTAGCTGCTTGCTATTATAAACTTCTGTACTGAACATTTCTCTGTATAATTATATACATACCCCTGTACCTGACACGTGCAACTTCATTTCCAGACAGAATTTTTTCCTGAGATAAATTTGGTCAGAGGAATGCAGAATTTTGAAGCTTCCCTGACTCATTGTTTGTTTTGTTTTGAACTGAGTGTGGACATGTGTAGATATATTTAAGGTCAGTTTTTCTTTTTTTAAACAATAGAAACTTCCTTTTTACTGAAACTGTAGATATCTTCAAAAACCTTTCCTCTGATCTTAGGGGAAGGACTTTTATTTCACTTTCAATTTTGGCCACATTTCTATTTATCCCTATAGCAGATACTTGTAGTCTTCTGCTCCAAAACCTTTCAGAGCCCTTGCTTACTTCCAGTGGTATAAGTTGGGAAAACTGCAGACTTGATTTTCCAGACTCCCTTGCACCTAGAAGTGATCAAGTGGTCCAGTTTGGCTAATGAGATAGAAAAGCTGACTGGGGTCTTATGAAGAATTTCTCCCCCCTCTCTGCAAAGGATGAGGCTTGTGAAAATAAGATATCTTCCAGGCATCCTTTCTATACCCTCCAAACAGAAGTGTGAAGTTGTAATTCTTGGAACAGTGGCAGCCATCTTATGACCATAAGGCCACAAACACAAGGAAGAATGAAAATGTACTGATAATGGCAAAGGTAAAACGAAAAACAAGCCTATTTTTTGCTTCTTTTCTTTCTTTCTTGGTTATTAAAAATAAGTTATAGGACTGGGGTTGTGGGCTGTGTGGTAGAGTGCTTGCCTAGCATGTGTGAGGCCCTGGGTTCAATCCTCCATACTACATAAAAATAAAAAAATAAAATAAACGTATTGTGTCCAACTACAACTAAACAATAAATATTAAAAAAAATAAGTTATAGCTAGGGATTGAACTCAGATCCTTGGACATGCTAGGCAAGTGCTCTACCACTGAGCTACATCCCCAGCCCAAGCCTGTTTTTTTAAGCTATTATTGTTTGTTACATGGTTGAACCAGTCTTGTAACCTCCTACCTTCAATTTCTGTTCTGCAAGAAAATAAATGTTAAGATTACCTGAGCCACTCTTATTCATGGCTTCAATTAGTTATAACAAATGAATCTTAATTAAAATAACTTCCCCTTTTAATAATAATTCAAAATGAGATCATTATCCTTCCCATCTCAGCCTATCTCTCTCACCCACAGGGTACTTTCAATATCCCTATGCTCACTACATTTTTAGAAAGCATTTAAAAATACAAGACACCCAGATCCACTGCTCAGCAATTAGGATCCTTCATCAACACTCATCCCCACCCAGCCTGTGTCTAGCCTGGCTCTTCTGCATTTTGGCAGAGGGGACAAAGTGGCCCTTAGCGGTTGGTTGGCTGCCTTCTCATGGCCTCATCCCCCAGTGGTGCTAAGATCAGAAAAGGAAGTTTCCAAGGGCTTCCTGGGTTCTGCTACTGGGCTGTCCTGCCTGCCTATCATTCCAGGACCATACCCCAGTGCCCTTCTTCCTGGGGAGGGGTGAGGGCAGGTGGGACCTTTTAAATGATACCATGTTAGGAGTGCTTAATGTTCAAATGAGAACCTGTGTCTCAAAGCAGTGCCTCAGATATGACTGGAATACAAAGGACCTTGCAATCTCTTTGGATTGTATGGCAGCAGGAACCATCTCCCTTCTGCAGGTATGTGGGACAGATAAGATGCTGGATTGCATTATTCCTGGATGGCTGCCTTCCTGTTGTGTTTTAACTAATATTCAAGTTTCCTGAGACAGGACTAAATTGCAGGGCTTATTTCACCCGATGGCCCATACCTTACACGAATAGCCTTTGGGGAGATTGTGGGACCACATGCTCATGCCATGCACAGTTGGGTTGGGAAGGGACAGGAGCAGAAGGAATGTGCCCTCCTTGGTTCAGGGTTCTGCCGCAGTCTGGCTGGGCACAAAATCACGAGCCACTCACAGCCTTGTAGATTCAAACAGCAATTCTTTATTCCCGAACTCACACCGGCACTCTACAAACACGTTCTGGGGGAATTCACGTTCTGGGTCCCGATCACATTCTGGGCAAAATCCCAAATACTTTCTGAATCCCACGAGAACTCAACGAGAACTAACGCCCTAAACCCCGATCCGCCCTAAACCCGGATCCGCCCTGATCCTTGAGCAAGGTCACCTTACATGCAATGACACTGCAAATGACCTGGGTCAATATGGAGAGTCCTTCCTCTAAGCAACATTGGGTAGGCTGACAAATAAATTTCCATGTGTCATTCTTACTTAGCAATGGCCCTCAGCAGGGTTCCATAACTAAAGAGGGAGTGCAGGGGGTGGGCAGGGGTTCAAGTGGAGGTATTGCTAGCTGCACTCAACAGAAATGGGGGCTCCAATTTTGTGGTACATTAAAAACTCCTGGGCTGGTAGTTTCGTAGCACGGTAAAGTGGAAAGAGGAAATAGTTCTGGATTCATTAACCATGAGACCTTGGGGGAGTGGCTTAAACTCCCAACCTCAGTTTTCCCACGTGTAATATAGGGATGCCTGCTGACCAGGTGTTTAAAGGAGTGACAAAACAGGCTTGGCAAACTCCCATGGGAAAAATCATGGAGCTTGAATTAGAACAGTGTGGTCAGGGACGAGCACTGGGGGAGGGGGAGGGGTGCCAAGCACCAGCTGTGGCTGAGCTGGTCTTGGTGGGTTGAAAGTGATGGCAAGCTCAGGCCAGTCGCCACCTTGCCATGAAGCTGTGGTACTCACACTGGCAGTCTTATTTTATAAGAAGGAGAAGAAAGTCCAGAAACATCAAGAACCTTGCCCAAGCTTCCGCAGCTATCCCAAGACAGAACAGCAACTTCAGCTAGAACAAATAGATTATCTGCTTTTACTTTACTGCTTAGTGACTTTGACTTCAAGCTTGAGTTCTGCCAAGAGTAAAATGAGATATTTGAATAAATTATAGGCCATCCCCAACCTTGGGGGTTCTCTGCTCTTTCTGTTTTCCCAACCTTTTCAGACATGAATCTCACCCCCAGGCAACCTTGAACTTGGCAGTGAAAACTAAAAGCTTCCCCTATGGTAAGGAACAAGGCAAGGTTGTCCACTTCCTCCACTGCTATTCAACATTGTACTGGAAGTTGTAGCCAGAGCAATAGGGCAAGAAAAAGAAAAGGCATCCAAATTGGAAAGAAAGAAGTAAAATTATCTCTATTTGCTTATGACAATCTCACTCATAGGTATGATTTTTTTTTTTTTTGTCCCAGGGATAGAACCCAGGGGTGCTTTACCATTGAGCTACATCCCCAGCCCTTTATATGTGTTACTTTGAGACAGGGTCTCACTAAGTTGCTTAGGGCCTTGGCTAAGTTGCAGAGGCTGGCCTTGAACTTGCAATCCTCCTGCCTCAGCCTCCTGAGCTACTGAGGTTACAGATATGTGTCATCATGTCTGGCCTGTAGGTATGAATTTTATAACTCATTTAGAGTAAGGTATAAATGACCAATGGTGGATTTGAGTATTATTTCTTCCAGGGATATTTGCTTTCAAATCAGTGCAGTGAGTTCTGCATGGGGAATTTCTTGTATCCTTTGGCTGATAGAAACTTTTTGTTTTATTCTAAACTTTCTTTTTCTGTTTTTTGGTACTAGAGATTGAACTCAGGGGCATTCAACCGCTGAGACACATGCCCAGCCCTATTTTGTATTTTATTTAGAGAAAGGGGCTCACTGAGTTGCTTAATGCCTTGCCATTGCTGAGGCTGGCTTTGAATTCATGTCTTCCTGATTCAGCCTCCTGAGCCTCTGGGATTACAGGTGTGTGCCACTGGCTACAACCTTTACATTGTTTTTAATTTTGAGTCAGGTTGCTAAGTTGCCCAAGCTGGCCTTGAACTTGTGATCAACCTCCCAAGTAGCTGGGATTATAGGCATGTGCCACTTCACCAGGTTTACTCTTAACTTTCTTATGACCACTAAGTTTCCACAGAGTAGCCTGGCCTCTCCACACTGTTGCTGACGACCTCTTCTCAGGTCCTTTTTCCCTTTTTATTTTTTCCCTCCAGCTTCCTCCCATCTTCTTTTACCTGTTCCAGGGAGGAGGTGCTGGCTGAGTGGTTCTTAAAGTGTGGCACCTGGTCGCGCTTTAAGCACTGGCAACACTGGAAACTTGTGAGAAGGCAAATTCTTAGGCCCAACCCCCAAAGACTGAGCCAGAACCCCTGGGGTGGGACCCACAGATATGTTTCAACAAGCTCTCCAGGTGGTTCTGAGGCACACGGAAGTTTGAGAGCCAGTGGACTGTGGGGCAGACTAACACCTGCCATTTATTAAATATTAGCTAAGAGCAGAAAATAAGTCAACAACCACATGATGAGACACATTGCCCAGAATGCCGCCCCGGTGTTACGGCAAATGCGAGGTGTTTTGGCAAAGCCTGTCTCTGGATGGTCGCCTGTCCCCTGTCTCTCCAGTGCCACCCCTGGCCTCCTCTCAGCTCACTCTCCAGCTCCTGTTCCTCTTCCCTCCCCTCCACGCACTTTCAGGGCTAAGGAGGCAACACTGTGGTGGAGAGGGCCCCTCCTGCCCATCATTTCCCCTCACTCACTTCCCAACTTTGGGTCCCTGGGGCTGGGAATCTGGAGAACTCAGCTTTGTGACTATTTTATTCTCTTAAAAATCATGGGAATAGATATTCCCTTCACGGGGGACGGTTCCTTTGCATCCTCTTTCTCTTTGGGCAACTTATGTCTTCTATATTTAAACTTCAGAGCAAAGCATTGCCACCTGACACAGCTGCCCATTCATTCTTCCTTTTGTCTGAGGGTCCCTTCACTACTGATCTCATCTATTCCAACATAAGTAGGTGGGAGTTGTGGATGTCCTCATGGGAGAAATTCCTGTTTACAAAGGCCAGTTCTTTGTCCTGGCAGCTAGGTGACACTTCTTTGAGACCTTTAGCCACAGGCCTCTCTCAAAGTCTATTCCAGCTCCCAGAGGAGAGGGGCTGGAAGAGCCACTCTGGAAGGTAGAGGGGGCAGATGCATCTGCAGCCTTCATTTTATTGCAGGACTTGGATTTTCCAACCCTTTGTTGCGCACGCGGCCTGGTGGTTATACAGAGCATTTGGCCGAGCGTGGGCCTCAGTTCACTGGTTCTCTCAGCACAGGGTGCTTGCTGGAAGATTCCTGGGCCTCACCCAGCTCTGCTCAGTCTGGGTGAGGGGGGCCCAGAGTTTGCATGCTTAGGAGGAACCTGCAGGGTTTCTTCATATACCCCAAAGTTCCAATAGGCATCAGACTTGTTTCCAGTAAGGATTTGCCCCAGAATAAACCTTGATCCATGCAAGGTGGGTCTGTGGGAAGCAGGTTCCACTGTTATGTAAAGGCTTCATTTAGCAGAGGCCTCTTGGCTGCATGTCAGCAACCAAGGCCGAGTCAGTTTGTGGGTGGGAATGAAGCCCCTACGGTCAGTCTCCTGTACTTCCCATTCTTCCCTCACCTGCTCTGTGAAGTCCCCTAGGCTCAGGTGCCTTGAGAGGCCACTGAAGGTCCATTCAGGAGCCAGTCTGCCAGGTACAGCCCACCACCCATCATATCCCATCTCTGATAGCCCCTGCTGCTGCTCTCTGCTTACAGAGCACCCCCAGAAACCCAGTGGTAGCCTGTGTCGTACCTATGAGACACCAGTGTCTGGGTTAAGTGTCATCCCCTGGTCCTAGACTCAATGCTAGGATGGCAGCGATAGTCCTGTCCCCAGTTTTACACCTCATCTGTCCCCAGAGTCTTGAAGCAATATTGTGTCTGCCCTGCATCTTACAAATTCCCTCATGGAGACAGTTCCTCCAGTGTCTGTCTCAAATTTTTCTTTAGAGGAAGTAAAAAATAATCAGGGACCTAGAGACATGTATATATACACACCAACCTGTGCAAATGAGTACCCTAAAGAGTCCCCAGCCCACGGGGTTTTCAATGAGCCAGAGTCCAGATTCTAGTCTGGACTCAGCTGGGACATCATTGTGCCTAAGCATATGCTGTTTTTGCAGAGCCCTTCAGAGTATCATCATGGAAACTCTGGGGTTTCCAGTCCATTGTCCATTGTAGTAGCCAGGATGCCAGTAGCCCCAGGACCTCCTCCTTTCTGCACAGCCTCTGTGCAATTACCAAGAACTGAGAGTTTTGTTCTGCAAGCCCAGGGAAGCTGGTCAGGGGAGCACAGAAGGCATCTTTGAACCCTTCTTATGCTGATTTGGAGCACTAGTGAGGGACATCTCTGGGAATCGTTCTGTGAGAGTCTGAGAGGGACTTCTCAAAATGTTAAATAAAAAATTTAACAATGTAATTATAAGAATTCTCTTTCATCTCATAACCAAATGCTTTGGGGGGTATTATCTCTCCCTCTCAATAATTATTATTTTTTCAAGATTTTCTTTAATTTGATGTATCTTACATTTGGTTCTTTAGCACTGGGACACTTACTAAATTGATGGAAAGAACCACACTGTCCCATGGCAGCATGATTCCGGTGAAGCTAGGGCAGAGCCCTCAGTATCCCAAGCAGGTCTCCAGTGTGGCTCCCAGCAGGTGCCCACGGATCTGGACAGAGTTTATGACCCCAGTGAGCTCAGGTGTCATCTTTCCTGCTGATCTAAAAGGAGAATTATGGCTTTCCTTGAAATTTTAGTCTTAATATTTCAGTTAACACTAGGAAAGTGCGGGGCGTGGTGGCGCCCACCTATAATCCCAGCAGCTCGGGAGGCTGAGGCAGGAGGATCGCCAGTTCAAAGCCAGCCTCAGCAATGGTGAGACACTAAGCAACTCAGTGAGCCTCTGTCTCTAAATAAAATACAAAATAGGGCTGGGAATGTGGCTCAGTGGTCAGTGCCCCTGAGTTCAATCCCTGGTAGCTTTCCCCCACCCCACAAAAAGAAAAAATAGGAAAGAAAAAGTAGAATTAGAGTCTAAGTTCAGAAGGTCCCAATATCATGGCCATTGATGGCTGGCTCCATATGCAGAATTCACACTGGAAATTGGGCTGACCTGTTCTGTAGGCCTGGGCCCTTCAGGCAGATTGAGGAGCTCAACAAGAGTTGGAGTGGAATAAACAGATGATGTGGATGATTTTTCTGGGGGAGAATGCTGTCCTGTTGTGAGCCTGCTACCCTCTGGGAAGGGCAGGGCCACCTCAGTGTCAAGCCTGGTGAATGGCCTCTGTGGGTCCCTTGGACATGCTCCCTGAGTTGAGAGGAGACTCAGAGCCCTCCATTCCCACCCAAGGAGCTCATGTCCTGGGGCAGCAGGCAGGGCTTGGGGTAAGCATGCAGAAGCCCCATGGATCTGCCTGAAGGAACCGCCCCCTGCTCCTGTCCCAATCAGGGGGGCTTTCACCAGGGGCAAGACATGCCAGCAGAGAATGTGAGGAACCCCCAGGAAAACAGAGCAGAGGGCCTCGGAGCTTCCAGATGGAGGGAGCCTGGCATTGCCCACACTGCAGGCTCGCAGCTCGAGTGGCTGGGCTGTGGGGAAGTGCTCCCCAAATCTTCATAGGAGCCCACAAAAGAAAAAGCCAGCTTTAAACACTTGTCATATCAGAGTACAAACTAGCCAAGGAGGCAACAGGTTTGAGAGGAAGTTTTCTTTCTCTTCCCAGGCGTCCTTCCCCAATCCTGACCCAGGCAAGCTGGAGCAATGGGAGCTAGAGAGAAAACCCAGAAATGCCCTGCCAAGCAGACTCTGTGAAAACCAGGAAAAAGTCTATGAATGCGAATGGTGGCCCTTTCCCCTTCCCCTGGAGTTGTCCAGTGCCCAACTTGTACAACTGCATGTGATGGCCCCGAGACAAAACTAACTACATCACTTGTTGCCATGGCAAGAAAATAGATTTAAACACTTGCTAGACCAGAATGCAAATGGGCTGAGAAGGCAACAGGTTTGAGGAAAAAAAAAATATCTTTGAGACAGAGCATTGTTAAGAAAATTGTCTTTCCTGCCACCAAATGAACCCTTAATCCATTATATTTACTGGATTTGCAAACTTTATAAACTTTCTCCCCTGGCTATTCAGAATCAGTATTTTAGAGCCTAATTCTGCTCTCTATGACCAATAGAAATTATGTGCATCACAAAATATTTTATGTTATTTTTAAAGAAATATTTTATGTTATTTTTAAAGAACCCCATGACTAATGCCATCTACCTCCGGTTGATCTACCCATGCTGTTCTGTAGATGTACCAGGCTTCTGTTAAATGGGTTAACATGGCCTTAGGACCAGCACAGCCATTTAGAAGGAAACCAAATGTGAAGTCTGGGTCTGAACTGGACGGTAGTGAGTACGAGGGCCTGTATCTCATGGGAAGTTGATGCTAGAAATCTTCCCCCAGGCACCTCTGATCATCTCCTATAAAAACTGGAGTATCTACTTCCTCTCTGGTTGTGGTTGAGTGTTCATGAATACAGTGGTGCCACAGTCTGGCTGGGCACAAATCAAGAGCCACTCAAGCAGGAACAAACTTTATTTCCCAACTCACGCAAACGTCACCCACGCGGCCCTTCCAGGCACACCACACACCAACCGGAACTCCCTCCCCCTGAACTTCACCAATCAATGGGAACTTTCCAGGAATCCCAAAACTCCAAAGTAGCGGGTGCCGAGGCGGACAGCAGGGGTCTATATACAATTGAATACACAGCCTGTTTCAATCCAGGATCATGCAGTCACAGCAATTAATCACAGCTTAACTTAATTATCATCTTAATGGCTCGCTGGCATCACCTCTTAACCACTCCTTCTGGTGCCATCCGGACTCGGACTCGGCTGTGGCTCTCAGCACAGTGGTGCTTCTTTGCTTCCTTCCTTGAAGATTGTATAAAATAGGAAGAAGCAGACAGGGTTTGGGTAAACATTGAGCTTAGGATCCCTCTACCATTTACTCCGTGACTCTGGGGTGGCTTATTTAACCTCTGTGCCTCCATTTCTTCATTTGTTAAATGGAATCAAGCACCCACCTGAGAGAGCTGCTGTGAGAACTGAATAAGATAACAGTGATAAGAATAGAAATGTAAAGTGCTGAGAGCCATATCTGGCATTGCTAAGAGCAACATCCGTGCTAGTTCTTCCTCTGGCCTCCTCCCCTTGTTCCTGGGCTCATGGATAGTTGAAGACAGCAGATGAAAATGGAACCCTCTTTGTCCCTTTTAGACCTGGTGTTCTGCAGCTCCGCCTTTTGACCACCTTCTTTTTCTTCTGTTGCTACATACTCTTGTGGAGTGATTTCATGTGTTTCCAGGCCATTCTTCTAACTGTAGACCTCCTTCCTCTCTTGTGACTTCCAGTCTGCATTTCCATCTACTCATCCTACAGGCACAGATGTCATCTAAATCAAACTCATTATCTTTCCCATCACTTACAGCATTGTATTGAAATTCTTTTTCTGATAGGCTCTTTGATCTTTCTGAGGGCAGGAATTGTTTCTTATTTTTGCAGCTCTTGGGGTTCTGAACATTTTTTTTAACCTTAAAAAGTCTTTATTGCACTCCTAGTTTTGAATGATATATTTGCCAGATATAGAAATCTGGCTTGAGAGTTCCCAGCTCCTTTCTGCGTATCTCTCCAATTGTCTTTTGGCGTGCATAGTTTCTGAGAAAATGTCTCTGTAGTCCTTTCTTTTGTTTCTTTGCATACAAAGTGTCCCTTTTTCTTTGTTTGCATTTAAGATTTCTCTTTCTCTGCAGTTCACATATTGAAATTTTTCTATGATGTACCTGTGTGCTTTGGGGAGGGTGTTTTGAGGTTCCCTGAGATTTTTGGCTCTATGATTTAATGTATTTCATTATTTTTAGAAAATTCTCAACCAAATTCTCTTTCAAATATCTTTTCTTTCCAACTCTCTTTCTCTTTTCTGGATTTTTAATTGGGCCACTGATATTTTTAAACAATTCTTAGATGCTCTGCTCTGTTTGATTTTATTCTTCATTATGTTTTAGTTTAAGTAATTGCCATTGATTTACCTTTTTCTTTCCTTAACTGTGTCAATTGTATTGATGATACCATTAAAGGCATTTTTTTTTACTCTCTCTCTCTCTCTGTGTGTTTAAACTTCTAAGTATTTCCATTTGATTTTTCTCTCTAATGAAAAATTTTACCCATCCATGCATATTATCCAGCTTTTCCACTGGAGTCTTTACCATATTAATCATAGTAATTTTATAGTCTCTGTGATATTTCTAGCACCTAAGTTATTCCTTTAGTTGGATACTGTTGATTGTTTTATCTTTTGGCAGTAGGTTCTTCCCACAAAGGTGTGTATATGTGTGTGCGCATGTGCACGTATATCTCATAATTTTTTTTATTGAATGCAGTCCACTGAATGGAGGATAGTAGGATACAAGGAATATGGTATTTGTGCCTGGAAATGGTGCACAGATTTGTCTGCTAGTGTGTGTTTTGGTGGTGGTGGGTGAGACAGGATGAGTCACTCCAGTCAGGAGTTGGGTTGGAGCTGGGTGCCGTTGCTATGGTTATGTTCTGTGTACCACCAACTTCAGATTCCTCTGGTGTTAACCTTGCTGGAGTGGGGTGATGGTGCCAGAAAGTTTTCCTCCTTGTTCTCCTTTTTCACTTTCAGCTTTCTGCTGTCCTTGTGCACCTGTTCTCCAGGGCTCTCTCTCCTTATTCTTGCCCCTGGTTATAGGGGCCACTGTTGCTTTTGTACTTGGCACTTGCTACTCCGGGCAGGGTTGGCCAGGGTTTTTCTGTTGTGTTGGTTTAATCCCCAGTCTTTGGTTCTGTGCCAGGGCTTAAGTCTCTCAGTCATCCTGCTTCTCCTCCTTGGAAACCAACCTCTGCTTGTACGTTTGGCACAGCATCTCTTGTGGGAGAGTGTTTCCTGTTCCTCCCTGGTGGTAGGAGACCTGTAATCACATTGGGATAGTATTCTGGGCTCAGGACCTTTGCCTGCCCTTCCCTTGGGGGAAAAGTTCTTTTTTTCTCTGCCCTTTCCCCAGCTGTAATAGGTCTTCTCTTGTTCCCTGGGGCCAACAGAATTTGCTCATACCTAGTGATTTAAGGCTTTTCTTTCTGTAGAGAAAGGTTTGGGCAGTTTTATGTTTTTCCTTCTAGAGCCACTATATCAGAGCTGGGCGAGTGTGTAGAGGTGAGGAGCATTGGAACCTCTTTCCCTCCCACCAGTCTCCCTCTGGTGCTTCCCATTGGTTGTACCCAACCAGAAGCCAGGTGACAATGGACACTGGAAGACACCATCCCCAGGTATCAGCCTCTTAGGGCAAGAGCAAAGCAGAGTGGGGATTGGAACCAGATGTAGGGGAATGGAGACTCTAACTGCACACACACACACACACACAAATAATAATATGAAAGTTAAAATTAATTAAGGCAAGAAATTCAAGAGGTGAGAGAGTAAAGAGACAGACCATTGGATCTGACTGGATAAGGAAAGTCATAGTCACAAAAAGCCTTGGATATGGAAAGAAAGAAAAGAGAGGCCCTGGTTCTGGGTGCCTAGCTGAGGGAGAAGGCTGATGAAGTGGGACTGAACATTTGAGAGCACAGGAATGATCAAATGCCACACTCAGGAAAGAAGACAGAATCTAAAAGTTTTGAGATTGTCCAAATAAATGGAGAGCAGCATCATAGATAAGGATGGCTGAAGTGGGTTGAGAGCATGGAAGGATTTGGGGGGGTAGTTTTCTTAGACCCTAATAGACCCAAGCATAAAGGTGAAACAAAATTAGAGACTATCCCCAAGAAGGGCATGGATGGGATGGAAAGATCTGATGCCAAGGACAAGGAGAACAGCAGGTGTGGACAGGTGATGGGAGCTGGGAAGAGCTGTTTCACACTGTCCCAGCTCCGACTCCTGCTACTCCTGTCACTGTGGTGCTCGGGGTAACTTTCTGATAATAATAGTGTGGTTTTTGTATCACAGGAGAATTTTGATGTGTGCCCCCTGGTATAGCATCGTGCAGTGCTTCATCCACATTGAGTTTGCTTTTCTTGAATGGTGGTCATTTAAGTCGTTTCACATTTTTCAATGTCATACATAATTCTATAAACAAACTTCATCTTGTATATAGCAATAGGTATCATTTATTGTCAGGTTCGGTGTGGTGGATAGACTAAGCTGCCACCCATTTCCGACATTCATGGCTTTGTGTCATTTCCTGACATTGAGTGTTGGCAAGACTTGAGACTTTCTTCTAATGAGTAGAATATGACAAAGGTGGTGAGACGTCACTGTGTGATTATGTTACATGGTATAAGACTCAGTCTTGCTAACAAATTCATTGTGAAGACTTTCTTCCTTGCTGGATTTGAGGAAGTAAGTGGCCTTTAAGAGATGAAAGGACCTCCCTTCAAGAGCCCACAGTGCATTCTTCTGCAGATCCATCTTCAGCCAACCATGGCGGACACCTTGATCATGGCTTTGTGAAGGGCCCATTTCAACTCCTAGGCCATATGAGATAAGAGCTGTGTATTGTTTTAAGCTATTCAATTTGTGGGATTTTGATATGCAGCAATACAAAAACTAACATGCTGTGATAAATTCCTTGTAGATATTATCTGAATTAATTTTCACAAAAGCCTTAAGAGGTTGATGGTTTTATTACTCATAAATAAGGAATCTGAGGTTCAGGGAAGTTAGGAAAATGACCAGAATCATGTAACAAGTAATGTGTCAGAATTTTTTTTTAAACCTTTGTATATTTTACGTGGTGCTGAGGATCGAACCCAGTGCCTCACACATATTAGGCAAGTGCTCTAATACTGAGCCACAACCCCAGCCCCAATGTGTAAGAATTTGAGGACAGACTTTCAACTCTACACCCTGTGATCTTTTATTATTATTATTATTATTTTAATATTTTTTTAGTTGTACATGGATGCAGTGTCCTTATTTTGTTGATTTAATTTTATGCGGTGCTGAGGACCTAACCCAGTGCCTCACACATGGGAGGCAAGCGCTTTACCACTGAGCCACACCCCCGCCACCTATTATTATTTTTTTTAAGAGACAGACTTTCACTACATTGCCCAGACTGGCCTTGAACTCCTACAGAGCCTATGGGCTCAACCTGTCTTTCATAGGATTTCCAGATTTGTGGCTTTGGAAATGCAATACTAACCTTTCAAAAATTTTATATCAGCTTGTGATTTTGCCCACAGTGGACAGGGCATCTATTTCTCAACATTTTTGCTAGTATTTGCATTTGTTACAAAAATGATAACTTTACAAGAAAACAAAAAATTTCTAAAATTTGCTTTGGACAGGTCAGATTTTTGTTTTCTAGTTATATAAAGTTCCGCTCTCATGAGTGGTCCACTTTTGGACAGTACCTGCTGGGGTGTTCCCACAAGAGGGGGAACCAATGAACCATCTTCAATTTTCATGTTCTCAAGTAAGAAAAAAAATTAGATTAAATTAAACTATATGAAATAGCCAAAGAACTGACATGAAATGGCATTTTAATGAAATGACTTGGCAAGCTCAGGACTATATTCCAGGTAAGTAGCCTATAGCTACTCAGGATACCCAAGAAAAGCTCATTCCTATCTCAGGGAGGGTAGTCTTTCTATCTCTGAATGAACTCTAGTTATCCACACAAAGTCTTTTTCTTTCTTTCTTTTTTTTTTTTTTTTTTTTTTTGTATTACTGGGGATTGAACGGGGGCCTCGCTCTATACCTGAGCTATATGTCCATTACCACCACAAAGTCATTTACTAGTATATATTTTCTATGTTGCTGGGTGAATAAATTCTAGATCTCTGTAATTAACTTTTCCCCCACTATACTTTTCTGAAAAACACCATCCCACAAATTGTGCTTCACCCAATAGCAGTATGAATATGCAAATAAAACAGCAACTAAGTTTAGAAGGAAAGATTTTTTTTTTCCGATGGATTTAAATTCGTCTTTTCCCTCCAGGGATCCCAAAGTTACAAAGTTTTGCAAATTTATCCAAGAAGGAAATACACAAGTATTTCTGTGGTAATTTTCTCATGGAATTATTATCAGGGAGCAGATGCTTTCTCTTTTTGAATGAGGACAGAGAATGATTGCAGTTAATAAAATCATAAATTCCAGACACTTCTCAATGAGGATGGAAATAGTTTGTGAAGACACTCATTTTTAAAATTTTTTTGTAGTGCTGTGGTTGCTGCTGAGTTTAATGAGAAAAATAATTAGCATTGTGATACCCAGTTTTTTCCTAAACCTGAAAAAATAATAAATCCCTAGTCAGTTAATTAATAAGATTGATCATAATGCTTTTGAAATAAGAAATCTAGGACACATAATTACTATGAATATATGTGTGAAAACAAACATTATCTCTACCAGCCATGAATGTTTCATGATTGAGCGACCTTCCTACCTCCCTAGTTCCTTCAAGAGATTGGCCCATGATGATGACATTGATGATGGAGAAGATGAAGCTGCTATTGCGGATAGCTACAAATTATTAAGAACTCATTGTGTACCAGGAATATCACCTCATTTAATTTTCACCACAACCTATGACTAAGGGCTATTATTACTCCCATTTTATAGATGAGGAAATCAGGCTCAGAGAGGTTGTAAGTTGTTCAATGTTGCATGGCTGGTGAGTGACAGGCTCAGGTATACTTGCTTCCAAACACCACTGACTTTGTGAGACTAAGTCATACCAACTCTTGGGTTATTCATTTATTTATTCAAATTAGTTACACATCATACATAAATGGAGTATGACTTCTCATTCTCCTGGTTGTACATGATGTAGAGTTATACCAGTCATGTAATCATATGTGCACATAAGGTAATAATGTCTGATTCATTCTACTATCCTTCCTACCCCCATACGCCCTCCCCCCTTCACTCCCCTCTAATTCAAAGTACCTCTATTCTTCCTTAGCCCTCCCCCCCTTATTGTGAATTAGCATCCACATATCAGACAAAACATTCATTCTTTGGCATTGGCTTATTTCACTTAGCATGATATTCTCCAGCTCCATCCATTTACCAGCAAATGCCATAATTTTATTCTTCTTTAAGTCTGAATAATGTTCCATTGTGTGTATACACCACATTTTCTTTATTCGTTCATCTGTTGAAGGGAATCTAGGTTACATAGCTTAGCTATTGTGAATTAAGCTGCTATAAATATTGATGTGGCTGTGTCACTGTAGTATGCTTATTTTAAGTCCTTTGGGTATATGCCAAGGAGTGGGATAGCTGGGTCAAATGGTGGTTCCATTCCAGATTTTCTGAGGAATCTCCATACTGCTTTCCAGAGTGGTTGCACCAATTTGCAGTGCCACCAGCAATGTATGAATGTATGTTTTCCCCCACATCCTCACCAACACTTATTGTTGCTTGTATTCTTTATAACTGCCATTCTGACTGGAGTGAGATGGAATCTCAGTGTAGTTTTTATTTGCATTTGTCTAATTGCTAGAGATGTGAACATTTCTTCATATATTTGTTGATGGATTGTATTTCTCCTTCTGTAAAGTGTCTGTTCAGTTCCTTAGCCTTGATAAACACATAGCTACTTATAATCACAAGAAAATTAGAAATTTTAGAAATTAGAAATTAGCCTTGGGTTAGTTTTTGAGCTACTCACACCTTGATTCTTGTGGACTTGACCAAGACAGGATCACTTCTGCTTTTTCTCTTCTTTGTCAGGATCAACTTGCAGACATTTCTTTGGCACCCAGAGATACAGAGGTGTCTGCATTAGTCCACTGAAGCTCTGTAACCACTCAAAATGCTTGTGAATTGAAGATATTGTTTTTATCCCAAGTGTGCTTATATTATTAGATGCTACAAGTGGCTTTCTGGGAATCAAATGTTCCTTTTCCTTGAAAAGATGATAAACTTAACTATTTAGCTTAAGCTCCATACCTCTCAACAAGGAGAAATATGGTCACTTTTGCAGGGAGTTTTTGGTTTGTGCAGAATGAACTTAGCACTGGGCCATGGTGGTTCTCTCTATGGCAGAGCTCATGGGAACTGTCCATGGTGGTTCCTTGCAGAAGCCAAGGTCACATCTGGACCTTCCAATGTTAGACATGGTGCTGAATTTCTGGTAGCTCTCTGTCTCTGTCTTTGGCTCTTGCTCTTTTACTTTCCTTCCTCCTTCCTTTCATGTATTTGTGAATTAGCAAGATATTAATTTATTACCTTCTATTTCATATTTTAAGATTCTAATTTTCTTGTGATTATAAGTAGCTACGTGTTTATCAATAATAAAACAATAAAAGAGTGCCCTTTTATGTGAAAGACCATGGGGTATTTACCTCATATCAGAAATATTTGTTGTCTTAGATTGAATACATCTTATTGTTAATCTTTAAATTCTAGTAATATAGGAAGACAAAAAGCACTCTACTTAAAGGCCCACTCCAGTTCAGTTCCTGAGTATAAAGAGTATTTTTTAAGGAACATTTTAAACAATAGAAACCACCTCACTGTGCTGACTGTATTGCTGTTCACCTTTACTTTTGGCGTTCCTGTCTAAGGTGTCCCTGTCTATGGGAAAATCATACATCCCTGACCTGCTGAACTCAGAAGTTGCATGACATGCTTTGGTCAATCAAATGTGGGCCACTTCTTCACAGAAGTTGTTAAGAGCCCACATGCATGGTTCACAATGTCAACTGACTGGTGACCTGAGTCCCAAGACAAAAATTAATAAAATCAGAGCAACAGATAACACTCACTGGATAAGCAGAACAAAGGAGAAACAAACTTTTGTTGTTATAAGCCACTGGGTGTTTAGAGCCATTTATGACCACAATGTAACCTAGTCTATCCCAATTCAGCTACTCATCCAACTGCCATTAGCTCCCTCAAAACCATCTAGTGAAAAGGCAGCCACAAAATCAATTTCTAGTGACAATACACAGCAGAATTTGAACGTAGTATGATGAAATCTATGTGGATTACAAAACTCTCAGTGTTCTCCTTTTCTCTCTTTCTGGCTAGAACCGTCCTCTTTCCCACTCCAGGATATTCCAGATGGCACTTCAGACCCATTTCTCAACTGTCTGGAAGGCAGTTGTGGTGTCTAGAGTGCCAAGGAGGAGCTGGTGGAGGTAGCAAGGAGAATTCCAGTGTACAATATTTCTCTTTAAAAAATAACAAAGTTGCCTAAAATCAAAATGAAAGTTTAATTGCACCTAGTACTAACCTAAAATTAAAGTAATTTCTTGTTTTCTCTTTCACTGTGTTTACTTGTTAGAATGAATGGAAGCTTTAGATTTTTTATTGGGTTCCCCTGGAAACATTCTGAAACAGAGATGCATGGAGAAGGACTTTTTTGGTGGGGGGAAGTTATGCGTTTAGGGTATGTGCCCATAAGAACTGACTTCTGGAAGGCAGGATTGGTCAGAGTGAGAAGCTAACTAGTAACACAGTGCAGCTGAGGCCTCAGCTCACTATGTGGGGAGACTGAAGGTGGAAAAGCCTTCCATGGTTGTCTCTCATGGAGGCAAAGGAGTTGGGCCTTCATAACCTGGAATCAACCCACCATAGTCATGGCCTGTCCTCTGGGAAGGGGCCTAACCTTGAGCAAGGCATAATTCTGGATGAGGACAATGTTCAGTGAGAAGTGCAGCTGTGAGCTGCTAGTGGATGATATTCTCAGCAACTGGGAATAAGTTCATTGGCCCTCAAAAGATCTGGGTGGAGTTCCATAGAATCCATTTGTTATGATTTGGATATGAGGCATCTCCTAAAATCTCCTGCATTGAGGCAGGAATGTTTAGAGGTGAAATGATTAAATTATGAGAGATATCACCTAGTCACTGGATTAATTCACTTGATGAATTAATAATGTGGAAGGACTACTATACTGTGTGGTAACTGTAAGCAGGTGGGGTGTGGCTAGAGAAGGTGGGTCGCTGGTGGTGTCAGAAGGTGATGATCTATCTCTGCTTTTCAGCTGCCATAGCTGAACAGCTGTCCTCTGTCACATCCTTCCACCATGATGTTCTGCTTTACTTCAGACCCAGAGCAGTGGAGTTGGTCAATCATGGACTGAATCTCGGAAGCGTGAGAGGAAATAAACTTCTCCTCCGTTAAGTTGTTCTGGTCAGGTATTTTGGTCACAGTGATGAAAAGCTAACATGACATTCCAGCCTAACCTTGCACCATTCAGATTGGCTTGATTCTTATAGTAAGTTTGTCTCACTGGAAACAGATTTCACAGATTATGGGTCAGTGTTATGTTCTGGGTTGTGAGGATAAGTGGGGCCCACCTTACAATCCCTTGGTCTCCTGACTCCATATTTCCTACCTGTTGGGAACGTATCTCCCAATACTAAAAACTTTCATTTTTGTCATCTCTGATTTTGTATCTCATCTCTGTGTTTAAGAGGTTGTTCTGCCATCAGGCCCCTGCCTTTTAGACGTAAAAGGAACAACAGATGCCACGTCATGTTCCCACGGCTCCCCCTTCTTTCCTGGAGAGTAGATCTTTTATTCTGAGGTAGTGCTATCTGGTATTTGACACAGGAGGATGAAAACTCAGCAAGTTCTCACTGGGCTAAATTTCTACAGGCAGGAGGGGCAAACTTATATCCAAAATATGTATTTTAATTTTAGACAAGATAAATTTCTGCCCCTTTCAGTGTGGAAATATTCAGTCGCCCTCCATGAGGAGTTGTGTCATGTCAGGGAACTTAGTTCTGTTGTGGGCAGCGAGGACATCATAAGTGCAGTAGCTAGATCAGCTTTGGTGAGTGATCATCCATGCTGTTGGGTTCCTGCATAACCACCATTCCTGCTACCCTGGCTGTCAGTCATGAGCCCATTATACCAGCCATATGATGATCAGAGGCTGGCTGACATCAATTGGCCAATTATTCTGTCGACTTGGTTGTTTAGTACCTGTTCTATTGTGGGTGATCTACATGGGGTGTTAGCATGAGATATATGGACATTTTTGCCCATCCCATAAATACATATGTTTCTTTCCCAGATGTTTTTTTAAAAATATTTTTTAGTTGTAGATGGACACAATACCTTTATTTTATCTATTTATTTTTATGTGGTGCTGAAGATGGAACCAAGGGCCTCACATGTGCTAGGCAAGTGCTCTACCACTGAGCTACCAACCCAGCCCTCCCAGATCTTTTGAATGTGATATTCAATTTCTCTTTCCAAGCCCCTGACTGACAAGTCAAGCTATTGCCCATACCTCATGAGTTCATATATATTCTTACTTCAGGCTAATTCTTTTTTCTTCCACACAAAGTAGAAGGCTAAGTGTGCTGCCTAGAACTTTTCCAATCAGGAGGATGTCCCTGCTTTTCAGAACCCTTATTAAGTGGTGTTGTAAAGCAGCAGTATGCATCCTACCCACAAACCATAATAACTCTACTTTCTTCCTCTTTCAAGTGGGCACAAGCTTTCCCACCCTCAGGTACCCATAGGCGTGAGCTAAAGTAGAGGGGTTCCAGGCTCCCTGCTTGTGCTACTTGCTTGTATCCTCAGGCTCTTCTTGTGACTAATCCTGTATTTACCACTTTCGTCTTATCATGGATTTCTCACCTTTGACAGAACCTACCTCTTGATGGGTATCTCTGATTGCATGGGACACTTGGTGTTTTATGCTCTGTCTTCTCTAAGATGAGATTCTTTATCCCTATTAAGGCTCAGTAGTAAGCTAATCCTTCTTTTGGATAGTGCACAGTATAAGCTTCTTTGCTGCAGATGTCGTGGTCTTGTTCAAAACTCTCAGGGCTCTACATTGTGATTCTCCTATTGTGGCTTGCCATTAACTACCTCAACCGCATCTTTTCCTAGCACAGACACTTCAAATATTACAGAGACTACTGGGTTGAATGGTTCAAGAAGCACAAGCACTTACTCCTCAGCCTGAATCTGCTATAGAGCATTTTTTTGCTCAGGGTCCCACCTGAATCTGTCATCCTGTGGGGCTACTGAATAGATGGGATGGAGTGATGTTTCAAATGTGCCACATCTAGAATCTCACAAACTCCTACCAAATGAGCTTCATTTTTGTGGTGGGAGATAGGGAATGAGAACACTTTTTTTTTTTTTTTTCACTTTGGAGAGGATGTTCATGTCCTGGACCAACGTAAAATCTTCACTGACATGGTGGTACTCTGCATCTTTGTAGGATTTCTCTCTCTCCCTCAGGAGTACCTATGGAGTCTTATGATGCTCCAATATACTTTCTACCCCTTGGTCATCAGTTCTGATTAGCATGACATTATTGATATAGGGGACCATACTTTTACTGTTCAGCTCCTCCAGACAGTCTGGGTACCTTCTGACGGTATCATGCCAGAAGGCAAGAGAATTCACATAGCTCTGGATCAACCATAACTACATACAATTTTCTGCCCTATGTGAATGGGAATTTACTCTCACTCTCCTTCCCAGTAGGAATGAACAAGAACATGGCTGTTAGATCAATGACCATCTTCTCTGTGCTGGAGCCCACATCAACCTGCTCTAACAGAGATACCTTAACTGGCCCACTAGTTGGTTGATTATTATCATCTGCCATGTTCCATCTGGTCTATTGAGGCCAGATGAGAAGTGGGTATGACAGAACCACTATCCTTGCATTCTTTATAAGTTTTTCAAGTTGGTACTAATTGGTGGTGTTTTCCCATGAAGCAGTCCTATTTTTTATATATTTTTTTGGTCAGTAGTTTGGGCAGTTTCAGAGACTTCTCCTACTTGACCTTTTTCCTTACAATGAATACCCCACAGGTAAAAGAATCAATGTAAGTAATCTGTTCCAGAAACTGCCAAGCACATCTATTACACATGTGAGAATCGGAACACCAGGTTTAGCTTTCTGAACCCAGTGGGACTGTGAGCCAGACTTGAAACATGATTCCATTTGTAGCCTGCTCCTCACATGTTCCCGCTCTAACTGGGAGCGATGAGAGCAATTTGGGTTCCTGAGTGATAATTTCAATATAGAAATTCTTGAAAGACCTGAAAAGTCCCCTTTCTTCAATGCATAGCTATCCAAGTAAATAGAAGTAATTCCCTTTGGAGAAGACCTTGGGGGTTACTACTGAACGTACTTGCTGTAGTGTTACAGGGTCACATTCTTATGATCACAGTGATTAGTTCAGGAATGACCAAATGATATGCAATGATATAGTCACCAGGAATCCTGGGAAAGATACTCTTACTCTCTTTTTGGTGGATATGAAGGAGACTGGATATAGTTGCATGGATTGCCATACCCATCTATGACCACAGGGTGCCAGAGGTTGGAGGCAACCTGAGGAAGTGAGAGCAGAAATGGAGGAAATGGGGAGTATATCCTGGTGATATTGAATCCTAGATCAAGTTGCACCTAAATCCACACTGAGGTGAGCCACTATATCATCTAGTTATTAAATTGGTTTGAAACGTGCTTACTGTTCTAACTGGTATATCAAAGGGCATATTTGTGAGTAGGATGAAAAGGAGAGTTCCTATGGTTTCTCATGTCAAACCAGGGCAATGGTTTGGTCAAGGATAATCATATAACAGAAAACCTAGGGAGTTTTCCAAACCACTCTTGCTCTCTTTCTCTACTAGGAATCATTCTAGAATCTCTCTTGACAGGTGTGTTGTATGAGTATGCATGTGTGCATTATACATGAGTATGAAAACTTAAAAACCATGATTCTGATGCCATTCAACCCAACTGCTGGGCCCCTTGGACTAACAATAGAACAAATTCTGCCATGCATACTTCTGCCTTGAATGACACAATGTCTTGTTAATTCCATGGGATTGTGATTGAGGGCTCAACAAAGGACCCACTTGCAAACTGTTTTAGTCAACTTTTTTTGCTGCTGTGACAATAAGACCTGACAAGAATAATTTTAGAGGAGAAAAAGTTTATTTGGGGGCTCACAGTTTCAGAGGTCTCAGTCCATAGACAGACGGCTCCACTCCTCGGGAATCAGGGTGAGGCAGACCATCATGGCAGAAGAGTGTGGTGGAGGGAAGCCTCTTATTTGATGATCAGGGAGCAGAGACAGACTCCACTCACTAGATACAAAACATATACTCCAAAGTTACGCCCCAATGACCCACTTCCTCCAGCCACACCCTATTTGCCTTCAGTTACCACTCAGTTAATCCCCATCAAAAGATTAACTCACTCATAATCCAATCATTTCTCCTCTAAACCTTCTTGCATTGTCTCACACATGAGCTTTTGGAGACACCTCACATCCAAACCCTAACATTCTTCCCCTGGTCCCCAAAATCTCATGACCATCTCACAATGCAAAGTACATTTAGCCCATTTCCAAGAGTCCCCCTAGTTTCAACAGTTTCAAAATTGCCCCAAAATGCAAGTCCAAAGTCTCCTCTAAGACTCAGGGCAAACTCCTATTGTGAGCACCTGTAAAAATTAAAGCAATTTACTAATATCCACATACAAAGGCGCAGAGTAAACATTTCCATTCAGAAAAATAGGGTCATAGAACAAAGGAATGGGATCAAAGCAAGACTGAAATCCAGCTGGGCAACAAGTCCTGTAGTTCCGTGTCCAGCCTCTGGGGCACAAGGCATCATGATGTTCTTTCCAAAGGGTTTGTGTAGCTCTGCCCCTGTGGCCTTGTTGGTTATGGCTTGTCTCAGTTCAATTCCTGTGACTTTTCTCAGAGGACATTCCACAGTACTGACATTTATTAATCTTGGGGGTCTACACTGCAGCTTTGGCTTCCTCCTTGTATCTACGCACTTTGCCCTCTGAGGGGCACCCTGCAGGGACTCTGACCCTGCTGTGCTTTGCCTGGCCTCCCAGGCTGTCCTTTGAAGTCTTGACGGAAGCCTCCATGACCCCCTAACTCCAGCGTCATGCATTCCTGCAGAACCAGCACCATGTGGTTGATGTCAAGGTCTGCTGCCATCTCGAGCAGTGGCCAAGACTTCAGGGACCCTGGCTGTAGAAGCCTCTGAGCACCTGGGTAGCTGAGCATGTTAAAAAATTTCCTAGGCCCCCCTGTGCAAGAAGGGTGCAGCATGGGTCTCAAGAGAATTTTTACTTTTACTCCCTTGAGTCTGAGATGGGTGTGGCCTTGCCAGCTCTTGAGATGACCTCAAGCCATCTTTCTTAGAGTCTCTGGGAAAAGTCTTTAGCATTTCTTCAGTGGCAGTAATGTCTTTAACAACGGCAACTCCCTTAGCCCTAGTTTTATTCTTGCCTTTCAAGTCCAAGTTTTTCACTTTCTGCTCTGCCTTCTGTTCTGAGCATTGCAATAAACTTGGCTAAAAGCTGCCAGCAATACCCATGCCACTTCCTGAATTCTATGCTGCTGTTATGGTTAGAATGTGAGGTGTCCCCCAAAAGCTCATGTGTGAGATAATGCAAGAAGGTTTAGAGGAGAAATTATTGGATTATGAGCACCTTAACCCAATCAGTGAATTAATCCCTTGATGGGGATTAACTGAGTGGTAACTGAAGGCAGGTAGGGTGTGGCTGGAGGAGGTGGGTCATTGGGGGCGTGACTTTGGGGTACATATTTTAAATCTAGTGAGTGGAGTCTGTCTCTGCTTCCTGATCATCAGGTAAGAGGCTTCCCTCCACCACACTCTTCTGCCATGATGGTCTGCCTCACCCTGATTCCCGAGGAGTGGAGCCGTCTGTCTATGGACTGAGACCTCTGATACTGTGAGCCCCCAAATAAACTTTTCCTTCTCTAAAATTGTTCATGTCAAGTCTTTTAGTCACAGCAATGAAAAGCTGACTAAAACACTAAGGATATTCAAAGTGTTGAATGCTTATCCTGCTCTTGGGCTTCCTGGGCTCTTTCAGCTTCCTTTCCTCGGAGAGAGCCACCCCATGGTCTCTTCCTTCCTTTCATGCTCATCTCTCATCTTAGGACTTTGTTCAGATTGGTCTTTTAGGCCTATGCTCTTATTTAGCCATAGAACTAAAGAATTCTAGGTGGGAATTCACAGTCCAATTCCCTCTGACAGAACTGATTACAAGGATGCAGAAACAAAAGGCTGGATATTTAAAGCAATGAGTGGGAAGTGAGTGCTAAGGACACAGGGCCTTTGAAACCTGGGGGTTTGGCCCCTCTGCCCCTTCCCACAGTGTTACACACCAATCTCTCTCCTTTCTCTTTTCTCTTCCCAATGGGATTTTGTGAGGCTGTTTCTCCTGTTGTGAAGCCCACGAGTTCTTGCTGCACTTTGGTGCATCAGAACCAAAACATGGCTTCCAGGAACAGGGAAATAGGCACGCTCTAGGATCACACTTACACCACAAAAGCAAAACAGGGACACATCAAAGAGCAACACCAGGAGCAGAGTATCCTCAACTGCAATGCACAATTAAGCAATTAGGTTCTCTCTGAAGAAATTCTTCCAGCTGCCTCTGATGGGTAATGGTAGCTGGCTGGAGGGAGTGGAGGGGCGGGCACTGAGAGAGAAGAGAGAAAGTGATTATAGATAATCGTTTCTTAGCTTCTCTGGAGAGAAAAGTCTCTAAAGTTCTAGAATGCTGTTTTGATATTTGAGAAAGACTTTGGGAGCAGCACCTAAGAGCAGGACACTAACATGGGCCTATCTGTGAAAGATGTCGGTACATTTTTGAGAGAATTATATATTTGGGACGACTTTCTGAAGTTCCTTCAGCCATAAAAGCTGCTAGGTGGCCCAGAGCCTGAAGAATAGGTACATATGATGGGGATTGCTAAACAAAAAGTACAATAACCAAAAGTTTTTAGCATAGTCATTTGACTGGACCCAGTTTCACTGATATTTCTTGGCTTAGTCTTCTCTGCCAGATCATTTACAATTCAGAAAGTTCTTTAAGAGTCAACCTAGGCACAGATCATTGCCAGGGGGTGGCTCAGCAATTTTTTTGAAACATGATCACTGCTAGAATCCTCTCTATTAATTATAATGGGTGGAAGATTGGCAGGAAGTTTATCCCTTTTGTGCACATCTTGGGAAAGATTATCTAGAAATACTTAATTCTTGTATGCAGGCCATAGTTTCATTGCACTTTGTATGTTGTATTGCTTTTAGTTAGCAATATTGAATACCAAAATATGAGTCCCTTGAAAGTTGAAATGACATTATATCCTACTATTAATAATTTTTAGTTTTAGGTGATTTTATTTTCTCCTTTGTGTTATATGTACTTTCTAATTTTCCTAATTTTGCATTTTAAAAGCTAGAGATATTGTAAATTATTTATTTAATCACATATCATTCATTCTATAACATAAACTTTACCCGTTCAAAGTGTCCTGTTCAGTTGTTTTTAGTATATTAGTCAAATTTGACAACCGTCATCACTATAGAATTCCAGAACATTTTCATCGTTTTCACCAAAGAAACCCTGTACCTATCAGCAGTCATTCCCTAGGCCTAGTCAGACTTGGGCAACCACTAATCTGCCACATGGGATACAATCCTCAACTAGCCAAAGTCATAGTCTGTGTGAGTCCCTGCTTTGACTCCATTGTCCATTACCAGACAATATCTTTGCCTTTGGGGATTAGGTGCCACCAGTTGGCTGCTGTGCTTTGTCATTCTGAAGAGTTGGCTTGATAAAGTGGTGGAAGAGCCTTTTGAAGATTCAGTTACAGCAACAGATAGTGGCAATGTGTTGGGGCAGTAGCCTCCAGATTTCTCTACATACTCTATGATGTGGTTCCTCTCATAGCCAGAATTCGAGTCCAGCAGTCAAAAAGTAGAAATAGAAGCTGATGATCCTGTAACAAAGTTTTTGCTTCCATCCCCACATTCTTTGGCTCTGCTCATCTAGGGGTTTTAGTTTCAAAGGGAGGAATACTTCACCAGGAGATACATTAATTAGCCATTGACATGGAAATAGAGACTGTCACCCTATGGCTCCATAGATAGGTAAAGAAGGATATTTCTGAAATATAAGTGATGCCTTAGGATATCTCTAAGTATTACCATACCTTGTGATTGAAGTCAATAGAAAACTGCATCAATCCAATTCAGATAGGATTATTAATGTCCTGGAAAGCTAGGCTTGGTTACCTCACAAGGTAAAGAACCATGGTCAGGGGCTAGGAATATAGCTTAGTTGGTAGAGTGCTTGCCTTGCATACACAAGGTCCTGAGTTCAATCCCCAGCACCACCAAAAAAAAAGAACTCTGGCCAGTTGAGCAGTTGAGGTGCCTGCTAAAGGGCAAAGGACATATGGAATGGGCAATGGAAGAAAATTATATAAACACTATGGCCAGGTAACCAGTTGCAGAAATGAGGACTGTGGTTGTTCTGAGTATTTATTCCTTATTTGTTATGAATGTTTGTAAATATATTAAGTAAAATATTTTAGCTTTCTTCCTATTTTTAACCCTTTATTATCTAACATAAAGTGTGTTAGTAGCAGATTAACCATATCACAGTATTTAAGTTACAAGACATTTAGGGAGAAGAGTGAAGAGTGAACATCACCTAGGGACTTTGCATCCTCTTCTGGGAAAAGCGTTAGCTTGATTTTGGTTGTACGCAGGCTAATTGTGTAATATAAAGCAAAAGGGTAACTTGTTGTCTTTACTTGGAGATCTATGATTTTAGGAGATGTGTAGAGAGTCCAGTTGACAGGGGTGGACTGTGAAGGTCTTTTTTGGCATGTCAACTACTCTGGGCTAAACATCCCTGGTACCTAATCAGACACCCATCTGGGTGACACTGTGAAGCTATTTCTTTAGATATGATTAAAGTTCATAGCCAGTTGGCTTTAAACAAGGGAGACTGCCCTTGATGACCCAGGTGAACCTGACTCAGTCAAGGGCAGAGCTGAGGTTTCCAGCTGCTTCCTCCTACCTCCAGGAATCCACCCTGCCCTTCCTTCTGGCCTGTCCTATGGTCCCTGGATGGCTAGGCAGCTCCCATAATTGAGTAAACCACTTCTTTGCAACAAATCTACTCCTGTATCTCTCCTCCAGGTTTTGCTTCTCTGGTCAAATGCTGACTAAATGAGCTAAAATGATATTTATAAAATGTTAACAATAATTATTTCTTAGGAATAAGATGGATTTTAGGTGCTGTGTTTTGCTTGCTTTGTATATTTCCATGAGTTTTAAAAGATAATTTTAAAGCAAAGACAGTAGTTAAAAATCAGCATTTTAAATAAAAATAGTAGTTCAAAGGAAGTGAGTTTACAAAATTACCTAAAGCTTAGTTCTGTTCACAAAATATCTCACAGAACTCTAGCACTTATGAAACTTAGAGAGTCTAAGAACACAACGTAAGAAACGCTTTGGGGTTGGAATGTAGCTCAGTGGTAAAGCATTTGCTTAACATGTACAAGGAGCTGGGCAGGTGGTGCACACCTGTAATCCCACCAGCTCCGGAGGCTGAGGCATGAGGATCACAAGTTCAAAGCCAGCCTCAGCAACTTAGCAAAGCGCTAAGCAACTCTGTGAGACCCTCTCTGATAAAATACAAAAAAAAAAAAAAAAAAAAGACTAGAGATGTGGCTCAGTGGTTAAGTGTCCCTGGGTTCAATAACTGGTACAAAAAAACCCCCAAAACATGTACAAGGCTCTGTATTCAATCTCCAGCACCAGGAAAAAAAAACCAAAAAAACTCACAAACAAAAACAACAACAAAAATAAAATAAATAAAAGCCTCTAAATGAAATAAATAAATAACAACAAAAAAACTTTCAGTTTTTTTCCATAGAATTGAATTTTAAAAATCATTTATACTGTAACCTATTGCATCTGTCTTGTTTCTCAAATGTCTAATAAGCTCTGGGGCCCTATCTCACTCCTCCTTTGCCTTATTTTTGTTGTGATCGCATACAGTGTACCTCCCTGTCAATGCTTTTTAATTAATAAATACACCCCTTATGTGTAAGTTTGTATGTTCTAACTTCCCTCAAATAACATTTTTTTTCTAATAATTTGCCATAATGACTACTTCACCTCTTTAGTCTAGGTTATTAAGTACTTTCATTTTCAAACATACTAAATACTAAATTATTGCATCTATATTTGCTTTATTTCATTAACAATAATACACATTCTACATTTGTTTTTATATAGCTAAGATATATAAATGCATTTAACATTTTGTACTTTGCCGCTTTATTAATAATATTTCAAGCCAACATAACCTAGAGTCAACATTATCCATAAACCTGTCTTCTTAATGATTATGGAGCAGTTCATCTTGTAAATATGCCAGAGATTGCTCATCCGTAGCTCTATTTTTGGACATTTGGGCTGTTTCCAGTTTTTCCCTGTTATAAATAATGTGACTGTGAAGGCTTGTTTAGACCAGTGGCTTCTAAAATTTTCTCTTTGGGGTCATTTCCTTAGGTCAATATCCCTAAAGATGAATTATTTGGAAAAAAGACACAAACAGCTTGTTACCCGCTGCCAAATTGCTTTCTAGAAAGATTGAAACAATTTACAACATCATCAACAATACATTTCCCTGAAGCCACATTCACATTGGATTTTTAAAATTATTATTTATTTTTGCTAGTTTATAGGGTCTAAAATGGCATCAGAATTGCTTTAAACGTGCATTTCCTTAATTGCTAGCAAGGCTGTGCTTTCTTCCATGTAGGGACACATTGTCTGTCTGTAGATCCATCTCTGTGCATGTTTCATTTTTACTTATGAAGGTTGACTTTGTGCCTGTATTATTATTATTTTTTTTTAAATTTTATGTGGTGCTGGGGATCGAACCCAGGGCCTCACCCATGCTCGGCGAGCGCTCTACCCTTGAGCCACAACCCCAGCCCTGTATTAATTCTTTATAAGTAGCAATAAATTGTTTCTTTTTAATTTTAATGTGTTGGGGTAGGAAGAATAATGACCACCCAAAAATGTCCATACCCTACTCCTTAGAAGTTGTGAATAAATTACCCGACATGTCAAAAGGAGCCTCACTGATATAACTAAGGATACAGGAGAAATTATCCTGCATTTTCTGGGTAGGGCCATTTAAATCACATAGATTTTTTTAAAGGAGAGAACTTTTCCAGCCCATTTTGAGAGAAAAAATGATGATAGAACAGTTTAAAAATATACATAATATTGCTGGCTTTGGAGGTGGAAGAAGGGGGCCATGAACCAAGGAATGTAGGCAGGCTCTAGAATCTGGAAGAGGCAAGGAAATGGGTTCTCCCCTAGGGCCTCCAGAAAGAGCACAGCTCTGCTGTCACCTTGATTTTAGCTCAGTGAGACCCATGTTGGGCTAGGAACCACAGAATGTGAAATGATACAC
The DNA here is from genome assembly GCF_047511675.1 of Marmota flaviventris. Taxonomy (NCBI): domain Eukaryota; kingdom Metazoa; phylum Chordata; class Mammalia; order Rodentia; family Sciuridae; genus Marmota; species Marmota flaviventris. The sequence continues at coordinate 34,902,452 of NC_092512.1, forward strand.
TGTACCATTTTAAGCCATTAGGTTCATGGTCATTTGCTGTACCAACAGCAGACAGCTAATACATTTGGAGTATACAGTCAAGGCATTTTGCTCTGCAAGGGAGGAAAGAAAAGGAATAAAATTTCAAATATTTACAACCCATTTATCTAGAAACTTCCAGACTTCCAAATTGATCACGTCTCTATTCAGATGTTTACTCCATCTCTTGGTGAGGACATGCATTCCCTGGGAACGGAGTCTTACATCTCTGCATCTAGTCTGGTGCTAGGAGCAAAGCTGTTCAGTATATTCAAAAAATAAATAACCAAGGGTGGGAAAAGACAAACTCTCTCTTCCCCCAGGATGGACAGAAACAGCATTTACACGACTGGGGCTTTGACCAAGGGGACACTCTCATGGCTGTGGGCACACTGTCTAGCTGTGTTAAGTTCATATTTTACTACCCGTTGTCACCTTTCGAGATGCCCTCTCAGTTTACTGTCCTGTGCCCTACAATACATGTGCTCTGGCTCTCTTTACAAAGGGGAAGATCGTATTCCTTCAGGGAGACTGCCAGGGTTTAAAAACAGCTTCTCACTCCTCTGAGTGTCAGGTCAGTTGAGGTAACTAAGTCATGAGTCAGGAGTTCTTAATTCCTTTCAAATTTCTCGCTACCTCGCAGGAGTCAAATGACTAATCTGTGGTCCCTGGCCTGGTGGGAAGGAAAGGACTTTCCCGTCCACCAGGAGTCAGGCATGGGCAGATGACTCACTTGGGCCAAATATACATAAGCAGAAATGACATGTGCCAGGGTAGTTTATGTGATGCTCCAGGGTTCCCTTCCCCCTGGGTCTTGGTTCAGGTACCTCCATGACATGTCCCTGAGGCAAGGATTTGAATGCAAATAGACTGGGAGGAAACAGCAATAAGGGATTGGAAAAGTGAGATAAGCAAGAAAGGAAGCCAAAGAAGGGTGCATGATAAAGCCAGGAATTGCAGTTGGCAAAAGGATCTCTATTCTACCGGGAATTTGAGGGACACTATAGAACTCTCTTCAGAGTCCATTTTTACGATTATTGCTCTATGTCTCTAAAGAGCTTTTCCAACTGAAGTTGCGATATTTATCCACCAATTGCTTATCTATTGCTGGTTGAAAACTGCTTCTGGGCATCATAATTCTGCAACACTTCCAGAATTGCCTGTAAGCATGCTCCTGCATCGAGACAACCACTGATTAGGGAAAAGGGTCCCAGGGGTCTGAAAACTTTCTTCTTCTCTCCTGAAAGAATAAGTCCAAATGGAGATATTCAGCCCACATCGAGGATAGTGGCCCAGAATGTTTACCCAGATCTGCAGCCAAGTTTGTGAGAGCTATCACTGAGCTGTGAGGGGTTTTTTGTTAGCACATCAGAGTGTAATCCCTATTATTACAGAGCATAAATTGAGAATTCTCATGCAGATGGAATTTCAAAAACATTTCTTGGTATCTCAGTTTCCCAGAAGAAGCTTCATCCATCCACTTCAGTTTAGCAAACATTTATCTTTGGATACCTGGTAAAGATAATTTCAAGTTGTAAAGAATCATGATGTGCATAGATTTCCTCATGTGACAAGGTTATATTTTATGACTGTCTTGGGGAGGAATAAAGACAGAGAAGTCGCATGGCTAGGGCTTTTGGAAGACAAGGAATTGGTTCTTTAGAGCACAATTCAATCTTAGCAACTGACTTATTTGGTTTTCCTCTAAGAAGCCAAATTGGTTGCTTTCTACTCCACTACTTGACCATTCTGGTTCCCTGGCTACTTTCTGGAATCTTTGGCACTCCCATAGGCTACCAGCGCCTTATTCTTTATTCTTCCCTCTATGGCTATGGGTCTCATGCTTTGGTTATGGGTTCCATTGCCTCATGACCTCTATAACTTCATGGCTTTTGCTTACATGTACATGAATTGCAGCCTCTTACTTTGGCACCAACTGCTGGCTTATTTTTTGTATTTCCCATTAACACTCTTCCTCAGAGGATAGGATTGCTTTCGTTGTCATTATTGGCTGGATCCAAAGCTCTTTTCTCTTTGGCATCTGCTTTGAACAACTCATTGAACAAGGTGAGTTGCCTGGACTAATAAGCCAAGGAGACAGGGTCTTTTCAAATCTTTTCTCAGGGTTTTGCAAGTAGAAGACACATATTGTCATTCATTTAATCATTATCTGTTGGTTTCTGAGCATCCAGGATGGGCCTGGCACTGTTCTAGGCATTGTGGTTCGTTGCAAGGATCTATTGCATCTTCATAAACCACCCTAACACCTAGTAGCTTAAAAAATAATCTTTTGCCAGGTGTGATGGCACACGCCTGTAATCCCAGCGTCTCAGGAGGCTGAGGCAGGAAGATTGTGAATTCAAAGCCAGCCTCGGCAGCCTAGCAAGGCCCTCAACAACTTAGCAAGACCCTTTCTCTAAATAAAATATTAAAAAAAGAAAAATGGCTAGGGATGTGGCTCAGTGGCTAAGCATCCCTGGGTTCAATTACTAGTACCAAAACAAAACAAAACAAAATACCAGTAATCTTTTATTTTCTCCCATAATTCTTCAGGCTGACTGAGCTCAGCTTGAAGGATGGAGTCATCTGAGTACTCAGCTATGTTAGAACATTCCAGATAGCTCCCATGGCTTACAGTTGGTACTGTCTCTTGGCTGGGATCTTGGCTGAGTGTGTCAAATAGGACCTCAATTTTCTACCATGTAGTCTAAGTATCTTGGGCTTCCATAGTAAAGTTGTTAAGAGGAAGGAAATGGACACTTATGGCCTAAACTCAGGGACTTTAGATTCTTCTGTTCAAAAGCTACATTATTGGTCAAAATAGCCACAGGACCAATTGAGACCCAAGAAAGACCCAAGCATTTTGGTGGAGCAGAGAAATATGCACATAGGCAGGGAAGGAATCAGTTATGGCAGTCTTTGGATAATACCTACCGCAGTCAGCCCCCTGGCCAAAACAGTGAGTGTCTCTCCCACGTGCAAAATTGTACTCATCTCTTCTCCAAAAGTCACATTCCATTTTGGTATTGATGCAGAGGCCAGAAGCTCATCATGCAGGTCAAGTCCAAATATAAAGAGCTCCGTGAGCATGTCTTTTGCTGCAGCTTCTCAGGTACAGTTCTTTAGGTACAGAGATCTTTGAATTAAAAAGGAAAACTATTCATACATTCAACATATGATAGTAAATCACATTCAGAATGACCACAGTGGACATCTCTGATCCAAAATGAGGGGAGGACAAGAAGACAGGCGAGAGCCTCTCATACAGGAGCCGTGTGTAAAAAGTGAGAAGTCTACTCAAAAAATTTAGCAACAAAAAACAAATAACCCGATCAATAAATGGCCTAAAGAACTGATCAGACACTTTCATAGAAGAAGAAATACAATCCATCAACAACACTATGAAAAAACGTTCACATCTCTAGGAATTAGAGAATGCAAATCAAACCTCACCGAGATTCCATCTCACTCCAGTCAGAATGACAATTATTAAGAATTCAGGCAACAAGGAGGATGGCGAGGATGTGGGGGAAAGGTTCACTCCTATATTGCTAGTGGGACTGCAAATTGGTGCAACCACTCTGGAAAGCAGTATGGAGATTCTTCAGAAAACTTGGAATGGAACCACCATTTGACCCAGTTCCAACTCCTTTGTTATACCCAAAGGACTTAAAATCAGCATACTATAGTGATGCAGCCACATCAATGTTTATAGCAGCTCAATTTACATTAGCTAAGCTATGGAACCAACCTATCTTCCCTTCAACAGATGAATGGATAAAGAAAATGTGGTGTATATACACAATGGTATATTATTCAGCCATAAAGAAGAATGAAATTATGGCATTTGCTGGTAAATGGATGGAGCTGAAGAATATCATGCTAAGCAAAATAAGCCAATGCCAAAGAACCAAAGGCTGAATGTTTTCTCTGATATGCAGATGCTAATTCACAATAAGGGTGGGAGGAAGAATAGAAGTATTTTGAATGATAGTAGAATGAATCAGACATTATTACCCTATGTGCATATATGATTACATGACCAGTGTGATTCCACATCATATACAACCAGAATGAGAAGTTATACTCCATTTAAGTATCATGTGTCAAAGTGCATGCTACTGTCATGCATAACTAATTACAACAATTAAAAAACATTTTTTTTTGAAAAGTGAGAAGTCTAGGGACATCACAATGGAAATGCAGGTGAATGGAGAGAAACTGCAAGAATGAGCCTGAGGATCAGGTCAGGATGCACTTGTGAAGGGCATGTACGGCAGATGATGTGGAGTTTGACCTTTATCATGGAGTTGATTTGGGGTTAGTGGAAATATAAAAGGGGATTCCTGCCCTTCACAGTCATCTTTTGGAAGACTTACTTAGACCTTAGTTTGGAGACAGGACTAGGGAAGGCGAAGTGTCAAGACTTGGGATATGGAAAAAGTCTCTTAGTAAAGAGAAGAGGGGATGAAGGCTTGAGCCTAGGAGACATTAGTGTTTTGTCTTGATGGCACCAAGTTATCAGTAGAAAAAATGAGCTTATGCCTAAAAACTTGGCTCTGGAATTAGATAGGACTTTTTAAAAAATCCACTTTGCCTCTACTTGGTATTGTTCCTGGGCAAGGGTTCCTCCATCTCTTGGCCTCAGTTTCACTTAGTGTGAGCCTGGCATGGAGCAAGCAGTCCATAGCCCTTAGCAGCAGTGATGACAATGGTGTGAAACATGGGTCCCCATGGGTCCCCACGGGTCCACAAAGGTCCACATAGGTCCAAACTCATTCTCAATCTTATTAACAGTGGTGTAGTGGAAATACAGATGTGGAATGATGTGGAAACAGAAGGGGCTAAATCTCAACACCACTGCTTGCTGGCTATGTCTTTTGGGAAAGACAACCAGCTTCTGTGAGCCTGTTTCCCTATCTATAAAACGGGGTTGGAGGGCTTGATGTCCTCACTGTCTCCCTGTAGAGAGAGGTTCCAGGTAGGATAAGACACATGAAAACCCTGGGTAAGTGATGAGATTCCAGCTTCCAACAAAGTGTTGATCATCTGGGATGGTCTTTACCACTGCTATTTAGCATGATTTAATTCCTTGCTTTGTTACTTCTGAAGCATCGTTTAAGTTCCAAGACTACCAAATGAGGAAATCACAAACCAAAAGAGAACATTTCACAACCAAAGCAAGTCACACTCAGCAAACTGAATTCTCCTCCAAACTCTCTGTGGCCCCTGTGATGACTCGGGACATCCCCTTCAATAGCACCACAGGGATGCACCCAGATCAGGCAGGGGTGTGTATGTCTTGGAAAGCCAGACAGGGAATAAAATGTACATAGGCTGTGCACCCTGTTGTGCCCAGAGCTGATGACCTAGCTTGACAAGGTCAGATTTGTGCAGTCTCTGACCCCTGAATGCCAGTGAAAGCTATGTTAAGGCAAAGAAATGCTGTCAAATCCACATTTCAATATTTGAGAATTACCTCACTTTAGCTACACTGATATTTTGCATACCAGGCTGGCTGCCTAAGACTCACTTGGGGGCACTTATTAGCAATTTTATTCATTCAACAAGTATTATATCTGTAATGTGTACTTGAACTAACATATACTCTAGGCATGGGGATACAGCAGTGAACAAAACTAAATTCTGGCTCTTCTGGTGATAACACTCAAATGTAGGGGTATTGGTTGTAGGCAAAGACATAAATATGTCATATATCAGGTGGTCACAGTGCTATGAAATAAAATAAAGCAGAGAGAGAGAGTCATAGAGATGATGAGGATGGGAATATTATGTTAGACTGGTGGTCAGTCTGATAAGGTAACATATGAGCAAGGCCCTGAAGGAAGTGAGAGAAAACAAATGGATATCTGGCAAAAGAGCCATTATGCAGAAGAACAGCACATGCAAAGGTCCTGAGGTGGTGCAGACTCATTTCCTATTTTTTTCCTCTTTAAGAAATAGCACTGAGACTAGGAATAAAGATGCATAAGTTGAGATTTAGAAAGAGCTAGGAGATGGGAGCAGGGATCTGGGAGCTGGGTGCAGATTATTAGAGGCCTTCAGAAAGGCCACAGAAAGGATTTAGAATCTTATATTGAGTGCGACAGGAAGGCATGGAAAGTTTTGTGTAGATGAGTGATGTGATCCCACTTTAGTTTTTAAAAGCTCACAGGGCAGACTGAGAGAAAGAGGAAACAAAAACAAAGGCAGGGAAACAATATATACCTGTTATATTTCATGTGGGAGATGATGACCACTTGGACTAGGGAATCCTGGAAGGATGCTGTAAGTATACATATTTACATTACCTTCCCCTTCTATTCTGGTCCCAATTCATTAGATTTTGGGTGGGAACCATATATATATATATATATATATATATATATATATATACACACACACATACATACACACACACACACACACATATATATATGTGTGTGTGTGTATATATATATATGTGTGTATATATATATATATGTGTATATATATATGTATATATATATATATATATATATATATATATATATATATATATATTTCTTTAGGTGAATCTGTGGCAGGGCTGGGTTTTAAGATCAGTGACAGGGAGGAAAGCTCACACCTTCTGTCCCCCACGCCCAGGCCTTCCCCTGGCCTCTGCCACCCCTGCCTCCTCCTCCTCTCTGGATTCCTACCCCCAGGCTCCTTCTTCTGGCTCTCTTGAGCTCATGTTTCCTTTGTCTGTCCTCCCTGGTTATTTCAGCTATTCTCCACCTGCCAGGCCCCAGACAGCTGCCCACTTCTGCCCTGGAGATTAACATGCGGCTGAGCTTCCCTCTCTCAGTGCCCTTTGCTCTCATCTGGTCACTTCCTTGGCAGAATCCTGCCAACGGTTCTGCTTTGCCTCCTGGGCACAGTCTAGTCTCCCAGCCCCATGCAGCCTGGTCCAATATATCCTCCCACCTGAGGGATGTTCCATTTTGTGCCACCAACAGTCACTCTCAGGGGACCACAAGGATTTATTTTCTTTGCTTCAGAATATGTGTTTCTATTTCTGTGTCTTTCTTCTTACAATTAATTTCATCACCTTGATTGATCTTTTTCCTTTCTGTCTTACCAAATTCTATCCATCCTACAAAGCATCACACATATTTTTATTAAAAACACATTTTTATGCTATGTGTGTGTTACACGGCTGTAGTCTCAGCTACTTGGGGGGCTAAACAGGAGGATTACAAATTTGAGTCCAGCCAGGGCAAATTAGATCCTGTCTCAAAATAAAAGACAAGGGTGGAGATGTAGCTTAGTGGCGGGCACTTGCCTGGCATGTGTGAGGTCCTTGGTTCAATCTCCAGTATTGCAAAAGGATGCACGTTTGAATTTGTGTATGTGTGTATGCACGTACTGGGGATTGAACCCAGGGCAGTGTGTGTGTGTGTGTGTGTGTGTGTGTGCGCGCGTATCTGTCAGTGGACACTTGGATTGCTTCTACCTTTTGGCTCTTGTAAATAACATCTCCATAAATTTGTATGTATAAGTATCTCTTCAAGTTTCAGCCTCAATTCCTCTGGGCATATACTCAGAAGTAGACTTGCTGGATCATATGGCAATTCTATGTTTAATGTTTTAAGAAACCAACATACCAACTTTCCATAGTGCTGTATCTTTTTAATGATGATGATTATTATTAATATATTAATAATAATTATTAATATATTAATTATTATTATTGATTATTATTATAGTGATTATTATAATTATTATCATTTATTTATTCTATTGTATGAATATATCATAGGTTTATTTAACCAGTCCTGTATTGATGGATATTTAGAATGTTTCTAAGCTTTTCCTATAAAAATATTATGATAAAATTCCTTGGAAATGTTTATTTCAGTACATAGAGAGGTGCATCTATGAAATAAGCACAATTGCTGAGTCAGAGAATATATGAGTTTTTAATTTTGATAGACATTGCCAAAATTTTCTCCAGTTTAAACTCCTAGTTCTAACTGGGCATGCCTGAAGTCTGGGTTTAGGACATTTTGATTTTTAATGCACATAGTCTCACAGTGAACAGGTTTTGTTGGCACTAGTTGTTTGTATCTGCTGATACTCACACAGCTGCATTCTCCAGAAGGGTCAAACCTAGAGCAGCCATGTACAAGAGGGTACAAAATCCCCATGGAAAATGGCAAAGGTGTTTCTCATTGGTACAGTGTGCTCATGCCAAGAATCTGGTTATTATTAGCAGCTGAATGTTCTCAAGGGGCCTTGAGGGTCTGGAAACCTCTATCTTTTTTTTTTTTTTTTGGAAACCTCTATCTTCACTTAGGAATTTGTTATATTGTTCCTGCTGGTTTCTGTGCCTGTTGCCATTATTGAAACTTTCAAAGTGATAACTGTGTGTGAATGAGGACAGTCCAGACTATGATAAAATCAGTCCTAAGTTGTATGATGGCTCAAACAAAGTAGCTAATTGCTGCTCTCATAACAGTGAAACAAGTGTTCTTGGTCATCAGGTGACTCTGTTCCATACAGTGACACAGGGATCTATGCTCCTTCCATCCTGTCCTATCCCCTAGGGCTTCATTCCCACCTGTGTCTGTTCATAATAGTGAGATCTTTCTCTACAAATCTTTCAGGCCCTTGTAGGGCTATTTCCGTGGGTGGCTCTACCATCTTTTGCAGTTATGGCAATATCCTTGTGAACTGGAGGTGAGACAAAGAGGACATAAAGGGTTTGCTCCTACTTTTAAGAAGACTTGATCTGGACATTCCATACCTCATTTCCTCTTGCATTGCATTATATTGTAATGAACTAGTCACGTGGCCACCAGCAGTTGTAGGGGGAGGAACTTGGAAATTTAGCTGTTTATTTGGACAGAGGTTCTCAACTTTGCCTGTGTTCTATGTAAAGGGATAGATTTTTGGTAGACCCTGCAGTCATCTTTGTCACAGTCTGTTGTTGTCTTTTCATCACTTAGATCAACGCCCTATTTTCACAGGTAGAGTTTCATTTATGAATTAGAAATTAAAGATCCCAGATCCTAATTTCTTCAGCTGTATCCTCCAGTTTCATAATCAACTCTTTAATTGTATCTAATTGGTATTTCAAACTATACAAGGGATTCTAAATTTAGTTAGTGTAATTTTTTTCTTTTTGGGGGGCCTGGAAATTCTCTCTATATATTTTTTAAATCAGTTGGCTTATTCTTGAACTCTCATTCCATCACTATGATCTAAATCTCCTATTTTATTTCTTAATTCATTAAGCATGCTAATTTTAGACTCTGTGTGACTATTCTGGTGTCTGTGATCTTCACGATCTTCATTCTTCTAGGCATCTGAGATAACTATTATTCAAGATGGCGTCTTTTCCTTGGTGCATGTCTGCATGTCAACTTACTAAACTTGGAACTAGATTCCTTGAAGCCTGAATTTGGGGGCATTTGTCTCCACAGGAACTGGGTTTGCTATTTCAAGGTACCTGCCAGCATTTACAATCTGGAGCTATGTTAGAATTTATTCTTGGCTTTTTTTTTTGGCTTTACAGGTAGCAAGGATTCTATCTCCGAACCTATGAGTGGACTAACTTGTGGTTATGGGTTCTTAACAGAGCTGTCAGATTTACATCTTTTAGACAATAGGCTGAAGAAAACAGGCAAATTTTCTTTCATTACCCACCCCTTAGGGACATCTTTTTTCCTAGTTTACTCTTATACAGTGTCACTTTTTTGGGGGGAGTCCTGGATTGATGCAAAGATCTGGTTCATTTTTTTCACTTTGTGTAATATTTCAGCTTTATCTCCATGTAAGACTGAAACTATAATACCCCAGGGAAGCTAGTAGTTCATTTAACTTCATGGTTTTCTCTTTATTTTATTTATTTATTTTTTTCCTCTGAGGATGTCTCCTATTTTCTGATCACTGCAGCACTACAGAAGAGATTTAAAAATATTTTTTCTCTCTTATTTTACAAATGAATCAAAGATATGTTATTATTAGTAGATATTGGGGAAATACCTAAATAGAAGAGACATGAGTTTACAACTAAAATGCATTATAATGCTAAATTTTTGTTGTCTTTCACCAGCATTCCTGTGGAATTCTAAAAATATAAAAACAAAGAACTGTAAAATTGTTCCATTTGAGCTTGTAGTGTAATTTTCAATGAATTCTTTTGAGTTTTCTGGGTGAATACTCCTATCACATCTACAAATACACATACTTTTATCTTCTTCTTTGTTTTATATTTTTGGAAATTTTTTTATCTCTCCTTTTTACTGACATTGGTGACAACCTCCAGAATAACATGAAGTGATAGTTACAAAGGATGTCATTGTCTTTCTTCTTCATTCCCTTCTTTTCTACCTTTAATGGAAACATGTCTAGTGTTTCCCTATTAAGCAAATGCTGTAGATGAGATAATGTTTTATTATGTTTAGAAAGTATGTGAGTATAATGCAGAGTGCAATTTAATTTTTGTAAAAGTCTTCAGCATCAGTAGAATTGATTATATGATATATCTTTTAATCTATCAATTTTTAAGATTAAATTTATTAATGTAGTGAATTATAATAGTAGATTTCCTAATACTAAACAATTGTTACATTCTTGAAATAACTCCACATGTTCATGGTGTCATTTTTTTTCTTTTTATGGGCTGGTGAATTCTGTTTGCACTGGTGTAATTCTGTTTCTATGTGTCTAGGGTTTCCCAGTTCAGCAAGGTGCTGTCCTTGAGATCAGTGTCTGGTTAGGAATTTCCTAACTCTCCACCCTGGTTGGTCAGAGCTCTTGTCTTTCTTCTATGTGTGAGCTCTGGAGAATCTCAGGTTTACATCTTCCTTGCTCTGTTTTGCTTTGCCTTATGAAATTTCACTCTGTACATACACAGCCCATCATTTATCATAGATTCCAGCAGCTCCACATACTAATTTCCAAGCCTTCTTGTTTTCATATCTCCCTCTCATTCAGATCCCAGCCCATAACTTCCAGCTGCCTCAGTCTCCCCCAATTCTAATCTCCATATCTGCATTTCATCAAGGTCACCAGGCTCTGTTGACTCTACTTAACTGTACCTGATGCTGCACCTGACTCTAGGCAAAGTCAGGGTCAGTATAGGGTTGGGGATTTAGCTTCTCTTCTCTGATGGATCAGCGTCCTGTGTTGCCTGTTGCCCAATGTCTGCAAGCAGGTGTTTCATGTATTTTGTTCAGTTTTCTGACAGTTCTTATTACTTCATCACCATTGGAAGCAGAATGCTTTGCTTTCTAACTATATCTCCTCTTATTTATCTATTTCATTAGTTGCTACAGAATGACATAGTGCATTCTTAACTTATCATAATTTTAGCATTTTTTAAAAAAATTACTTCAGGAAAGATGTAGTCAACTTACAATGGTATAATTGCATTCCCCCATCCTTTTTGCTATTTTTATTATATTTTTTTTTGTCTATTTGCATTTTACATAATTCACATACCATAAAACTCATCCCTTTAATGCATATCAGACAGTGAGTTTTATTATATTCACAAAGTTGTGCAATTTAGAACATTCTTCCAGAACTTTTATCAACCCCAAAAGAAACCCCATATTCATTAGCAGTCACCCTCCATTCATCTCCCTCCCCAGTCCCTGGACACCAGTAATCTTTTTTCTGTCTTTATGGATTTATCTATTCTGGGTATTTCATATGGCATCATAATATATCCATATAAATTTTAAACCTACCAATGTTATCTTATGATTTTTGCCTTAAAGAGCCAAATGTCTTTTGCATACATTCCAAGAAGAAAAGGAAAACCATATCTTTTTTATATTCCTCCTCATACTATCTTTGTGGCGCTCTTCATTCTTTCCGGCAGACCTGACTTACCATATGGTGTCATTTCCTTTACCCTAGAGCTTCCTTTAACATTTCTTGTAACTTTCCTTTCTCTGTTTCAGATCTTGTGCTAAAGAGTGACCTGTGGAGCTTCTAGATTTGCAAATTCCACTACTTGATAAGTTGAGTTTTTTGAATAATTTTTCTACTTTACCTGCCATTACATTTATTGGGGTAAAGTTGTTCATACAGTTTCCTTGTACTCTTAATGTCATGGCCTCTGTAATGATAGCCCCTCTTACAATCCTGATATTAGTAATTTGTCTCTTCTCTATTTTTCTCTTGATTAGGTTTTCTGGGAATTTATCAAGTGCAATTTTAATAATTAATTTTAGAAAGACTATTTTTTAGAAATACTAATTATTTCTCTTTAATAATTAATTTTTGATTTTATTGATTTTCTGTATTGTATGTCTTTTTCTACCTTATTGGTTTCTATTATATTCACCTTTCTACTTATTTTACGTATAATTTGCTTATCTTTTTCTAGCTTCTTTAGGTGTCATGTCATTGATTTTAAACTTTTCTTCTTTTTAACATTAGAATACAGCAAAGATGGCGGCATGCCACTCTGTGATTAACAAAATGTCACGACTTCTGTTTTGCTAGCAGACTTGCCAGCTTTGCTAAGCAAGCTGCTATGATGTGAGTGTACCCTTGAGATCTACTGTGATTGAGGACTTGGTTTGCAGGTGGTGCTACTGGGAGGTAATGGGACCTTCTAAGAGGTGGGGCCTAGTGGGAGCTCCTTAAGCCTCTGTGGATTTGATGTATTTCTTAAGCAACCCCTTGGGTATTCTCTTGTGGCTCCTTTGGTTCTTGAGAGGGTTGTCAAAAAAAAAAAAAAAAAGGAGGAAGCTTGGCTTCTCCCACTTTCTCCTGATTTGTGGTGTGACCATTTACTTTTCCCCACATGTACTCCGCCATCTGCTATTTACCATGAGGTCCTCACTAGAACTGACCCACGACCTTGAACCTCCAAAACTTGTGATCAAAATAAATATCTTTTTGTTTATAAGTGGCCTAACATACTTCACTGTAGAAATGCAAAGTAGACTAATACACAAGGTGCTATGTTGGAGAGGCCCACGTGGCAAGGCACTGAGGGTAGCCTCAGACCAACAGTCACCAAGGAATAGACCCTCGGTCCAGTAGCCCTTAAGGGACTGAGTCTTGTCAAAAACCAGGCAAATGAATTTGGAAGTGGATTCTCCCCAGTTGCTCCTTCAAGTGAGACACTAGCTTTGGCCAAATTGCAGCTTTGTGAAGATCTCTGAAGGAGAGGACCAGGTAAGCCACAAACCTGCGAGGTAATAAATGTGTGTTGTGTTAAGCTGCTGAGTTTTGGGTAATTTGTTGAGTAGCAGTGCATAACTAAGGTATAGTAAACCCTTATGAAAACTTATAAGACCCTTCCTATGTGTGGCTCCTTCTTAGGTACCCTATTCTGAACATTCCAACAGAGCCCTGATCTCTGCATATGTCTAGATATTTTAAGGGAAAGGAATGCGTTATAAATTTCTTTATGTCCTGCACAGTTTTATTTAATACCAACTTACTGATAAGTTTGCCTTTAATATTTGTTGATCAACATGTTTTCCAACTTGATCTGCCCCAGGGGCATTATCTGTTTTTAACTGTTTTGGAACGCCCACAGTGGCAAAATTTTGTAAGCAATGAGCTATAACATCTTTAGTTTTTTCTCCGGCATGAAGGGAGCCCATCAAAAATCCCGAGGAAGTATCAACTGTAACATGCAAATATTTTAATTTTCCAAATTCTGGCAAGTGTGTGACGTCCATCTGCCAAATATGGTTAGGTATCAATCCTCTAGGATTGACTCCAAGATTAACTTGTGGTAAAAAGGTCACACAATTTTGACATTGTTTTATTATTTGTCTAGCTTATTCCTTAGTTATTTTAAAACACTTTTGTAAAGTATTAGCATTGACATGGAACTTTTTATGAAAATTTGTAGCTTATTCTAGTGTAGAGAAAATATGTATGTCATGTGTAATTTTATCTGCTAAATAATTGCCCAAACTAAGGGCTCCAGGCAATCCTGTATGTGCCCTGATATGTCCTATAAAGAATGGATCTTTTCTGTCCCAGATTAGACTTTGTATAGTGGAAAGCAAAGAGAAAACAGTAGAGGAAGGGGAAATCCTACCAGCATCTTCAAGGGATACTATAGCATTAACTATATACTAACTATCAGAAAATAAATTAAATACAGAATCTTTAAACATCACAAAAGCTTGTAATACTGCATTAAGCTCTACCTTTTGAGCTGATTGTTTGGGTACTAAAAATGTAAAAGTTTGATCAGGTGTAACTATTGCTGCTGTACCATTATTTGACCCATCAGTGAATATATTTGGAGCATTCATGATAGGTGTTTTTCTTGTCATTTTTGGAAAAATTACAGGATGCAGTGACCAAAAAGACAATAAAGGATTAGATGGTAAGTGGTTATCAAATGAAACATTAGATTTGCCCATGATTATTGCCCAAGTATTTAACTCATTAGCTAACTCATCAATTTGATTCATAGTATATGGAGTAATAATTTTATTGGGAGAAATTCCAAACACTCCTTTTGCTGCTTTTATTCCTTTGAGTATTAATTGTCCTACAGCCTCAGGATACCTAATAAGAATAGTGTTAGGAGAATAAGATAAATGTATCCATAATAATGGAACTTCTTGCCAAAATACTCCTGTAGGAATATTTTTTGTTGGTAGTACAATAAATAATAAAGGCAAACTTATATCAATTCTATCCAAATGCATATTTTCCATATATTTTTCAATGATTTTTAATGCCTTTCTTGCTTCAGGCGTTAACATTCGGGGTGAATTTGGATCTGATGGACCTTTTAGGATATCAAATAAAGGTCCCAACTCTCCTGTTGGTATAGCTAGATAAGGCCTTATCCAATTTATGTCTCCTAATAACTTTTGAAAGTCGTTAAGTGATTTGAGTTGATCTACTCGTATTTGAATTTTTGGTGGACGGACCATGGTGGAGGATAATAGAACTCCTAAATAATTAATTGGAAAATTTAATTGTACTTTATCTATTGCTATCTCTAGATTATAATTTTTTAATAAGTTTGTAAGTGTGGCATAACATTCTAGCAATGTGTTTTTATCTTTGTGTGCTAATAATACATCATCCATATAGTGAAATATTTGTAGTTCAGGATTTTGATTTCTAAGTGGCTGGATTACTTTGTTAACATAAATTTGACACATAGTTGGGCTGTTAGCCATCCCTTGAGGGAGTACTTTCCATTCATATCTCTGATCAGGACCTTCATGATTCAGTGCAGGGATAGTAAATGCAAAACGTGGACTATCCTCAGGATGAATTGGAATTGAAAAAAACAATCTTTAATATCTATAACTAAAACATACCAGGTTTTTGGCAAAGCAGACAATTGAGGAATCCCCGATTGAGCAGGTCCCATAATAACCATTTCATTATTAATGGCTCTTAAATCTTGCAATAATCTCCATTTACCAGATTTCCTTTTGATGACAAAAATGGGAGTATTATGGGGAGATACAGAAGGTTGTATATGTCCTTCCGCTAATTGTTGTTTGACCAGGTCATGGGCTGCTTGTATCTTTTCTTTAGTCAGGGGCCACTGAGGAACCCATACTGGTCTTTCTGATTTCCAAGTAATTTTTATTGTCTCAGTGGCCCTTTCTGAAAATCCAACCCATGTCTGTCTGTTCCTTGATCTATTTGTATTGGTGCTGCTATACCTTGTTCTTGTTTTTCTAATCTTTTTCCTTTCCTAAAACCTTGTCTAGCCATAATAGCGGGTGCATTTTGATTGATGTTATTTGTTAATGTCAAACCTAATTGATCTAGGACATCTTGTCCCCATAAATTTACGGGAAGATGATCCAATACATATGGCTGTATAGTTCCTTCACATCCTTTAGGATCCTTCCAATCTAATACCATTGCACTTCTATGGGGATTAGTCGCCACTCCTAGGCCTCGAAGCGTTTGAGTGGCTTGTTGTAATGGCCAATGTTTTGGCCATTCTTGACGAGAGATGATGCTAAGGTCTGCACCTGTATCCAGTATCCCATTAAATTCCTGTCCTTGAATATTTAGTTTTAGCATGGGGCGAGAATCTAAATTTAAAGAAAGCATAGCCCAATCTACACCTGTGGAGCCTAATCCCTTGGAACCTCTTTCTACAGCACGACTGGAAAATTTATCATGTAGGCTGGGTATTATTAGTAACTGTGCTATTCTATCTCCTGGTGAAATTACTGATATACCCTTTGGAGAACTGGCTATAATTTTTATTTCACCTTCATAATCGGGATCAATTACCCCAGGACTTATCATAAGTCCTTTTAGAGTAGAAGAGCTGCATCCCAATAATAAGCCTACTGTTCCTTTGGGAAGAGGTCCTTTTACCCCTGTGGGAATGATTTGAACTCCCATCTCTGGAGTAGTACTGCTCTGGCGGAGGCGCAGATGTCCAACCCTACGCTCCCTCTGGTTTGTCTGATGAGGGATCTGATGGACAATGTGTCCTGGGCACTACCCTGATGGGGTTGCTGGGTTCCTCCAGTGCTCTGTATATTTGTGGTTTTGGGCCCCCGAGCATTGGGACCCCTGTCCATTTTTTGGCAATGGAGCCCGGTGCCTTTCTCCACGATATTGTGGATAAACACCTGGTCCTTGTTCGTTTTTTGATAATGGAGTACCCTCTATGGTGGTTTGAGAAGGGTATTCATTAGCCCAATGTCTCCCTCTACGGCATCATGGGCAAATACCCGGTATTCTACTCCTTTGATACCTAGTTTTGTTAAACCCTCCTCCTATGGGGCAATTCCTTTTAAAATGTCCTGTTTGTTCACAATTGTAGCATGTTCTTGGCCTGGTATCTAAAGCCTGTTTTACTGCAGCTGCCACGACTTGCTCTTGTTCATTAATGTCTCTACATAATTTAATATATGTGTTTAAATCTTCATGTTTCCATGGTCTAATGACTTCTCTACACCAACGATTCGCTTGCTCATAAGCCAGTTGTTTTAGTAATGGCATTGCTTGTTCTGCCCAAAGACTCTGGTAGCTGTTTGAATAAGCCTATCTACAAATTCAGCATAAGGTTCATTAGCTCCCTGTATTACCTTAGATAATTGACCTTGTAAACCTCCATGTCCTTGTAAAGTCTTCCATGCCTTAACTGCATCTACAGCAATTTGTGCGTATACACCAGGATCATATGCAATTTGTTGCTGCTGATCCTCATAAGGTCCCTTTCCTAACAACATTTCTAGATTTTTCTGAGGATAACCAGCTGTTGCATTTCGCCTAGCCGTCTCCTTGCAAAATTCCTCATTGGCAACCTTCCATAACAGGTATTGTCCTCCATTTAGCACAGCTTTACACATATTAGCCCAATCTGCTGGCGTCATGTTCAAGATGTTAATGGATTTGACCATGCTTACAGTGAAGGGTGCTTGAGGACCATAGGTTGTTACAGCCTCTTTAGCTGCTTCACTGTTTTGAAATTTAAAGCATGGTGAACTCGCTGCCCTCCTGCCTCAAATACAGGGCATGTTAATATTTGAGATCTTGTCTCAGGATCCCAACTATCAACTGCAGGGGTTGGGGGCCTCCCAGCATATGGAGGTGGCCTTGTTAGTTGGACACTTACGTCTTCTGGTGATAGAAAGGTGTTAGTAGCAGTCTCCTGTTGTAACTTTCCCCCTGATGGCTTTTTCTGCTTTACACTTTCTTTCTCTGTCTGACTAGCTTGAGAGGTCTTCTCTTTTACTTGAAGTTTTTCCTCTGTCTGACTAGTTCAAGAGACCTTCTCTTTTAATTGAATTTTTTCCTCTGTCTGACTAGCTCGAGAGGCCTTCTCTTTTACTTGAATTTTTTCCTCTGTCTGACTAGCTCGAGAGGCCTTCTCTTTTACTTGAATTTTTTCCTCTGTCTGACTAGCTCGAGAGACCTTCTCTTTTACTTGAATATTTCTACTATAACTATAAAACAACCCAAGAAGATAACGCCAAACAAAACGGAACCAGAATGAAACAAAAGTGGAACAATGGAAAATCATTATAATAGCCTTTCTATCCTCCTGAAATGTCCATCTGTCCTTTCTCCCTATCTGTTCCTTAGATGTGAGCGGTTTTTCTTCCATCTTACACATCTCCAGGGACAGGCAACTTAAAACAAAAGTGAAGCAAAACAAAAGAGGAATCTTAAAATGGCTACCCATCCTCTCGCCCTGCCCTCAGGGGCGAGCAGTTTACCTTATCACTCACCCTCAGTCGTTCCGTGTCTGGCTGGGCACAATTCAGGAGCCACTTGTCAAAAGAAATGAACTTTATTTTTAGAACCACACACACCAAACAAAACAGCTCCTCAGGAAAACCTTCAGAGCCCAACTGCCACCATCGGCTTCCCACAAGCCTCTCCACCTCCCCCACTCCTCCTGCTCTTGAGGCCGATTGGCTGGGTCACGTGGGCGGAGCCAAAAAAGTCCCCCAGTGAGCAGCTCCGTGGTCTGAAAGGGCAGGGAAACAGCCCAATGAGCATCACCGCAGAGGAGCCAATCAGTTGGCAGCTAGAAGTTGCTGGGGCCGCTGTGAGCCAATCATCATCTGGCAGCTGGAAGTTTGCTGGCAGCTGGAAGTTTGCTGGGGCCCCTTGATTAGAGGCACACGTCAATGTCAAAAAATTAGAGCCTTTTCAGGGCTCTTCAAGCTGAAGCCCCAGGACTTCATAGATCTCAGTGCATCTGTGCCATGTCATTTCAACTTCCAGACCTGAAGAATGCCACCCTGTGGGATCTGAGATTTGGCTTTCCCAGTGGCCATCAGGGGGCTGGATGATATAGCCCTACAGTGCTGGGGAATTCCCTGTCCATGAGGTCAACTTTAACATGGGAAGTGGGAGATAGGTGTGAACTGGGCAGATAAATCCCATTTTCTTTCTTTCTTCTTTTTTTTTTTTTTATAGGCTTCTCTGGCTACAGTAGTTCTTTATAGCCTTTTTTTGAAAATTTCCTTAGCCTGGAAAATGAACCTGCTCAGTTACCTCATATTTCTCTTTGGGACTCATTGTAAAAGAAGAGTCCACATAGTATCAATCCACTTTGCTTTACATCTTTCTTGGTCTCCTTTTTACTTTTCTTCACCCTCCCTTCCTCTTAGGCTTACACTTCTCAAACCTTAATCCTTGCCTCAGGCTCAACTTTCTGGAGAATCTGGGCTGAGAAAGATGGCACTAGTAGTTTGTCTTTGCTTCCAGCATCCATCTCAATGAGTGATTTTTGTTCTGTAGAACAAACAGAACGGTGACCCACCTTTGATAATTCACAGCTAATTTCACATATTATCTTGTATCATACTGTATTATGTTTTGAATATTCTTACCCAGTTTCTCAAACTTGGTGCTAATGGCAATGGATGTTAAAATTGACTGATTTAGGAAAGAATCCATTTGAAGGAAACTTGACTGCACCTGGAGTTCGCAGTTTGCTCCAGGATTTCATAATGACTGTCAGAGGGAGCTAAAACGCTTTGAGAAAATGGACAGTTTTTCAACTTACTGAGCAAAATTCTATTATGGTCCAGGAAAAGCTCTTGCCTGCATCTCAGGTCACCATCCTGCCAGGCTTCTTGCAATTTTTGTGATTGCTTTTCGGTCTAGTTAAAATAGAAGGGGATTTGTTGGGAGGACAACCCACAGACAAAGAAAGGCACAGACTAATTCCTTCTCTAATCAGTTCTGAGTTTTAGTAGCACACTGGGTACAAGTAAAAACTCAGAAATATGGTAGGTTCCCCCACTCCCTTAAATAAAGGACAGCCTGCAAATAAAATAATTGTGTGTGCCTGCCACGGTCTTCCCTTCCACAGTGCTCCATGCAGGCAAGTGGAAGCCTTTCTTCCTAAGCCTCTGTCTTTATGTAAATTAGGCACAATTTATTTCCTTTTAGCCCTCAAAGCTTGATAAATAAAGCCAGACCAAAAAGGCTGTTAACAAAAGCAGACCTTAGACATTAAAAAAAATGTATTTCTTCTAAAGCTTTTCATTATTTCAGAGTAGTAAATTACAGACTCTTTCATTAGCATATGTGGGGTTCAGGAGAGGGTGTCTGGGAGGGAGCAGTAACCTACTTTTTTCCCAACCTGTATTTTTGCACTTGCTGAGTTGCCATCATGGTTTAATGGAGCGCACCATAATCTGGAGGTGAATTTATGGTTTGACCATCAAATGCCTCCAAGGTGGTTGTTAAAAGGGCTCTGACTCCCACATGCAGAGGACATTATGGGACATCAAAGAAAGACCTGTAGTTTAGCACAGGGTTGAATGTAAATTAAAGGGACATCCTTCTAAAGTTTGACATCATTGTGCTAATTCTTGAAGGCTAAGTGAGAGCCAGGCTTATAGATACATGAGATGAGGAAATTATAGGAATTGGAAAAGATGTTCCAAATAAATTTTATCTTTAGTAGTTAGACAATAGTATATATTCATTCTTTGGATATTGAGCTCTTACTTTGCCTCAGAGACTCTTTTGCTGGATAGTAGTAGGGATGTACTTGTAACACAAATAAAATATAAGACAACTTGTATTACCCAGAGCTAAATAAATATATGCTAATGTACAAAATAAGGCTGGGGATGTGGCTCAGTTGTTGAGAGCCCCTGAGTTCAATTCTGGCCCTGCCCCCCACCAAAAAAAAATATACACACACACAAATACAATAAAGCTTTTCTTGTCTCTTAAATAATTTTCTACTCATTTACCTCCCTCTCAACCTAAAATATATATTTAAGTTATCCCTATTCAGGGAGAGAAACTCACAGAAAGCTCAACCCTATATGATTTGAACAAAAAGGGAATTTATGCATATTTCAGAAAATCTAGGATTGGTCTAGCTAAAGGGACTGACTGCTGAATTCAGTGCTGGGATAATGACACCAGAATGTGGTTTCTTCTTGAGTCTTATAGTTCTGATTTCTGCTGTGTTGGTTTCCTTCTCTGACAGACTTTCTTCTTGTGGTGCAAGATGACTATACTACCCAGAGCTGCTTCTCAGTCCAAATGCTCTTCCTTGAAAACAAAAGCAAAAATAAACCCCAAAACCTTATTTTCCTCATTGTTCAAATGAAAAAAATCACAGAAATGAATCTTTTTTTAAAATATATTTTAGTTGTAGATGGACACAATACCTTTATTAATATGTGGTGCTGAGGATTGAACCCAGGACTTCATATGTGTGAGGCAAGCACTCTACCACTGAGCCACAACCCCAGCCCCCAGAAATGAATCTTAATTGCCTAAGACTTCAAAGGACTTGGGTCATTTTCCCATTTATGCCACTACTACTACTACTACTACTACTACTACTGCTACTTCTTCTTCTTCTTCTTCTTTTTGGTACTAGGGATTGAACTTAGGGGCACTTGACTACTGAGCCACATCCCCAGCCCTATTTTGTATTTTATTTAGAGACAGGGTTTCAATGAGTAACTTAGCGCCTCGCTTTTGCTGAGGCTGGCTTTGAACTCGTGATCTCCTATCTCAGCCTCCTGAGCTGCTGGGTTTATAGGTGTGTGCCACTGCACCTGGCTCATGCTGTTTCTTGGATTATTTCCCAAAAACAATTGTGAGGAGAAGGTTACTGATACCCCATTATGTTGATAGACATCTAATCTCCACTCCTGGGCCATCTGAAGTATATAGGATGCAATTAGGGGTGCAGTATGCCCATAGCAATTCTTCTAGAAGTGTTACCAGAGGGAGGGAGGTGGATGCTGAGTGGCCCAAATGAACTATGTTGTCTGCTGTAATACCCATGTCACTTTCTCATTGAGATAATGTCTGATTTATCTTACTAGCTATGTGACTTAGAAAATTTTTGATTATTTTTAAGGCTTAGTTTCCTTATCTATGAAATACTACCTCTCAGGGTTCTTGTGAGGACGTAATAAAGTAATGAATGTATAGAACCTAGCAAATCGTTTAGCCCAGAGGAAGCTTTTGGAAAAGGCTAGAATCTTTGTGCTGTGGTTTGAGTGTGTTCACTAAATGTTCATGTGTTGAAAGCTTAGGTCCTGATGTGATGAAGTTAAGAGGTGGCAGGACATAGCAGGCAGTTATTAGGTCGTGGGGGGTATCATCTCCACTTATATGTCCCACAGGTTCCTTGGATTTGGAAAGTCCAAAGGGGAAACATGATTTCCTTACCCAAACCTCCTGTTCTTTAGTTGTGTCCCAAACTTCTATCCCTGATGCCTCCTTCCCCCTCTGCACCTGCTATTAGTTCAAAGCTTCTGACTCTCTCTCAAATTCACATTCTTATTTCTATTCTCAGTACCACTGCTATATTTTGAATCGTCATTATCTTTTTCTTAGTTTGCTTCAGTACTCCCAAGTGGCCTCTTGGCCCTTGGTTTCTGCACTCTTTAATTCTTTCTCCATTTTAGGAAACTAATTTCAGGAACCCAGTTCCATTGAATTCAGTTTCTGGATAGAAAGAAAAATCCTTCTTACCAAAAATGTTTTAGTTAGATTTGAGTCAACCCAACTTTTATAAACTTGGGATTACATTGACTTTGGGAGGATTTAACACATTTACAATGTGGAGTTTTGACACAGAGGTTAATAGTGCACCTCTTCATTCCCCAAAAGTATATGATCCAATCTGAAAAACAAGATTAATTCTCATGCAACTGATAGTTCAAACTCATTTTTTCCCATTCAGTAAATACTGAACATTCACTATCTCCAAAGATCACTGAAAGATAAAGAATAATTACATTAGACAAAGTGAGAGACTGGCTACGAGAATTATAGACATTTCAGAAGGAGAGATGATTTCAGATGAGAGATCTGGATAGGTGGAGGGACAGTGAGAGGGGAAAATCAAGGGTTAAGTATGAAAACTGAGCTACCAGAAGCATCTCGGGGAGACCCATATGATGGAAAGGAAAGCCAAGGAAGGGAGAAGGTAGATCTTGCTGTCCAGGAGGGAGTCATATTTTACAGGATCTTGCTAGTTAAATACTGGAAATCTATTTAGTTAATTATTTTTCCAAAGATGATTTCTTCATTTAGTAACCTTCTTAACAGCTTCATTGAGACATAATCGGCATATGTTTAGCCAGTTTCTTTGCTGCTGTGACTAAAAGACCTGACAAGAACAATTTTAGAGGAGGAAAAGTTTATTTGAGGGTTCACGGTTTCAGAGGTCTCAGTCCCTAGACAGCTGGCTCCATTCCTTGGGGCTCAAGGTGAGGCAGAACATCATGGTGGAAGAGTGTGGCAGAGGGAAGCGGTTCACAAGATGATCAGGAAGGAGAGAGAGAGAGAGAGAGAGAGAGAGAGAGAGAGAGAGAGAGAGAGACTCCATTTCCAGATACAAAATAAATACCCCAGAGGTGCACCCCCAGTGACCCACCACCTCCAGCCATATCCTACCCATTCAGTTACCACTCAATTAATCCCCATCAGGGGATTAATTCACTGATTGGGTTAAGGCTTTTATAACCCAATTATTTTTCCTCTAAACCTTCATGCATAGTCTCACATGTGAGCATTTGGGGGATACCTCACATCTAAACCATAACAATATATAAAAAGCTGCATCTATTCAAATTGTACGATTTGAGAAGTTTTGACCTGTTTATATACCTGTGAATCGATTATATTAAACTGGTGAACATATCTATCATTTTCCAAAATTTTCTTGAGTCTTTTTGTAATTCCTCCCGCCGCTCTTCTCATCTGTCTTCAGGCAAACACTGATCTGCTTTCTGTCATTATAGATGAGTTTGCATTTTTGTACAAGTCCTTTGTAGACATGTTCTTTCATTTTTCTTGGGTAAATACTTTGGAATGGAAAGTCTGATTTGTATAGTAGGGATGCCTTAATATTTTAAGAAATTGTCAAAGTATTTCCAAAATAGTTGCATCATTTTATATTCCTGTCAGCAATGAGTTCTAGTTGATCCACATCCTCACCAACATTTGATATGGCCAATCTCTTAATTTTAAGCCATTTAGTGAGCACATAATTATATCTCATTATATATGAGGTTTATTTCTGCAATAACTAATGATATTGAATATCTTACGTAGTTATTTGCCAAACATATATCTCCTTTGGTGAAATGACTATCTGATGCTTTTGCCCACTTTTATTGGAGTTTTTTTTAACTGCAAAAAATTATATATTCTAAATATCAGCTGTTTTTCAGATATTTGTAAATATTTTCATCATAGTACATCTTTTTCATCCCTTTTTAAACTATACTTTAGTTTAAAGAACAGTTTTAGATCTACAAAAAAATAAAAAATCTCGTACAGAGAATTCTCATATATCCTTCACCCAATTTCCCTTATTATTAATACCTTACATTATGACTCTGGGACATTTATTACCATTAATGAGACAGTATTAATACGTTGTTAACTGAAGTCTGTAGTTTATTCAGATGCACTTGGTTTTTACCTATTGTCACCTTTTCTTCCTGGGTTCATCTAGAATACTCAGTTACATATATTAGCACATCTTCTTAGGATCCTCTTGGCCATGATGGCTTCTTAGCCTTCCCTTGTTTTTGATGTCTTCACAGTTTTGAGGAATACTGGTCTGGTATTTTGTAATATCTCTTGTTATGAGCTGAATTGTGACCCTCCCCTCAAATTCATATGTTGACTTCTTAAATCCCGATCCCTTAGTAGATGGCTGAATGCGATGATAGGGTCCTTAAAGAGATAATGAAGGTTTAATGAGGTCATTTGAGTGGGTCCTGATCCAATATGACTGGTGTCCTTATAGGAAGAGTTGAGGACACTGATGCACAGAGGGAGAACCGTGTGGAGATATAAAGAGAAAATGATTATCTATAATTCAAGAAGAGGCTACAGAAGAAATCAACCCCTGATCTGAGTCTGGTTCTGACGTTTGCTTTGCCTGTGATCTTTCTTGCATTTTTAACATGTCTCATAGTTAAAAATACATAGCAGGCATGATGTATTGGGTAATAGGATATCAGGCAAATGAGTTTTAATGTGAAGTTTTATGTTAACATTTGCTGAATCTGTAGGTGCTGGAGACTTTAATTTTTTTCTACTGTCCTTGGTTTTGTCTTCCCTGTTGTCTTTGGGTTTCTCCAAGAAGGTGCAGACTCCTTCTTAAACAGACTCTTCCAGCACCTTTAGTTACACTGTGTTTTTATTTTACTGGAGCCTGGTTGATAAGGTGGCAAGACGTGTGGGCAGGAAGCTTTCCATACATTTATTATCAACTCTCAGTCTTTTAGTGAGCCTGTGGCTCTGGGCTATTGCCCTCAGAATCTGATTCTTACTTTTCCATACTTTCCTTTAGTGGGAAAAGGCCACAGGGGTTACAGTTGAGTAATTGCCCTTTCTGCTGGTCACATAAGTCACTGGTAGAATCTTTTTCTCCAATTTATATCTCTAGCAGCTTCTGCTTCTGATAAGATGGTCTTGGCTGTGTCTCTTTGTATTTGCCTCTATCTCTTGATATCTTAGTTCTTTGATAGGTCCAAAAATGTCATTCATTTTTGTTTGTTCCAGTTTTCTTTTGTAAAGACAGGAGTGATGATAACTTTTAAGTTCTTTACATGTCAGAGCTGAAACTGCTCCAACCTTTACTTTGAACACATCCATATAATTATACTTTATAATTATAAAGTGAATTTTCTGTAAAGAGCATGTACTTGGGTCTTGATTTATATTCAATCTGATGATCTCTGTTTTCTAATTGCTTTTTAAAACAATTTGCATTTAGAATAGTTACTGACATGGTTGGCTTTAATTCTACCATTCTACTATTTGTTTTTCTCTTCATTCTTCCTTTCCTGCTTTCTGAGTTCTTGAAATTTTTAGCATTTTGTTTAAATTGACCTCTTGACTTTTTGACTAAATCTTTTTGCATCTTTAAAAAAAATCTTCTTCTAGGGATTGTAATATATATATTTATACCTTTTGTGGTGTGATAAGAACTGATATTTTATCATTTCAAAGGGTACAGAGAACTTTGAACCTTACAGATCCTTTTTCTTTTCACGCTTTATAATTTGAATATGTATCAATCTACATACATTGAAACCTCCCTTCCTTGAGCAATGTTTTAATTTTTGTTTTCAACAGTCATGCCTATTTTAAAAGGTTATAAGAAGAAAAAAGTCTCTTATATTTTCTTATAATAAATGTAACCTGATTTAAATTACCCAACCTAACATCCAACATTTCCTTTCTTTGTCCTCTTTGTATCTTCTAAGCTTTGTGAAGTTCTCTAAGTTTAACCTGTCATTACTCAGCCCTTTGCTCTTCCTGCTTCTATGTACTACAACATCTAAATTAAATACCCCTTCTCTTATAGTGCTGAGGATAAGAATATAAATGGGAACAATCCTCTTTGAGGGCATCTTAACGATGATTGTCCTATTAAAAATGCATAACCCTCTTAATTTAGCCATTCTAATTATATGAATTTATTGCTTACCCCCTTGGACTGTTTTCATGTCAAATCTCAAGAGCAAGTAACCCAAATAAAACTCAATGGTTTCCCTAAGTTGAGGAGAA
Source organism: Marmota flaviventris (assembly GCF_047511675.1). Classification (NCBI taxonomy): domain Eukaryota; kingdom Metazoa; phylum Chordata; class Mammalia; order Rodentia; family Sciuridae; genus Marmota; species Marmota flaviventris. The sequence continues at coordinate 34,928,963 of NC_092512.1, forward strand.
AGAGCTGAGAATTTGGGAGGTAGAAGTGGCTAAAATTTCAAGGCAGTATACCCAAGAAGAAAGAGCTGCATTGAAGGATAGCTCAAGAGATTTGCAGAGAGTTCCCCTTGAGACTTTATCTGAGTATTGTTTAATGCATGTACATGAGGGAAATGAGACTGGGGAAAGAACTACTCTGAGGTGGGGATAGAGTGGGGTGGGAAAAGGTAGAGCAATCCTAAAGCTCACAAAGAGAAGAAGAATTCATGTTCCCTCAAACCAGTGCCTTTAATACACATGGCATTGGACAGACTAGTGAAAGATTAGCTTCAGTTGTGGAAAAAAAATTAGGCCTGAAGTAAAGGCTTCTTTTGATCTCTCAAACTAAGCTTAAAATGATCAAATTGTAACCAATTTTCTTAGATGCATCCCCAAAGAAAATTCTAAAATATTTAGAAAATGCAAAGATATCTAGCACCCAAAATAGTAAAACTCATATCTGATATTTGATAAAAATTATCAGGTATATGAAGAAGCAGAAAAATATAACTCATAATGAGGATAAAAACTATGTAACTTCACCTAGAAATGATGCCAGTGATGGAATTAGTAGACAAGGTCATTGAAATAATCATTATAAATATATACCAATATCTTCCAGAAGGTAGATAAAAGAATATTCATGTCAAAGGGAGATACGGAATAAATAAAGAGACCAAAATAAAAGTTTAGAGATGAAAAATATACTAAATGATATTAAGAAGATTAGACACTGAAGAAGAAAACGTTATTGAACTTAAAGACATAGCAAAAGAAAATATCCAAAATAAAACACACATAGAAGAAAAAAAAAAAAAAAACCACCCTGAAAAAAAAAAAAATGAACAGAGCATCATTGAACTGTGAGATAACTTTAAATAACTTAATACATGTGTATTTTGAGTTCCTAAAGTACCTTTTATGTAGCAGATATTTGAAGAAATAATGATCAAAAGTTTTCCAAATTTGATAGAAAAACAAAATAAAACAAACCCCTACAGATCAAAGAAATTGAATAAACCTCAAGCACAAAAAACATGAAGAAAATTACATGATAACATACCTTAATCAAATTGCTTAAAATCAGTGATAAAGAGAAATACCTTAAAATTAGTCAGAGATAAAGGACTAAGAGGTAGCAGAACAAAATAAAACAGAGAGCAAACTTCTCACTGAAAGTCAGAAGACAGTGTAGCATCCTCAAAGTACAAAAAAAAAAAAAAAAATCAACCTAGAATTCTGTACACAAAAATAAATGTCAAAAATAAAGGTGAAATAAAGATCTTTTCAGACAAACAAGCTTTGAAAGAACTTAACAGTAGACCCTCACTACAGGAAATTTTAAAAGAAGTTCTTCAGGTAGAAGCCAAATGATGCCTATTGGAAATCTGGTCTACTTAAAGGAATGAAAAGCATCATCAATGTAAAGCATATGGGTAAATATAAAGTACATTTATTTTTTTAAAAAGTATCTTAAAATATAGTTAACTATTTAAAACAAAGATGACCCTAGGAGATTGTTTATAATATCCATAGAGGTAAAAGGTATGAAAACAGCACAACACCTGGGATAATGGAAATAGAACTACATTGTTGCAATGTTATGCTATATGTGAAGTGGTATATTATTCCTTGATGGTATATTATTATTACTTGAGAATATATCATTGTTGTGGTAGTTAAATGCATCACTAAAAACAAAGACTAACAAAATCACTAAAACCATATTTAAATCACTGAAGTGATTAAAGAAAATAAGCCAAAAAGATATATAGATAATGAGTAAAAAAAAGAGATAAAATGGAATCATAAAAAAATACAAATTAATTGAAAAAAGAGGCAGAAAATAAGGAAGAAAACAAGAACTGGACAAATAGTAAACCAGTAACAAAATAGTAGATTTAAACCCATATATATTTGTAAATGTATTAAATGTAATTGGTCTTAACATTCAAGCTAAAAGGCAGAGATTTTCAGAATTAAAAAACAAGATTCAGCTGTATCCTGTTTTTAGAAAAAAACTTTAAAAATACATATGTGTTAAAAATAAAAGGATGAAAATAATCCAGAAATACTAATTCAAAGAATTTGGAATGACTATATTAATATCAAATAAAATAGATTTCAGAGCAAAGACTATTACTAAGAATAAGGACTTGGAGGGTATGAATATCCTAAATGCTTATTAATTTAATAGCAGAGCTTCAAAATATATATAGCAAAAATACAGGCAAACTTCTAAGGACAAATAGAACTATAATTACAGTCAGAGATAACAACATCCCTGTCTCCAAATATTTCTAACTTCCCTTGAAAATTCCTCTTTGAACAATAGGTAATTTGGAAATGTATCATTGAATTTCCAAATATTTGGAGACTTAATTTCCCCAAATTTAGAGATTTTCTGGATATCTTTCTGCTACCGATTTCTAGTTTAATTCTGTGATGCTCGGAGAACATACTTTGTATGATTCCAATTCTTTTACATTTGTGAAGTTTGTTTTATGGCCAAGAATATGGTATATCATGGTTAATATATCATATGCACTTGAAAAGAATGTGTATTTTGCTGTTGTTGGGTCGACTACTCTATTAATGTCAATGAGATCAAGTCAGTAGTATAATTTAGGACCTCTATATCCTTGATTAATTTCTATTTGTTTATTCTATTACTGAGAGAGGACTATTGAAGCCTTCAGCACTAGAGCAGAGAGTGGCTTGAAACTGAGAGACAGCAGTTTAATAATGGACCCAGTTCACCCCCTGGGCTACTCACCATTCGTAACCACCCGTCTACACATGTTTAAATTCCTACACAAGAACAAAAAACTTTTTTATGCTTATATTTAAAAAACTGAAACTAACTTTTTATATGACCAAAAGCATTCTTTGATCTCACCCCAAAAGAAAGAGACCAAAACTCCCCAAAGTCATCGAGTCCATCTCTATGAGTCAATTATGGCAGCTAACCCTGGACTCTATTAATTACTTCTCAAATTAAGTCACAGTACCATCTGAGTATTTTGTTACCTGAAAGTGAATCATAAAGTTAACTGCCACCATCAATTCTTGTATGAGATAATAAGGGAAAGGAGGAGAATAGAGGGAATTACAAATAAATATATAAATGAACAGCATGTATTAATTTTATAGTAAAATATTAGAATATATATGTACATGCACACATACATATGTAATAAGTAGGAGGGAAATATGCATAACTCATGTGTAGAAATGGTCTCAAGGAGTCTACTGAACTTCCTGCCACTGAAATTCCATGTTTTCTTTTCCCTCAGCCAGAATCTCAGTTGGCCAGTTATGATGGGGGTAACTAAATCCTGAAGAATCTGCATCTCTAATAGTTGGTTAAGTTTTGTTTTGTTAAATTTTCATTAACTTCTAGTCTAAAATACAGGAGTACTAAGAAGCACCTCAGAGAGTCTCCTGGGTTCCAAATTTAATCCTCCTCACTCCCATTGTGTAGCAGCAAACCTATTTCCCCTTGAAGCGGGGATAAATCATGCCAGTCAGAAAGGTAATCTATTCTTTACATATTATTTCATAAGGAACCCAGAATGGCCAGATAGCATCTCAAATTTCTAATGGAATGGGACTTTTGGTAAGAGGCATTTCTTCCTCAAGGACCATCTCCAAACTCAGCAGTGCTCGAAATTGCAGGGATGGGTAGCAAAAATTCTGTAAGTGGGTTCTTAGAGGCATTAGTGACAGAAACTACTCCTATTCCTACCTTTTAATTCCTGGTCCTATATATTCTGCTTATGTCACTTTATCTTTGTTAACATAAAGCCTGTTGGTATCCTGCCCTGCCTATTCCGTGTTCTTCCCAACTGCTGGGAATTGGGTTTTTAGCAGGCCAGCAACCCAGCCACTTTCTGGGTGATAGTGTGCATAGTCCTCATGGACTTGAGGCCAGTGTACTTCTTACTGTTATTAGAACTAGAAACAAAGGTATTTTAATATAAATGATGGCACCAGAATAGAAATTGTGCAATGTGATGGAACAAGAGAACCCTGGAAATATGATATTTCATCCAAGAGTTTGTATGTTCTCTGTTGGATTCTGGGCTTTAATTACTTCCATACTTTTCACTAAGATATAAAATGTCAACCAAATCCCACTGTAACTGAACTCCAAATTATTTAGTATGTTAGCATTTCTTAAAATAAATGGGCTTCTAGATGGATAGGATTTATTGTCATACAACTGTATTACCCTGGAATATGGTGTAGCAGGGATTCTACCTCTAGTACCATATAAGAATTGATCAATGCAAAGTTTCTGAATCTTGCGGATCTGAAATTCCTCACACCAGTAAAGATAAAATGGAATGTCCCTTGATCAGGACATGACAGATAAGGGATTGTGCAGGGGTGCCTTTTAAATTGAAATAAAAGAGGTGATATGTAAAGGAACTTGTATTTAAATCACAGGGTGAGAAAGAAAGGCATGGATTCTTCTTTCCATTTGAAGAAAATTGCTAGCAAGATCAAGCCTGTTTGAGGAAGATTGCTACATAAAAATGACAGAGCTGATAAGGGAGCTTTGAATTTAGTAATTACCTTTTTGAATGGAGTTCAGAATTTATATCCACACCATTTATTTCAGTTCATTTTTTAAAATTTAGCATACCATTCCAGAAGCCAGAAGGCAATTATTTCTACTTAGATATTTAAAAATATTTTCTCCATTTCCATTTCTTTAAACATGACCATGAAATAGCTTTGCTGTCTTTTACCATAATCATAAACATATTTTACAAATATGTTTGGCTCATGGGGTCTACAGGAAAGAAGAAAAAAATCTAGTTTTCCAAAGTGTTCTTAAAAGAATAAATCTTTGCTATAAAAATGTATATATGATGCAAGTATCCAAACCTCTGGGGGAGAAAAGCTTGTTTAAAATGAAGGAGAAAAAAAATAAAAATGAACTTTGAAAACAAAAAGATAAAAAATATTAATTGTTATGTAAGAAATACAGCAAGAAAAATGGAATCCCTTTTCCTTGAAATCACAAAGATGTAAGAGATAAAAGCAGAGCTGCTCGGCTGCCTGGAGGTAGGGACTATTTGGGGTGGGCATGGCAAATCCAGATATATGGTCCTCTCCATGACACCCCCAGTCATATTGTGCCAGAAGAAAGATTCTGTAGAGTTTCATTTTGAATTCAGTATCTTAAGAGAAAAGGAAGGAAAAAGTAATAATAAAATGTTACTGTTTCCAAAACCATAGGTTCTGAATGTGTTGCAGGACTGCTGGCAACAGCTCCATGTCCAATGTTCCTGGAACAATGGTACTCCTGTCAGTTCCTCTGCTACTGGTTCCTGTCTCTGTCCTTACTCCTGCATGTCTTCACTTACTTGTGTCTTCTGTTCCAAACCTCACCCATCCTTCGAGGTTCATCTCAAATCTCACCTCTTCTTTGAAATCTGTCCTGATCTTTCTGGTTGGATGTGACCTCTCTCTCCTTTGAGGTCCAATCATTTCATTTCCATTTGCATCAATTCATTTGATATTTATTGTTGAATGCCCCTGCATGGTGACAGATGTTAGGGATATGGTGATAAATGAGAAGATGGAGGTAGCAGCAGGGATCAAGGAAAACTAATCTTGGCACAACCCTAGATGAAGGCCCAGATGACCATGGTCCTTCCTGGAAGTTCTTCAATGTCACAAGCTTTTCTAGGAGAGGATTCACACCTGGATTCAGATCTGTGTTTATCACAATAAATAGCACAGGGTTTTGCATATAGAACATAATTGGTAATTAATGATAAACAAGGAATAAAGGCTCAAACAATTCTTTCATGAAGATTTCTCTGATCTTGACCTCTTTCCTCTGAACCCCAGTGAAAACTTCTACTCTACCAGCCTGACATCATATGTTTTTATCTTCAGCGCACCAGAGATATTTGGTACTTGAATTTGCCCTCTCTTGGGGATTTAAGGAATGGTTGAAGGGCTTCAGCTTGGAAGCTATGATGTTCTTGGTGGTCGACTGTCCTTTCTTTACATCCTCATAGTCAACATTTGAACAGCAATCTTCCCTGTGGTGTTGACTTTCCAAAGCAAGCAAATACACACAACGTCCAATGTACAACCAGTGCTACTCACTGGAGTCCTGATAAAAGCCAGTGGTGGGAGCAGGAATTGGGAGGGAGGACAATCTGATTTGCAGCATTTGTCCATTTCCATCTTGAAAATACTCCCAGTGGCTCACAAAATTCCTATTTAATAATCTGCTCTTGGGATGCCAGCACATGTCATGGCCTCAAGTTTTGTGCCTGGCTGCCCATCAAAAGGACCTTCCCAGAGGACAGCCCTTTGTCTTGGGTACCACATGACACCTGGAGAATGTCGGAGCTGGTAGGTGAAGTGTAGTGAAACTGCAAAGCTCAGTGGGGGTGCTGTGGCAGCAGGAGGTGGCAGTGGAAGTGATGTCCTGTAGCTGGAGCTGGATTCTCCCTTTCCCTCATTTTTGGGGAGTTGTGAGCAGGCAGCCACCTAAATGGATAGGGAGGGAACCTACTTTCTTTTTTCTTTGGAATGCCTTGCCTTGGACCAGACCAGCTGAGTTTGAAGGTGGTAACTGAATGCAGTAAACTCTGCCTCCTGTCAAGGACACTTGGGTGTTGGGCTTTCTTCCACACTGTTCACAAGTTGTAGGAGCAGATGCAGTGGCTGAGGAGTGACAGTCTAGCTGATGGGAGTTGTCATGGAGTTTGATGAAAGTACTGCTCCCTTCTGATCATACCTGTGCTTTTGGTTCTCCTTGACATTTTTGGAAATATTCTGGGAGAAAATCAGGACACCATGAATCCTTCTAGTTTGCAGAAAATCCAAAGATGCTTTGAAAATGGAAAGGTCAGGGAGAAAGTACCAAGAGGAACTTGTTGGAGCTGGGTGAGGCAGAGAAGGCTGGTGATACCTTTCAGAGTAGATGAAAATAAGGTGAGAAATTCAGGGTCAACTATTCAAGCTGTACATTGGCTTACATCCTTCTACTTCAAACTCAGGGAGAGGGTTCTGGAATCAATATCTGCTCTGGAGTGAGGAAAGACCTGGGCCTGTGTATTAGTTTTCTATTGCTGCTATAATGAATTACAGAAAATGTAGTTGTGAAAACAATGCTAATGTATGATCTTATACTTCTGGAGGTCCAAAGTCTGAAATGGGTCTCATTGGGATAAAATCAAGATCCTGGCAGGGCTGTTTTCCTCTCTAGAGGCTGTAGGGGAAATCTGTTTCCCTGATATTTTCCGGCTTCTGGGGATGATTACATTCTTTGACCCTTGGAACTCTTTCTCCATCTTCAAAGCCGGTAATGTTGTGGCTCTCTGATTTCTGCTGTTCATATCTCCCTCTGCTTCCTCTGTCTCCCTCTTCTATGATTCTTCAATTCTGTGATTGCATTGGGTCCACCCGGAAGTCCAGGATTGTGTCCCTTCTTAAGGTCTGCTGATCAGAAAACTTAATAACATCAGAAACTCTTAATTCTCCTTCAGGTTCTGGGATTATGATGTAGACACCTATGTGGGGCTAATGAATTTATTCTGGATCCCAGCCTAGTGTCTTCAGAGCTGTGTGATCTTGGGAAAGTTACTTGCCTTTTTAAAAGTTTCATTTGATGTTGGGGTAGTAGTAGTTGTAGATTTTTGGTGAAGATTAAATGTATTTATATGTGCCATGTGTTTGACAAGTGCCTGGGATATAGCAAACACTCACAGAGGGTCAGCTAGCTTATTTTTTTAAGATTGTAAATGCTTGCTTACTTTGGGTCTGGGTAAGAGACTCCTCAACTCCCACAGAAACCTGTTCATCCCTGACCATAGCACACCTGCATTGCAATGTCACCATCTGTTTATATGTCTCTTTCCCCTATTAAACAGAGTTCCCTGAGGGTAAGGAACTATCTTATGCAGTTTTGCAACCCCATCGTGCCCAGCACGTTTCCCTATATGGTGACTGGATTAAATGCTGTCACCACTAATAGTGGAAAACAAATCTCTTCCTAACCAAGGATAATCAAAAGCTAATGGATTACATTTTCTCAGTTGCGTAACTGTTTCTTGTAACATTTCCTTCAAACTTTTGAAACATCCTATCATTTTCTTCTATGAGATCTTTTCAGATGAAACAATTGTTATTATGAATTACTAGTTATCATGGAAAGTATTTATTGATGAAAATTACTTTAAGAAATGACTATTAACAAGAAAATTTAGAAGATAACTGATTAGCTGCCACTGTTAAAAGCGACAGGTCGGCTTCTTCACATATGCACTTTGGAGACAGAGTGGCACCCAAGTAGCACAGTGATGCTGAGATGGATCAAGTCTAATGAAAACCTTTCTACCCATGCCTTCCTCTCGGTGATGTGATTTTGGCAGGGTATGTCAGCCTATCCTCAGCTAGTGGTCATGAGCTATAATTAAATGAAGATATATTATTAAATATACAAGTGGGAGGAAAAACCATGATCTAGATGTAGAGTATAAAAATACAATCACCTCTGTTGGGAGATGGAGGAAGAGACATTTAAGAGAAATAGGCTCTAAGTTGAAAGGGAAGAAAGAGAACTGAGAAAATTGAAAAGTCCTCATTAAGATGCCAGGCTCAAATTACCTCAAAGGGAGACAGGAGTCCTGAGGCTCCATAACCAAGGGGAGGACTTCTCTGTGGGCAACATCTAGAGAATATGAGCTTTTGGGTAACTACGAGGAATACAACAGAGTAGAATCACTTAGAACTCAGTGAGCAGGTCTAGTCTCCTTCTGGGAAGACCTGGGAGATCAGGAGTGAGAAGGAGTAAGCCCATGGCTCTGCTGGTGTGTGAGTCTCCTCCTTGGGCACACGAGGGCACCATGTCGGCAGGAGCTGGGTCTAATCTGTATATCGAGGGCTCCAAACTGTGTCTGGAAGCTTTACTTAATTACTCCACATTGTATTAAAAAAATTGTAACATCATTTTATATCCCATACATTTATAAAATAATAAATTCTCAATTTACAATAAAAAGAATCTCTAAGAAACTCAAGAAGAGTTCTATAGATTGTCTTCCATCAGCCACTTTCCCTTCAAATCCTCTTGTCTTCCAAGTAGATCAATTCGAAGGCTTTTGGATACTGAAAAAAATTGTGACCAGTTTCTACCAGCAAAGTAGTAGTGCATAAAAGGAAAAGAGTGTGAAGGCAAAATCTTTAAAAAATATTTCACTTTTGGTGATAATTTATTGTTTTTAGCCAATAAACCCAGAACTCAAACAAAAACAAAAACAAAAAACTATCTCACATGTATAATGAACTATGTCACATGTGGAGTGAACACACTGCTCTGGATCTTGATAGTGGTGATGGCTACACAACTACACATCTGTTAAAAACGTGTAGAACTGTTCCTTAAGAACGTGAATTTATCTGCCTATCCAAAAAATAAATCCCCAAAGAGACTTTAATAGCTTTGTATTGTTCTTTGTATAAATTCCAAACTGGAAAAACTTTATATTTTCCTTATTTTATTATTGGTCCATTATAATTATACGTAATAGTGGAATTGAGTATTAAATATTTGTACATGCACATGATATAACAATAGAATTTGGTCAACATCATTTCCTAGTATTTCCCCTTCCCTCCCTACCTCCCTGTTCTTTTGTCTATTTTCCTGGCCTCCTTTCTATTTTCCCCATTTTTTCTCTCTAGCTTCCACATATGAGAGAAAATATACAACCCTTGACCTTCTGAGTTTGGTTTATTTCACTTAACATGATACTCTCAAATTCTATTCATATTCTTTATGCCTGAACAAAATACCATTGTGTGTATATGCTACATTTTCTATATCCATTCATCTGTTGATGGACACTTAGGCTGGTTCCATAATTTGGCTATTGTGAATTGTGCTGCCATAAACATGGAATGCATGTATCCATGTATCATGGGCATGCATGCAGTATGATGACTTTGATTCTTTAAATACTGAGGCGTGGTATAGCTAGGTCACCTGTGGTTCCATGCCTAGTCTTTTGAGGAGCCTCTATACTGATTTCCATAGTGGTTGTACTAATTTACAATCCCATGAACAGTACAAAAGTATTTATTTCTCTTCACATTCTTTCCAGCATTTATTATTACTTGTATCCTTGATGGCTGCCATTGTAACTGGAGTGAGATGAAGTTTCAGTGTTGTTTCAATTGCATTTCCCTAATTTCTAGACATGTTGAACATTTTTTTCATATATTTGTTGGTCATTAGTATTTCTTCTTTTGAGAAATGTCTGTTTAGTTCATTTGCTCATTTATCGATTATTTGGCTTTTTGGTCGTAAGTTTTTTGAGTTCTTTACCTATTCCGGATATAAATCCTTTGTCAGAAGAATAGCTAGAAAAGTTTTTTTCCTATACTGAAGGTTCTCTTTTCGCATTCGTAATTATTTCCTTTGCTGTGTGGAAGTTTTAATAATTTGATGCCATCCCATTTATTTACTCTTGACATTATTTCCTGAGCTTTAGGGAGTCCTATTGAGGAAGTCATTGCCTGTGCCTATATGTTGTAGTATGGACCTTTTGCTTTATTCTAGGAATTAAAGTTTTTGGTCTGATTACTAGGACTTTGATCCATTTCAAGGTGACATTTGTAAAGGTGAGAGTTAGGGTTCTAGTCTTATTCTTCTATATATGAAAATCAGTTTTCTCAGCATCATTTGTTAAAAAAAAAAAAAAAAAAAGCTATCTTTTCTCCAGTGAGTGTTTTTGGTGCCACTGTAAAGGATCAGATGACTATATCTGTGCGGCTCTCATTGTCTTCTCTTTGTTCTGTTGGTCTATGTGTCTGTTTTTATTCTTTTTGGCAGAGCAGTTTTTGTTACTATAGTTTTGTAGTATAATTTGAAGTCAGGTATTGTGATGCTTCCAGCATTGCTTTTGTTACTTAAAATTGCTTTAGTTGTTCTGGTTCTTTAATTCTTCCAAATGAATTTTAGGGCTGTTTTTCTTTTCTAGTTCTGTGAAAAATATTTTGCATTCTTGATTCTGACTTGCAGATTTCTACATGGACCAGCCCTGCTGCTCTCTGACCACATTGTCATTTCCTCCCCCCTTTGCCCACTGTACTGAAGCATCTCATGCATCATCTCAGATTGGTGGGTAATGCACTCAGTTGCTAGAGCAAACCTAGCAGTGCTTTGTAGTCTTTCTGTGGTCATGGAGCCAGCTTGCTGCTACTCCTGTTACTTCCTCAGACTAAGGAACTCACTGTGGCTGCTGCTCCCAGTCCCTCCACTTGCTCTTGGGTACAGCGGATAGTGCCTCTTTTCCTGCCGAAAGTACTAGCAACAAAAGAAAATATAGATAAAATATACTTCAGCAAAATTAAAAACTTTCATGTTTCAAAGCATACCACCAAGAAGATGAAAAGATAATTTGCAGGAATGGAATGAACTGATAACTCATATGATGATAAGGGACATATGTATGGAATATATAAAGAACTCCTAGACCTGGATAACAAAAGACAAATATTCCAGTTAATTATGGGCAAAGGATCTGCATAGACATTTCTTCAAAGAAGATATATAAATGACTGAAGAATATAAAAAGATGATCTACATCATTAGTCATTAGGAAAATACAAAGCAAAACAATGTACCACTTCACACCAGCTAGGATGGTATAATTTTTTTTAAAAAGGCAAATAAAAATTGTTGTTGAAGAGGTGGAAAATAGAACACTCATACTCTGCTGGTGGAAATGCAGAATAAACCAGCTCCTTTGGAAAACAGTGAGGCAGCTTCTCAAAATGTTAAATGTGGGGTTACCATGTAACCTGGCAATTTCACTCCTAGGTCTATGCTCAAGAGAAATGGAAACATGTCTACACAAAAATGTGTACATGAGTGTTCACAGCAGGACTATTCATAATATCCTAGAAGTGGAAAGAAACCCACTGTTCAGCAACTGATAAATGAATAAACAAATTATGATATATCCATGCAATGAACTATTATTTGTTCATAAAAGAAAGGAAGGATAGATGCATGTTACGACACTGAAGAATCTTGAAAACTTTATGCTAAGTGAAAGAGGCCAGTCACAAAATTTACATATTGTGTGATTCTATTTATTTAATTTGTTCATTTATTTGGTGCCAAAGATCGAATCCATGGGTACTTAATCACTAGGTCACATTCCCAGACCTTTTTATTTTTATTTTGAGACAGGGTCTTGCTGAGGCTGGCTTTGAACTTGCAGTCTTCCTGTTTCAGCTTCATCTGGTGTATGATTCCATTTATATGAAATGTCCAGAATAGGCTTATATATATGTTTATATGCAGTTACTTGGGGCTAGGGATTGGGGGAAAGAATGGAATGAGTGCTATAGGTATGGAATTTCTTTGGGGATGATGAATATCATCTCGAAAATTGATGTGGTATTGTTTGTATAACTTTGTGCATATACTAAAAATATAACAAATACATATTTTAAATGAGTGCATAGCATGGTACAGTGGTTCCCCATTTCTCTAGGGAAGATGTTCCAAGACTCCCAGTGGAGTCTTAAAAACACAGATTTTTTTTCCCATGTGCCCTTATACCTTGGTGCCTCCTTTGTATCATTACTCTTGCTCTTTGGGGTCATTATTAAATAAACTAAGAGTTGCTTGAACACAAGTGCTATAATACCACCACTGTTGACCTGATAGCTGGAACAGCTACTGTGTCACTAATGGATGGGCAGTATAGACAGCATAGACATGCTGGACCAAGGGGTGATTCACATGGATTCACATTCATGACTGGACAAAACAGCATGGCATGAGCTTTCATCATGCTACTCAGAATGGTGCACAACTTAAAAATTGTGAATTGTTTATTTCTGGAGCTTTCCTTTAATATATTTGGGCTGGGTTGACTTTGACTAAATAAAACTGAGGAAAGCAAAACTTTGAATAAGAGGGGAATACTATATATGAGTTATATCTCAAGAAAGGTGCTCTTTTCCCTTAAAACAGAGACGATTAAAGAAAAATTACAAAGTAGTAAAGTAGATTTTATATCATCTCTCTCTCTCTCAGAGGAATCCCCACCCCTAAGCAATGCCACGTTCCTGCTGCTTTACCCCCAAACCCCAGGATCTGTTTAGACTGCAGATGATGCACTAATGACCAAGGAACATTTTGTCATCTTACTTTTTTGACTTACAGAACATATGAAATATTAAAAATCGAGTTACTATTTTAAAATTAGAGGAGTTCACATTAAATGTGGATTTCTGGCTTTGCTAGAAAAAAAAAAAGAAAAAAACAAACTAAAATAAAATTTAAAACCCCCAAATTTTATGGCCCACATTGGATCTCTATTTCCCACATGGAAAAATGCAGCTGCCCTCTTTAGGGCCATGGTCTCACTTTGTTTTCTGTTGGTATAATAGAATACCTGAGGCTGAGTGATTTATAAATCAAAGAGGCTTATTTTGGCTCATGGTTCTGGAAGCTGGACAGTCCAAGATCCAGCAGATGCATCTGTTGAGGGCCGTGTGATGCTTCAATTCATGATAGGAAAAAAGAAACAAATAAACAAAACAACCAAGAGCAAGTGGTGCCGGAAAAGAGATAAAACACAGGGTAGTCTTGCTTTATATTAATACTGGCAGTAAAGTGTCCAGTCCCAAGAGAGCAAAAAAAGTTTACTCACTGGAGAATGGCGTTAATTCAGTAGTGAAGTTTCCATCCCTAGCACCCAAACACCTCCCAACACTGCCACATGGAGGAATTAAGGTTCCAACACATGAACTTTACGGGAACACACTCACACCATAGCAGTGCCCTTCCAGTTTGCCCGGCAAACCTACCTAAGGCACTTGTCACCTCTTTTTATCCTTATGAACACGTGAGTGTGCAATACCTGAGCACGCATTTTCCTGCATCAAAACTACCTGGTTCCACTGCCTCACACTCTGTTGATTGGCTAATCTCATGGTGCTTCCCAACCCTGGCTACACACCATAGTTCTCTAGGGCCCATATAACAAACACCAGGCAAGGCTGCACCCCTGAGCAGTTAAGTCAGAATCTCTGGGGTAGGGCCCAGGCCTAGCATAGAAACAAACCACCACCACCACCACCATCACCAACACCGCAAAAATGAAAAATAACCTAACTCCCTAGGGATTCCACTGTATGTCCAGGTAGATAAACCACTGGGCATAGCTGTGAATCCAATTCATCTTTTTAGTATCTGATAATGGCTTCATGGCCTGTCAGAAAATTTTTGTTTTCCAATTGAAGGCAATCCGAACAACTAGGGAAAGATGGTTTTAGTTAGGTGAACCTTCTACTTGATGTTCAAATTTGTGTTGTGACTGATGGACCTAAAGGCAATGGTCATTTCTGTCACCCGTCATATTAAAGGACTTTGCAATCATTATAAGGAGCATGGCCAGGTCGCCCTGCGGTGACAGCTGTTATTTTTAACCCACAACTTTTTAAACTGAGCAAGATGAGTTGCTGTTGAGACCTCAGTGGATTCTGGAAATGTCATTGGGCGCGACAAACACAAGAAGTTACAGTGACTTTCTGAGAGGTCATGAGTGGCCAATACAGCAAGACAGGAACATGTGCTGGCAGCCAGCAGCCACTCAATAAATATCTGTTGACGAATTGACGAAACATTTGCTTCTCATTATCTTCAGTTGAGATGGAAAGTTTGGCGACATTCTGCAGTGGGCAGTGGGGGTAAAAGAGAGGCTCCTCAGATGTTCCCCTCCTAGACTGTTTTTGTTATGTCACCCTAAACCGTTCACAGAAGGCTCTGGGTGGAATCAAGAGCAGCCCCCTCTCTCGTGAGCCTGTTGGGTCCCAGGAAGGAAGGCATCTGAAAGCCTTTTTGAAACACCTTCCAAAGCTCCCTTGAACTTCACTGCAGGGGAGCAGGGACCCCAGGGCCCCCTAATGAAGCTTGGAAGGAAGTGTTCTAGGTTGAATTTGATCTACCCACCTCCCGAAAAGCAAGCAGATAGCATCCCTTGAAAGTGCGGGTGCTACACGGTTAGAAGCCTGGGCAGTGGGCGAGGACTCGGGGACTAGGCTAGGTGGGGGCAGCACTGCACCTGCACACTAGCCTCTACTAGGTACCCCTGCCCCCAGGAGGTCTGGCCTCCCAGGAGAAGCTGCCTGCGGGGCCACAGTGGGGAGGGGGTCTGCAGCCGCCAGGAGGGAGGCGGCGAGCGGGGCTGGGGAGGGGGGCGCGGCTGGCGGCCGAGCTGTCCAGGGGGAGGCGGGCGGAGGGAAGGCTCTGCCGCCGCGGCCGCCGCCTCGCTCTCGGCGACACAGACGCCGGGAGCGGCCGAGGCGGTGAGTCGCAGCGCCTTTCCTCCGCTTGTAGGGAGCCGGAGCCGAGTCGGAGTTGCAGCCAGGGCGGGTGTGCCGGAGGCGCCAGCGCCGGGAGCCGCTGCTGGGGGGACCCCCGCGCTTGGGGCGCAGTGGGATCAGGGGTGGGCGCGAGGAGCGCGGTTCTGGGAAACTGGTGCTGGCAGCCCCCTCCCAGGTGCCATTCACCTTGTCCATTTCCCTGTCCTTCCACCAACACCTCTCAGGGGAAATCGAACAAAATCAAAGACCCTGAGGATGGACAGATGAAAAGGAGAGAGCAACTTTGCCGAGGGAGCGCAGAGACGCGCGGGGCAGGCAGGCTGGGGGCGCACTGGGTCGGAAGGGGGCGTTCGTGAGCTTGGGGACTTTGGGAGCATCTCTCTCGGGGTCCGGGGGTGAGGGTTAGGGCACCCGCGGGATCCCAGGCCTGCGGAATCGGCCCTGAGAGGCCACAGGAGGCAGGCGCGAGGGGAGGACGCCTGGGGAGGGGGCGGTGGGAGCGACGGAAAGGCGCTGGTTGCATCCAGACCAGGAAGTGGTCTGCATTTTGGACTCGGAACCCGAAAGATTCTCTTGCCTTCGGGGACTCGGGAAGGGTGTTCTGGGGAGATGTGTTTGAGTGTTTTTCAGTGCATACCGATTTATTTTTAGCTCCCGGAGAAGCAGGATGTGCAAAGTGGGTTGTATCAGCCCGGGAGGGGCAGGAGGTCTCCCTGTCCGCAGGAAATAGTACACAAGTTTCTTGCTGCAGATGCTTGCTTTAAATTTTGTGCCGGGAGCAAAACGCCATTTGGTTCTGCGAGGATCTCCCCACCAGGGTCACTTTCTACCAGCGGGTGGGTCTGTTGGAGGCCCAGACCAGGTCGGCCGGGAGCACGCTTCTGTCCTTAAACGCCAGTCTCCACTGAAGGTGCGTGGTCCATTGTAGGCAAGTAGTGTGAGCACAGAAGTGGGGCTGCCGAGGACTCGCTCTCCGAGAAGGAAACCACACAAGCCTGCTCAAAGTTTTCCCAGTTCTGCCTGATTGAAAATAACAGACCCAAGGCGCTGTATTTCCAAGAGCAGCGGCGCTCTCTGGGCTTTCCCACACCCAACTGGCAACGCTTGTGAGGTTTTCTCTCCAACTGGGAGACGCTTGCGTTTCATGGCCAAGGCAGGGATTCGAGGACCGAAAAGGACAGGGGGCTGGTGGTGAGAATGTGGGTGCATGGGTTGGGGAGACTTGTGGAGAAGTTTCAGAGGAGGCTTAAGAAATTGAAAGGCAATGTTCAGGCACACAAGCTAGACCCAGACGGTCTCCCCTGTCTCACCACTGGAACAAGGTCCAGTTCTGAGCACCACGGTCTGTATCTGCACTAGGAGAGCAGCCAGTGTGGACATTGAGTGTGGGCTCTGAAGACAGATGTCTGGGTTTAAACGTGCATAGCTGCGAGACATCCTTACTTAACTCCTTCTGGGTTTCCTGATCTGTTTGTGAGATTGCTAATAGGAACCAATCTATCTCAGGTACATGTGAAGATTAAATAAGTTGATAAACAGAGGCACCAGGTATCCTGTCTTGTCATGAGTAAGCATTGTGTAGGTGTGAGCTGTTCTGATTTTTATTGTTGTTGCTGTATGACCCTTTTGCTGGTTCCTGCTGTCATCCATTTGGTCCATACCCTCATGGCTTCTAGCCTGAATGGCTCCAATTACCTTCAAACTGGGATAGTTGCTCCCAATCAGGACCTTCTTGTTTCAGTCCATCCTTCAAACTGTGGTCACTCATTCTGAAAACAAAAATCAAAGTCAGTCATTCTGGTTAATTTCCTTCGGAGGTTTTCAGTGGCTTTCAGGATAGAGTTTGGACTCCAAGGATGTTCATGATTCCCCCCTCCCCTTTTATCAGCCTCTTAAGCCTCCTCACGTGTAGCCTCTGCTCAAGCCACCGGGGCTCAGCACCTATCACCCACCCCCTTTGTTGGTCAATCCTGTCTGCTCTTCCCTACCCAACTGCTTCTCTTCAGCAGACCTCTGGACTCTCTCCTTGCAAGGTGACTGAGTTGCTGCCAGGCTACCCTGCACACACTCCTCTCATTCCTCTGCTCATCATCTATGTATCAGTCTTTCTTCTTGCAAGTGCCTTGAGGGGGATTCTGAGTGTAGGTAATTGTTTGTTGAATGAATAATTGAACATAATTGAAGTAAAATCCAGTCCTTTTCATTCAAGCTAGAATCAAACATGGAGAATAATAGAGAGGAAAACCAAATCAATCTTTATATGTAATTCTCTCCATTAAAAAATGCTAGAGCTGGACGCAGTGGTGCACACCTGTAATCCCAGCAGCTCAGCAGGCTGAGGCAGGAGGGCCACGAGTTCAAAGCCAGCCTCAGCAATGGGGAGGCACTAAGCAACCCAGCGAGACCCTGTCTCTAAATAAAATACAAAATAGGGCTGGGGATGTGGCTCAGTGGTCGAGTACCCCTGAGTTTAATTCCCAGTACCTGCCCTCCAGCCCCATTGCTGGGAAATATCAAGGATTGTTCAGAAGAAATATGACATTCTATCTTGGAATTATTTCAGGGTTGTTCTTTTAATCGTGAGAGGCAGGGTAACAATGGAGAAATGTGATGAGCTGAACCTTCTGTTTCTTTATTTCTCTCAAAAACTTGACTCTGGGATGGGAGTCCAATGCTTTGAAAGGGTCATTTGGTTCTGTAAATTTGGTTCTGGAAGTAGAAGAGAAGCTACAACAAAATGGGTCTTGTACCTGTTCCTTGGATTATATCTTGGAGTTCAATTCACCTGGGGTTGTTCTGATGAGAACAGGAAATTCCCTTCACCAAAGCTCCCATGTTACCTTTTAGGCAATTCCTTGTGTCCTGTGGGGCTCTGGTGGCAGTATCTCTGAGCACACCACATGGCTGATTTTGATCATGTGGAGGCAGATGAGATGTGCCGGTTCCTTTGACAGCCACAATCTAGTTTCAGGGTTTTTGTACAGTTGAGAGAGCAAAAAAAAAAATGTTCATTTATGTATTTATTTTTATTTTTGGTACTGGGGATTGAACTCGGGGCACATGACCACTGAGCCACATCCCCAGCCCTATCTTGTATTTTATTTAGAGACAGGATCTCACTGAGTTGCTTTGCACCTTGCTTTTGCTGAGGTTGGCTTTGAACTCACAATCCTCCTGCCTCAAGCTCCTGAGCTTCTGGGATTACAAGCATATGCCACCGTGCCTGGCTCAAAGAATGTTTGTAAAAATTTTATTAAAGGCTTGCAAACAAAACAAACATAAAGAAGAATATATGATAGAGATCATATTCAAAACTCTACCTAGTTCTTTATAGAAAGACTTTGACATTTGCCAGACCAGAGTCAGACAAATCTGTTTCATTTTGATTGACCTCTCTGATTGAGTGGTAGGGGCTACCTGAAACGTTGAGTTGAATAGGAATCCAGGCTCAGCAGGAAAGGATGCTGTGGTCCAATAGTGATGTCTGTCAGGAGGGGATTAGGAAGTAGTGGCAAACAGATTTTGTTGTCCCCATTCCTATCCTAGAGAGTGTCATTGGGGGACAATGAAAGCAGAAGTCAGAGACAAAGCACATCAATTAAAGTGGTCCCAGAAGAAGACAGGAACAGTACTACAACAATAAACAACCACTGCAGGTAACTTAAACATCTGCCACTTACCGAGTGTCCACTATGCATGCTTTATATTGGGAACTTCATTTAATCCTTGCAGTAACTTTTCTAGGAAATGCTTATTTTAATTGGGACTCAATTCTGTTGTGCCAGAAACCCTACAACTCAAAATAGTTTATCCAAAAAGAAATGTTATCTTTGCTCTGATAACTCTGTAGTTCAGAGAAGATCACTTCGGGTATGGCTTGATCCAGGGCTCAAGCTTCATTAGCAGGATCTGGTTTCTCGCTCTGTTTTACTTGGTTTTCTTCCTTGGAGGTGGCACCATTTTTTAGGCTTCATCTTATTGTGGGATGACTGAAAGAGCTTCCGCCTTACATCATCTGGGCTTCAAATCCAGCCAGAAAGAAGGAACCCCAGTCCCAGCATTGCTCACAATGACTTGCTCAGGTTCATGAGCATTGCCCAGATCCTGAGTCTCCTCCTAGGTTGGGGTGCCACATATTACTAGGTTTGGGCTTGGTCACGTATTCTGGCTGTTATGATTTATATATGTGGTGTCCCCCGAAAGTTCATGTATGAGACAATGCAATAATGTTCAGAGGTGAAATGATTAGATTATGAGAGCTGGAACCTAATCTGTGGATTGATCCACTGATATGGATTAACTGGGTGGTAACTGTAGAGGGTAGGGTGTGGCTGGAGGAAGTAGGTCACTGGGGGTATGCCCTTGGGGTTATATTGTCCTTGATGAGTGGCGCTGGCTCTCTGCTTCCTGGTGACCACGTCTTGAGCTGCTTTCCTCCACCACACCCTTCTGCCATGACCTCCTGCCTCACCTCAGGCCCCAAGGAATGGAGCTGACTCTCTGTGGACTGAGGCCTCTGAAACTGTGAGCCCCGAATAAACTTTCTTTCTGTCAGTTCTTTTGGTCTCAGAGACACAAAAGCGGACTGAAACACCACCTCTGAGCCAGCCATGGGTTGGGAAGTAGGAGCAGGGGTGTTTCTCTGCCAGAAAATTGTGATACTGTCACCAGGAGGTGGGTTCCTGCATTTTGGATTGCAAAACAACAGATGTTCGCTATAATTCTGTTAGCATTCCTGCTTCATAGATAAGGGAAGCAGGCTTAGGAACATCCAATAACTTACTTAAGGTCCCATGGCTAATAAACAATTCTGATTTGAATCCCATAATTTATGCACTTGTAGAGTTATTTGTGAACAGAATATTTAAAGATTTAAAGTGACTTTAGTGCATAGCTCTACTCTCTCTGTTCCTGAACATATAGCTACGTAAATTTCAGAAATTTGAAGTATTGACTGCCTAGAGGACTTGAAAAAAAAAGGCAAAGATTTCTCTGGGTGGATTTTTAGTCACTCATTCAGACAGTATTTTTGAGCAGTTCCTATATGGTTGACCCCATGTTAGGTTCTCAAGATATAGGATGAACAGGCTCTAGTCCCCCATCTTTGAGGAATTAATATGGGGGACAGATTGACAAGAACAGGGAGTGTGTGGGGGAAGTGCAAGAGCTGAGCCCACTTCATGGGGACAGTGGCCTTTGATCACTGACGTAGCCCTAGTGATGTGCTTTGTGTGATAGGCAAGGACTAAATTTTCTTAATACATTTTTAAAACAATTGTGGTTAAAAATGTATAACGTAAAATTTACCACTTTAACCAGGTTAAGTGTACTGTTCTGTAGCATTAAGCACATCACGTTGTCGTGCAGGCATCCCCATCACCCATCTCCAGAACTTCCTCGTCTTCCCAAACTGAAGCTCCATACCATTCAACAGCTCCTGTCCCCCTGTTCCCTGGTCAATGGTATCCATCATCTACTTTCTGTCTCTGAATTTGACTACTTCAGGTACCTCATATAAGAGGAAGCATACAGTGTTCGTCCCCTTGTGATGGGCTTGTCTCAGATAACATAATGTCCTTATGGTTCATCCACATTGCAACTGCGTCCAAATTCCCTTCCTTTATAAGGCTGAATAATATTCCATTGTATGTAGAGACCACCTCTGTTTATCTGTTCATCTGTCAATGGGCTCTTGGGTTATTTCCACCTTTTGGCTATTGTGAATGATGCCACTGTGAACATGGGTGTACAAATATATGTTCAAGTTCTGGCTTTCATTTTTGGGGGGTTTATACTCAGAAGTAGAATAGCTGGATCCTGTGGTGAGGATCCATGCTGTTTTCTATGGGGCTTCCATTTTATATACCCACTAGCAAGGCATGGAGTTTCCAAGCTCTCCACATCCTGGTTAACATTAGCTATTTTTTTTTTTTTTTACAATCATCTAATGGGTGTGAATAGGTTCCTCTGAGGTAGGTTGGAATTGGATCCTGAGGGCCAGTGGTGGAGTTATTATCTTCATTCTGGGGGTGTGGGGAGACACTGAGTTTTGTCACATGCAACAATAGCATGATCAGGAGGATCCTGACCTTAGAGATGGGGAGGACAGCAGGAAGGCAGCATAGGAGTTAGGGGCTTCTTTTAATTCTCCAGATGAAAGCAAACTTGACAGCTTTCTCCACATCTATTGTTTGTCACCTCACCACATGTATTGAACTTGGGGAGGGAAGTAAATAGGGCACCATGATCACTCAGCTCAAGAGCTCCTCAGGCAGGGTGACTGAGCTTGCCAATAATAATCAATGCAAACGCCTTCAGGTGTTCTAAGCACTAATTCAGTCAATTCTGGTAAACCCTATTTATCCTCCAGGGTCCCATGTGGAAGGAGTGTGGCCATGGACACACTCAACCTGGAGGAACTGAAGAAAGTGTAATGAAGGGACTGTGAACTCAGGTGTGGGCAAGGCTAGGGAAATCCTGAGAGTGGCTGGCAATGCGTGAAGCTCTGAATGGGTGACTTGAGAGAGAAGATCCAGAAACTGCTCTGGGGAGGTGAGTTGCATGGCAAGATTTGGAGGCAGGTGCTGTGTTCTTCAGTGGAGGGTCAGGGCCAAGGCTGAGCTGTGGCCTGGCAGGGAGACATCCAGGGGAATAAATCCCTGACTAGGTTTATGAATACCCTCTAATCTGCCATAGCTCCTACCTTCCCTTCGGAAGGTAGAAGCAAGAGGGCAAAAGAGCTTGCCACAGTAGGGTCTATCTGTGGTCCACAGGAGGAGAGAGGAGTGGGGTGGGGCAGGGGCTGGTAAAATTTGGAGCCTGCCAAATAATGGAAGTAATTGGGCATTTCTTCTGTGTATCTGGCTGGATCTAGAATGTTAGGTCCCCTGACCTGTGTGTCTCAATTCTCTGGGGGTAATCTGATGTCTAGTGTGGTGCAGGTGGACACCCCCCTACCCCAAACCTCCAGGCATGGCAGAAGGACTCTGGCCTGAAAAAGCTCTGTGGGAGTGTGATGTTACTGTCCCCAAACACAACACCCTGCATTGGGGGAAAAGCAGTGAGACCTGCTCTGGGGCCAGAACCAGGCTCACTGTGCAAACGGAAGGGGCTGCTTGGGAAGGCTGCACATTTTCCGTTCCCTAAAGTTGTGAAGCTGAGGCCTGAGTGAGAGACGGGGCCAAGAGCTTTTATTTGTTTCCTGTGGCATTGTGACAGACTACCACAAACTGGGGGACTCGTCACAGCAGAAACTACTCTCTCAAGGTGGTGGAGGCTCAACCTCTGAAATGAAGGCGTTGTCAGGGTCTAGATTTCTCCAGAAGCTCTAGGGGAGAATTCATTTCTTAACCTCTTTGAGCTCCTGGTGGCTGTGGACATTCCTGGGCTTGAGTCTGCGTCACCCCAAGCTCTGCTCTGTGTCACATTGTTATCTCCTCTGGGCTCCTCTCTTTGTGCATCCTTTTAAAAAATTTATTTATTTTCTTCTTTTACTTCAATACTAAGGATGGAACCCAGGGCCTTGTGCATGCTGGGCAAGTGCTCTGCTGCTGAGCCATACCTAAGCCCTTTAAAATAAATTATTTTGAGACAGGGTCTGGCTAAGTTGCTCAGGCTTTCCATTCTCCTGCCCCAGCCTCCCGAATAGCTGGGGTTATAGGTGTGCACCACCACACCTGGCTTGGTGCATCTTTGGTAAGGATGCTTGTCATTGGATTTAGGACCCACCTGCATAATACAGAATGATCTTATTTCAAGATCCTTGACCTAGTTGCATCTACAAAGATCCTTTTCCCAAATAAGGACACATTTTTCTAGCTCCAGATATTAGGACTCAGACATGTTTCATGGGGTTGGTGGGGATGGGGAGGGACCTTCATTCCACTATGGAGCTCAGGAGTGTATACTTTGCAACTCCTGATTTTCTCCATTTCAGGGCCCCTAGATTTTATTTACCCCCTGGATTCTAGTTTCCTTGACACAGTAGAGGTTTTGTAAATGCTTTTGATTTTGCTCCTTTGAATTTTGATTCTAGTTTCAAACAACAAAAGACACAAACACTTAAAACAAAATCAACCATCCTGTATTTCTAAAGCGAAGGAATGAGTGAAAGAGGATGTCAAAAGCCAGTTTGATCTCTGTCTTGGCTGAAAGCGTTTTGTGCTTGACTTTGCTAGATGGCCTTGGAGGGAATGAATGGGAGAAAGGGCAGCTACTGGCCTGTCTGGCTTCTCACATGGGGTTTTCCCAAATGCTTTCAGAAATATAATCACTCAGAGGAGGGCTTCGGATGTTGGAATCTTTCAAGAAAGAGAAGCAGAAGCAATATAGGCTCAAGTTTCTAGGCTTTTAGAAAGCATCTTAGAAACATTATTTGCAAATGCTGCTGGCCCATCAGGAGGCCTTTTACCCATATATTTTCAATGCAAAGTCCTGAACTGGGGCCTGTGTACATGGGAGCACAGGCAAGATAAAGGGGGTAGCTTTGTCAATTACTGAACTAATTTGAAGATGGCATCCCATCAAATGGGGTATAGCAGGTGAGTCCACTACAGAGCATGAATTATTCTGTTTGGTAGTCTGCACTGATCACATTATCTGGGGAAGAACCCAAAACTCATTCACATGGTGCTATGGAGAGGCCATTGTAATTAAGGTCTGTTTCTCTGTAGGGGATGGTTAATTTAGGTTTCTTGGCCACTTTACTGCTTGATGTCAAAGGAGAGAAAGCAAAGGAAGGAAAGAAAGGTAAACTGCACCTCCATTTTATCACGTTACACATGCTACTGTATTACTTTCTTTTGCGTGATTGCTACTTTGGATCCTATTGGTTTGATTGGTGTATCTGGAATATTGTGATACTTATAGAATTCAATTACCTCTAGTGAAGAAAATGGTTTTCCTTGCAGAGGACCAGCAACATAATTCATGGGGTTCAGAGCACAGTGCGAATGTGAGGCCATGTTTTAGAACAATACGAAGAATTTCAAGATGGTGATGGTAGAACACTAAACCACCGTCCAGGCTGAATGCCTGGGTAGCTGGCCTGGCCTCACGGGTATGCTGTGCCTGGTATCTTGCTGCCCAGGGCCCTGTCTTCTTCTGGTACCTTATCTCTCAAAGAGTGACCAGGCCAACTGTCTCTGCTTCAGTTAGAGCACAGCATCTCTGCAGGGGGAAGACAGCCAGTGGACTAGATAGCCCTGTGGCCCTCTGCATCCCCGTGGCTGGCTCCTTCTCCACCTGGATCTGTGCCCTGAGAGGCAATCTCCGTTGGCATCAATAGCTGTTTTTATATTCTGGTTTTGAGTATGATTTGGCCACTAGTAGGTCCAGCAGGAGATGGGAGGGAAGGAGGAGTATAAGGGAAGGCACCTCTTTTTCTCCTACTCTCTCTGCTAGGTTGCATGTTGCAGGTTGGCTGTGTGCCATGGGCCACAGCTCCTGCCAGCTGTCTTGTCTATACAGTCACCCTCTTTGAGTCTTTTTAGCCATTCTGTCCCCTGATGCCTTCAGGCTGGGGGTGGTATTTGCTTCCTGCTATTGCTAAACTAGAGGCCTGCAGCCTCAGTTACTTTCCTAAACCCTTTCTTACTTTCATCTCAATAGCTTCTTAACTAAGACTCTTCAGTAGGACAGCCTCTTTAGTTTCCTGCCTGGGCCCTAAGTGACCCAACAATTCTGTGCCAGGGTTTGACTATACCTTATGCTGCTGCAGGGCAGAAAGGGAAGCTGATGGCTGTGGTAATAAGTAACTAGACCAGCTTCTGGGAGGGTTGAAATTAGGTTGTGTTAGTCAGCTTTGTATGGCTGTAACAAAATGTCTGAGATAATCGACTTAAAAAGAAGAAAGGTTATTTTGGTTCATGGTTTTGAAGGTTTCAGTCCATAGTTGGTTGGCCCTGTTGCTTTGGGGCTGGGAGTGTGGCAGAGGAAGCTGCTTACAAAGCAAAGAGAGAAGGGGAAGGGGCTGGGTCCCAGTGTCTGGGACACCATCAAGTACATGTCCCCAGTGATTGGTGGATCTCCCTCTATAGGCCCTACCACTTAGAGTCCATGACTAGTCCACTACCTTCCAATAGGATCAGAGGCTGAGAACTAAGCCTTTAACACAAGGGCTTTGGAGGAACATTCCAGATCTAAACAATAACATAGGTTATGTATATCCACAGTGGTGGAGAACTGCCTGAGAGTCAGACATTCTGGAATTCTCTGAGATGACTTGGAGCAAGTTACCTCATCTGTGAAATGGGCAAAATGAAAGTTTTCAGGGTTGTTTTGGGCATAACGTGAGATCAGGTGGCATGATGCCTGGCAGGTGCCTGGTATACGGGAAGTGCTCAAGAAGCACGGTTGCTTTTGTCTTGAGTTCTGTGGAGGGACCCACCTGATGGGATGCACTCTCTACTTTGTTTCTGAGCTGAACTAACACTGCACCAATTATCACCAATTTTTCACCATTTCACTGTTATTTCCAGGTGTTATTTCTGTCTTCTCAACTAGATTGTCTGAGCTTGTTCCCGTCTTATAATTTTCTTTTTCTTTTTTTTTTTTTTCATTTTTGCTAATCTTACAACCCATCCTAATAGGTAGCACATCATAAGTGCTCAAGAAATATTTTTTTGTGGCTAAATATAAGGTGACGGTATATTTTTTCATTCCCACCAGTAACCTTTTCATTGGGAAAGAGGAGAGCCTTCTAAGGATTACAATAGAACAACAGGGACACTCCCAGCAAGCAGGGGAGCAATCTAGGCCAACAGGGACATTTTGTCAAACTAGTCGAATGGGACATAGGTAGTTTTCCAAATGTGTTTTTAAAATTTGCCAATCTACCTTTCTTAGGAAAAAGAACGAAAGAAAGAACCTGTCTTTGGTTTATGAGATAAAAATGTGAGTTTTGAAAAACACAGGAAAAATATGTTTAATGCTCTTACCAGATTGTTAGCTCAATTTTGAGGTGATGGGGCAGGGCCTCCCTATAGAAAGAGACCTATTTCTATATTTTGTTGCCCTACGAAAGTATACTCAGTATCTATTAACACAATTTTCTTCTGTATCTACTTCTCTTCTCCTTACATAGTCTTCTAATTAAGTTTGTCCTGTGCTAGTGATCATCTTTGTTCAAAAGATGGCAAAAAATAGATTTATATACGTATATTTCCCCAAACATCCCTGTCTTTGTATTTCTGGTTGCCTGGGTGACATTTCCAAGAGAATGCATGCTAATCTGCTATTATTAAAGCAGAGATAACAGAGGAACTATTTTTAGGTCCTTCTATATCTTTCTTTTTCTCCATTAGACCATTTAATTGGTCTATTTATTTATTTATTTTTTGTTCCTCCTATCTGAAGGCCATGTATAGCTTCCTTCCTGTAGTTCTAATTTGGAGACTGTTTAACTGTTTGAAATTGATATAGTAATTTAGTGCCTTCTTCATTCAGAATGGCTCCTATTTATTTGGTTAGTGGATAGTTGTTGATTTTTTAGAGGTTGTCCAAAACTGAGGCAAGGGGTATTTTTGGTGTAAGAAAAAAAAAGGGGGGAGGAAATCTATAGTTCTGTAGTGGAAAGAACAAGTTTCCTCTGCAGCCGGATTAATCTGGTTTGGGTCTTAGTATGGACAATTTAGCTGCTGTGAGACCCCCTGGGGCTTGCATCTTCAGGTGACAGGGTTGTCATGAGGATTGAGAGGGCTCAGTGGGTTCAAACCTGTGAGCTCAAGGTGGTGTCTCGCATGGAAAAATCCTGCTGCTGCTCTTTAATATCAAAGGGACAGGTGTGTCCACCTTTCAGAAAACAATTGATATAAGATATTGCAAGTACTTGGATTTATTAAAGAGATAAAACAGGAGGATTGTTATTTTTCTTTACTAAGATGCTTTTGCTTCTATAAACATTTCAGAGAATTTCTTTCCATGGTGAACACCCTTTGGTTATTTATTGTAGTTCTGAAATTAAAATCTCTAATTTGCCCTGACACTTTTAGGACCATAACTGTAGGGTTACCATGCATAATTCAAATGTTCAATTCAGGCAGAGTTAATATTTGGGGTATTTTCTTTTACTGTTTTTATGTAAAGATTTTTGTGATGTTTGCATACCATTTTTATATGATACACGTCTGTGGTACTGTGTAAGGCATTTTTAGTGTTTATCTGAGCATTGCATGCATGGTTTAATTTAGAATTAGATTAGGGGCGAAATCCTGTAGGTAAGGATCTGAGATCATTAATTTGGATTCTATGGCAAGTTTGAGAGGTGGGATGGGCTTGAATGTTATTTAAAATTGCTCTTTATGCAATTTTAAATTGGGGTTCCTTTAGTCCTCACTCTTTTGCATTGTTATTCTAGTAGTTTTTGAAGACAGATTACTGCATCATTATCCTAGAGTTTATCTTGCTGCCCTTGAGGACAGGGAAAGAAGGGAGGAAGTCTCTCTCTCCTCTCTCTCTCTCTCTCTCCACACACACACACACACACACACACACACACACACACACACACGCCAGTGCATGTCTCTTTAGAACTGGATCTGAGCGTTTTAATGGGACAGTTAGGGAAAAGCTCTTTGATTTTGCTCTGTGACTTGTTGGAAGGGGACTCTGGGGATGTGGGAAGTCTGTGATGCTGCGTTCCCACCCTCGCCTGTGGAAGACAAGACGCCCATTTCCATGAGGGGCCAAAGGACAAGCAGTGAGAATCAGAAGCTGCCCCAGCCTCTGAAGTTGGCTTGGGAAAGCAACAGGAAGAACTTTAAATATGTTCCTCAGACCTTGGGCAGTTTCCTCTGTTCCGTTGCCCCATAATGATACATGTAAGGTATTGTCATAAAATAAAGTCTGCACAATATGGAAAATTAAAAAGAGGGAAAAAAATCACCCCTAATCCAAATATTCAAAGGTAACCAAGAGTATTTCTTTTCATTATTCCTTACTGAGATTTTTTTCTTAGTTACATAGTCATGTTTATACATTTTTTTTGTTTTTTTCTATTCTATTTTATTTTTTATTATTTTAAAAATTTGTTCCAATTAGTTATACATGACAGTAGAATGTATTTTGACACATCATACATAACTAGTATAACTTCTCATCCTTCTGGTTGTATTATATGTATTTTTACAAGTGTTTTTTCTCATGTATATCCCAAGCACTTTGCATTTTATTTTATAACATTTTTATACAATGCTTTATTGGATATATCATATTCTATTTGATGCATATATCTCCGTTTACTTATTATATTTTTGGTTATTTGGTCAAAATTTAAAAAGAAATTTTGCTATTATAATTTTTGTAGAAATATATATATATAAATTCATATATATATATATATATATATATATATATATGATTATTCTGGGATATAGTTCCAGTGGGTTTAGTAAGTTAAAGTTTTGAACATCTTAATGCATTTTGTCAATTTGTTTTCCAAATGGATTAAAGCCACCCATATTGTTTGTGTTGATTTCATTTTCTTTACCTTTACCTTGACTATAATCACTTTGAAATATTTTTATTAATTTGGCAACCAAACATATTTTCTTTTCATTTGTGCTTCTTTGATTACTAGTGATGATTTTTTATATTATTCTACACTAGTTGCATTTCTTCTTTTCCTAATTTTCAGTTATATGTTCTTTGCTCTTAGATATTTTTAATATCAGTCGAAATTATTTTTACCCAAATTACAAAAGTGGTATATGCTTGTGATAATGAAAGAAACAACTCAGGACACAGATACACAAAGGCCCAGCCCCCTTGGTTCATCTCTCATGCCAAGCCTCCCAGGGAGCCAGTATCAAGGACCAAAGTGGGTTTCTCTTCCTTTCTCTGTGCTTGTGCATACAAATAAGGTTGAACTTCCATTTCTGCAGGCTAGTATCCACAGACTCAACCAAATTTGGATAGAAAATCTTGGAAAAATAAAATTGAATCTGTACTGAACATGTACAGACTTTTTTGGGGGTCATTACTCTCTAAACAATACAGTATAACATCTACATGACATTTACACTACATTAGTTATTATGGGTAATCGAGAGATGATTTAAAGTATATATGAGGATGCACATGTGTTATAAGCCATCAACATATCATATTATATAAAGGTTTTAGTATCCATGGGGGTTGGGGAACCCTGAATCCAATACCCCATGGTTACCAAGGGACAAATGTATGTCTTTTCACAGATACAAATGGGGGTTTAGACCCATAGTAAAGATATTATTCTGTACCTTGCTTTGTTTTTCACTTAAAATATATATCATGGGCAAAGATCTTCAAGAGCATATAATAAAATATCTTTGGCACATTTCCTTGAAATAACTCTCTAATGTATCTCTTGACCATTTGGCACAGACTGACATTGTTCCCCTGCAATTTCTTTCACTGCTAGGAAAGCCTGCTCTGCTGCTTCACAATTTACTAAGATACTCAGCTCTGTAGTCTGCTGATTATGAAAAAAATCCTTATCTTCAAAAAATTATTAGTTAATCAAAATTATTATAAATAATTTTGTTGTAGAATCAAGAGGAAATGAGGATCCACACTGATTATTTTTCCTCTTTAACTTACTAGTCAATTGACCTATCATCCTTTAAAGAATGGTGCTTTAAAAACAAATAAAAACTTTGCATTTCTATAAAGCAAATGGTGTCTCTTATTCATGCTCGTGTTTTTTCCAACTATAAACTAGTGAGTCTACGATCTGAGGGTCTTTTTCTAAGGGAAAGAAGATTTTGCATTTACTTGGAATTAGGTGGTTATACTGAGAATTACTTGATCTCCTTGGACTCCAGATGTTTGCTTCATAACCTGAATAACACTGTTCTATGACCTGCTGTCCTAGAAGCGCAGGGCCTCTGAGCAGGACTGCTCATTCATCCCACTGTCTTGCCAGGTGGGAGGGCCACAAAAACATCTTATTTTATAGCTTCAGGGGCCAAGCAAATCTCAGTGGTTCATTCAGGGTTATTCCTGCTTTTCAATCCAATGATTATTATGTTATATTATGTTTATGTTATTTTATGTTCACTCATTATATTATTTTATGTTTGCTCATTATATTATTTTATGTTGTTCTGGTCTTCCAGTTTTCTTTTTTAGTGATACATTTATCTTTGAAACTTCTATTCTGGTTGGCTACCTGATCACCATGTGGAAAATCTCAGGAAGTTTGCCTAGAAATAAAGGTTCTTCTGGTAGCATAATTGTTATTTAACAAACATTTATTGTATGCCTGCTCTGTCTGAGGCACGGTGCCAGATGTTGTAGGAAATATGAGGTGAATAAAGCACTTTTCCTTTCCTCAAAGGTTTACACTCATTACTTTTGCCTGTTTTTTGTTTCTTTTATTGACTTCAGCCTTCTATGGAGGCATATCAATATTCTATATTGCACTCACTCTACCCTGATTCCAGGGGTAGGGAAGGGTGTCTGCAGTCCTGTAGGTTTGAGGAGTGCATTGAATGCTGCATCCTATTTGAAGAACTCCTCTGGAGTATTTAAAACACCTGAGCACGGCAGCTGATGCATACTTTATAAGCTAAGAGGGCTTGGAGATCCTGGGTGTCTGTGTCTTCTGTTTTTAACTGTGCTTCTCAGCTCCAACTTGCCTTCCTTTGGTCATTTGGGTTACTCATTTGGTCAACCAGGATCTAAAAATAAACCTAGAAACTTTGAAAGCCCCCACCCCTGACCCCCAGCTGACTGATGTGTACTTTTGTGTATTCCAAACTCTGCTGCATAACTATTTATGTTTGCATTATGTATCGCACTTAGCAACGACTCTGGAAACTAGCTAGCAACTAGCTAGCAGCATGCTGTCCCAGCTGAGGCAGGGAGCTGGCCTGCCAAGGCTTAGCGGTTCACTGCCCTCCCCCTGCTGTGCTCTGCAGCCCTGGGCTCCACCCTGCTGGCTTCTAGTTCCTGCTTTCTGCGTCTCTGCGGGTGGACATGTGGGGACCAGGAAGAGGGGCAGGAAGGACCCCTCCTGGCCCTCTCTTACCACTTGAGATTTCCTCTAGCAGGTCAGCCTGGGTGGAGTAAGGAAAGAAGGACAGCCTTGGCCACCACTGGTGTCTTGGCACTGGTGACATTCCTGTAGGGTCAGAGGTGCTTTGAGCCTTCTGCATTATCTGGAACCCTAATGCATTTCCATAAAGGAAGGTCACAAGCTGTAGCTGGATGTTACTCCTAATCATCAGGACTGAACCGTGTGGTTCTCCAGGAACCCTCTGGTTGGTGAGGACGCCCCCTTTCGGGCGACATACGTCAGTGCTACACATTTGCTCTACATGCCAAATTCTCAACCTTCCAGCTTGGGAAGAAACTTAGAACATGCTCAGCTTGTAAGTCAAGCGGCAGGCTCTGAAAACAAAAGAATGGGCTTATGCCAGCCAGGGTCACCCCTGTCCCTGACTTGTCGTGAGCAGAACAGTCTTCTTGCTTTCAGCCCTTTTCTGGGCTCTGAGTATTCGAGTTCTCCGGTTTTTAGAGTAGCAATTGTGCTAAAATATTCATGTCCTGATTTTACCAGAGGGGAGGAAGAAAGACCTTGGGAGTATAGATCAAATTTCTTGATTATTGCCTTTTAGCAAAGAATGCAAAATCTAATATGTTAGTGTCTCTGTGTAAGGCCTTTATTTTCTTCCTTAAGGAATCAAACTTCTATTTTTTTTTAACAGTATTGGGGGTTGACCCAGGTCCTCATGCATGCTAGCCAAGTGCTCTGCCGCTTAGCTACACCCCCAGCCCTTGCTTCTTACTATTAATGCATTTTGTGGAACAAGATTTGAAGAATAAAACTTCTGCTTTTTTTTTTTTCTTGTGGAAACATATTTTTGAAATAGAAGGGTTCTTTGCAAGTTGATTTGTATCATCTTTCTTTAGGGCCGGAAAACACAGATCAGCCGTTCATGTTGATTAAACAGTACTTATTTAGAAAGGGACAAAGTCTGTGTAGTTGCTTGTGTAGTTTTCACAGAAGGAGACAAAACGGTTAAAGAGTAAAGCACTCCAGCCTCTAGGTGATTTTTTTTTTTTTTCCAACCTCAGAAGGGGTGGGCCCACTTGAAACAGGAAGTAATCATAGGACAGCGGTTTGAGTAATGAGAGAAGGCTTCTGGACTTGGCGAAGCTGTTTCCTTTGTACTGAAAGCCTACACGCTCTATGGAAACTCTCCTATTTCTACAGCATCTGCACCTTTTGCAGAGTCTGTGCACTATACACCAGGTGCCTCCCCTGCAAGAACAGGAGCTGCAGAGCTAGCTGGGGTGGGAGAATGCAACAGAGGAGATGCAGGGCAGTCTTGGACGCTGGTTTATTAGCCCTGGTATAGGAAAGTAACTAGGCCTGAGGGGTCCTTGTAGGCAGCAAGAGCGAGGACCAGAGCAGAGGCCAGTCCACATGTCTGAACACATCATAGACACTTTCTCATGCCATCCATGGCTAGAGGTTCCCTTTATTGAAGAGGATTTTTGCACTGTAGCTTTATCCGTGTGTTAATAGTTTTATATGTATTGCATGATAATATGTCGATATTTAAGCTAACCATTAGTAAATTGTTGCTTAGACTGGCCCCTCTCAGAAGCCAAGGACTGGGATGTTACTCAAATTAATTCAAGGGAAAGGGGCTCATTATAACAATGATGACTGCTATCAGTTACTTGTTCCTCACTATGTGCCAGACACTGTTCTGAATACAGTATCCTGTGGAATCTTCTTCCCCCACCTTGAGGTACTGTGTTATCCCATTGCACTAAAGAGGAGCAGGCCCAGAAGGCGTGTAGGGTTAAGTGAGAGGATTCACATCTTGGTGGTCACTGTGGAGCCACAGTCACTTTGGAGCCATGGTCTCTTAACCACTGATGCTCTGTCCCTGGACAGTCCTCTGTGACCCTGAGTCAAAGTGTAGCTGAGGCTCATGGGACCCACAACAAAGGACTGAACAATTGAGAGTGGACTCATTTTCCTTCTCAGAGGTCATGTGGTCTTTGCTCAATTAGCCCATTTTTTTCTCTCCTACCTTTTCCTGGTTTCTTCATCTTACAGTTGGGCCCTGTATGGTCAACCAAACCCATAAGGTTGCAGCCTGAGACTGTGGTCCCCCTGGGTATCTCCTGACTCTGATCCATGAAGCAAGAGGTTCCTTTTGGTCCAACTCATTGATCCAAGGCCACATGTGCCACTGGAGCCTACCAGCAAAGTAATCATCTGCCATTAGGTGTCCAGCCTAGGTCCATCTGTGGCTGCCACATGTACAGACTTCCCCAGTGCCATTTTCCTGAACAGGGGATAGTGGGTATGACAGTGCATACAAGAATGCGAAGTAGTTCATGGCAGAAAATTAATATCTCTGGAACTAACTCATTTTATACTTTAATAAACATTTTTGATATCTTCATAAAGTTTCAACATAAAATTTAATCTATCTCTATAATCCATATAATCTGTTTCTCTTTAGGTTGCAAATGATAGAAACCTAATTCAAAGAGGCTTAGAAAAAAGTCTGATTGGTTCTTGTAACTGTAAAGGCAAAGGCTTGGTTGGATCTGGGTCTCCAACAAATATAATCAGGAATCTATCTTTTGGCATCTCTTGGCTCTGTGTCTTTTGGATTGATTTCATCCACAGGTAGGACCTCACTTCACAGTATAAAAATGCCACCACCAGCTGCAGGCTTATCTGTTAGCTGAGCCACCTGGTCTCCAGTGACAGTCGCGATGTTAGTACCAGAAATGGAAATGACTGTTGTTCCTGCAAGAACAACCTGTGTTACTACTGACCACTTCCAGATTGATTTCAAATAACTGAACATCTGTAATGAAGATTTGGAAGCCCCGCCCTGGGCCATAGTTGTACTCTTCTTTATCCATGACAAATCTAAAGGACTAGAACACCTAAAGTGCTGGGAAGGGCCTAAATCTTCTTGTTTCTAAAGTTGTGATCCTGAAAAATGATGCTAGGAAATGAAATTGCTAATAAGATCTGCATCTTTTTAAGAAAGCCAGTCACAGGATGGTTTTATCTTTGATTTTTGATCAAGTAGCAGGATAAGACGTCAACGGCTCTTGCTAGATGCCCTCTATTTGAAGTCTAAACTGTTCTGGTACTGAAAGGACTTTGGTGAATTACAAAAAGGCTTTGTGTAAAATCTTAGCCTGCCTAGAATTTAGTTTATCCATCTAATTATTGAAATATCCTGTTTATGTATCAATGATCTTGATACCCACTGGGAAATAATTGCTTGGTTTTTAACTATAAATCAGGAACTTGGAGCCACCTGAAGAGATTCAGCCAGCAGGTCTTCCTGTTGGCAGATTTAGGTTGATTCTGTGCAACCTCAGATGTTAAGTAGCAGTGTTTGTGTGTGTGTGTGTGTGTAGACACAACTTTATGTTAATGTAATTGCTGTCTCCCTGTGCTAACTCAACTTGCAATGAACCCAGATGTCTTTTGGAACAATTTGTCAGTTTATTTTGCCTGGCAAAATTTGCAGATGGTTGCCTTAATTTCTTTCACTTATTTAAAATTTTGAATTTATGAGATTTTAAAAAAATCCTCTCACAAGCCAGAAAGAATATCTTTCCCCTCTCTTGATTTTCTTGGTGCAACTATTATTTGGTGACAAGGTGTTTTGAGGTTTTCAGTTGCAAACAACAGGGCCCCCACTGTGGCTAGGGTGAGTAGAAAGAGAGCTTTAAAAGGATATTAAGGAGCTCTCCTCGAATTTCTAGGGGGAACAGAGTCAGGCTTGGAGAACATGTAGCTAGGAGCCATCCACAAATTCCAATACTGGTGGCTCCATGGGGATCCCAGTGTGGCCTCCACTGAGCAAAGGTGCCTCTGCTGGTACCACCAAGTAGGGTCCACCTTTGGAAACCCTAACACACTTTTTTTTTTGCGAGCTGAATATCTCTGCCGTCCTTCACCAGTCCCCACCATAGTGAATTCTGCAGGGAACCTCCTTCCCCTCCCTCTCTTCTGAAAAGCAATTCTTCGTGGCTGTGGCTGATGATGGAGCAACTGGCCATATGCCTGCTCCCCTGGTGCAAGGTAGCCTGCAAAGGCAGATTCTTGACTCCTATCTCGGGGCGGTGTGGACTCCTAAGGTTGGCAATATCTCATTATGGGAGGAATATTTAAAACATGCTATTTGAACACAAAACACGCCAAACCCCTACACACACTCAAGAAAGGGGCCCTCTCTTACCTATGGATAATTTTTACTCTAAAACATCAAATTATCATTGTCCTAGTCTCTTTTGTGTTGCATAACAGAATATCCCATACTGGGTGCATTATAAAGAAAAGATATTTATTTAGTTTGCAGTTTTGGAGGCTGAAAGTCTTAAGATGAGGGGACTCCATTTATTTTCCTCTGGTGAGGGCACCTTGGTGGCATTACAACATGGCAGAAAAGCAGAAAGAGAAATGAGTTACCTCTTCACTGGCATCTTGGTTGCCTCATCAGTATCTTCTAAAGCAGTCGCCCTCCCTCCCCTACATGAAGGCCCAAAACAAAACAAAACAAAAAAAAAAAAATGAGGCATCAGATGCTCAGAGAGGGTGCCCAACCTGCCCCAAATCACACAGCCTGTAGGTAATTATAACCCAAGTCTGTCTTCAGAGCCCATTCCCATTACAAACTGCAGCACTGCCTTTGGAGCAGGCATGCACTCTGACTTCGGATTTCCCACAGGCAGCAGTGTATGGTAGAGGGCCAGCTGTGTTTGAGCCCCTAACACTATTGCTTTGCCCTCCTCAAGGAATGAACTGGGCAGCACAGGGGAGGGGGGTGAGATCTTTCATATGCCGTAGCTAAGCCCCTGATGGATGTGGCCTTTGTTCACAGAAGACACTTTATATAACCAGGGTGTGAAAGTTACCAGTACAAATGGAAGTTTTGAAGACATTCCCTGGAATCTTCCCAGGACACGGTTAGCTTTATAATACAGTTCATTATTAGATAGCTTTACCTTAAAACCTGAAAAGGGAGGTGGACGGTAGTTACAAATGCAGCAAAACCTGGAGGGACGATGGGGGCTGAGGGGCAGATGGGCACACAGGTGGCCAAGGGATCATTAAAGGCTTCCTCAGAGGAGGTGCCCCGTGAGCCGGTGTGGAGGGGGCCAGCAAGCTGCAGGCAAAGAGGCTCAGGGCTCAGAGTGAGGGCTCTTCCTCAGCCTGCCCGGGTTTGAGTCCTGGTGGCAGCTTGCTAGTTGTATGTTGATGGGCAAATTATTTAACCCTTCATTTCCTGAAAGGGAGGATAATGAGAGTACCCATCTTGCAGTGCTGGAGAGAGTCAATGGAACTGCGCCTGTGAAACTGCTTGAGAGAGCCCAGTCCGTGGTAAGCACTCAGTGGGTGTGAGCTGTTGATATTATTTTAACAGCGGTGCTCCTAGGTGGTGCTCCTAGGCCAAGGACATGTGTAAACCAAGGCGCAGGGACAGCGGGGCGCTTGGCCTGCAGCCCAGTCCACTGAGCAAGGCTTTCTTTCTTTTGAGTCTCTATTTCCCCAGGAGTCTCTCCCCTTATTGATTTGGTTTCCTAAAGGGGCTTCAAAGCCTGTTAGAAGCACATGTGGTTCTCACTGCACATGAGGACGTTGGCCTTCTGATAATGAATCAGGGTCCTGACCGTTTGGTTGGTGTGGAGTCAGTGGCCTAGGCTCTCGTCACCCCTGAGCACCTTGCTAAAATCAAATTCCTGGATGTGCAGAGCCGAGGACCAGGGTGACTTGGGCCTGTGGTGACTCCTCCGAGGCACAGACATTGTGAGGTCCAACCAGACACAGAAAGCGCACCCACTCTTCTCCACCCCCCACTCCCCCGTCTTGCCTTCCGTCTCACCTTGGTCTGCTTTATAAATGCAACAAGCTGAACCTCGAACATCTGGGGGGATTTGGTAGGGACTGGCATGTCCAAGTGTTATGATTTGGATGTGAGGTGACAAATCTCACATGTGACAATGCAGGAAGGTTCAGAGAAGAAATGATTAGGTTGTGGGAGCCTTAAACTAATCAGTGAATTGATCCCTAATGGGGTTAACTGAGTGGTAACTGGAGGCAGGTGGGGTGTGGCTGGAGGAGGTGGGGTGTTGGGGGTGTGGCTTTGGGGTATATATTTGTATCTGGAGCATGGAGTCTCTCTGCTTCCCGATCACCAATGTGAGCTGCTTCCCTCTGCCACACTCTTTCACCATGATGTCCTGCCTCACCTCGAGCCCCGAGGAATGGAGCCGGCCTTTTGTGGACTAAGACCTCTGAAACCCTGAGCCCTTAAATAAACTTTTCCTCCTCTACAGTTGTTCTGGTTGGGCCTTTTAGTCACAGCAGTGAAAAAAGTGGACCAAAACACCAAGGTAGATGCTGATGAGACGCTTTTTGAACGAGTGGGTGAAGAGTTCTCTCTGCTGGTGACACAGTGGCAGTGCTGTGGGGCAGGTTCTGGAAGCAGAGCTTACTGATCTGAGCCCTTCTTCTGCTTACTGGACAAAACTTTGGCCTTTGGACAAAACTCTCATCTGAGCCTCTGATGACTTCTCTGTGCAATGAAGCTAGAGTCTGAAGGTGAAGAAGGCTGAACATCCTCTGGTGTCTCTCTTGGCTCTGATGCTTGGGTCCAGACAAGATTCCTTCCAACAAGGGTGAGGGGTATCAGGACACAAAAGCTTGGCTCCATGAAGATCCCAAGAGGAGCTGAAGGATGGGGTCTGCTTTATTTGGGGGCTGTAGTTGTTTCATATTTCTTTCTTTCTTACCCCATTTGAAATGCAAACCGGGGTAACGTTGATTCTGTTTTACAGAATGAAGTGTGGTCATATTCTAGAATTGAAAATAAAATCAGTGAAGGTTGGTTAAAAAAGAAACGAAACAAAAGAAACACAAGCTGTGTTGTTCGGTTGGAGTGTTAGTTGTGGGAAAGTGGATGGAAACAATTTTTATTCTATGCCCATCATGACACCTAATATTTGAAAGGTGCTTATTAAGTTGAATTGACAATAATTAATTTATGTCCTATTATTTTTCTAAAGATGTTGTTTGCTTCATTTATATAATAAGCAAATAATAAGACAAACAAAAATAACATTGGTTATTTTGAAGCACAGATCATATGTTTAAAGAGCTAATTCTGTTGCACAGTGGCATTTATTTAATCATGACTTGGGTTAGTTTATTCTAAGGTGATTTATTATTTAGAAATTGTCATCCCCAACACCCAAATTTAGTTTCATGATATAGAAAATTGAAACATTGCAAAAATTAGGGGTGTGGATGTGGCTCAGTTTCCCTCTGCAAAGGTGTATGAAGGCTGCTCACGTCTTTATTCCTCTACCTCCTTCAGTGGGAGTCTGATATACTGGCCAGTAAATGAATAGCCTCTTCTTATACCAGGCCTATGGGAGTTCCAAAGGCTCCCATTTTAGATAAACAAAAGCAAAACAAAACACTCTCATCAAAACACCCCATTTCCACTAGTTTGTAGCTTCCTAGAAAAAGGTTATGGCTGAGAGATGTCTCTTCTCTCTTTCATGAATGCACAGATGGTGACCCAGCCTGGAAGGAACTCCCTGCCCAAACTGTCTCCTGGATCAAGTGTGCCCCTCTGTTGTCTAAATCAGAAGGTGATTGGTGAGAGGCCTTCAGGTCTTTATTTGACCAGTGATATTTTAAAAACTTTTAAAATTTGTCACCAATTTCATAAAAAAGAGAGTATCTTATGAAAATGGAGATTTCAGGCTTCTCTTGAAAAAAATCACATGCATGTGATCCGGGGTCCATTTCCTGCCATGGCAGCCACTGGTGAGCTGAGCAAAGCTAGCCCACTTCAGAGGTTCCCTGGGACGTCGCCCTTCTGACTGGCACGCACCCCAACTGGCTTCCCACAGCTATGACCTTGCTGTACAAATATCAGATTGAATCCCTTCGGGAGTTGTGTTTCTTGACAATTTTCTCAACAGCTCGGCTTTAGGCTAGTGACTTAACTTTTGGAGAAACATTGAGAAACATTCTTCAAGGCATCTTTTGCAAAAAGGGACTTAGATTCTTTAAAATTGTGAAAAGTAATTGCTGTGAGATTTTTCAAGATTTAATATCATATGAATAATATCTGAAAATAACGTTTTGTGGTTTAGTCAGTCTTGAATTTACTTATGAAAAGCTCCTACTTGAGAAAGAAATT
The DNA here is from genome assembly GCF_047511675.1 of Marmota flaviventris. Classification (NCBI taxonomy): domain Eukaryota; kingdom Metazoa; phylum Chordata; class Mammalia; order Rodentia; family Sciuridae; genus Marmota; species Marmota flaviventris. The sequence goes on from NC_092512.1 coordinate 34,968,559, forward strand.
TGCAATGACCTTGATTTTCTTGATCTGAACAAAACTTGTTCATCTTGCCTCTGTGTACTATGTGTGCTAATGAGACTTCTTGTTGTAGGTGTTGATAAATAGGAAATATGAAAATAATTGAGTATTTTTCTGTATTTTCAGGTTGCATTGATAGGAAAGGTGACTATTAAATGGAAAGGTCAACAAAGAGTTTTGCCCTTTGGAGAGATTACTATTTCTGATATTTTTTTAATTGAGGGTAGTTTAGATGTAATTATCTGATGCTGGCATATGGAAGTTCATTATGGGAACAAATCTTGGTCAACACAGAATTTTGGATACTTAGGTAGGTACTGCACTAGAATTTGCATTGCTAATATTAATTGATTAAGCATTTTGGATGAAAGCAGTTGTGGATGTAACTTTTTGAAATTAAAAGTGCAAATAACATTGTACAGAGAACACTTAAACTTCTTAGGAAAACAAATTGTTTTCAAGTACTTACAGAGACCAAGAAGTATGAATTTATAAACAATTTGACATGCAAATAGCAAATTCTCCTGTTCTCTTCATCAAGCCTGGGCTTCTCATAACTGTTCTCCCACTACATAACATTTGTTTTAGAGCCCAGCCCCAGAGTTTTCTTAAAAGCTTTATGATTGCATTTCTTTAAAAGTACTTTATAGCTTAGACTTAAAGTGATGCAGCAAGCCTTCATCCAAATTACTGGATTTTTGCTGTGATTTACTATTTTTAATGTTCTTGTAGTTCAAACAAACAAACAAACAACATCAACAAAATACCAGTCTCAAAGTGTGGAGGAAATTTTTTTCATTTCAAATTGGTTTAACCATTGAATCATCTTTTAAGGATCAATTCAATATCTTGATATGGATATATTATTTCTAAATAAGGATGTGGCTCTTCTTTTCTTACCTTTAAATTTTAAGATACATAGGGGATATTCCTTAAAGTTAAAAATCTAACATTCTTGTTGTATCTAAGTGTGTTGTTGTTTGGAATGTGTTTCTTAGCTGCCCCATCCTATTCCCCAAAGACAGGGTGTGTGACTCTATGAAGGAATTCGTTTTCCTGAGATAAGTCTTGGGTGCCTTGGATTGTTGGTGTGTGGCATGCATTTAGTAAAAGGGGCCTTTTAACTCTTCAGGACTTCTTTGTTTGCAAGTGACAGATATCTAACTCAAATTATTTAAGCAAAGTAGCTCAAATAACTGCAAATTCCAGGGGTGGGATTCAGATCCACTGTAATAGAGGCATTCAAAGAACATTAGGAATCTGTCTTATGCTTTCTATCTCCTCTCTGCTGTCATCTGTGTTGACCTAATTCTCAGTCTCTTCTCTCCATGCTGAGGCTGAAATGGCTACCAGCAGCTCCAGTTAGCAATCATCCTCATCTTCCACCATTATCCTCACAGTTAGCAATCTTAGAAAAAAGGAAACTTCTTCTTCCGCCCCCCTGTTCTGTAGCCCTGCCTTTGCAGTACATTCTGAATTGTGTTGACTGCTGGAGAGGGTGGGAGAGTCCAAGGAAAGAAGAGAGAAAGAGGTAGGGAATGTCTTATGGGCCATAACTTAAAATTTAGGAATAATGACCTAGTACACATCACAGGTGAGAGTCTTGTTCTTTCAGGTTATCAAACAGATGCTGTCAGAGTAGGAGGACTAAGGTTTTAGTGGCAATCACTAAAGTGATTTCGATCAGTTGATGAGAATCCAGAATAAGGAAGTACTTTGAAAAGAGGTTACTGATTATTGCCAGAGAGAGCGAGGGTGACGACAGGTAGTCTGGATCAAGCTTCCTGCAGACACCAGGACTGCTGGCCTTGGCCTTCACGACACATCCAGAAGCAGCATCTCTACGTGTCCACTTGTTGGGAGCAAGAGATCTGGGATATAAGCCTGTGTTGACCAGCCGCAGGAGCACAAGAGCCAGAGCGAGAGTAAACAACCATGTGGCACACAAGCTCCTTGAGGGCTGGAATGGGGTGTGGGGCCCTGGGTGTGACTAAGACCCCTGGCTCCCAGGCTTATTGTGCATTTGAGTGAAACCAGAGGTGGAAAATGCTCACAGACTGCCAAGGGCAGCGTGAAGTTCAGATGCAAAGAATGCACCAAGTATTTGCTTTCCCCCATTTTCTTCCCTCCTGTATTAGTCTGATTTTGGTCTCTGACCCTTAGTCTTACCTTTTTAAAATATCTGAGACTGTAAGACTTAGTTTACCTACACCTCCTAGTCCATGCTTACTATCTGGGAATTGGAGTCCTCTCAAATCCTTACATACACATGACTTCCAACTGTGCCCATGTGCTAAAGGCTGTGATTGTGTTTCTCAGAAGACATTGGAGAATTAATCCACTATTATTAATATAATTCTTGCCCAAGATCACCCTGGGGGAAAAGGTAGTACCTCTGTCATGAACTTGTAACTAATTTGTTTCAATAGAAATAGCAAACATTTACCAATATCTACTATATGCCATCTACTCAGCTGGCCAGTAGGAATATAGGAGTGCAAAAGACACAATTACTCTCAATTAAGTATACAGAATTAAAATACAACTAAAAATATTAAAAACGAGCTGGGCACAGTGGCCCAGGCCTATAATCCCAGTGGCTCAGGAGGCTGAGTCAGGAGGATTGCAAATTTGAGGCTAACCTCAGCAAGTTAGTGAGGCCCTGAGCAACTTAGTAAGACCCTGTCTCAAAATAAAAAATAAAAAGGGCTGGGAATATGGCTCAGTGTTTAAGCACCCCTGGGGTTCAGTCCCTAGTACAAAAAAAAATTTTTAAAGTAAAATTTTAATTAAAATATATGACTGTTCACATAGTTCTGTCCTCCATGTCCCAAGTGGGCAGTAGGAATGGGATTCCCCTTGGCGGAATGCACTGGCTGAGAAATAAAAGCTAAGGAAAATAGAATGACGATGAAACCATAGAACACAGAAAATATTTTCAGAAAGCGGGGGCAGGATGGACTAGCTGATCATAAGGATGGAGCTTCTATACTAAAAAGGCAAAATGGAGCCTGTGCTTGCTTCATTTATATTGGGGAACATCAAAGGCCTTCCACAGAATGTTCTTCACCAAGAAAGGTTAAAGCTGGGCTGTTCAGTATCCAACGGAGTAACACCTATCTCCGGAACTACTAGGAAGTATCTTCTTAACTGAGCAGAGATAAAGGTCACGTGCATAGAGCAATCTATTGCCCTGGGAGAGCCAGGGTAGTTCACTACGCCAAACCTAAACCTCCCTGGCTACCATACGGTGTGTAATTCACCAATGGCTTCCCACGCAGAGTAGAATGACTGTGAGACCATGTTTTGCTGAATGGTCATGGAAAATCTCTTTGGAAAATAGGACTTAATCCAATATTTGAATAACAGAAAGGAATAGGCCTTGAGAATAGCAAGAGAAAGAGATTCTAGGCAGAGGAAATAGCCCAGAGGTGAGAATGAGCTTGTCGTGTGGGAGGAACAGAAATAAGACCTGCGTGCTTGTCCTGGAGGGTACAGGGGAAAGGCTTAGGAGAGGGTCCCTGGGTACACAGGGGCTTGGTGGCCACTGTTTGAGCTTTTGCCAAGGGCAGTGGGAAACTATTGAAGGACTATATGCAGGGGAATGATATATTCTTTTTCATAAATGTTTGCTTTTGATAAAAATTGATGATAGTGGATAAGAGCTAACACAGGGGACTGATTAGGTTTTGTTGTATCCCAGGATGTGACGGTTGCTTGAATAAGGCGTTGATAGTAAGGGAGACAGAGAAGTTGAGAAGCTGAAGTTGGGAAGTGGGGTGGAAGGGGATTCAAGATTGATTCTGGTTTTGCATCTAGTACTTTAACGAATGGTGATGTCTTTTATTCTGAGCTGGGGAAGCCTCAGGGTATCTTGGGGAATGTATTGTGAGGGTGAGGATGAACTTGGTGGATCAAAATTCTTTATTAGTCACTGAGTTGTGTCCCCCACTCCAATTGACGTATTGATGTTCTAACCCAAGTACTCCAGAATGGGATTACTTGGTCATAGAGTCTTAAAGAGGCAATTAAGTGAAAGTTGGGTCATTTGGGTGAGCCCTAATCCAATACTGGTATCATTATTAGAAGAGAAGATTAGGATGCAGACATACCTCCAAGGAAGATGGTGGGAAGGTACACCAGCATGACCATTGCAAGCCAAGGAAAGAGAACTCAGAGGAACCAACCCGCAACACCTTGATCTTGAACTTCTAGGCTCCAGAATTGTGAGAAACTAAATTTTGTGGTCGAAGCCACTCATCTGTGGTACTTTGTTATGGCAGCTGTAGTAAACTAATACGTGCTAAGTGAGAATGCCAGTTGAGAATGTCACCAGCTGGATACAGGGACCTAGGGGGAGACATGGAAGCTAGAGAGATAGAGAAACTAAAGGTTGTCTGCACAGAGGTGGTACTCAAAGCCAACTTTGTATGTAAGTGTAGGTGGAAAAAGGGGAGCCAGAGCTGAGTCCTGGAAGAGTGTGGAATGAGCAGAGGAGTGACAAGTGGTCACTGAGAAGCCAGCGCTTACTGTGTGAGTGCCCTTGAAAAATGACCTTTATTTTTCAGCATATTAGCCTTGTTTTCGACTATCTCTTGGACAAACTTTTACCCCATAAGGTTCTTCTCCAACTATACCTTCTGGACATCTGGTTCCATGTAATGATCACCTGACAATCACTCTTGTGTATTCGGGTAGGGTGTCCAACGTCCAGGTTTGCCCAGGACTGGGGAGATTCATGGAATGAGGGACTCTGATAAAACTGGGATGTTTCTAGGGAGACTGAATGAGTTGATCATCCTAAGAAGAAGGAAGCTTTGACGAGACTAATGTATTTCAACCTTCCTATCTTCATTGAAAGACAAACAGTCTAGGAAAATGTTATAGCCATTACAATCATTGTCTTCGAATGTTTATTTATTTTTTTTCCTTGAAACTATCTAAAGATGTCTGTTTCCATTGGGAAATAAGCTAAATAATGAAACAGCAAGCTGGAGATACCTTTCAGTTCCATTATCTCCTTAGTTTCATTTTAACAAGAATATTTTCTTAGTTTGGGTTTGTATTATTAATGATTTCATGCATTTCAGGGTGTGTATTTTGAATAATTATTTCCCCAACGACTCTAAGCTTGGGCTTCTGTTAATTGAACCTTTTACTGAGAACACTAACAATACCCTTGAAATTGTATAAAATCCAAAATTGGAGCCAATTCCTATTCAATAAGGTCTATGCTAGTCTAAACTCAACAGATGCTCAAAATATAAACACAGGACTAAACTGATTTACCTTTCATGCCCAGTTCTGGGGGACTGGATACAAACAAGGTCCTTAAGTTGTTCCAATTCAGTAATGAGGGCTCCTGCCTCACCATCCCAAACGCTTGTTATGGGCTCATGTCTCACTGGACCCGATCAATTCTTTAGCCCGAGCCGCCCACCATACTTGGTTCTTCCTCCCTTGCTCCATCTGCCATTCTCCATCTCTCTCATCTTCCCCAGTGCCTTCCTGGACTGGACAGGAGCTGGTACTGGACACATTCCCAGCTCCATCTGACCACTGTACCATCCTATTTTAACATGACAAGAGCATAAGTTTATACTCCGCAAACATACATTATTGCTAAGGTCAAACCAGGTCAACATGTGGGCTGCCTTCTGGATTAGTTTCTCAGGGCTGTTGTAACAAATCAGCACAGATGAGATGCTTAACATAACACAACCATGTTCCCTTACAGGTGACAGCAGGGCCATGATCCCCAGGGAGAAGTCTCTAGAGGAGAATCCCTTTTCTCTTTAGCTTCTGGTGGTTACCAGTGATCCACTGCCTTTCTTTGGCTTGTGGACATATCACTGTAATTGCTGTCTGTATCTTTATATGATCATCTCTCCTCTGTGTGTCTGTGTTCAGGTTTTCCTCTTGTAAGGACTATAGCCATTGAATTACAGCCCTCTCTAATCTAATCTTCAAAAACCGTGTTTCTAAATAAGACCACATTCCCAGATACTGTGGTTAGGACTTTGATGTATCTTTCGGGCAGATAAAAATTCAACCCACAAGAACTTCTTTTATTTATTTATTTAGTTTTATGTGGTGCTGAGGATCAAACCCAGTGCCTCACATGTGCTAGGCAAGTGCTCTATCACTGAGCCACAACCTCAGCCCCCACAAGAACTTCTTGATGATAAGTCCCATGAAGAAGAACGTTTAGTCATTAACACAACCTGGTGAGGCCACAACTGCACACTCAAGACACTAACAATTGCTGGCTTTGAGGTAGAAGAAATAGTACAGGATATGGAGGCAGTTATGTTTAAATCCTAACCCTACTAATTGTTTGAGAGATCTTGAGAAAATCACTTACCTCTTTTGACCTCCAATTTCCTTATTTTTAAAACGAGCACAGTATCTACCGTATGGAACTATTGTGAGGTTCACATAAAATGATTCATACAAAGCATCTGGCACATAGACTGACATAGAATCAGTGTTCAGTTAATGTTTTCTCTCACTTCTGTTTTAAATTAACTGATTTCACGTACTAGAGTAGCAAATGTCATTGTAATCTTCATAGAATTTAAAAGTAAAGACTATCTGGGCAATGTTGAAGTTTTGTATTTGGGTAGAATTGATAATTTTGGAAATGCAGTTGGAAATGACTTTCATCCCAAAGGGAGTAGCAAAATGTCCATCATTGGACACTATAGGTAATCAAACATCCTGGTTCATTGAGAAACCACTTTAGCGATGTGATTGGACTTGATTTTTCCTTGATTTCTTGCTTCTCTGAGCCAACCTATTTTATCATCAGGAGTTTCTAAAGTACAAAGGAACAGATTTTTTTTTCCTTTTCATTACTATCACATCAGTTAGGAATTGTGTTTGGCTGCTACATAGGGCTAACTTCTGTGGCTCACAAGTATAAGGATTTACTGTTGTTTTTTGATCCCCTTCCAAAATCCACCTGTGGTAGTCAGGCCAGGGGTTGTATGAGTGTGTGTTATTCATACTCTTCTAGTATTTTTTCCCCTCTGTTTGATCGTTTATGTTCTTAAGTTCACCTTATAGTCCCTTATAGCTGCTAAGGCTTGAGCCATCACAATTGTGCTCCAGATAGGAAGATGGAGAAAAGAAGAAAGAAGCAAAGTGCCTTGCATCCCCGTGGAGTCAATTCTCTCTTTTTGTTTTTGTTTTGTTTATTCGTATGTTTTTAAATCTCACTAATTTGCCTATAAGGAAGGCTGAGAAATAGAGATATTTTTGGTTGGTCACTTGGCCATGCAGTAATATAGATGGGAGAAAGTGGACGTGTTAGCAGCTAGAAATCTCTGACTCAGCACCCTGCACTCATTTCACCACCCTCTTTATGATGAAAAGCATTTTCTATTGTCCAACCCAAATTATCAAGCCCACTCAAAGTCACTTAAAAACATCTCAAAAAGAATCACCTAAAGAATAAAACACTGTTCTTTCTAGAGCATACGGGATGGTTTTTTAACTCATGGGAACTTAACAATCCTCATTTATACAACAAATAGTGACTTTTTTGGGTGTGTCTCTGAACAATATCTGGCCATGGGCTGAAGTCCTGGAGTTAGAGCAATTAGTGGCAGACACAGTCCCTGCTCTCCTAGAGCTACAGTCCAGTGGAGGAGTGGAGGCACACAAACCAAAGAAGCACTTAAAAATACAAAGAGTTATTGTAATAACAAGGAAGAGTGAGGAAGATGTAATAAAAGGGACCCTCTCAGTTACAGAGTTAGGGAAGTCCGCTGACACTATGGGTGAGTTAGAATTTGATGGATAGGTAGGAAATAGGGGAGAGGGATATGTGACTAAATAAAATTCCAGCAATTCCAGGAATTCCAGGAAGAAGGACTGGTACAAAGGGAAGGCCATGATGGATGAGCATGGGAAAAGGCTAGTTGGTGTGGCTGAGGCACAAGGAGCAAGAGAAAGCATGTTATGAAATGACACAGGGACCAGCCATATGATTGAGGACTTCAGTCTTCCCTCCAAGATCAATGGAAAGCTACAGAGTTTTAAGGTAGGGGTGTGGTTGGGGGGGGCACATGAAATGATCATATTTGCTCTTTGCAAAGATTGCTCTCGTACAGAATGTGTGAATAGTGGCAGACCAGATAGGAGTCTGGGCAAGAGATGATGGTGACTTGGTCCAGGATTGAGGTAATTAAGAATGTGGGGGAGTGGACACATTCAGCTGGATAGTTCCTTGGCATCACTTGATTTTGGGGGGCTGATGATGATGCAGATGTGTCCTCCCGAGATACACAACCTCTTCTTTAATATGGAGAAGAAAGTGGTTATGTAAGATTTATTGGGCTGGGGATGTGGCTCAAGCGGTAGCGCGCTCGCCTGGCATGCGTGCGGCCCGGGTTCGATCCTCAGGACCACATACAAACAAAGATGTTGTGTCCGCCAAAAACTAAAAAATAAATATTTAAAAAAAAATTAAAAAAAAAAGATTTATTGGTAGTATCAGGGTTCTGTTCTAGGGATTTGTTCAATATCAGAGTAACTCAGGCTTCACCAGCTCTGGGTTGGGATGAATTTTAGTTCTGGTTTAGTCTTACTGCAATACTTGACACTTAATATATTTTTTACAGTTTTAAACTCTGAGACTTTGGTAAAATGTGCACAAAAGACCCATTCTCTCTCTCTCTCTCTCTCTCTCTCTTTCTCTCTTAAGGTTTATTTACCTCCAAAAAGAAAATTATTATTATTTCTTAAATGGAAAGTTCTAAAGATCATGAATTTATGTAAGCAAACATTCAATACCACCCATATTATAATATAACACACATGTACATACTGATAGGATGCATTGAGAAGTACATAACATCATTTGGGTAGTAATCCTGTCAAAAACACACAATCCAAATCTGACCATGAAGAAGTAATAAATTCCAGTTGAGACATATTCTACAAAAGATTTTGCCTGTAGTATTTAGATGACCACTGGAGCATAAATTTTGAAGTCTATGAAATGAAAATGTTTCAGATTAAATATAGTTCACTAAACGCAATGTTTTCCTGGAGTAGATTTGTGAAAAGGATGAAATAATACATGTAAAAGATTATTAGAACGATTGATAATTCAGAGAAGTGAAAAATTCTGCTTCATTTGTGTACAATGAATTGAAGAGCTTTCTACTGTCATGTATAACTGATTAGAACTAATAAATTAATTAATAAAAAAGAAAGATTGATATATAGCTGGAAATAATTCAAGATTATCAAAATTTTATCAACAGTTAACACTTTGTCAGTAGCAGCCACTGTCAATATATTTTTATTTTGTCAGTAGACTTATAAATATAAATCTTTAATGTAAGAACTGGATTTATAAATATAAATCTTTAATGTAAGAACTGAAAGAAATCCAATAATTTATATTTAATAATCATTATTTTTACAATCTTTGGTTTTATTTAAGATGTTGAAAGAAATTATGAACTATTTGAGGGTAAGTTAGAGATAAGAGTTTTCTTAACTACTACAAATCTCCATGTGTGCGTTTTTTCTTAAGAATGAGCACATTTTCTTACATAACCACACTAAAATATTAAAATTAGAAAATTTAATGTTACTGGAGTATTGCTATCTACTGACTATCCATATTCAAGAATCATACACTCTTGAACATTCAGATGAGAGATGCTTAAGTGATGTTTTCCTGGCCTCTGTGAGAATCGTTATCTTTCTTTACTTACCAGAATTTGAGAATTAAAGAACTGAACAGTTTGGTTCTTCTCCATACTTAATACCATACAAATGTCAGAAAGCAGATGAAGTGACATAAACTCATGAGGACAAAGAAAATAGGAAATGAATGCATAGGAGATTGTGAACAACATCTTGAGATATAGAAAGCAAATGGATGTATGGCATCTGACTTGAGTTTTAGCTTTTTCTGTTTAACTAAAATGTATAGTGCTGGGGTTGTAGCTCAGTGGTAGAGCACTTGCCTCACACATGTGAGGCACTGGGTTGGATCCTCAGCACCACATAAAAATAAATAAGTAAAAATAAAGACATTGTGTCCATCTTCAACTAAAAAATCATTTAAAAACAACAACAACAACAAATCCTAACATCCAGAAATTAGCAAGATGATTTGTGCCACAAAACCCCAGATAAGCTCTGGTATTGTTGATGCTAGATACTTCTGAAGGTAGGGCTAATAGGAAGATTATTTTAGAAAGGACCCCCCTCCTTTTCAGTCAAGACTGTAGGACAAGTCAATAGACATTTGATAATGTTTGAAGACATTTTTTTATTCATAATTTGGCAAAAGTTTGCTATTGGCATTAAGTGGATAGATATGGGTTCTGCTAACTATTCTGCAATGCATAGGACAGCACCAAAACAAAGATTTGCCTGGCTTAAAATATTAGTAGTGTTGAGACTGAGAAACCCTAGGTTTGACACCTAAGGTGAGACTTCCTGCCTCCCCACCCAATTCAGACATGTTTTAAAAACACTTCAAGAATGGGAGAATATCTCTATTGGAAAGTTGACTAGAAAAGCAAAAGATTCTGACACTCCAGGTACCCCAACAACATGACAGGTCCCTACCAATCACCTCTGGTGAGTTTTACCCACTTTCCCAGAACTTCCATTTATCTTTCTATGACTCTTGCTTAAACATGAACATACAGCCAAATAGGACCACAAGGTGAGGAGAGTCTTTTTCATGAAGAATGAGGGGTAAAAATGAAGAGAAAAAATAGCCATTCAGAAGAAAAATAAAGAACACAACAAACAGAAGAAAATGTTAAAAATAATTTGAGTATAGTATTCTAGAGAGATGAGAAGATATTGTACTCAAAGTAGGATAGTATGCAATTAATAATAAAGGAATATTGAGAAAACAGGGAAGTTTGGAAATTAAAAATATGGAAGCAGGAATAAAAATGAAAGTTAGGAAAACAAAGTTGAATAATTCTCAGAAAGTAGAACAGAAAGACCAAATGAGATGGGGAAATAGAAAAGACAGCAGTGGATGGAAAATCCAAGAAGTTGAACCCCAACTAATGGAATTCCCCAAAAAAGAACAGAGAAGGAGCAAAATCAGAAGAGAAAGGGAAAAAAAATTTCTCCAAAGGGTATGAATTTCCAGATTGAAAGTTTCCATGTTTCTCGTTCAAGAAACTCAAATTTTATACCCAGAAGGAAGAAAAATCTTAAGAGCTGCCAGAGAGAAAAAGAAATCAGTTATAAGAGTAGCATTAGACATTTCAGTAGAAACACTGGAAGCTGGAAGATGATGGAACATTATCCTGAACATTTTATGGAAAAAGTCTTTCCACTTGGAATTCTGTATTCTACCAAAATTCAGACAAATGTAAAGATAGGATCAAGACATTTCAAAGCTCCCTGACTGAAGGAATTTACCTCCCATATACCTGGCCTTTAGGAATATGCTGGGGATGTGCTCCATCCATCACAAAGGGGTCTAGGTCAAGAAGGAGGAAGGCAGAGATCCTGGTCAAGGACCACAGAGTAAAGAGAGGAAGGGAATTGCCAATTTGTAGTGTGTATCAGGCCCATGGAATTTGTATGAAGCACTTCCAAAAAGGCGTCTTTAAGGAAAACAAATACAAACAAAAGCTGTGTAAAATAATCTGCAAGGAGAGGAAGTTAAGAGTCTCATGGGAATTTTCAGGATACATAAATGAAAGTTATGTAGCAAATTAAATTAATGAAAACGGAGGAAAATGAAGACAGGAAAGAATGAACAAGAAAATAAATGTATCTTGACTCTGCATTCAGAGAGCACTTATTCTGTGCTTGGTACCATAGTAAGTGTTGGAACATAATCATTTATATAACCCTTACCACAACCCTATGAAGTAGATTGTGAATACTATTTTTTATTTTATAAATATTGAAAGTGATGCACAAATTCACATAACCGGTGCCTGATGGGAGGCAGATTTTGAAACAAGGTTGTCCTGTTTTGTGGTCATGACAATGTGAATATTCTGTGGCTTTTTGGTACCGGGGATTGAACTCAGGGGCACTTAACTACTGAGCCACATCCCCAGCTTTTTATATTTTATTTAGAGACAGGGTCTTTCTAAGTTTTTAGGGTCTTGCAAAGTTGCTGAGGCTGGCTTTGAACTCTTGATCCTCCTGCCTCAGCCTCCAAGCCTCTGGGAATACAGGTGTGCATCACTGCGCCCAGCAATACTATATGGCTTTCATCAAAATAGTGATATTACTATATAGAGGTGAGGTGACATGGGAAGGAAGTAGCACAACAGCTAAATTCTACGCTGAGAGTAGAAAGTAGTAGACAAAGTCCAGATAGAAAAAGGAAATAAGGCCTGGGCATAGTGGCATACGCCTGTAATCCCAGTGGCTCAGGAGGCTGAGGCAGGAGGATAATGAGTTCAAAATCAGCCTCAGCAAAATACAAAATAGGGCTGGGGATGTGGCTCAGTGGTCGAGTGCCCCTGAGTTCAATCCCTGCTACCAAAAAAAAAAAAAAAGAGAGAGAGAGAGAGAAAAGGAAATAAGAAGCAGCAAGGAAGAATTTAATATAAAAAACATGGAAGATACGACCGTAGAAAGTAGCTAAAAAGAGTTGAGAGTGGTTTCTTTTGGGGAATGCGACTAGAAGGAGCAAGGGGTGGGGTAATGAGTTGCTCTTTTTTCTTTTCAGCTTTATAGTTCTAGTTGAATTTCTAAAACAATTTACATCCATGCACATATGTGTTATTTTGATCTAAGAAAACAGTTAAGATAAAAAAACAACTGGGCTTGTTAGCCTGTGTTAGATGGCCCAGCTGTAACCTAAGCTTCCACACAGGAAAGAGAGCGTACTTTCCTCCTCCTCCTCCTCCTCCTCCTCCTCCTCTTCCTCTTCCTTCTCCTCCTCCTCCTCCTTTCCTCTTTCTCCTCCTCGTCTTCCTCCTCCTCCTCCTTTCCTCCTTCTCTTCCTCCTCCTCCTCCTCCTCCTCTTCCTCTTCCTTCTCCTCCTCCTCCTCTTCCTCCTCCTCCTCCTTTCCTCCTTCTCTTCTTCTTCTTCCTCCTCCTCCTCCTCCTTCTTTTTAATTTGTTGTTTTTTGGACATTCATACATAGAGTGCAACCCCTTCCAATTAGGATCCCATTCTTGAGGTTGTACATGATATGGAGTTACACTGGTCATGTATTCATACATGAGCATAGGAAAGTTACGTCCAATTCATCTGCTGTCTTTCCTATTCCCATTTTCCCTCCCTCCCCTCCATTCCCCTTTGTCTAATCCAATGAACTTCTGTATTTCCTCTCTCTACCCTCCCTTGTTATGGGTTAGCATCCACATATCAGAGAGAATTTGCCTTTTGTTTTTTGGGACTGGCTAATATCACTTAGCATAATTGTCTCCAGTTCCATCCATCCACTGGCAAATGCCATAATTTCATTGTTCTTTATGGATGAGTAATATTCCATTGTGTATCTACACCACATTTTCTTTATCTATTCATCTGTTGAAGGGCACCTAGGTTAGGTTTATAGCTTGGCTATTGTGAATTGATAAACACTGATGTAGCTGCATTATGGTAGTATGCTATTTTAAGTCCTTTGGGTATAAATTAAGGAGTGGGATAACTGGGTCAAATGGACTCATCTTTTTATATGCTTGACTATAGCCATCCAGCTTTGACTGGTTATGGGAGGGTTTTGTGAGGTGTTCCAGGATGATTTGCTTATTATTAAAAATAAGCCCAAAGCATGCTGAGCTGATTTGAAATATCAGCCTGCTATTTATGGATTATTGCAATCCAAGAAAAGTGTCTTCTTGGCTTGGGTTCAGAGATTTGATTAAAAAATTTTAGCGTCAACCTTGTGGTGCCAGTTGCCATTTTCGGGTTGTGTCTGGCTTTATGAGCTCATGACTGGGGAAGACTCTGAGGCTATATTTATCTTTTATGAGCATTGTTTCCTGCAGCTTATTATTTTGTTCCTTATCCACTGAAAGAAAAACCACGGTTAACCAACACAAGGAGAAAAATAAATTGACTACTTTTGCCTCTTTGGAAGTAGGGAGAGGAGAGGTTTGTATCTCAGTAGTAATTATTGTTCTTGTTCTGGTTCCCTATGGCATTATTCTCCCATGTCCTCAATGATTTGGATCAGAGCCGCGGCTAGAACGGCTTCAGTCAGGGATGGAGAGGCAGCCCCACCTAACATGAATTCTGCAGCCCCATTACCATTGCACCCTGCTGAGGAAGAGAGCTCAGTCTCCTAAAGCTAATAGGCTTCTATTTAACCATACGATGTCTGGAAAATTCTCCTGCCTTTGTTTTTTTGTTTTTGTTTTAAGCTGTTGATTTCTTTACTGATGTAACACAAAAGAAAAATATCTGACTGAGGAGATATGAATTTTGAATATTAAATAATACACAGGGATAAGTGTCTTTGCGGGGCGTCTATGGAGGTTGCATATTTGACCATTTGGAATGGGCGGTGAGAGGGGTGGGGCTTGTGGTGCTGCACATCTGTTTTAGTTAGAAAGGGATTTTGGGGAGAAGCTGCAATTTGAAGAGCCTCTTTCATTTGTATCAGTTTCTGGCAGGGATGAAGAATTCATATGTCAATCTTACCTCCAAAGAGAACTTTACTTCTTAAATAATTGCCCATCAAAAGGGCTATTGTTTGAAAATTATAAGCACCAAGAGATGAATGCTCTCTGGACAAACATGGCTGCCTTTTTCTTCCTTTTTGCACTCTCAGAAGTAGAAAACAAGCAGGCAGCTTTGCTGTGGCTGCATTAGTGAGGATCTTCGTGGAGGGCTGGGGGCGGGGTATGGGATTAGGAAGCCAGATTTAGAAAGGCAGTTTCAATACAATAAGGTAAATGCTCAGCTCTCCTCCTTCCATCCTGTGATAGTACAAGGCCAAGCACTAGGTTAGGATCACATCACTGGGGCCACAGGCCGCCACTAGCTCACATTCCCACAGGAGATCAAACTGTTGACTTGGTGGCTGGAGGGTTCCATCCGGCTGCTGTTGGAGGGGCGCAGCCGCATTGGCCTGGTGTTTCTCTGTTGCCTTGTTAAGGACTGCCAGCTGGGCTCTTTAATTATGTGTGTCAATTGAACTTCCATCTTTTCTTCTTGTTAAGATGCCAAGGGAAGTATCTTCAAATACCATTCCAACCTGATGCCTGGTCACAGTAGGTACACCCCACTGCGGACCAAGGGGAGGATGGAGTGAAATGGAGAAGGGACTGGGCATGCTCAAACCAATGGGCTTCTACCTTCTGGTTATCTGAAAGCTCTTCAGGGATGTGAAATCAATAGCAGGCGTAAATGGGCTCAACTCTTTTTAAGCCCATGGTGTGTGTCTGCCACAGCCTAATCTTGTTTCCATCAGTGTGATACCAACAATATTAAGAAGCAATTTTCTGTCTGAAAAGGGGCTTTGTTGAGACAGTGAAAACCAAATAACTCATTAAAGAGGTTTAACCTCTAAAATAACTGCGAATGCGTTTGAATCCTAAGCAGACCCGGTTGTAGGCTGGTCGTGTTGTGTTCCTGTGATTTATTGACATTGTGGTAAACAGCACATTTTCTAACATTATTAAATGCATTGAATATTTTGTTCTTTTTCTTTCTTTTTGATAATAAGAACAGCCAAGAGAAGGGAGTCATAAAAGGGTCTTTTTATTGCTTCTGTTCTTAAGGGAGGGCCTCTCCAACCTGGGGAGCTTGTAAAAATTCCAGAGATTTGTAAAAATTGTAAAAATTCCACCTCCCAGAGATTTCGATTCAAAAGATAAAGAGAGGGCCCCACAAATCTGCATACTTAACAAATATAGCAGAGGATTAAGATGCAGGTTGTTTGAGCATCACATTTTAACAGGAAAACTCCAAACAACAACAATAAAATTTTTCTCCAAACCTTTTCTAGCATCAAAACTTGTTCCCTGTCTCAAACCCTTGGGCCTTTTCATGCTATGAGAGGCTTCACCTTCAGGCCCAAAAAAGTGAGAGCTGGGGACCTAGCTAGGCCAGCTGGAGTTTCTTATAGCCCACAGGGGGCAGATGATTTGAGAACATCAATTAGGTATGACACACACCTGTCTCAATGTCTCCTTGCAATGACAGTTTTTGTGGAAGTCCCAATCCCTTAATGGCTACTGTGTGGAATGTTCACAGAATTTAGAGCCCACATTTTTGTTGGAAACTCCCTTCTGAGTCCATTGAAACTCCTCAGCCTTTCCCTTTGCTGGGTAGGAACACCTGCTAAATTTCCTCTCCCTACCCCGTCCCTGACAAGGCCACTTTAACCAGTGGGGTTGAGGTCCCTGAAGTTCCAAGACTAGTCCTGACAGGGACAGAGCAATGATGTGCACAGGAGCCAATCCTAAAGATCTGCAGGGAAACAGTTGGCTCACCTCCCCCTACATCTGTGCCATCTGCAAGAATGTGCGTAACAGGTATATTGTTTTTGGGTAATTCTACAGGCCAATTTTAAAGCGAATGCTTGTAGGGAGCTGTCAACATGAAACTAGTATTAGGCTATAAAGGTCAGTTGGGGGTGGTTTAAATAAAGGCATTTGTTTGGAGTTGTACAGAATAATGGAACTCTTAAGTGAGAAGTCAAAATAGCAGATAGTGCTGGCTGTTGGCAGCTCACTGTGCTGTTAACCTTTCATGTGAAGTCATTGGAGGAGAGATGAATTATGTTTCTTGGGTGGATTTTTTTTTTTTTTAAAGAAGGTGGGTGGTAGCAGGGATCTATTTTTATTGAAAAGGCTTGGGAAGTGTAGTGAAATGGCTATGTGTTTGCAAGCAGGTCTTTCTTATTACTTGACAAGGTATGAATAATTGGAGGCAGAAGAATCAGTAGTTCTGCCTCATTGCTGTGCCACTTTGCTGGATGTGCTTTATAATATTTGGGCAAGTTTGCCATTATCCTTGTGTCTTAATTCCTCACATATTTAAATATGGTTTAACGCCTCATAGCTTGATAGGATTTCCTCAAATGTTGGCAGATTGCTTTATACATTCAGATGTGCAAAGGGAAAGTAATGCAATTTATTAATTATGCATTGCCATTAATATGCATTTAAAACTGTCAAGTGATTAGCTATAGGAGGTGTGTGACAGAAGGACTGTTAAAACAGCAGCAGTTGTTGCTCTAGAGGAGGCTCATTGCTGGTTTACCCATCACCTTGTAAAGGAATGTGTGTTGTAGCTTTAAAGCCTTATTTGATAAAAATGGGGTTCTGGGTGACAGAGTTGTTTACAGTCCTCCCGAAAGGAAGTGTTAATCCATTCTGTTTTCAAAATCTGACTTTAATAGGGGTTAGCTGGGTATCATGAGAAAGATCCATTGAACTCTGGGTCTCAGTTTTTCTCCCTATAGAAATGGGGGACTGTGGTGGTTCAGTGTCCTCTTTTGCCCATGTCACTTCCCCCGGGATGCTATTTTGACATTAGGAAAGAAGCAAGTAACAGAGGGAGCAGGTCGCTTTGCAGCATCTGACCTAAGCTGGCACTCAGCGCTGTGGGCTGCAGGGGAGCCCAGGTAGAGAAGGAAAAGCTCCCAGATAGAGGTGCTGAAAGGCAGCGAGGCTCTGTGGGAACATGGACAGGAAATGACCAGAAATGAAGCTGTGGTCTCCATAGGCAGGACGTGTCCACCTTCTTTCTCTGTCTTCTCAGTTGGCTTTCTCCATTAGGTTCAATATGGCCTCTGTCCTTGAGTGTCAATATCCATGTGGTCTAGCCTCACCACTGTCCATCCATAGATGCTGACTCACTGCCTTCGTTTACCAAGAATTAGTGAGTACCTACTGTGCTCAGGCTTGATTTCAAGCCCTACCACCTAGTGGGAGGTTTGGACAATGATCAGATAAACAAGTAAACAACCAGGGAACAACTCCCTTTCAGCTGTTTATAAGTGCAGAAAAAGTGACACAAGGAAAGGGAATACAGTGTGATAGGGATGAGGGATGTCAGGAAGGGGTTCAAGGAGATTTACATAGGCCTGAATGATGAGCAGAGCCAGCAACACATAGATCTGGGGAAGTCACCTCCAGGCAAAGGGATCAGTGTGCATCAAGTCCCTGAGTCAGCCACCACAGTGGTGTGTTGGGGGGACCGCTGGAAGCCACAGTGGCTGGAGTACAATGCCTGATGGGCTGAGTGGTAGGATTTGAGGTCTGGGAGAGGAGAAGTAGCCCCAAAACTGACAAAGGGACTTGTGTGGTCAGGAATTTGGACTCTCCCCCCCCCCCCCCGACACCGAGATGAAATGGAGAGCCAGTGATCAGAAGGATCTTAAATTGGTAAGTTCTAGGATCTGATCCACATTTTAAAAAGATCACTGTGTGAGAAAAGGTTGCAGAGGGCAAGAGTAGAGCATGGCGACCAGGTAGGAGATGACTGCAGTAATCCCATGGGAGATGAAAGTGGCTTGGGTCAGGGTGGTGGCCATGAAATTGGTGAGAAGTGGCCATTTAGGGATATTACAAAGTTTGCAGGTGAGTCCAATGTGGGGGTGTTGAGAAAGAGTGATTGAGACGGATGACTAAGGTTTTCCAGAGGAACTGCCTATTCAGTTTGCTGACAAGGGGGAAGACTAGGAAAGGGAATTAAATGTTTGTTCTTAACGTGTGAAATTTTGAGATGCCTGTTAGACAACCAGATGGAGATGTCAACAGCTGCTTGGATACTTGAATCTGGAACAGGGAACGGGGATCAGGGTTGGGCATTAGTTAATTCTAGCCAGGGTCCAGCTATGATGACCTAATGAGAGTGTTTATAGGGCAGAGAGTAGTCCTGTGACCACCCCTTAGGGTATTCCAACCTAGAAGACCCTCACCCCTACAAAGAAGACTGAAGAGAGGCAGTCAGTGAAGGAAGAGGTCCAGAACCAGAGACAGTGGATCCAATGGATATCTTCCCCACCAAGGTTCAGGTTTGCTTTGTCCCCTTGACCCAATCAGTAATAACTAAGGGGAACGTGGATATGAGGCTACTTTCTAGTGTGTTTTCACGGGGAGGGGGCAGGATCAGATTTCACGAGAACGGGAGGGGACAGTTCAGGTATTCTGAAACCTAAAATATAGTTGAAATGTTACTGACAGACTCTTAAGGACATTACCCTAATACCTTCTTTTAATTTACCTCATCTTTGCAGATTTTTGATTAATTCTATCTCACCTTTTACTTTCCAAAGGAGCTTAGAGGCTCTTGGTACCCACAATACCAGGATTTTTTCCCACTTTTCTTGGCCCAGACTTAAAAAAAATAAAAAATTCCTATCCTTGTTTATATACCCAGCCCAGTTTCTATATCCCAAGCATCTTGTTATCTACCTGTGGAGGCATCATAGGATGTTGTTATGGTTTAGATATGAGGGGTCCCCCTAAAACGCATGTGTGAGATTATGCAAGGAAATTTAGAGGTGACATGACTGGGTTTTGAGAGATTTAACCTAATAAGTTCATTAATCTCTTGATAGGTGAACTGGGTGGTAACTTTAGGTAGGTAGAGTGTGTCTGGGAAAGATGGGTCATGGGGGTGTCACTGTGTGCCTTTGGGATATATATTTTGTTTTTGGTGAGGAGAGCTCTTTCTCTGCTTCTTGGTTCCATGTCCTGAGCTACTTTCGACTGCCATGATGTTCTGCCTCACCTTGGGCCCAGGGCAACAGAGTCAGCCATCTATGGACTGAGACTCCTGAAACCATAGGCCCCCGCATAAACTTTTCCTCCTATAATTGCTTTTGTCAGGTCTTTTGGTTACAGTGGTGGAAAAGGTAATTAAAGCATCTGGGTGCCCACCATATTCAATATTCTTCCGGGCAATTGTTGAAATGATATGCTCAACTTGACAAGTTCTGTCAGAATGCACCTTTCACCCTAATAGTGCTAAGTCATTCTGAGGGGTTCCCATGAACAATTCCCCTCAAAGGAGGGATGGGGAAAAAGAGGGTGCTTTCTTAATTTGGGGTATGTTGACTAGAGACTGCATAATTTTAGGATAGCTCTGTAAGGGAAAGGTGTGTTTGGGGAAGATGGTACAACATTGCTTCACCCCATTTCCTGGCCTCAGATATTATTCTCAATCCTGGCCAGCAGGTCACTGAGCAGATGAGAACTATGGGAGGGGCACAGGGACACCAGGGTGATAAGTGTAGGTGACTGTACAATTTCATCATAATGAGAAAAGCAACTTAAAGTGATTTACACTTTATCATTCCAAAAGGAAGGCATTTCATTCATTTTATGTCATTATAGTTAACCTGGTCACCAGCATTTGAGGTACAAGCTTACAGATACTCAGAGAGAGCTTCTTCAGACCACAGCCCTCTTAGATAGCACAGGTATTATTTTGTGTTAATTCCTGTATTAGCCAGCTTTTTTGTTGCTGTGGCCAAAATATCTGAGAAAAATGACTTAGAGGGGGGATTTTTTTTTTTTTGGCACACAGTTTCAGATAATCCATAGTTGGCTGGCTCCATGGGTTGGGCCTGAAATGAAGCAGAACATCATGGTGGAAGGGTATGGCAGAGGAAAGCTTCTCACCTCATGGTAGTTGGGAAGCAAAGAGAGAAAGAAGGAGGAAAGGGCCAGGGACAAGGTACATCTTTCCAGGGTACACCCCCAGTGATCTACTCCTCCAGCTAGGCCCACCAACTACATTTTCTACCTCCTCACAATAGTGCCATCAAATTACCAGAGACTTGAGTGGCAGGTTGTACCTAGGGTGCCATCTACCTATTGCTTCACCCTCTGTCTTTGTACCACCATAGTCTCAGAGTCCTGAAGAACAGAGCAGGTGTTGGTGAGAACTGGACCTCCACATCTGATGGCTGGAAGGTGGTTCCCACAGACCAGCTTCAGGCTCTCTACATTTCAAGTATGGTCTCTCCTCTGCTCCCATATTCTTCCCATGATGGGCACCAGTAGATTAATCCACCCATGAGGATTAATCCACCTCATGATCCAAATCCCCACCTCTAAACATTGCTGTACTGGGGACCAAATCTTCAACACACAGGTCTTTGGGGGACACTTCATATCCAAACCATAATAATTTCCATGATTGTCCTTGCGTTGAAGGGATGTATCCTAGCTGGAGGCTCAATTTGAGCTTTTCCTTCTCACATATAAACTGTGGATAATGGAGTTGACCTTTCTCTCTCTCTGATGATTGAGTTTTAATGACCTTGAAATGGTAGGTGGCTGCAAAAATCTTATTCTGTTTCCCATTCTTTCAGCTTTAGTGTTAGGGAGGCATTCAGTTACAACCAGGAAAGACCACTAGGCCAGCACCTTCCTGAGAGAATGAGACTGATTTCCCTCATCTGTGCATCTCTATGGTTGTTCATTAGCTTGATTTGGAGTCTAATAGTAATGCACCCATGTCTTGCAGCAGAATATTTTACAATTATAAAGACATTTCAAAAACTGAGAAAAGAAAGAGGCAAAACCTCTCAGATTTTTCCTAATAAACTCAACTGTTTTCTTTTCATATTCCTTTTTGGCCTGTATACTATATATAGGTATCTTTAGAATTTGAATTATAGTATGTACAAGCTGTATATCCCTGAATAGTTTTTAAAAACAATTTAATTATTTTATTATTTTTTTTCCATGAACTATTCCACAGATTAGAATGACCATGATTGATTGATTGTTCTCTTCTTTGGTGGCATGTATTCTTTCCAGTTTTTGGTACTTGGTCACTGCAGGGCTTTTGCCTTTCTTTGGTGTTATTCCTTAAGGATAAAGTCCCAGGGATGGGATGTGGGTAGGGTTCCCAGATTAAACAGGGGATGTCCAGTTAAATTTGAATTTCAGATAAATCATGAATTTTTTTTAGTATAAGACTGTTCCATACAATATTCAGGGCATAGTTGTACTAAAAACACATACATTTTTACTCGAAGTTCAAATTTAACTGGATGTCTACTACTACTTGTATTTATGAAGTCAGGCAGCCCTAATTTTGGGCCAAAATATAGAAACACCTTCCTAAGTCTTGATTCACATTGTTAACTTCTTTAAGAATAAAATAATTCTTTAAATAGAATCTTTAAGATTCTATTATTGGGGCTGGGTTTGTGGCTCAGTGGTAGAGTGCTTGCCTGGGATGTGTGAAGCACTGAGTTAGATTTTCAGCACCATATAAAAAGGAATGAATAAAATAATGATATAAAAAAGATTCTATTATGGAACTTCTGTTCTTCAAGAATACAAGTTCACTGGATTAGAGAAAGGGGAATGAAGGGAAGGGAGAGGGAATGGGAATAGGAAAGACAGTAAAATGAATTGGATGTAACTTTCCTGTGTTCGTATATGAATACACAACCAGTGAAACTCCATATCACGTACAACCTTAAGATTTGGAAGTTATACTTTATGTATGTATAATATGTCAAAATATACTCTCATGTATATCTAAAAAGAACAAATAAAAAATAACGACAAAAAAGATTCTATTATTGATTTAAATAGAGGAAAATTTTCAGAAGGGAGAACTATAAAGGAGAAAAGGGAATCCCTATAATGTTCAATAAGTAATCATCCAGGATATTATACTTTTAATTTTAGCATACTTACATAATCTTGTAATATTATATAAATATGTAATATCATAAATGTATTCCTAGACACATGAGGGAGCATTTTCTTGTGGTAACATCTACCCTGTTTACATTTTCATTGGTGTAGCACTCACTGTGAGTTGCCTATTTATTAGATGTCCCCCTTTCTTATGAACCTGCTTTTGTTCAGGGCAGCAATAGGCCCAGTTGAAAACTCCATTTCTCAGCCTACCTTACAGGTAAAGGTGGACACAGGGCATCATTCCGATGAATAAAAAATAAGTAGAGGTTTGTGATGCTGCCTCTTCCCTCTTCCTTTGTTCCGCCTGGGATTCAGCCAAGATGCATGGAGGTATGGCAGCCATCTGACATTGTGGAGAAGAGCTGTGGCTCTTAAATTCCGGCATGCAATGTTATTTTTAGGTGCTTGGAGTTTGTGAGTAAAACTGTATTAAGGAGTGAGAATGAGGACTTAAGTGAGTGGGTGGTGGTCTTCCCCAGGAAGCTGATATTCTTTCCAGTTTGAAGATTCATGAGACTGTGAAGTAGAAGCCTATAAAGGATGCCCTTTCAGCTGTTGATAAGTGCAGAAAAAGGAATGATACTATTGTAAAATATGGTTCACAGCTGAATGTGATTTTAGCTGATAGACCTTCAGTTATTAAAAGACCATCATTTTAGTTGATTACATATATTTTTACAAACTCGTTCATTCTTTATAGAAAGAAATAGGTATAAACCCACATTTATAAAAATAATAAATATTTTGTGGAAATACATATGCCCACAGGAGAAGGTTGAGGATTTCCCTAGAATGGATGTGAGAACTGCTGATAAAGTACAGTCAGGGTTGATGGCTGTGAGCCTAATTCCTGAGACTCAAAGACCAGTGTGTGTGGGGGGAATATCTATCTATCTATCTATCTATCTATCTATCTATCTATCTATCTATCTATCTATATCTCTATCTCCATCTCCATATCTATATCTATCTCTATATCTCTATATCTATATACAAATCCAAACCAGATATTAAGATCTCAAAGGAAGTAAATGTGACAAGAGGAGGTTAGGTCAACTCCCAGGGGTTCAGCATCAGTTGCCACACTCAGGTCAGGGACTTCTGAGATAAGAAGTTAAAGTCATGGAGAGTTTTACAGATTCTAGGAGTTTCCCTAGATACATGGACCAGCAATAGAGAAACAACCATGGATATAGGCTGATATGATTTAGATGTGCCAAAAGCTCACGTGTGAGACAATCCAGGAAGTTTGGAGGAGAAATGATCGCCTTAGCCTAATCAGTGAGTTAATCCCTGAAGGGGTTAACTGAAATGGGAGGGTGTGGCTAGAGGAGGTGGGAATTGGGGCGTGGCTTGGGGGGATATATTTGTGTCTGGCAGTGGAGTCTCTCTGCTTTCTGATCACTATGATGTGAGCTGACCCCCTCTGCCCCATTCTCCTGCCATGATGTTCAGCCTCGAATGGAGTTGGCCTTCCATGGTCTGAGATCTCTGAAACCGTGAGTCCTCAAATAAACCTTTCCTCCTCTACAGTTGTTCAGGTCAGAACCTTTAGTTACAGCATGGAAAAAGTTGACTGAAACACAGGCTGTACTTCGGGTGCCAACTACCCAATTGCTTAACCCTCTGCCTTGGTACCACCACAGTCCCAGAGTCCTAAAAGACTGAGTGCAGATGTTGGTGAGAAGGGCGACTGGTTAATAGTGATTAAAAAGCCTTTTTTGTGAGTCAGTACCTCTTGACTTACAAGGGTTATTACGAGTGTGTTGGACTCTCGCACATCATTCTTCCTGGTTTGTGGTTCCCAGTTCCTGGATACCACACTGGTGTTTGGTTTGGGTTCATCATATTCTTCCACAAGACTCTGCTTTTCAACCTCATTTCTCCTCAGCTACCCACATCCTTCCATGCTGGCGCCTTAGGACTTGCTCAAGTCCCCCGCATGGTCCCTCTGGTAAATGACACTAGGTGAGTCAGCACAGTGGGTGTTAGGAATATTCCTCAAAGCTGTATCCATCCTGAAACATCCAGCAGTCACTCAACGACACTTGGCAATGATCACCAACCTCATTAATGTGTCCTGTGAAGTCCCAAACTCAATGTCCCAACTCAACTGCCTCACATCCAGATCCCCAAATTTTTCAGGGCAACCCTGATGTCGTGATGGAGGAAAAGTTGTGGAAGAAAGAGGCAATGGTTCCAACCAATTGCTGTTAAAATATCTTATGCAATTTTTTTTTTTTTAAAGAATGATATAGGTACATTCTTAGGGCTCTTCCTGAGCCCTCAAAAGGGGTCCTGAAGCCTGAGCATGTGTAGCTTATGGTAATCCCATCTTTGTACACTGCTTTCAAGAGATATCCATGCAGCACATCTGACACGCTTTGGTCTAATTTATTTACTGCCTAACAATTTGAGGGAAATAGAGTATTTTATATATATATTTAAAAAATATATAAAATATATATATAGTTTTTATTCATTTTAAAGTTTAGTGAATCTATGCTACTATGAAAACCTAGAAAAAACTTTTTTTTACTATAATCCTGACATTTGGTGTAATTTTATTCAGATAATATTTTTCTTTTTTGACCTTTATTTTATTCATTTGTTTCTGTGTGGTGCTGAGAATCAAACTTAGTTCTTCACACATGCTAGGCAAGAGCTCTAACACTGAGCCACAACCCCAGCCCCTAGATAATTTTTATATGTGTGTATTTCTTTTTTTTTTGCTCCCAAACAGGAACATTATTTTGAATATTAGATTTAGGGTGTGTTTTCACCAATATCATTTTTATGTACAAGAGGGTAATTTTCTAAATAATTGTATAATATTCTAAAATTCCTTATTATTGGACATTTGGATCATTTTTTTTTTTGTATTATAAATGAGATGGGGCAAACTTCTTTTACTTGTATCTTTTTTGTACATTTTTTATTATGTGCATAACAAATTCCTAAAAGTGAAAATATTGAGATATGAAATATGTGAAAAATTTCATACATACAGAGAAGTTGCTCTGCAGAAAGTCAGTATGGATTTATACTTTTGAAACAAATGTGCACAAGCATGTTCCTGAAGCCAGAAGCAAGTACTATTATTTTAAAAATCTGTGGTTTTCATGCTTATTTCTCTGACATTGTGATGCTGAACACTTTCTTACATGTATTTTGGCTTTGTAGGCCTTCTGTAAATTGTTAGTTTATGTCCTTGGACAAGAGTTATTTCATTGGATAGTTTTAAATTAAGGTAATGCATTTCCCCAGATGCATGAACCTTATTATAAGTATCACATTACCATGATTATTTTGCTTTCTTTCCCTTGCCTGCTCTTTTGCTGACTTTTTTCTTCTCCCTAAAGAGAGAAATGCCCCTAAGAGCTGCTCTTGACCCCTATTTTTTCCTTATCTCTTAGGCTGAATCATTGGAAACTGCCATTTTTAGAAGGTTGAAAAATGGTTGAATATCAGACAATTTCTGTGGTTAAAACTGCTATATTTCTCTTGGCAGCCTGATTTAATTTCCTTCTCCCCCTAGATCCAAACCTTTTCCCTCTTTCAAGGGTGTTTTTTTATGTGATACTTTTACTGATTTCTGTCCTTTGTGACCATCTCAGAATCTTCCATCATTTCAATTGTCTTTTATTTGCACATCTTTCCTGTAACTTCTCCTACCATCTGGTTATATCTATACTTTCTTTTACCTCGAGGTATCATTTACCTATAGTAGAATTCAAAACTCTTAACTGTACAACTTGGTGAATTTTTACATATGTCTGTTTCCATGGAATAATCCCTTGGTTTAAGGCACCAAGCATTTCCATCACCCCTGAGAACACCCTGGTGCCCTTTGCCAGTTAATCAACACAGCTGGCTCCCAAAGGTAATGGTTATTTCCTGTCACCATAGGTTATTCTTCATGTCCTTGAACTTCAAATGATTGACATCAAAGTTTTTCTCAGGGTAGTGCTATGAAATGACATCTATGCACTTGTGTATTTTTTCTTGCTATACTGAATTCCAATGTATCAATATTTAACAGTTTAAGTCTTCAGTCCTGTTGATGGATATTTGGGTTGTTAATAAAGATGCTGTAAACATGTTGAACCAATCCTTTGTTCTTATGGGCATGTACCCCCGAATGGCTTACTGGCTTATAGCGAACGTACATATTTAACATTAGTAGCAACCCCCAGTTTTTCTGAAGGTGTTTTTCTATTTTATGCTCTCATCAGAAATCTATGAGAATTGATCTTGCCAAAATTTGATTGTATACACATTTTTCCATTCTAGTTTATGTTGTTTTTGTCAGATTTTTTTTTTTTTGGTCACTTTGACCAAAAGACTTGACAAGAACAAATTTTCGAGGAGGACATGTTTATTTGGGGTTCATGGTTTCAGAGGTCTTTGTCCATAGATGGCCCACTCTGTTGTTTTGGGCTCGAGTGAAGCAGAATAACATGGTGGAAAGATGTGGAGCAGGAAAGTAGCTTAGGTTGTGGAACCAGGAAGCAGAGAGAGTTCCTCACCAGGGACAAAATAGATACCCCAAGGCACACCTCCAATGATCCAACTCCTCCAGCCACACCTTGCCTGCCTACAGTTGCCACCCAGTTATCCATTCCAGTGGATTAATGCACTGATTAGGTTAAGGCTCTCATTACCCAATCATTTCACCTCTAAACTTGCTTGCATTGTCTCACACATGAGCTTTTGGGGATACCTGCGTCTAAACCATAACATATGTGTAGTGATATCTCATTGTGATCCTGATGAAATATGTTGCTTTATCTTCCTAATTATTTTTTATAACTATTATTCCTTTGGCTTTATTTATTTATTTATTTTTGGGATCCAGCCCTATTTTGTATTTTATTTAGAGACAAGAGTCTCATTGAATTGCTTAGCGCCTCACTTTTGCTGAGGCTGGCTTTGAACTCCGATCCTCTTGCCTCAGCCTCCTGAGTCACTGGGATTACAGGCATGAGCCACTGTGCCCAGCTCACTACTCTTTTTTTTTTGCCCATTGTCCATTACGGTATTTATGATAAGTCTTGATGTCTGCAAAGACCTCTGTTTTCTTTAAGTCTTTAAGACCTCTATTTTCCTTTTTTCAAAATTGCTTGGCAATTTTAGGTCCTTTGAATTTCTGCAGAAATTTCAGAATAAGCTAGTCATTAAAAAAAAAAAAAAAGAACCTTCTGGGATTTTTGAATGTGACTTTGTTGAATGGATAGATCAGTTTGGGAGAATTGCTATCTTAACAATTTATATATATATATATATATATATATATATATATATATATATATATATATACACATATATATATATATATACACTGCATCTATTTATCTAGGTCTTCTTTCATTATCTCAGCAGAGTTTTCAACGTGGAGGTCTTGTTCCTCTTTTGTTGAGCTATTACTGTGTATTTGATTTTTTATGTCATTGTAAAATGTTATCACTTTACAATTCCTTTTTTCTGATTGCTAGCATATAGAGGTACAACATATTTTGACATACTAGTTCTGTGTCTTGTTTCCCTTCTTAATTCATATGTTAGATCTTGTAATTGTAGATAAGTTCCTTTGGGTTTTCTAGGTATACTATTATACCACCTGCTAATAAAGAAGTTTTTCTTCTCCCTTTCCAACATTTGTGCTTTTTATTTCTTTTTTTTCCCACCAAATGCACAATTGCTGTTCATTTCTTTCCTCCCCTTCAGATTGTAAGCTGCCTGAGGGAAGATCCTTTGAGGAAAAACCCTAGCATGTTGTTTTAAACATGGGATATAATTAGGAGGATTTTAGCTGACCATGTGAATTATGATGAAGAAAATAATGTCATTGAACTGTAATTTACTATTCTATATGATCAGTGAACTGCCACCAAGAAAAAGGCTTTTATTTGATGTGTGGAAAGACCTCTGTTTTCTTTAAGTCTTTAAGACCTCTATTTTCTTTTCTTTTTTTTTTTTTCAAAATTGCTTGGCAATTTTAGGTCCTTTGAATTTCTGCAGAAATTTCAGAACTAAGCTAGTCATTTTTAAAAAAATGATTTCTGGGATTTTTTTAAAAAAAGCTTTTTTTAAAAAAGCCTTTTATTTGTGAATTGGTACATCTTGACTTAGAAGGGTTATTACAGGTGGATTAGACTCCCATGTGATTCTTCCTGGTTTGTGGTCCCAGTTCCTTGATACTATACTGGTGTTTGGTTAGGGTTCATCCTATTCTTCCATAAGACTCTTGCTAAGCATTTTGATACTTCCAAAATAGCATTGATTGCATTTCCCCAGGATAGCACAGAGCAGATGGATCCTTGGACCTCACTGCCATCAGTCCCAACTCCACAAGCTTCTGTTGCTGTAGAAAGAAAAAAAAAATCTGCATTTTTAATATCACAGCAGTAAAGCCTGGGAAATTTTCAGCTTGCAGCCCTTAAATCCAACATGCAATGTTATTTTTAGGTGGTTGGAGTTTTTGAGTAAAACCGTATTAAGGAGTGAGAATGAGGACTTAAGTGAGTGGGTGGTGGTCTTTCCCCAGGAAGCTGATATTCTTGACAGTTTGAAGATTCATGGGACTGTGAAGCGGCAGCCTATAAACTGCAGATGACTCCTAGGCCAGGAAGGAAATCATCAACTGGACTTGCATACCCAGTTTTGCATTTGGTTGCAGTTGCCATTTGTCTTTGATAGATTCCATTGTCCATGTGGCTGGAAGATACATGATGGGTTTGTTTCTAAGGAGGTAATTCCCTTGTTTCTTTGCAAGTACAGATGTGCTGTCAGATGATTATGTATAATCTAGCAGGAATTATTTTAGGCCACAGTGATTGCTCTCTAGCTTTCCCTCCCATTCATTGGTTGACCTTTTTTATCCAGTTGATCCAGCACCAGCGTGCAAATGTGTGTTTTTGCTGTTGAATGAACATGGATCATGTTGAAAAAAGTGACAAGAAACTAATAGAAAAAAAAATCAAAGAATGAGTGCCCTTGTAAATTGGGATTAAATAATACAAATGCAGACGATTACATTTCTAAAAATACACGAATTTCTCAAATATTTTATACATATGTTTCTCTTACTGACATTAAAACATGGTCCTATTTTTGTTTGTGTTTTGCAACTATTATTATGGAAAGCTTTTGTTTGTCCCATGTAAATACACTTTGTCCAATCACCTGAATTCCTACAACCCAGAAATTACTGTTTGTAATCATTTACGATGAATACAATTATTTCCCAAACTTTAAAACAATTATAAACGTTGTTTGAAATATTTGTCTTTGTCACTTAATAATTTTTTTCTTGTTTTTTATTTATTCTTTTTAGGTATACATGACAGTAGAGTGTATTTTGACATATTATACATACATGGAGTATGACTTATTCTAATTAGGATCCCATTCTTGTGCTTGAACATGATGTGGAGTTACGCTGGTCGTGTATTTATATATGAACACAGGAAAGTTATATCTGATTCATTCTACTGTCTTTTCTATCCCCATTCCCCCCTTCCCTTCATTCCCTTTTGTCTAAGAATTTCTGTTTTTCCCTCTCCCTCCCCTTATTGTGTTTAGCATCCACCTATTAGAGAGAACATTTGGCCTTTGGATTTTGGGGATTGGCTTATTTCACTTAGCATGATATTCTCCAGCTCCATCCGTTTACTGGCAAATACCATGATTTTGCATTATTCTTTATGGCTGAGGAATAATTTATTGATTGGGTTGTTTTTTGGGTGTTAAGTTTTTTGAGTTCTTTGTATATCCTGGATATTAATGCTCCATCTGAGGTGCAGGTGGCAAAGATTTTATCCCAGTCTGTAGGCTCTCTTTTCATGTTCTTGATTATTTCCTTTGCCGTGAGGAAGCTTTTTGGTTTGATACCATTCTATTTTTTGATTCTTGATTTTACTTCTTGTGCTTTAGGAGTATTTCTAAGTTGACATGATGGAGAGTTGGGCCTACATTTTCTTTTAGTAGGTGCAGGGTCTCTGGTCTAATGCCCAAGTCCTCAATCCACTTTGAATGAGTTTTGTGCAGGGCTACTTAATGATTTATAATGTGGGTATGTTTCCATGCAAGAAATATGGAGCTACTTTATTTTAGCATTTATTTAGGATTTGTGTGTATGTATAAAATAATTTAAATAACCAGTAATTTGTTGATGAATATCTTTGTAATAGGTTTTGGTTTTGTTTTTATTATAATAAACATCATCACAATGGATATCCTTGTGCATAAATCTTGAACATTTATCTGACTGATTCTTTGGACAATTCTTAGGAATAGAATTCTAGGACTCAAATTGTGTCTTATATTTTAAAATTCATGCTGCAAATTTCCCTGCAGAAAATCTGAATTAATATATATTCTTTTTTTTTAAGAATTTTAATATTTATTTTTTAGTTCTCAGCGGACACAACATCGTTGTTTGTATGTGGTGCTGAGGATCGAACCCAGGCCACACGCATGCCAGACGAGCGCGCAACTGCTTGAGCCACATCCCCAGCCCTAATTTATAGTCTTATCAGTCTTAAATTGAGAGTATTTCTTTACCTGCACCATTGCCAACACAATTTATTGTGAATCTCTTAAAAGATTTTT
Organism: Marmota flaviventris; assembly: GCF_047511675.1. Taxonomy (NCBI): domain Eukaryota; kingdom Metazoa; phylum Chordata; class Mammalia; order Rodentia; family Sciuridae; genus Marmota; species Marmota flaviventris. Next base: position 34,999,789 of record NC_092512.1, read on the forward strand.
AAAATTTTATTTTTATCTGACAAATGATAATTGTGGGAATGCTGGATCATAAATTTTATTTTTAGCTTTCTGAGGAATCTTCCTACTGTTTTCCATGATGCCTGTATTAATTTTCCTTCCCACTATCAGTGTACAAGGGCTCCCTCTTCTTCACGTCCTTGCTAATGCTTGTAATTGTTCATTTTTTCTATAGTTGCCATTTTAGCAAGTATGAAGTGTTATGTCATTTGTAGTTTTAATTTGCATTTTCTTGATGATAAGTGATGCTGACATTTCTGCATATACCTATTGGCCATTTGTATGTCTTTTTTTGAGAAATGTCTGTTCAGATTCTTTGCCTATTTTTAAATTGGCTAATTTGTTTTCATGCTGTGGACTTGAATTCCTTATGTATTTTGGATAATAGCCCCTTATCAGATGTATAATCTGAAAATATTGTCTCCCAGCCTATGGATCATCCCTTCTCACTATTATTTCCTTTACTCTACAAAAGCCTTTTAGTTTGATGCAATCCTATTTGTCTATTTTTGCTTTTGTTGCCTGTGCTTTGGGGAATCATATGCATGAAATCATGATCCAGACCATGTCATAGTTTACTGTGAACCTGGACTTGAATATATTTTTGAATTTTTGTAGATTTGTGTCTGCAGGAGAATTGTAAATTAGTCAGGATTCAGTTGGAAAACACAAAAACACACTAGGTAATTATAATAGCAGAGATTTCATACAGGGAGTAGTTCCACAGATGTTGGGAATCTGAAAAGAGCAAAATAAAAAATGTTTAAGTTCTCAGGGATGGTCAGAGGGAGAAGTAGCCATCTTCCCCAGGGTGAGTGGAAAGAGCTATGGCAGGGCCACTGGAGGAAGGGAAAGGGGACAGGATCCAACCCCTTACACCAGGATGCAGACTTCTTTAAAACAGGGCCTTTTCAGCCCTAAAATGCTATACTAACTGTTGCACTCTTCCAGTTATGGTTGCAAAGAATATCCTTGATAATTGTTAATGAAATAAGTAAATTGAATTTTTTTCAGTTTACAGTTAAATACCAGATACATGCTATATGTAGCTAATTACAAAACTTATTCTTAAATTTAATACTAACATGTAAGTCTGAGTTACTCATCATTGTGATATTTCACTCTAAACCTTCCTATGGTTGGAAAATCAGTTAACCAATTTATGAGATTTTCTAACTCAGCTGAGCTGATGTAATCATCTCAACTAGGTGGAGGTTACTTGATTGATAGTTGAAGAACAATGATATAAAATGAGAGTAGCTATGACAATAAAAAATTTTTTTATTTCAAGCTTGAGCCCTGAAACAAAGCAATTATATCTTTAGTGAGACTTTTTTTTTCTGGGTATCAGGGATTAAACTCAGGGGCACTCAACCACTGAGCCCCAGCCCCAGCCCTATTTTGGACTTAGAGACAGGGTGTAACTGAGTTGCTTAGTGCTTTGCTGTTGCTGAGGCTGGCTTTGAGCTCACAATCCTCCTGCCTCAGCCTCCCAAGCTGCTGGGATTATAGGTGTATGCCACTGCACCTGGCTATTGAGACATATTTTGAATTTGAGGGCTGGTCAGAAAAACTGATCTGACTTAAATATCCTTTCCCCTTTTGGAGTGGACTCCTGTGGAGATGACCCATGATCTTGAGCCTTTTGGAAAGGTTGATTTATTTTCCAGTGAATTTTTTTTGAGTGATTGTAGAAGGTTTGCATTGAATGTTCTTACGTAAGACTTAAGTCCCAGTTTCTCTCAGCATTTTCTATCTGACCTTTTGTAACAGAGTCTTTGGTTCGTTGCTTTTACTTATCAAAAATTTTCCTTTAAATGTGCTTCCTTTAATATATATGATATTTATATTACTTAACAAGAGCAACAATTTATATTTTCTATGTCAAGTTTTCTTAAATTTTGCTTCCCTGAGTTTCCTGTTTGACTTATGTTTGTACATTTAAGAAAAAATAAAGCATTTCATATAGCAATTGGAGCTTTGCTTAGCAATTACAAGATGAGGTAATTGGTTTTGGACACAGTAGATGTATGTTCCTGTGAGACATTTGGGTGGAACTATTGGCTATACTTCTGGCCATCTGGGTTTGGCACTCAGGATTGGAGTCTGGCTGGATTGTGGGTCATTTTTATGTAATATTAGAAAGTCATTACTTATTTATTCAAGTCTTTTCAACTCAGAAATTCTGTAGATAAAGAAATCAATCAGTTTATTATTAAGACAATATTATAGGACTGGGGCCGTGACTCAGTGATAGCACACTTACCTGGCATGTGTGAGACACTGGGTTCAATTCTCAGCACCACACATAATAAATAGAATAAAAGTCTATAAAAAGCAATATTACATATTGTTATGTAAGTAAAGTGTATACTGTTGTATATTTAGAGTATAAGCTCCATGGAGGGACTTTTTTTTGTCAACTTTGTACACTGATATACATTAATCACTCAGAAAATCACCTGCCACATAAAAGGTGCTTTATAAATATTCAATGTTAAAAATTGAATAGGGTCAGGAATACAGATAAAGTTGTATAAAAGATATCGATGTACTTACATACTTTCTTCAATTAGCAAATTCTCCCTGCTATAGCACTGGGTGATTAAATTTCATTTATATTTTTTTGTTATGAGTGTTTTGCATGTTTCTGGTTTTAGGTCTTTAGGAATATGGCTTTAATTTATTTATTTAGCTAATGTAGCAAGTATAAATTTCAGTCCAAAATTTCAGATGTGTAAGCAACATCATGTATAGTTTATTTTTAATTTGTTTAAATTTGAGATGGAGCTTTTAGGTTTCAGGATGCTAAAAATGGAATCTCAGCTGTTCCTGAGGCCTCTTTTCTAACAGTGTTGTACCAGAATTGAAAAACTTGGAACACAGGTGAAAAGAGGGACCTGGACCTGGGCCCAGGGTCCAGACTTCCTAATTCTACCACACATGGACTTTGCCATGTTCTCAGAACCTTGTCATCCAATAGTGGTCAGATTCTACCCCTCCCATTGTGTGGGAGACCCATCTAGCTAGTACTAGCCATGGCAGATAACCATTGAAACAACCCATGGAACTCGGGGTTAAAATAACCTCAATGTGAACATCAATGTTGATGCAGCTATCTGGGGGACAGCTCCCCCCCCCCCCCCCCGCCCAGGCACTGACTCAGGGGCCCAGGCTGTTGCTGTCTTGTGAATCCACCATTCCCTACATCTTTGTTCCCATCATGTGAAAGGAGGAAGGAAGAGTATGGGAGGATAAAACCTTCGGCCCAACCAGTCCAAATACTACTTCATTTCACCTTCCCTTGGTGAGAATCAGCCACGTGACCTCAACGAGGAGCAAAAGGGGCTGGGAAACACAGTCCCTGGCAAGCAACCACTTCCCAACAATGGCTCTGTACTGTGGAAGGGGATTATGAATTTTGGACAATCAGTTAGCTCTGCCACAATCCTTCTCTTTTTGTTGACATCAGTTAATATTTGCCCATTAAGTGTCCCTTTGTTGTCCTTAAGGGCATTTAGTGGATATCTTTGATGAACTTGAGTTTTAGGAAAAAAAGTTCAGGAAGGAAAATAGTTCACTAGCAACATCACTTTGAACCTTGAAAAATGAGATTTTCCCAAGAGAACTTAAGCTTGGTTACTTTCACAAAACAAGGGAGAAAGAAATACAAGGAAGAAAAGTACAAGTTAATTTTTAAATTAATTCTTTGTCCTTGTAAATATTTATTGAGCAACTACCATGGATTAGACATTGAAATACCCCAATGACCTGTTTCAAAGACAGATTTTTAAAACAGATTATTTCAGAAATAATAAACGGAAGGGAGGATATCAGTGGGTGCTGGAATCTTGAGTGACTGTGTCGGCCACAGAGAGGCGACTTCAGATTGGATGTCCTAATGTGGCCTTTCTGGGAATTGAAGGTGATATTTAGGCTGTGAATCGAGACAACAGCAACTCCGAGAATATCTTTCACAGGAATATCCTTGTGTCAAAATAAAATAAAATCATGGCATTTGCAGGTAAATGGATGGAGTTGGAGAATATTATGCCAAGTGAAGTAAGCCAATTCCCCCAAACCAAATGCCGAATGTTTTCTCTGATATGAGGATGCTGATCCATAATGGGGATGGGTGGGGGGAGCATGGGAGGAATGGAGGAACTTTAGACAGGGCAAAGGGGAGGGAGGGGAAGAGAGGGGGCATGGGGGTAGGAAAGACGGTGGAGTGAGATGGACATCATTACCCCAAGTACATGTATGAAGACACGAATGGTGTGACTCTACTTTGTGTTCAACCAGAGACATGAAAAATTGTGCTCTCTATGTGTACTATGAACTGAAATGCATTCTGCTGTCATGTATAATAAATTAGAATTAAAAAAAAAGAATATCCTTGTGAAAGAACATTCCAGGCAGAGAAAACAATAAGTGATGGGATACAGTTAGCTGTCCTATGTAAGGACTAGAAGAGAGGCCAGAGTGGGCGGGGCATGAAGGCATAAAGGATGAGGATATGACTGAAGTGAGGCTGGAGGTGTAAGTAAAGGGCCCATTTTTCCTAGGTGCACTGGCAGCCACAGGCGAGTTCAAGCAGGGGAGGCTGAGATCTCCTGGGTGCTGTCAGTAGCCAGCCCCTTCCTACCTGACATACCTCTGCACTGTATACCTGCACATAAACATGCAGAGAAGCATCTTTCTTTCTGAAATATTTTGAGCTTTGAATGTTGGTAGACCCCAAAGTGGGTTCCCAGGTGTGTCTGAGAGTGAAGATAAAGTCCTGATTGAACTGCAGGACTGGAAATGCGAATACAACTCCACAGAGCGGGGCAATGTGTGGCGTGCAAGGAGGAGGATTCTGGCATTGCGAAGCCAGATGGAAAATAATATTATTAGAGTGGGAAAGAGAGAGGGGCAGGAGGAGCAGGCCCTGGTGTAATAGGAAAGGGGAGTCTGATTGCTGGATGTGAATTCATTTAGTGTTTGATTCTCTGTCCGGCTCCCCTCTTTCTTTGTGGGGCTGCTTCCCGCTGCAGGATTGTGAGGTGTGTGAATGCAGCAATATCTGCAGCGAACTCTGACCTACACATGGCTCTAATCATGAGGAGAGGGTATCAGGGATACTACTTCCACTGCCTAAAATGTGTAGGTTTACCTTTCTGACGCTGGTGTATGTTCTTCCACAAATAAAATTTACCAGTGTGCTATGGGAGCAAGAGGTGACTGTGATTCAGAAAGATAATGCCTTTACAAGATTGTCTTCCTGGAAAGTTCTCGAGACAAGGAAATTATGTCAAGGTCATGTAAGGGCAGCGTGTGTGTGTGTGTGTGTGTGTGTGTGTGTGTGTGTGTGTGTTTAGGACAAGACAATTCAGTATCACTTTAAAAGTACACAGTGGCAGGATGGGAAAAAAGCCACACAAGGGCTCAGGGTTTTGATGTTTCTTCAGTGATCTGATCTGAGCTTGATATCTTGGCACAGGCTGCAGATTTAGATTCAGTTTTTATTTTTTAAATGGCTTTAGGAGAATTGGAGGTTGGAAGAGAGATTTCCTTGTCACTGTTAAGTGTCCCAGAGGCCACTGCTAAAAACAAGCATAAATAGTAATAAGGCAAAACCCATAGGAGAGGTGACCCATGTCTGTCCATGGGGTAGGACTGGGCAAAGGCTAGTGGCGCTCTGGGGTGGTTTGATGGGGCAAGCAGATAACATGATTATATCATTTTAATTTCAAAAATCTGAAAGATTTCTTTGAGTTTTGAGAATCCTCCTTTAAAATAAATAATTCTGCATTGTGCCATTTTCAGCCACCACCTCTGCTGCAGGAATTAGTAGAAATAATCTTGTGGGCATGTAGGTGTCCAGGGTCAAATGGAGAAGGGTGGAGCTTGGAGGAGGTCAAGTGTCAGGAGCCACAGGAGGATGACATCAGAGGCTAACATCCAACAACCAGCCTTCTTTAGGAGTTGGTGCTGCACACGGGAAGGCTTTCTTCCATAATGTGATTTGAGGACTTTAATTTAACATACATTTGTGCATTTTGCATGAGTTATTTGGAGTACAAACCCATGTCACTTTCTCAGAGTGCCAGGAAGAATTAGGTGGAGGATTTCTATTTGGATGTGCCACCCAGTCACATTAACCTGTGGGCACACGCTGGCCTTGCTCCTGGTCTCTCTTTCCTAACTTGAAACCGTATCATGATTATAATCAAATGGCTACTGTGTCCTTCATGGCTCTCCCCCATGCTGTGCCCCAAGTCCACAAGGGCAGAAGTTTGTTGTCCTTGAGGTCTTCTTCCAATACCACACCCCTCACAGGACAGAGATGCAGTGAAGAGTCTGCAATTATCCAAACAATTCTTTAAGGAACTAGGAGATGGGAATGGACACAAACCTTCCCTCACCCTGTACTAAAAGCTTAAACTGCTCTTTGTAGGAAATAAATAAAGTCCTAAGAAATCAGAACACAGTCATCATATATATTTCAGAAAGGATGAGTGAGGAGGCAGTTTTGAGACCATCTGAGTCGAGAATTATTTCCAAGCCAGGAGTGGTGGCGCACCCCTGTAATCCCAGCTACTCAGGAGGCTGAGATGGAAGGATTTCAAGTTTGATGCCAGCCTGTCAACTTAGTGAGACACTGCCCCAAAGTAAAAAATACAAAATTGATTTCTGGTTCAGGGTTTAATATTATCATGACAGTCTCAGAGCACAGGTCTGTGAGATGTATGTGTGTGTGTGTGTGTGTATTAGTTTTACCTGGTGGTCTGTCTTTTGCTCATTTCAGAATTTATTGTCCTCTGGGGAGAGGATAGGCAAAGCGGAAAATGACTCATTTTACTGTCTCTTTTCTGGGAGGTCGGTCTGCAAGAGTGAATCTAAAAGCTGAAAGAATTCTGGGGATTTTCTGCAAATTTATTTCTCTTTCTGTGAATAATTGCAAGTTACAGATAATTATTTTATATAACTATATATAATTTCATAATTATCAGAAAGTCCCCACCTCTATGTGCTTGGAAATGCAATGGTGTTGAAACATGCTTTTTTTTTTTTTTTAAAAAAAAAATTATTTTAGGGAGGGCAGTGGGGACATTATCTTAGTGTCATCATGTCACTCCTATAGCCCAGGAGAACTTGAGGAAGAAAGGATGCAGGTGGTAGGAGCAAAAGGCTGAATTTTTAAAAATTTGAAAACGGGGCAATAACCTTTCAGAAGTGCCGCAGTCCAGCTGCAGAAAAATAACCAGGGGGTGACGAACAACTTGTGTACGTTGATACAGCAGGAGAGGGAGCCGTTTATTGTAGGACAGGAGGAGTATATATACATTCCACACAGCTTATCTTAATTAACATAAAATAGATACATCAGTCAACCAATAAGGAATCTCCACACTTAATGGCTCACTGGCATTACTTCACAAACCACTCCCTCTGGCATTTTGCCAGGCGCCATCCTGACTTGTTTACAGACTCTAACACAGAAGGTCTGAAGCAAACGTTCTTTGGGGACTTGGCTGCAGCTGGACCAGGGGCTGAGGGGCTGCTATCACTCTTATTTGAGCTAAAAGTAAGCTATAGATGCCCTCAGCAGGAGGTGGTGCCTCCTGATGGGCTGGTGGAAATACATGGGCGGATATGAGAAAAAAGCCTTGCTGATTCACATCAGGACCAAGTAATGTGACTTTTCAGATTAGCAGATTGAAATCTGTTGCATGTGTTCATCATTTCTATTTTGAGCTCGAAGAATAACTGTTTTTTTCCCCTCTCTCTACTCCCTCTTTAGGCCTCAAGGCTCCTCTGCTTTTTTTGTGTGTGTTACTGGGGATTGAATTTAGGGGAGCTCAACCACTGAGCCACATCCCTTTTTATATTTTATTTAGAGACAGGGTCTTGCTGAGTTGCTTAGGGCCTCGCTAAATCGCCGAGGCTGGCTTTGAAATCTGCATCCTTCTGCCTCAGCCTCCTGAGCCACTGGGATTTCAGATGTGCATCACGTGCCCAGTCCCCTTTGCTTTTTAGCTTTCTCCCTTTACCAGTGTGGGGATCCAGGAGTTTATGACTTGCTGTGTCTCAATCATTTGCTGGAGTGAAAATTGTCCAATTTGAGACTTTATCATAGGCTAGACTCTGCTGTAGAAATGACAGAGAGAAGCAGGGCTGGTTTCTCTGTAAATGCCTGCTGAACCAGCGAGGGCACGAGGGAACACATTTAGAACAAAGCACCACCAAAGAGTAAGGCTTGGGACTTTTATTAAGAGAATGGTTCAGTGCTGGTTACTTTGCAAAGATGCTTCCCACTGACAGCACTTTATGCATGGGCTCAAAGTGCTCCTGAGTGGTACGGAGTTTTTGTACATTTCATATCAGCAGAACGCCCGAAATTCAGTTTAGTTGCTATAGACAACTGGACTATGTGGTTAGCTTATGAGGGTGTGTATGTGTGCGTGTGCAGCACGCATGCATATGCATGTAGTCTCTGTGCCTCTGCTGGCTTGGGCAGTCACGCAGGTGTTTGGCCATTTACTGAGATGCGACAAGGGAGAGAGGTAAAACTGCTAAGATGTTGAGTTTCATTTCATCAGCATGAAAAACTGGCTCTTTCTGGTATGTCAAGCAAGGGTAGAGAAAAAAGATATTTATAACTGTTTTTAATTTTGACCCTTTATTTTTAGAGAACACTGAAGTTTCACAAATGTTATTTACCCTTGTTAATATACAATAAGAGGGGTAGAGAAATGAAGAGAGGGAGGATGGGAATAGGAAAGACAATAGAATGAATCAGACACAACTTCCCCATGTTCATATATGAATACATGACCAGTGTAATTCCACATCTGTGTAACCACAAGAATGGGAAGTTAGACTCCAAGTATGATATGTCAAAACACATTCTACTGTCATGTTTAACTAAAAAAAGAACAATTCAATAATTAAAAGAAAAAAAAACTTACTATAAATATATAACAAAAATGAAAGAGCAGTTGTACTTACGAAAATAGATGTGCATATATGAATATATCACAATGCATTCCAATTAAAAGATAAATAAATAAATAGCAGGAGGACCAATAGAGTAGAGGAAGGGGACTCGGGGAAGGAAAAAGGAATATAGGGGACTAAAATGGAGGAAACAATGAATGTTATGTGCATTTGTGAGTATGTCAAAATGAACCCCACGATTATGTTAACTAGAACGCACTATTAAAAAATAAACAATCCTAGTTAAAAACATTAAAAAATGTTCTTTATACTTTCTCCTTTATTTTGCACATAAGGGCCAACTTGGCTAACTTTGCTTAATATCCGCTACTTAAGCTCAGAAATATGCCCATGTATTGATTTGTGCTGTTATTTTTAGGGGGGATAGGTGGTTACCGGGGATTGAACTCAGTGACACTGAGCCACATCCCCAGTCCTATTTTGTATTTTATTTAGAGACAGGGTCTCACTGAGTTGCTCAGCGCCTCACTTTTTGCTGAGGCTGGCTTTGAACTCGTGATCCCCCTGCCCAGCCTTCTGAGCCACTGGGATTACAGGCATGCACCACTGCGCCTGGCTGCTATGTGATTTTTACTCAGCTCCTCCTTTAATTGGAGAGCTTCAGCGTCAATGAAAGTAAGCAATGCTCAAGTTTCTATTTCAATTCCCATCTTCAGCCACAGTTTATAAAAGCCCTTTCCTCTACAAAATAACCATTGTCACCATCATCTCTTAGAACATGTTTATGTCTATTATTAGATATACACTTGAAAGTAATAAATATTCTCATGTTATCCAAGAATGTTCTAGGAGGAGCTTTGTTGTTAGAGTTCATTAAGAGTTTCTGAATGAATTTAGTTAATAGCTGTAATTAATGAGTATAAAACTGGATAAGTACCTGAGGTATTCAGGACACAAAACGTTTAAATTATTAATTTTCCATTTTTTTTTTTTCTTGACACTGCCCCTTGGTAGCAGGCACCGAAGGGACAGGAATGAACTGCATTCCTCTTGAAGCAGCCAGCAAGTCAACCTCTGCTCATCAAGTGTCATGGAGGTGACAGGCAGGATCTCTACTTTTCTCCAGGGTTTGCAGTGTTGTTGGCCTGGCATATCTTTGTTATATGAGAGGTGAGACAGAGTAGTGGCTAAGAGCAGGGCCCCTGGGGTCTGACTGCCTGGGTCTGAATCCCCTCTCTGCTACTTACTAGTGAGTTGGCAATTTACTTAACATCTTATCATTGCTTCCTTGCTTGTAAAATTGAGCCAATGACAGTAACTTCCTCCAAGGACAGTTATGAGGATTAAATAAGCTGATACATGTAGGTTCTTCGAAGATGGCTTGGCAAGTTGCTAGTGCCTCACTAGCATGTGCCATTATTATTGCTATTATTACTACTAAAATTATTAAATTCCAGAAGTGCCTGTGTATGTTCTGGGATTGACTGAAGAGTTGATCCTGTCATCCAACGCAACAGCAAACAGGTTCTCTGAACAATGCTACCTGCAGGCATTGCACTTTACCCTGAAGTCTGGGAGATGAATAAGACTTAGTTCCTGTCCCCAAGGGGCTCTCTGACTGTGGAATGCTGTTTGTTTTTTTTATCTGAAGCAATTATAGAAATACAAAGGGCTCAACAGGAAGGGAGGGCACAGTGCTTAGACAAAGGACAAAAGATACAAAGCAGTCAGCAGGTATTATTGGGGTTTGGTAGATGGGCACCTAGTTGTGCCACAGAGGAGTGGGGACCCATCCATTGGTTCTCCCTCAAGTCTCCTTGTCCTAGTGGCCCCTGTTTTGAGGGGCCGGGAGGATGTTAAGGAGTACTACTTGTACAAAACAGATGCCCTGCTCTGAGTACTGCAGTCGGGGGGGGGGGGGGGGGGGGGAGTGACCTTTTCCGTGTCTCCTCTTGGTGGGATTCTTGGAGCTCTGGGGCTGGGGGATAGAAGAGGAAGGGTTAACTCTGGGGCTGCAGCAGCTGAATCTACAGCACAAACAGCATTTGAGGATGAGATCACTTCTGTTTTGGGAACCTAAAGACAAACACAGTTGCATTTGTTCATGTAATCATTGCCTTGTTTGAGATTGTTTATGTTTAGAAACCCATGTTGGAATATTTATCAGTTGGGGCGCAGAAACCAACTCTGGCTACTTCTGCCAAAGTGGACTCCACCGGAAGGCCATGGGGTGGTTCCTGGGATTGAAGGAAAAGCATGGATTCAACATGAATCTGGCTTCAGAAGAAAGTTGGGTGGTTCTGGCATTCTAAGTATGAAGAAACTGAGGGATAGTTTTTTTAGGACTCACCTCTGAATGAGTCAGCAGCAACTGTTTTTTTATCCTGACATTCTTCCCTGGAGATTCAAATTCCTGGAAGAGTGAGTTGGCTGGGTCAGTCTGCCCATCCCCTTCCCGGAAGACCCAAGCAGCAGAGGAGAGACAGTCTGCAAAGGAAATAAGGCGGGGATGCTGGGAAGGTCGAAACTGACAGATGTCCACTCCTGACTGTGAAATGACCTTTGGTTCCTCAGACCTCCTTCTTCCTAATCCTTTTGGCTTATTTGGTTTAAGATGTTCTTTCAAGAGTACTTCTGAGCCATTAGAGCATGGCTGGGGTTGTATGGATATGTAATTAACTGTGAATGGAAGAAACAGCGCGAACCACATGGGGGCAGCAGATGGAGCTGCCTATCCTGGAACATGGGGTTGCACTCAGGGTGTCTTCACAGTGTCCTGAGGTTAGAAAGCCAAAGATGGAAAAAGAGTGGCTGTCTTAGTCCATTTTGCCGCTATAACAAAATATCACAGAGTAGTAATTTGAAGTTTGTTTTCTCACAGTTCTGGAGGCTGGGAAAGCCAAGATCCAAAGTCAACAGGTTGGGTTGTCTGGTGAGGCTCTTGGCTTCCAAGATGGAGCCTGTTGCTGCATCCTCCAGAGGGGAGAAACACTGGGCACTTATGGTGGGCAGTAGAAGGGCAAGCAAGCAAGCAGCATGAGGCTTCTTTGATGAGGGCTTAATTCCATAGAGGGAGACAGGGAAGAACCTTCATGATCTATTCATGTCCTCAAAACCCTACCTCTTAAGACTGTCCCATTGGCCATGAAATTTCAACACATGAATTTTGAAGGGGACACATTCAGACTACAGCAGTGGTCTCAGTGATTCTCAAACAGATCTGTGTTTTCCTGGGAGATTCTCAATGAATACTTTAAAATGTTTAAGGTTTCACATTAATAATATTATTAAAAATAGGTCCGTTTGCCCATGTATTCTGAATTATCTGGATCATACTTAATACCATAAGCATTTATGTCTCTCATCATTCATGTTGGTTTTCTGAAGCACTGGTACTAAGTAGGAAGTTGTTTATTGTCATGGTCTCATGAGGAAAAAAAAAAGGAAAGAAAAGAAGGAGACCTAATATAAAATAAAGCATTTATGTCAAATGCAGACCAAACATCAGAGTGCTGTTTAGAGGAGAGAAAAAATGTTGGGAAGTGGGGTTTTCATATGGCATGTAGCAACACAGGCATATCGAATATTCAATACCATATTGGGTCAAACTAGTCAATATGATATTCAAATTGAAAGCAGCAATTCAGTTTCGGCAAGCCAGCATAATCCTTTACATGGCACTAGTGTTATTTTGAGTTTTATTGGTTTCATTTGTTTGTGCATTTGTTTTCACGGTGGTTTGAGACTTTAAACACAAGATGTGTATGACATTTTGTATTCCCCTATATTTAACTGAGTTACTGTCATATATAACTAAAAAGAACCAATAAAAAAATAACTTTGGTCAACTCTGGAGGTCCTTGGTATTTTTGTTTGTTTGTTTAAATAGTATCTTAAGTTTTGGAAATGCTGGCCTGGGGCTCTTGCTCCTTCCCCACCCTTACTTCTCTGGGAGGAGTACCCTTCTCCACCACTGGGTTGCTGGGCTTGGCCACAGGGACTTGATTTGGCCAGCGGGATGTTATTACACATGAAAGCAGAAGCTTGAAGGGAGTTTATGACTCGACCTGGCTCCTTGTGCTCTTTCTTTCTTTGGGAGAAGATCTTTCTTTCTCTGGGAGAAGATCATGCTTAAAGTGCTGGTGACAGACAGGTAGAGCTGACCTGAATCCAGCTGAGCCTAATAGATTAGCTAAACTCTGGCCAACCAGCAGATGTGTGAGCAAGAAATAAAGAAATAAATGCTTATTGTTATGTGATACTGAGATTTCATGATTGCCACACAGCATTGTTAAAGCAAGAGTTGAGTGATATGGTCCAGCACATCGATTAATTAACCATATCCTGGGGCATCAGCATGGGTTTTATTGAGTAATTATTATGTGCCGGTCATTGTTGTAGATGCTGGAACCACAACAGTGAACATGACAGGTCAAATCTTAGCCCCTCAGGAGCGAGTATTCTAACGGATGTTCAGTAATTTTTGACTTGACTATTTATGCATCTGATTATTTTTAAAATTTATTTTTTCCTCATTTCTAAAAAAGCAAACCACCTCAACTCTGACATTTTGAGAAGTGACAGGTGTCTAGATAGATGCGATCTTGTCTACATATGGATTTTATGTTAAACAGGAAAGCCAGGAAATAACTTGGCTACTGCTATTGTCACCCTTATCACGAAAACTGCCATTGTTAAGGCATTTGCTTTTCTTGACTCATGTCTAGAAATGTCTAGAAAGAATATAAAAATAGATGAAAAAATAAGAACATCATCACTTTGTCTACCAATTTCACTCTTGGTTGATTTTGCTTTATACAACGTTTGGATTGGGTTCCGTAACTAAAAATACTCTCCCTGTGTACGTGAAATCTCACCAGGGTAAATGGCTGTGTATGTGCTTATATTTATGCACGTCTGAAAATTCTGCCGACTGTGGAGGTCTGTGGCGGCTGATCTGGAATGAAAACATCGTCTTGGGAAGGGAATTTGAATGTAATGCTGAATGTATTTAAAAATATTATTCAAATGCCTGCAAAAGTTCAGTTTTATGGAATTAAAACGCCTGGGAATCAGTAGCAAAAATTCACATTTCTTGTTTCATGGAGAGCTAGGCAGAAATGCAGCTGTGTAACTTATTCAGTTCTTAGATGCCTTAAAGCTACAAAGGCCCATTCCAGGTTTAACGTGAAGGAGATGAGGCTTGAGTGTCTAGGCCAGTGCTGAGTGGGTGATCATAAATAACAGGCGATTTAAAAAAATCATTTATTACCTTTTGGAATGCAGTGGACTTTGCAGCTTTTTTGCTTTGCTTATCCACTCCTCTTTGTCCTTTTGTTAGTGGTCTGACACGAGTCTGCTAATCCTATGGATGCAGATATTATTGCTTTGTTTCCAGATGTCAATAATGCTGCCAAGCCACCTGGAGTTGGGAGAGAGTCTTTGCGTATATTTTGGAAACAACTTTCTTAGCTAGAAACAATACTCTATTTCTGGTAAAGAGGTTAATTTCTTTTTTTCCCCTGACTGAATTAAGCCCATGTTACTAGGGATACAGATGAGCACCCGTAATGTGATCTGGTCGGATCTGTTGTCAAGGCTGCTGGATTTTCCATGCTTGTCTGACAGCCTCTGGCTTCCTAGGGCCCAGATGCTGCAGCTGGTATGTTTTAATTACCAAGCTCTGGGGTTCAGTGTAGAGAGAGGTGTTGCAGGCATCCGTGCGAAAGGATCAAGCACTGGGAAAGCTAAAGTGAAACTAAGGTTCTGGTCCCATCAGAAAAGCTTCCCTGTGCTTGGGAAAGAGAGGAAGTCATTATTGACCTCATCCCCTGCCCCCAAGGGCCTGGGGCCAGGGATGCTGGTCAGTGCTTGGACTTGGCAGTGAAGTCTCCTTAGGCTGATTGTCTAGAGAAGCCAGAAATGGTCAGTACCATATGCCAGGGGTGAGCCTTGACCTAGAACAGTGGTTCTCAAAAAGTGCTCTCTGACCAGCATCTTCTGTTATCAGTGGGAACTTGTTAGAAATATTCTTCCCCATTCTGTCCCAGACCTGCCCACCCAGGCACCCTGAGGGTCAGGTTCTTGGCAATTGTGTCTTAACAGGCTTTCCAAGGGATCCCAATAGATGAGAAGCCAGAGAACCACATCCTTAAGGATAACCAAGGGGCACAAATCTGTCACCCAGGACGGGTGCCTATGGGGTATCTGGAGCTCACCGTGGACAAGAGAACTTCCTCCTTCAGTTCAATGGTTAACAAACAGGATAAAAAAATTCATTCATTCATTTGAATACCATGGAGTTTCTGCTGTGTATTAGACCCTGACTACATGAAAAGACAGGATCTTAGCTCTCAAGGAGAGGAGTGTGGGGAGATGATGGAGTTCTCTTTATAACAATGATCACACTGTGTCCACTTGAGGTGAAAGTAAAGAGATTTGGGGACAGCTGGGATGGACTCACAGGAGAGTGGTCCTGGGGAAGTCTTCACAGAGAAGGTGACATTTGGGGAATATCAGGGAATGAAGTTTTCTCCCAAAAGCTCATGTGTGAGGCAATGCAAAGAAGTTTAAAGGTGTTATAATTGGGTTATGAGAGTCTTAACCTAGTCGGTGCATTAAATGAAAAGATTAACTGGGTGGTAACTACAGAAGGTAGGTCACTAGAATATACCTTGGGATTTATATTTTTGACCCTGGTGAGGGAGCTCTCTCTTGGCTTCCTTGTTGCCATGTCTTGAGCTGCTTTTCTTCTCCATACCTTTCTCCCTTAATGCTCTGCCTCATCTTGGGCCCAGAGTAATGGAGTTGGCCGTCTATAGACTGAGACCTCTCAAACCCTGAGCGCCAAATAGACTTTCCTCCTCTAAACTTGTTCTTGTCAGGTCTTTTGATCACAGTGTGAAAAAGCTGACTAAAACAATGTTCTAGGTGGAGGAAATACATCTGAGACTGTGTTTGCTATAACAAGTTACCACAAACTTAGAGCTTAAATAATACAGATTTATTATTCAATGGATCAGAAGTCTGGCATGGGTCTCACTGGGCTAGAATCAAGGTGTCGGCAGCTCATATGTCTTTCTGAAGGCTTGGGAACAATCCACTTCTGTACCTTCTCCAGCTGAGGGGGCTGTCTGCATCGCTTGGCTGTGGTCCTCTCTTCCACCTTCACAGTTGGCAATGGCAGATGAATGGGGTCCTTCTCACACTGCCATCTGTCTCATTATTCTGCCTAACTCACGGACAACATGGATGCCTGAAAGTGTGAACACCATTTTGGAAAGAATAAGAAAGCCCAGGATAGGGGCTGGGGTTGTAGCTCAGTGGCAGAGCACTTGCCTAGCATGTGTGAGGCACTGGGTTTGATCCTCAGCACCACATATAGATAAATAAATTAATGGTTCATTGAAAACTTAAAAAAAAAAAAAAAGAAAAGCCCAGGGTAGCTATGCCATGGCCATAAGTGAGAGAGAGAGTTCTGTGAGCAATGAAATGTGTGAATGGCCAAATGGGACAGAGGTACTCTCAGTGGAGGTCCCTGTTTTAAAAATATTAATGACTGAGTTATTGTATCTACTGACTTTTTTTCAGAGAAGAAATTTCTTTCTTTGCAGGTAGAAAGCAAAAGGAACAGCAGCCACAGGGACAAATATAGATGGGTAGAAAAAATTTATTTCATCTTTTTCTATTTTTCTTATTTTATTTGTCTAATTCGCTGATCCAGAGAGTTATGGGATAAACTAGTAGGAATCACAGGAGTCCTAGTGCAAAAAACTTGCTCTTCAATGACAGTGAGCCATGGAATTGCTGTGGTGAAAAATTTCGTATTCACTTTACCTGAGGTTGTGGGGTGGGGTGCGAGGTGGATCCAGATGGACAAGTGTCCCTTTTGCAGTGAAATAACAGTGAATTTTGCTCAATTTCCTTGTTAACCACATCATTTGACCTGTGTCCTCTTTCTTTTATCTGCTTTCCCAGTAGGCATATCATGAAAAGAGACTTCGCTGGCTGTTTTAAAGTCCCTAAACTTTAGGTCTCAAAGCTGGGAAGTCATCTTTCTTTGTGCTCGGAATGCATTTTCAAATGGTCATCAATCAATATTTACTGAATACTTATCTTGAGCAATAATGAACTTTAAGTTGGGCATAACCTATACACCTTCCTCTAATCCAATATTCTTAAAATGTTTTATTGTATTAAAAGTTCAGATTTTAAGAGCCTGGTATTTAAGTGTTTCATGCTATAAAACAACTTGGAATGAAAGTAGGTTATTATTATTAAACTTTTTTCCATAATACTTCCCACTGAGGAGGGATGAGAGAAGTCAGACAGTGAATGTTGGATGGATCTGAGAGAGAAATGTAAAAGGTTATGGAATGGGAAGAAGTAATTTTAACCAAAACAAGGAAGAATGGTAAATCAGGTTAATGAAAAAGTTATGGTGACATAGTGAAAGAACATGGATTGTGGGAGCATGTAGACTTGAATTTAAGTCCTAGCTTGTCAAGATGGGTGGAAATGTAAAATCATTTCTTTTTGTTTTAGTACAGGCTGGAATTTGAAAATTTTAGCAATTTATGTTTTGAACAGAAAAAAACATAAAATATAGTCAAACTTAACCCAAGATAACTTCTATGGAATATCTGTCTGTATATTCTTGCAAACCTTCTTTAAGAGTATTCTCACAGATGTTGAGGATATAAGTTGAGGGAGTCTATATATAACTCTCTTTTCCTGCTTGAGTCTGGAACTAATTAAGAAAGAGACACGGGACCCAGACACATGAAGGGGGTAAAAAACTCCTTCTCTTTTTCTTTCTCTGTCTCTCTCTGAGATAGATAGATATATATATATCAGCTTTATTGCTGATAAAAGCTAGATTGGAGGATGGGTCTTTAGATGAGAGGGCTGAGTGAGTTTACCAATTCTATTCCTATATAAGGCAGCTTTTTGTCTATGTGACCAAAATACCTGACAAGAACAATTTAGAGGAAAAAATTATTAAGAAGGAAGGAGAAAGACAGATACAGTCCAAAAGCATGCCCCCATTGACCTTCCTCTAGACATGCCCCAGTGGTCTCCAGTTACCACCCAGTAGCCCATTCAGTTTATTAATTCACCACATGGATTAATCCACTATTGAGGTTACAGCCCCATGATTGAACTGTTGTCTCAAAGTCCCACCCTGAACCTTGCTACAGGAGACCATTCCTTTAATACATGAGCTTTTTTGGGCGGGGGGATTCTAGATCTAAACCATGATCCAAACTTTGAGTCATTTTACCCACAACCCCAGGCAAACTGGAATGGGAACATGTTTACCTCAAAGGCAGGGAGAAGGACCTGGAGGCTCACATGGGCAGGTCTGTGGACAGGAGAGAGGCAGAGAAAGCATGGCCACTGCTCTTCACCTGTCCATCAGATAATTCCATGTTTCATTCAGCAAAGATCAATCTATACTTCTGCTGTTCCAGGCAGGCTCTATCTTGCCTCATGCCACCTATAGGGCTAAACTTAGCCTTTCTTTGTTTTCCTGCTACATAATCCACTTAGATTTTATGAAAGAGTTCCTGATGAAATTGGGAGGCAGGATGGGGAGTTTCATCACATACCTGATAGTTTTTTCCACCCCAAATAATCCCCATTAGACATTTCACCTCTGATTTTAGCTTATCAGCAACTGGTTCTCTTCTCATTTCTTCCTGCCCCTTCTCTTTCTGTCTCTCAGTCTTTCCCTTTTCTAAGCCAAATGGGTTTGCTAAATTCAATCTCCTTTAAATTTGTAAGCTAATACCTTTCATCCTGATCATCAGGCAAGGGACAGTCAGTGGTCATGACCCACTGAAGATCATTTGAAGGTCATGAAGATTAATAAGTAGTAATGATTTTTTTCATACATATGAGATTGTGGGACAAGTTTTAAAGGGAAAACATAAAAACTGAAATTTCTACAGCTTACTTTTTCCCTTCTCATTTTGCTGTGGTTTAGGTAAAATTAACAATGTAGTCATAAAGTTCTATAAATTCTACCTTTACATAGTATCACAGGGTTTCATGTTTGTCTTTTTCTTTAAAAAGTGGTCTTTGGAGGGGCTGGGGATGTGGCTCAAGTGGTAGCGCGCTCGCCTGGCATGCGTGCGGCCTGGGTTCGATCCTCAGCACCACATACAAACAAAGATGTTGTGTCCACCGAGAACTAAAAAATAAATA
Source organism: Marmota flaviventris (assembly GCF_047511675.1). NCBI lineage: Eukaryota > Metazoa > Chordata > Mammalia > Rodentia > Sciuridae > Marmota > Marmota flaviventris. The sequence goes on from NC_092512.1 coordinate 35,018,959, forward strand.
TTAAAAAAAAAGTGGTCTTTGGACATGAAAATATATTACAACTATATCACAACGAATCCCATTATTATATATAATTATAATATACCAATAAAAAAGAAATTTTGAATTGAATTGAAAAATAAATGGTCTTTGGGGGTTGGCTTGACTAAGTGGGCAGACAGTCGTGGGAACCCAGACAGGCTCCAATATCAATCAGGCTGTGCTGTATATTATAGATTACCCTTATTGGTTTCTTATTTTAGGTGTAATCAGTCAAGAGGTCTTCCTATAAAAATTTTGGAAGAAAAAAAAAATTGGTATCCCAGTCTAACATATTGTACCAGGCAAGTTTAAGGAGGCTCCCACCTGGTTGTGTATGCACCATGTTTTTCCTTCCATTTTGACGCTGTGGAGATTCCAATGACCTCCAAAGATATGAAAGGTCTCACAACTTGTATGTGCCTTTCTTTCTCTTTTCCTGTTGGCAGCAGGTGGCCATTCAGTCATTTCAACACAGATTTAATTTTCGTTGAAATGTTTGGAGGGCTGTCCTGAGCAAGGGGCCATGAAGGCATTGGGAACCCAACAAGAGCAAGCTCTCGTTATGGCTCCTGCAACTGCCTGCTAATGATCTGGCTTCCTTTATTCTAACTTCTTTCAGGTTCTTCCTTGGATTGGAACAATTGTGATAGTGTTTCACCAAAAGTCTGATCTTGTCACTCCTGCAATCCTACCTCTTGTTCCTGCTTCCACTGTTTTTCAGGGAGAGTTAGACTCTTGATAATCATCTGCTGGACATCTGCTTCTGGTCTCTGCCCCCTCTCACCTTCTCAACCTGGGCTTCAGTGCTCTCTCCCACTGGCCTCCTTACAGTCAGCCATTCACAGTTTCCTCCTCCTTTCTCAGAAACTTGAACTGAGTTGTTCTCCCTGCTGGAGTGCTGCTCCTTCTCCCTTTGCCCTGGGTGACTCCTGCAGCTCACAATTCAGCCTCATATTAAGTGGCCACCTCTTAGGAAATCTTCATCATCCTCTCTCACCCTTGCTTTCCAAAGTGCCAGGGTAGCACTGTGCAGCTGCAATTTTATGTTCACTTGATAGATGCCTAACTTCTCCACTAGATCATGGGATGGAGTCTTGACTATTTTCATGAGTGTAGGTCAGTAGTCTCTCAATAAACATTTGTCAGTGAATGAACACAGACATGTTCTTGCCTTCCAGGAAGGACAGACTCTTAAACAGAAAATTAAGATATGGTGTGGTAAGTAGTGTCTGTCATAGAGGAAATATGAACTATAGAAGTAAAGAGGCAAGGTTCCTACTTCAGACTTAGAGATGGTCAGGGAGGAAGTGTAAGTAATATATAATACAGTTAACAAGCACTGGCTCTGGAATCAGGAAAATCTTTGTTGAATTCCTGGTTTTACCTTTTCCAAGTTTGCTATTCCTCGGAAAAGTCACTTAACCTCTTTATACTTCAGTTTTATAATCTGTCAATAATATATCCAATAATAATATAGACTGAAATATGGAGCTCTGATATATGTGGGCTGGTGCATTAGTTATTAGCTTCCTAGAACAAACATTTGTCATCTTACATAATTTCTGTGGGTCAGGAATCTAGAAGTGGCTTAGCTGGGTGATTCTGACTCAGAGTTTCTCATGAGACTGCAGTGAAGTTGTTGGTTAGGGCTGTAGTCTCTGATGACTTGGAGAGGACTGGAAAATACACTTCCAAGTTCACTTACATACACATTGTCAGGAGACCTCATTTAGCTCCTTGCCTAATGGCCTCTCCATAGAACTACTCATGATGCGGCTTCTTTCAGAATGATGATCCAAGAGGAGAGATGGGAGCTGTAGTCCTTTATAATCTCATCTCAGAAGGTATATGCTGTCACTTCTGTCATGTCCTATTGGTCACAGAGAGACATGGGGATTGATTCTGGTGCAATATATAAACACTAGAAGGTGAGATTGCTGGGGGCCATCTTGGAGGCCAGTTACCTACATGGTCAGATCTCAAGGGCACCTGGGCTTCGTCTTTTCTTTTCTTTTTTTTTTTCTAGAGAATATTTACTCTTTATTCTCCATCTCATTCGTTTTTTTTTTAAATTTTTTATTGTTGGTTGTTCAAAACATTACATAGTTCTTGATATATCATATTTCACACTTTGATTCAAGTGGGTTATGAACTCCCATTTTTACCCCGTATACAAATTGCAGAATCACATTCGTCTTTTCTTCAACTTGCTGAGATTGCTCTGAAATGTGAGTGGTCAGGCTCAAGTTTATGGGTAAATATTTTCAGTACAGGTATCTTAAACTTTGATATTAGTAATTGATAGCTGGTACCTGGCTGCACTAGATCATCAGGGAATAGTGAAAGCTATCTCAAGGGTTTAAAGATCTCTTTTTTATTTTATTTATTTACTTTTAATGCAATAAAATTTCATATTTTCAATTGATAAATAATAATTGTCTATATTTATGAGGTACAATGTGATGTTTTGATACCTATACATATTGTAGAATCATTAACTCAGAGCCTTTAGCACACTCATCACCTCCAAATAGTTATCATTTTTTTGGAGTGAAAACATTTAAAAGTTTCTTTTTTAAAAGCTATTTTGCTTTCATAGTGCATCAGTATAAAATTTATAGTGCATTATTTACTAGAATCTGTAGCTAAGAAGGTCTGAGGGAGAAACTGGAGGGATTGAACAGAATTCTCAGTTCTGTCTGGTGGTCTCAAGGGCTGAAGTTGTTTCCGTGTGTCCTTGGTGGTCACATGACTGCTGCTTAGAGGCCAGCTCTACAAACCTTCATGCAGAGAAGTGCTATGTTCTTTTCTTTCCTGGGCCTGACTTGTACCCTTTGTCTGTGAATGGTGATGGCTCTTCGTTTTCATCTCTGTCAACCCTGTGACAGCTGCAGACCACCCCATGAGTGTGTTGAGAGGAATCAGTGAAGTGATGCATAGAAAGTCCTCAACACTGCCCAGCACACAGTAGCCCTGATAATTGGAGTAAGAAGCCTAGGAACCAGGAGAGCTGGAACCAGAAAGTGGAACCAGCCAGAGATAGGAGGGAGACTGTTCCAAGCAGAAGGTAAAGCATATTAAAAAACCCAGAGGTAAGGGAGAACAGGGTAGAGAGCTAGAGGAATTAAAAGCTTTCTAGTATGTCTAGCCATAGGTTGCCCACAAATGAGACCAGACACATAAGCATGGGCAGATCACAAAGGGCCTTGTAGGTCACTTTAAGAGTTTTTACTTGATTCTAGTTTTTACTTGATTTGAAGGAGAGTTGACAGAATCTTGGTGAAGTCTTTGTGATGGCTCCAGTCACATCCTATTTTCTTAATAATTTCCAAGTCTGCATCTCAAAAATAAAACAAACATTTGAAATGATGGTTCAATTGACAGGGTATTATTTATAAACATGAGTAGTCAATGATATAAATTCTGTTATCACCTAATGTTTAAGAAATCGAATGAAGTATTCTTTATAAGAATCACACTGATCTCACTGACTGAGGGATCCCTTGCCCCTGGCTGGGTGCCTGAATATGAGGGATGCACAATATTAAGATTACAAGTCTTTGGTGAGATAGGCAAGGAGAGTAAAGGAACCATCAGTCTTTTGGTTTCCACAGCTCAGGGAAACTGGCCAAGATGGAGGACTCTAATCCATGGGGTTCCTGGGCTTCTCACCCCACCACACTCCACAGAGAGCCTGTGGGATGATTTGCTCAATTGTTCAGTAGCTCATGCATCCGTTCTTTCAAACATACACTTGCTACATTTATTGATGATGAACTGTAGGTGTACAAGACTGTAATGAACACTGAGGGAAGTGTATATCATCCCCCTTTTGCAGATCTCAAAGTTGGCACTCCAAGATATCAGGTGACTTCCTCAAGATCCTGAGTTATACCTCAGGATACTTCTCCCCAAAGCTCGAATTCTTCAAACAAATGAACAAAAGTGAATGTAATTCTTATTGTTTTTACTAGAAAAAATGATCAAATTCTTTGTTGAAATGTGAGGAAATAGACAATGCGATTAAATCCTTCCATATATCTTATGATGCTTTTGCTTTTGGATAATTTTTGAGAAGTGGAATTTTTTTAGTGTAAAGGCATATGACAAGTTAAGTCTTGAAAAATGTGCTTGGCAGAGGACCAACTTACTTTCCCAAAATGTATGTTCTTCATGCTATGAACCTGTCTCCAGAAAATAACTAAGGATGTAACAAGACACACCTCTGCATCTTTGTTTTGAGCCCAACTCCTTCCCATCGCAGTCTGAAAATTAAAGGACTCCATTTTGATCTGAGACAATAGTGGGTTGAAAAAAAGAGACTCTAATCATAGTTTGGTTCACTAGGAAATAAAAAGAAAACAACAAAGGAAGATGATGAAGAAATTAGATTCTGGTTTACCTTTGTTCTATCAACTATTCATTTTGAAATTGTAAACAATGCTGTGTTGTGGGTTTAAGAGCAGTTCACACACCAGTTGACAATTGATCAGTCCCCATCATTTGTTAATTTGGTTTCTCTTGAATGATTCAATATCGTTCTGAAACTAAGTACCACTTTTGTAGATACACTTGGTGATTATTTCTGCCAACTCTGCAACCCTGAGTTTGGCTCTGCAGCCCTTTAATTGCTCTTCCTGCCTGGATCACAGGGTGAGTGCACCTTCAGCTGTCCCAGATAGTGACACATTGCTCTTCATCATAGTCCTACAGTCTCTACTCCTACCAGCAATGTGGAAGAGCTCTCTTTGTCCTTGTCTCATCAACACCTGGTGAATTTTAAGACTTTTTTTCTGCAATATGGTGAAGTTACAAGGATGTGTACTGGGGTTCTCCAGAGAAACAAAACTAATACAATGTGTGTGTGCATGTGTGTGTGTGTGTGCGTGTATGCGTGTGTGTGTGTGTGTGTGTGTGTGTGTGTGTGTAGCGTATTCAGTCATTGCTCAATATCCATGGGGTATTGATTGGAGGACCCTTGAATATACCAAAAGCTGAACATGTTTGAGTCACTTGTATAAAATGGTGTACTTACTGTTTGCATATAACCTAAGCACATCTTACTGTAAACTTTATTATTTCCAGATTATTTATGTCACCTAATACAATGTAATTGCCTTGTAAATTATTGCTGTGTAGTATTATTTAAGGAGTAATGACATTAAAAATAATCTATTCATGTTCAGTACACGTTCATGTATTTTTTTGGTACTAAGAATTGAACTCAGGGGCACTTAACCACTGAGTCATATCCCTAGCCAGTTTTGTATTTTATTTAGAGAGAGGGTCTTATTGAATTGCTTAGGGCCTCACTAAGTTGCTGAGGCTGGTTTTGAACTTGTGATAATCCTGCCTCAGCCTCCTGAGTCACTGGGATTACTGACGTGAGCCACCATGCCTGGCTACAAAACAATTTTCTCCCAAAATATTTTATTTTGAGGTTGGTTGAATTCAAGGATGCAGAATCCATGGACACAGAGAGCCAAATGTTTATGTGTGTGTGTGTGTGTGTGTGTGTGTGTGTGTGTAGAGAGAGAGAGAGAGAGAAACAGAGACAGAGAGACTGTTTATAATATTTGTTTATGTATATTTTAATAGCTGGAAAAAATCAAAAGAAGGGTAATAGTTCATGATGTACAAAAGTGACATGAAATTCAAATTTCAATATTTATAATTTTATTGGAACATATAATTTTATCTGATTCATTTTTATCTTCTTGTGGCTGCTTTAGTGCTGCAACTGCAGAGCTGAGAAGTTTTGGCAGAGACTGTGTGGCCTGCAGACCCTAAAACATTTACCATCTGGCCTTTGCAGGGGTCATTTGCTTAGGTCTGTTCCATTGCAAATGTAGAACAACAAATCAAAGAGGTGAGCTTTGGTGTTGTTCACTTGGGAACCTGGTAGCAGGCGAGGGAAGCGACAGAAGACTAGGGTAGAAATTGGGCTCCTGGATTAGATGTGGATTAAACCACTTCAAGCCCTACTCACCATCCAAGATAACACAAGTGGGAACACTCGGAGAGGGTGGCGCATGAAAGGCAAATGCCTGCAGAGTTGTTATCAAAAGGTAGTCGTGACCATGCCAGGTGGGTCGGCTGCGGAGGCAGGCAGGAGGGAGCCTGTGAACAGAAGTCTGTAATTTGTAATTTTTTTAGGCCCAAGTGCATTAGGTAAAAAGGGTCTAACCCAGTGGGGGAGTTTCTCCTTTTATTTTTTGATATTCTCAGGCTGCAATCTTCTCAACTGCTTCATCAGGATTCATCTGCTGTAATTACTGAGATCTGAGGTACGTGTTATCAACATGTCAGAAGAACTAAGAAACCTTTCCTTTCAAAATAAAGAAAATTATCTTAAGCTGCCAACCATGAAATGCTTAAAAAGCAGTTCTTTGTATAACTTTTAAAAATGCTTCTGAGAGAATCTTCCTGTTTACCTTGCTGCTGATTAAAAATCCAAAGAACATGAAATCCAGTTTCTTTGTAGTTACACAAATTCTTGAGGATAGAGTTTTCTGGGGCAAGTTGCAGTTTAGAAATGGTCTTCTGCTTATTTGGAAGTCCTGCTTTACTTCAACTGTTACTGAAATTTCTTTTTCAATATAGCTTCTCATTATTGTTCAGAATGAATGCTTTGCCAATACGATGCCAGAAATGATTCCAGAAATCTCATGTTTTAAAAATATTAAACTAATGGAACATTGTGCTAACCTGACCCACTATAGTTTGGATCTACAGGGCACACTATGACTTTTGACGTCTATGTTCTGATAGCCTGGTTGTGGGCTGAGACTATTCAAGGCTCCATTGCGATTGTTTTAGTATTTCTTCCTGTTGTCTTTTACCTATTGCCTTTTGGGGTACAGTGCTACTGATTGAGAGATGATGTGGACCTCAGCATCCCTGGGAAAGCAGCAGGGGTTGGGTTATACTAATTCAGTGGACAAAAGGAAGAATCACAATACAGAGAAGGCGGCTTTATAGTTTCATAAAAATTTTAAAAATTAGCAAAAATTCTCAAGAACAATTGAAGTACACTAGCTAAATTGATAAGATTAGAAGCTCCAGGTTTGTATGGGGGAATAGAGTGCCACTGACTGGCCATTACTGAGCTCTTGTAGATACACTGCACCGAGACCTGTCCTTGTCCTTTTATGCATTATCTCATTAATCTCCAACAAAATGTTCTAGATGTGAGTTCTAACCAGCTGCATTTTGCAGTTGGAACTGTAGGCACTGAGAGGTTGCACATCTTGCTCAAATTCATACAACTCCTCGCACCTGACTCCAGCGAACCAATAAAGTCAACTAAGCTTTACCCACAACTCAAGATAAGACCTGGAAGAAGGGCACCTGCTCAAGGATATGGGGGGCACTTGAGGGATGGGTTGGTGAGGGCTGGTCCGACCCTCACATTCAGGCTCTTGACATTAGTTCCAAGTGAGGGTATAGGAATTCATTGTCATTTTTTTTTTTTTGGTGATGTTATATAAAAGATTACTTTTTGAATATATGTTTAGTATATACAGTATATACTCTGTTTAAATTATATTTAAAAGTAAATATTTACCATATACAAAGAATATACTATAAAATATGTAAATATACTCTTTAAAACTGTGGTTTTATTTATAATAAGATGGGAGTTTTTAAAAAGTGAAAGTGCTATATTTCTCTTATTCTCTGAGAGGCCCTATTTACAAAGAAACTGAATTTCATGTTCTTTGGATTTTTATTAGCATATTATGAATAATCCTTGACCAATAGGTCATCATTTTAGTGTTTAGCATCTCATCTTGCCATGCTATTTCAGTTATATAATATTAGTTTTGCTGATTTTAAACATTCCAAAATAGGTATATGGATAATTATGGACTGAATGTTTTCTCAAAAACAAGAGATTATTGTTGAGCATGGTGGCACACAACTGTAATCCCAAAGACTCAGGAGGCTGAGGCAGAGGATTGTAAATTTGAGGCCAGCCTCAGCAATTTAGCAAGACCCTGACTCAAAATGACAAGTAAAAAGGGCTGGGGAGGTAGCTCTGTGGTAGAACACCCCTGGGTTCAATCTCCAGTACCAAAAACAAAACAATGATAGTACAACAAAACACCCCACCACCTGGGGGATTATTAAGAGAAAGAAAGTTCACAAAACTGGAGAAATCTTTGTAAAATACATATCTGATGAAAGACTAATATCCAAAATCCACAAAGAACTCTAGAAGGAACAATAAAACTATCCAATTAAAAAAAAATGGGCAAAAGATCTGAATAGATACTTTGCCAAAGAAGATATAAATTGGCAAGTAAGCTTGTAAAAAAATTCTCAACATCCTCTATCATTAGAGATTGCAAATTCTAACAAGGGGATACCACTTACACACCTAAAATCTAAATGATACCACCAAATGCTGGCAAGGCTATGGAGCAATAGGAACTCTTAATCATTCTGGTGGGAATGCAAAACTGTCCATTCATTTCGGAAGACTATTGGCAATTTCTCATAAAACTAAACATACTCTTACCATATGATCTAATAATCATATTCCTTAGTATTTACCCAAATGAATTGAAAACTTATATACACTAAAAAACCTGAACAGGAATGTTTACAACGATTTTATTATAATTACTAAGACTTGGAAGCAACCAAGATGTCCTTCAACAGGTGAATGGATAAACCATGGTACATTTGTATAATAAAATACTACTCAGTGATTAAAAAAAAGAAGTGAAATATTTTGCCATGAAAAGACATGGCGGAAACTTGCATGCATGTTGTTAAGTGAAAGAAGCCAATCTGGAAAGATTATATATTGTATGTTTCGAACTATTAAGACATTGTAGAAAAGGCCAAACGTTAGAGACAGTAAAAAAGTAAGTGATTGTGGGGATAGGGAGATAAGAATTGGTAGAGCATAGGGGATTGTTAGGGTAGTGAAACTATTCTGTATGACATTGTCATGGTGGATACCTGCCAATATACACTTGTCAAAACCTACAGACCATGCACTACCAAGAGTGAGTTCTGATGTAAACTATGGGTTTTAGATTAAAAAACTAATGTATCAATATTGGCTCATTGATTATAACACATGTATCCTACGAATGCAAGATGCTAGTGGTAGAGGAAACGAGAGTGGAAAAGGGGTTATATATGGGAACTCTATTTTGTGTTCCATTTTTTTTTAATTGAAAACTGCTCTATAAATAAAGTCTATTGATTTAAAACAAATGAATAGGAATTATAAACAACCCTTCTTGTTAACATTCATTAATTTTTAAAACTCTCTCCTCATTTATAAAAGAACAGCGATTCACCCACTCTTACATAACCAAAAGGGGTAATTAATTGAAATATGTATTTCCCAGTGTTACATTCTGCTGAAATAATGGCAGAGCAGAATGGGTAAGAAGGGGCTGGAGGAAGGAATGGAGCAGACCAACACAGAGGAGACTCATGGGCTCTGCAAGCATTCTGAGGGAGGGGGTGAGGACTTAGCAAAGGGCAAAGGTTTTTAGGATTCCTATTCTTTTCAAGCTTTCAAGTTAGATGTTGTGGTGGTGTAACCAAGAGGAAGGGGGATGAAGAACACTCTGCCAATCAATCGGCAAAGATTTCCTGTGCCAGGCATACAGGTATTCATATAGATGTGGTCCATCTTCTTGAGGACTAATAGTCTGGTGATGTTGAGCATGAGCTTGGGGTAGACGATCTTGATTTTGATTCTAACACTGAAGCCAACTGGTGTCTTGGGTGATTCAGCCCAGTGATTTCATCTCAAAGTGGGGTCAGAGGTTGATCTGTGAGAACTGAATTAAGGTATGTAAAGCTCCTCACACACATAAACATACAAGGTGTAGATCACTTCCTTTTTAAAAATCCCCTATGGAACTGGAGGAGCATCAAGACTGTTGAAGGTGCTGTATCTCTTTATCCTAACTGACATCACTGCCAGCTCAAGGCATGAAGTAAAGAAGAAGTTGGGTTACAATTATGTATTGAAGAGTACTAAGTGGAGATTTTTTGAAATGATAGAGAAAAGCCAGGGTTAAAGGTCCTTTAATTGCATTTGACCCATTAAAGACCAAGCACTTGTCCTTGGAGAGTCTCCATAGATGGTATTCTTTTTTTTTTTTTTTTAATATTTTCTTAGTTGTCAGTGGAAAAAGTGTGTGTGTGTGTGTGTGTGTGTGTGTGTGTGTGTGTGTGGTATTCTCTCTAAATAAAGTGGAGGAAAAACAAATAAGGAAGCAAAACCCACAAACAAATTCAAAACACTTATTGAAACCTCTGAGACACACACACACACACACACACATGCATGCACACACATACGCACACTTACACATGCATACACAACAAATTCAGCTCAATTCAAACAGACAGCAACCAGCAGTTCTCTGCTTCTAAAGATTTCCCACATTGGCATGAGACCACCTGCTCATCAAGCCAAGAGACCACTGTCGTTATCTCCTCTTCTGCTGCCCTGGGAGTGAGGAGGCTGCTGACCCCTGAGTCCAGAGAAAGAGACTGTGAGCAGTCAGCAGCACAGCAGTAACGACAGACACAGAGGCCATTCAGAGGGGACCAGGTGGGGAAGCCACATCTGAGTTAGGGCTGGATGGACAAAGGGACATTTATATGCTATTGAGAGGTGAGTGCTGGGGCAACAGGATTTCCTTTACTGAGTTCTATTTTCCCACAATATTGTCTGTTTTTATAGCACTTGCTTTAGTGGAAGAAGAGAAAGAGAGGAATTGCTTGAACATTCTGTATCTTTAGGGAAGTCTGAATATCTGAATTTTTTGACAAGAAAGAACAAAAGTTCTGTGTACAACATGAAGCCCTTGACATCATTAATCAATTAATTGTTATTTAATTTTTGTTTTTGCTATAGCTGGAAAGCTTTAGCTTTCAGTCTTTTATTTCAGAACAGGTGCTTAAAAATCTTTATTCTGTCAGGTTTTTTTCCCCATGTGATCTTTGCTCTTTATGATCCTTAGATGTTTTACATTGTCTAATCTATAAGCTGCTCGAATCTTCTCAGAAGCAGCAAGAATAAATCTCAGGCAAATGTAAAAATAGTATCTTACCCTCAAATGCGCAGAGAGTCTCCAAACCATAAATATGATTGTAGTTCACCTCTCGATTCCCCTTTTATTTAAATCACAGAGTCATTTGTTTTTAGAATTGGAGGGACCCTCTGTCATCGATTTTCCCTTCCTTCAGGGGCCGATCTTGGCACTAAGTGGAGATTTTTTGAAATGATAGAGAAAAGGTGACTTATTCTCAAGTCTCTCATACGGTTTATTTTCCTATTCACTGAAATAAAAAGCACTCACACACACAAGGCCAGTGGATTCTGTGGTAGCTCTGCTCTGTGTCCTGGAGGCTGACCTGGGTTTGAATCTCAGTTCCGTGGCTTAGTAACTATGTCATTTCAGTTTCTTCAACTGAAAAATGGAAAGAATAATAGCACCTACCAGGTAGGGTGGCTGTGAGAAATAAATTATATAAAGTGTATAGAAAGAGCTTAGACTCTTGAAAAATGCTCAATGAACGGCACTTTTTATTGGAATTTTTTTTTTATTATCAGAATTATTATGAGGTTCTATGATAAGTGCTCTTGATCTGCACCAATATAGCAACTACATGTCACATGTAAGTATTTAAATTTAAATTAAGATAAAATAAAGTAAAACTAAACATTCAGTTTCTCAGTTGCTTTAGCCACATGTCAAGGGTTCGGTCCCACCCAGGGCAGATGGCTGCTGCATGGGACAGCAACTCCACATTGCCCTGGAGAGCGCTCTTGGACATTGCTGCCCTGGAGTCCCCCGAACAGCATTGAGAATGCCTAGGCTGAGCCTGTCAAATATCAGCTTATTGATGAATGAACACTGGGTCAGATATGACCTCTCTATAACGTTTTTAAAAAACACAGTTTGTGAAATGAATTAAAATAAATCTATACTACTAAAAAATGTGACCAGAGATTTAGACACTTATTGATCTGGTAAAACTCATTCGGCAGCAGCCTGTAGTGCTATTGCTCCTTTTGTTTGTAAAAGTTGCCTAAGAACAAGTGTGGGGACTACATGCTTGAATACACGGTTCTGACAGAGCAGCTCAAACAGGAACAGGGAGGTGGAATACTGTAAAGAAAAGCCTCGTATCATCTTGGCAAAGGACTTGTTTCCTTCTTCCAGGAAGATACACCTTAGGGACTTTGGAGGACTTATCACACGTGATTTCCAACAGATACTTGGTGTAACCCCAGGCACAGTGGCACATGCCTGTAATCCCATTGGCTTGGGAGGCTGAGGCAGGAGGATCATGAGTTCAAAGGCAGCCTCAGCAACAGTGAGGTGCTAGGCAACTCAGTGAGATCCTATTTCTAAATAAAATAAAAAATAGGGCTGGGGATGTGGCTCAGTGGTCATGTGCCCCTGAGTTCAATCCCCGGTACTAAAAAACAAAACAAAAATACCCTCAGATAGTTGGTGCAACATCAGGGAATATCCACACAACAATGAATTATTCTAATTGGTGACAGTAAACTCTGACCCATAAAATATATTTAACAACAATATTGCTTATTTACAAAATCCCTGGAAGAATTTTGGGCACATGTGCTAATTATCGTGGAGATCGGATTCATCATTTGAAAGTTATCTCAGCATTTAGTTCCTGACATCGTGCTTACCATGTTAGGATCAGTGAACATGGGTGAACTTTATGAGTTCCTAGAAATGGTTGGCAGAAACCATGAAATGCAGCATTATTCTTCAGTGGGTGGAATCAGTTGGTGATCATGGAATCCATTTAGTGGGTCATGACCAACATTTAAAAAATAAAAAAATGAAGTGAAATAGATTGGAAAATGGTAGAGTATGTTGTATATATTAAGGAAAATATTGCAATATTGCTTCAGAGATATATGTATAGACATACTGAGTCACAATAAATTTTTTTTCTTCCATGGATTGTGATAAAAGATGTTTAAAAACCAGGAGTGTAGAGAAAATCCAAGTATCAATTAGAGAGTTGGTTGTTGATGATAATGACAAAGGTTAGAATAACAATTTGAGTGTTTATCATGGACCCGTGCTTTTTCTTGAACAAGTTACATTTTATTCGCAAAATGCTGTGTGTAATTTAGTTATGTAATAAAGAATAAAAATAAGGATTTTAATTTCATCCTCATAAATGTCCAGTAAGATGGGCACATAATAATCTCAGATTCTGCGTAAGCTGTGTACTTTTCAGAGAGGTCAAAGTGCCATTTTCAAGGTCACACAGATGGTAAAAGTTGAGCTAAAATTTGAACTCTCTGCCTCCATTGTTAATGGACAAAAATCACCATGTTTTACTCTAAGGCCTTTTGAACAAGGCAGTTGTCAACCTCTTAGTCGTTGCCTGTTGACCCTGCCATCAGAGCACAACCGAGAGAAGACAAAGGAAAAGAAACTAGATTCCTATAGCCATAGCCCCTGCTCTCATGGCAGTGGTACATTACTCTAGAAAGCCCCAAGTTTAGAAATACAGTCAGGGTGAGTGCGATGCTGAGCGATTGCTCTTCTCTTCCATTTCCTTCATTCTTTTTTGTGCCACCATTGTCTGGTGTGGGGACAGTACACTGAAATCTCCCACAGTGTGCCAGCCACTGCTGGGAGCCCTTCTCATGTAAGGACACATCAAATCCTCACAGACCCTAACTAAGGGGTCCCGTTAACATCCCTGTTTTACCAGTGTTCAAACTGAAGCCCACAGGAGACCAGGAACTTCCCCAGTGTCACATAGGTACATGTGGCCATACTGGACTTTGACCCAGGGAGACCTGCTCCAGATCTATACTCTTAACCAGGGCCCTAAAGAGCCTCTACATGTGTTTGATAACTCACTCTTAAATTTTCCTTACTCAGTTCTTTGGGCACTTTTCTGAGTCCCTTCTGATTGCCCCCAGAAGTGCTTTTGAACTTGCAGAAATGCCCACTAGTACTGTCACACTGTCACTCCCTCCCCTGCTAACTCCGTGAGTGGAATGAAGTACAACTCCTTCCTTCTTATCCCTGTGAAACTGTGCTGGTGTCTGTCCGTCCAGAGGAGCAGTTTCCCAAATGTTCTATCTTTTTGAGCACATTTATCTATGTCCTCAGATTCCCTAGTGAGAAATATTTTTATTTGTTTAATCATAAATGATAACTTTACCACATCTCCAACTACCTTTTCAAAACCTCTGTATCGTCCAGTTTTTAAAAATAAGACTTAAATCTATCTCTCTTAAGTTTTTTTTTTAATAATTATTTTAAAACAATCTACGTAGTTTTTTCCTGAAGATTGTTTTAACATGGTCTGCTGAAAATGAAAGCTATAAATGGCTGCAAGTTGAAATTCCAAGTGTAGGTGCTCAGAGATTCTGGGAACATTTTAATTTCAGCCATTTGAGGTCAATTAGAGCCTGAAGAAATGCTTGAATTATTTTTCTTCCTAATAGAAAACTTAACCAGAGTCTCAGAACTTAGGGGTAGTTGCCAGATGTCTTCTTCCTGGCTTGGCCTTTACTTCAGGTAGGAATAGGCAAAAAAAAAGAACAAAAAAAACCACCGAAAAAACAAAAGAGCAGTTATGTAATCATCTCCTTCCAACTCCAGCCTGATTTAATACAACATATGTAGTTTTTAAAAACTTTTCTGTCTGTATTAGAAATGGAGAACAGCTGCTTGCTGTCTTCCTAACAGTTTTCTTCTGCATTTTATATTTCAGGTCTTCCCTTAATAGTCTCATATCTTTTGAATTTTCCAAGCCCCAAATTCACAGTCTTTATTTTTACAGCATTTTGTTCACATCCAGATTTTCAACCTGGTGACAGCCTATTAATGTTTAATCAAGAAGATAGGTTCTTGTTGTTAGGTTAAGGGCAAGATAGCACCTGGCACAGTGTTGTACACCTGTAATCCCAATGGCTGGGGAGGCTGAGACAGGAGGATTGCAAGTTCGAAGCCAGCCTTCGGAATTTAGCGAGTCCCCTAAACAACTTAGGAGATCATGTCTCAAAATTAAAAAAAAAAAAAAATAAATAATGGTAGGGGGAGCTAGGGATGTGTCTCAGTGGTTAAACATTCCTGGGCTAAATCCCTAGTACAAAAAAAAAAAAAAAAAGCAAGATAGCTGTCAACTCTGTGGGAACAACTACAACAACAGAAAGCCATGGGAATACCACCCAACCCACCCCCCAAAACCAAACAAATAAAAAACCAAACTAAACCCCCACATTCCAAATCCTTTTTGCTCTAAAAAAGAGTTTCCTTTAGCAAAATATTGGCCTAAAGTTCAAATGGGTAGAAAACACACCTGAGTAGTAGGTTAACTGGGAAATACATTTAAAGTCCTTTATTGTGTAAAGACAAAGTAAGAATAAGCTGGTGTGCTTTCCTTGTGTGACAGATTAATATACTTTGGCCTTAATACATTGATGAGAACAAATTGAGGATAAATTTAGGAGATGCTTTGGGAGGAAGGGTATTTTGTTTGTCATGTGCAGCGCTGGGGCACACCCGGGATGTGGTGGGCTCTTCACTGTGTTTGTATCGTCCACCTTGACCCCGGCATCTGAGTTCTCCATATTGGAAAGGGAGGATAAGGGAAGCCAGGGTTTTTATATGGTGTCACTGTGGTTAAATGGCTTTATATTCTCTGGGCCTGTCAAGTATTTAAGGCATCTGTTCCTCCTGGACATTTTTGAGGACTATTCAGAGCCTGACCCCTCAACCCCCACTTCCACTTCCTGCCCTTGCTTCTTGTTACCCTAATCAATGGGGCATTTTCACCTGGAGCTTCTACTCTCTTTCTTCTGGCTTTTTACCTACTCTTTTACTCCAGGGAATCTGGTAGTCACCTCCAGCTTTCATTTACTGAGGCCTCAGCAAACATCTAGAATACCCTGCAAGACAAGGCCTAACATGACCTCACAATGGGCTCCCTCCAGTGAGTGGCCCATATCTAGTCCCTGGGAATCATCCAGGCATCCCTGCACCGATGACCTCTGAGAGTGCAGGCTCAGCCCAGATTCCAACACAGCCACCTCTCCTTGAGTTCACGTCAGCAGCTCCCAGTCTATCAACCACTCTGGAGAATTTTCATTCCACAACATCTGAGGTTCAGATTAAGATCTCTGAGTGATCCCCTTGAATTCCCCTTCATCAGGCTTGAAGTGAGACTAGACACCCCTTTGCCCGGGTTACATACATTTCTCTCCAAATAAGTCCTCCTGACACATACTTCTTTTCAATTGATTTTCTCTTATCTCTGATTATTGTGGTTGTGAGCGAGGGGGTCTGCATCCTCTAATTATAGTTCTTGGATGCTACCTCTGAAATTCTGCCTTGGAGGTCTGTTATTTTCTAAACTGAGATAGAATTTTTTTTCCCTTTTAGCATCCTGTTATACAAGGAATGAGTAAGCTAAACTTTTTGTGAACTCTGTGTTCTATTAGGCCAAGTCCAAGCCTTGGTAGGGCAAAATTTTCTCTCAAGGGACTTTAGCAGGGACGTGCTTTCCAGGGAAGAACCTGTTTTAAAGCCTTCTACTCTGTGGATCGTGCCCTGATTGGTAGAACTTGGTGCTAGATGGTTTGGAACTCACCCTACGATAAAAGGTGATTTCACTTTTTTGATTAGAAAGAGGAAACATTTTTCTTTGATTAAAATACCAAGGGTAATTAATTGGGTGTTAGCAGCTGAGGCATTTCCTCTTGGTTTCTGCCTTTTGTGTTTAGACTGGGGTGCACTTCCAGCTTTCCTCTGGATTTCTAGGACATGCCAAGTGGAGCATTCTGAGCCCACAGATCCACTGGGATGGCAATTTTCAGAAAGCAGTTCTTGTTTTCATTTTCTCTTTGATCTCCTCATGCCTTTGCCCAAGGGTTTACATCCCCTGTATCAAAATGGCTTTTGAAAGATGCTCCTGCTATCCAGGTCAAGGGTCATCACAAACCAAGACCTAACACACACACACACACACACACACATACACAAGGGTCATCACATGTGTGTATGTGTGTGTGTGTGTTAGGTCTGCCTGGTGCTGTAAAAGACAAGCCACCTGTGCTTGTTCCTTTGGATTGGGACGACACAGTTACAGAATGCTAACTGCACATACCCTATAGGATTCACCTCTTCTACCTTTACCTCTTCTTGGATCTCTTAGGACATCTTCCAGGTGGACTAAGTCAAGCTGAAATAAACCCCCATGGCTTTGTGTGAATGAGAGGTAAGGTCAAGTGCTTTGGTTGATATGTTCCATTTCCTTGATCAATACTTAATTCATTGTTGGGAGGAGTGACTTTTGGGAATACAAATAGAAGAAGACATTGGGCATGTTTATGTGGCATGAAGACTGTGAAGGGGAGAGATGGAGACAAATGAATGGCCACCAAATAAATAATAGATAAACAAACAAATAAATAAGGGAGAAAATTGGATACTTATTGAAACCCCCACGCCTCTCCCCACTCAGCAACAGGAGTTGTTCTTTAAGACTTGAATGGAAAAATTGGGAGACCAGGTAAGGGATGACTAAATAGGCCTTTGGTCAATGGCACATTAATGGGACAAAAAAACTCTACTGGGGGCTGGGGTTGTGGCTCAGTGGTAGAGCACTCACCTAGCATGCGTCAGGCACTGGGTTCCATCCTCAGCACCACATCAAAATAAATAGATGTGTTCATCTACAACTAAAATATATATATTAAAAAAAAACCCCACAACAAACCAAAACTCTACTGGGAAAATATACCCTTCTCCCCTTTAAACTTTTACAGAGTTACATCAGGGCCCAGGAACCAACATGCACCATGGGATCACAGTGGCCCTGACACATGGGACTTCCCATTTGGTCTGGCAGTGTCATCTGTGACTACAGTGTCGCTTTATGAGTGTCTTTATGTTACAAGGGGGTGTGGCGTGTGGTTGAGTAGGGGGCTGCCCTGTGGTTGAGTAGTCACAGTATTGTCTTTGTCTCATGTGGATCTGGAAGCCCTTGGGGGGCATTCCCAACTCTCCTTTCCCCTTGCCAACTGCCTAGAGGGCTTTAGAGGAGTTGCTTTTAATTGTTTGCATCGACAAGACCACCTGGAAGGATCAAACTGCCATCAAACCACAGCCAGCCTACCTGTGCTCCACACTGTGTGAGGTGGGTATGACATGGCTCTGATCCTAAGGGCAGGACCCACTTGTGTCTGTGTCCTCATCTGAAACCCAGAAAACTGTTGGAACCAGGGTCCTGTTTTCAAGGGGACAAAAGAAAGCGATTGCACTCCTGCTCGGCCCTGGATCCTTTCTGGGGTGTGCAGCGAGCTCAGTCATTCCTGCCTGCATTCCCTGTTCCTACTCAGAACAACAGCTAGAGGCTGGGGACCCATTCTTTCCCAGCTACGGGATACCATTCTCCAGGATGACTGCAAGCTCACTGCTGTGGAACCTGTTGAAACCTCAAGCTGCCCTTGCTGTAGGGTTTTATGGGAAACAAAGCCAACTTTGCTTTCCTAATGTGTCTAGATGATGCTGTTGATTAAAACAATAATAAACACTTCACTGGTGCTTACCCAGATGGACTTTATGTAATCTCCTTTAATTCTCACCAACCCCTGGGAAATAGGTGTTACTGAATCCCTCTTTTACAGGGAAGGAATCTGGGGCACAGAGAGGTCATTGTACCAGTCTGAGCCCATCGAGTGAGTAATTGCAAGAATAGGAAGCAAATCTAGGCTGTCTGGCTCCAGAATCCAGACTCTTCACTCCCTGTCACCACCACCCAGGCCCTAAGGTATGAATGATGTACAATATGAGATTATTTATAAAAGTCAAGTTAGCCTCTAAATTTTTGTACTGATATCAGTTATCAATCTCATTTAGGTTTCTTGGGGGTGAATGTTATGGGCATGAATTCTTTCCTTTCAAGTTGTGTTATTTCCCTCTGAAGACAGCAGAAGCATGAGTAAGAACATCAACATGTGTCCTGAGAATGGTCATTACGTTCATTTTCTATTGCTGTATACAAACAATCACATCTAGGACCTGGGCTTAAAACAGCACAGATTTGTGATCTCACAATTCCTGGGGATCAGGAGTCCAGCACAGGTTAGCCACGTCCTCTGTTCAGCATCTCAACAGGCTGACATCAAGGTGGAGGCAGGGCCGGGATTCTCACCTGAGCCTCCTCCATACCCTCGTTATGGCTCTCTGGTTGTTGGCAGTATTCATTTCTTGAGGTGGAAGGATTGAGGTCCCTGTTCTTTTATTAGCTGTTTGGTGGGTCCTCTTTCATCACCTGGAGGCCTCCTGCAGTTCCCCACAGGAGTTTGCAGTACAGATATCTGCAGTCCTTCAGGCCAGCAGGAGTTGTCTGACTTCTGGTCCCTCTCTCATTGGCTAGGATGGAATGACTCTCCCATCGCCACAGGCTACATAATGTATCTTAATGGAGGAAGTGAGGATTCTATCAATCCTCCCACACTCCAGGGGAGGGGAGTATATAAGATGAGTGCCCTTGGGGGCCATCTTGGAATTCTGCCCATTATAGTTGTGTTTTTGAAGCTCATGTGGGATGGAAGGGGGATGGAGGGAGTCTCTGCAGCATTGCTAAAATGAGTTGTGGGGAAATTGTGGAATGGGTTACTAATGAACATGGATATGCTAGCATGCTTTTCTGGCTAATGTTGAAGGCTTTGGAGATCTTCTAACTTTGAGGTTTTAGAGGCTTTGCTGCCATGGGAATAATCAAGGCCACCAAATGCCAGGTGGTGGAAACTGCTTTGGCAGTTCCTAGGTGGACCCAGATGAGTGGGCTGAAGCCTCTTTTGTAGGCTCACAGGTTTGCCTGTTTCTTTTAGGTTCTGAAAGCTACATGGAGAGCCCTGGGTGATAAACGTTTCTTATCCCAAGCAGGCATTGCTCTTTGAGATAATGTAATTATTGCCTCTGTCTCACTGACCTATTGACAATTGTTTTCTTTCTGCATGGTGTGGGTAGAATCTGTGGGAAGGTGCTGGTTTAATTTCTGTCGTATCTCATTTGTCCTTTTAATGGGAGCAATTTAAATCTCAAAATGGATTCAGTTGGGAGTCACCACAGAGGAGTTCCAGGGTCAACTTGGAACAGTAAGGCAGAGGCCATCAGGAAATCCCAGTGAGTCACCTGGCATAAGTCCCTATAATAAGCAGAGCTGTCCTTAACAGGCAGGAATTTTGTTGGTGAAATTTAGGCACCTGCAGACTGATCAACTCAGATGATTGAGGGGTGAAGAGGCGAGATAAAGGCATCTTATCTGAACATATGTTGGGCTCTTTGAAACCTTAGGTATTGAAACAATAAGTCTTTTATTAATATGAGATGTTTTTATTTATTAAGTGCTGAGTTCAGATCAAGATAGTGTACTTTTAATTTTCATGAAGAAGAAAACAAGAAAATCCTACATCTCAGGTAAAAAAGGAGGGAAATTGAAAGGAGGCACTTAAAATGGTCATACCAAGAATCGTGTCCTCTGAGTTCTAGGCTGAAGGCAGTGGCCCATGGGCGGCTCTTAGATGGTGATACTGAGAATGTTCTTGAATTTTTAGGATAAATGTAATATCATACAAAAGGGAAATTAAAAATTAACCTTAATCCTCATGTCTAGATAATAATTGTTGATATTTTGACACATGTTGCTGTTGACACATGTGGCTGATTTTATATATTATATTTATCTATACATATGAAATATATACATGCTATAATTTGGTAACCTCATTTAAAAGCATTCTACAGGTATATTGTGATATTTTTAACATCTTCATTTTTTTTTTTTTTTTGGTGGTGCTGGGGATTGAACCCAGGGTCTTGTACATGGAAGGCAAGCACTCTACCAACTGGGAGCTATATCCCCAGTCCAATTATTAAATATCATGCTATAGTATAATAATACAATGGTAAAAAGCATGAAATCTTGAGCCAGAATTCCTGAGTTGGAATGAATACTAGCTCAATTCTGTCTAATTCCTTTCCCTTGGGCAAGTTATATAACTTCTCTATGCCTTCCTTTTCTCTCTTAAATAGGAATAATAATAACATCTCACTGGATTATGGTGAAGATTAAATGAGTTCATGTGTTTTTAAGGTACTTAGAATATAGACTGCACCTAATAATTGCTATGTAACTTTTTGCTTTTGTTGCATACATTTCCATTTTCTGAGCTATAATTTAACACAGATTGCTTGATTTAGGTGTTCCTAATTTTTATTATTACAAAGTATAAAATGTTTGTCTATACTTCCTTGTGTGTCCATTTAAAAATATTTTTTTAGGCTATGGTCTAGGAAGATAAAATTTCTGGACCCAAATACATGCATCTTTTTAAGCTTTCTGATAAATTTTGGCAAATTCATCTTCTGAAGGGTTGTATCAATTTGCACTTCCACTTTCAGTCTTAAAAGTGTCTATTTCCTCTTATCCTTCCTTGTTGAGGCAACAGTAGTACCTTATGTTGTTCTGATAGGCATTTCTTTGATTTCAAGCTAGACAGATATTTTTCTTATGTTTATGTGCAATTTACACTTATCCTTCATTAGTTCTTGCTTCTTGATCTTCACTTTTTTAAACATTTTTATTTTAAAGTGACAAAGTATTTTTTCCTATGTCAGAGACATAGTGAGTGCATTTAATAACCAAGATGATGAAGAGCTGCCCCCAGCACATTTCATATCTAACACATAATGGCCTCCTGTATTTAGATCTTTGCAAGGCTGGATGAGTTTCTGATCTTCTGTTAGAAATGTTTTGTAATAGTCCATGTTCTTTAAATTCATTGTTGTTATTATTTTTGGTCATGTTTCTATAGCAACAATTTACATTTTTTTGATATAAATAACAGGTGCAATTAGTCAGGGAAGGAATTGCCACAAATGCTGCTGGAAACACCGCAAATGAGACTGGATCCCGCCTCTGTGACTTCAGATCATTTCAGATCCGTAGGCTTTTGTAGATGAAATTTCATTAGCAACAATCTTCATCTTTGCAATCACCGTAAATATTGTAACTACCTGGGAGAGAATCTTTTGGTTTATTAAAGAGATAAGCAGTTACCTAATGAGAAACTGTCAGTAATATCACAAACATGTGGAGGAATATTTATTTTTTAAAGACTAAATGAGCAGAATGCCTCAGGAACCCATATGGATTCACTGTTGAATTAGTTCCTGATTCTCCTGTCTGACTGTGGGCCGTGGAGATCTCTGGCTACATGGTACACTGTTGCTGAGTGTTGACTATCAACAGAAGCTGATATTCTTTGTTGGTGTTCATGAATTTTCTCCATGAAAATCTTGCTATCCCATGGAGAGCTGAAACACGTGATAAAAACGTGTTTTTGGAAGAGCACAACATGTGAACTGTGAAAGACGGAGGGAACACTTCTGTTCTGGAACACCGAACAGTTCTAAAGAGTAGAAGGCTGATGTTTTGGTTGATAGTAATGAAGGACTTTATTATCAGAAGAGTACCCATCAGGGAGTGGCTCACCTTTCTGAAGTAGTCACTGGGATTCTTCAGCAGAGAGGACATCATCAAAAAGTAAAGGTTTCTGAGATAGGCAACACCCAGGACTAGGTTACTTCTAATATTATTTTTTTCAGCTCTGAGATTCCACAATCATGTAGTTTTTAAAAACCATATGCCTACTTATCTAAATTAGTCAAATTCATAGAAATGCAAAGTTGAATGGTGGTTGGGGGCTGGTGGGGTAGCTGTTGGTATCCCATCTTAAAAATGGTTGTGATAGTAAATTTTATGTGATTTTTTTAGCACAGTAAAAAAACAAAAGTCCTGATGCTTGCTTTGAATTTAGCCCTAGGTAAAGCACTGTAGGGGACCCAGATATGTAAGATAGTCCATGATTTCCATTGGCTCACAGCCCATCTCTGCTGTTAGACCTCTGGAGCCTGAGCAAGAGCCATGAGCCCACAGGAGCCAGCCATGTCAGGTCCCCAAGGCATTGCCAGAAACCCAAAGAAACAAACTACTTCTGCCTTTTTCCTGTCAATCTCCTGTAAGTGCCTTCACTGTAGAAGCCAGCTGGTAATCAGTCCAAGCATGTGATGTGCTGCTGCTTTCCTTCCCCATGAGTAGAGTGGGATAGAAGAGCCAACAGACAATTGATAGGAGACCCTATTTAGGTACAATTACTCCTTTGTCTTCTGTATCCATGCATAGGCTTCTACCCTTATATAAACTTGATAAGGCAAGAGCAGTATTGTGATGTTTCTCCAATGCAACAAATCAGCAGCAGCCTTGCACAAGTGAAGATATGTCTACTCCTGCCCCACGAGGGCCATATGAAGTCTCATCACTCAGTGCATTCACATTTTGGTGATATATATGTTACTGAAGACTTGTTCCTTGTCCCTGATGCCAATCCAATAACAAAGACACAGTTTTGAGAAGAAGGAAAAAGAAGTTTAATCTTTGTTAGCAAAGGAGAAACACAGGGAACTCCTGGCCCAGAGTCTGTGATTGTCCCCATCAAAGGTAGCAGGGGTTTTTAATGAAGTGATTCAGAGAAATCCCATTTCCTGAGATTAGGGAAGAGAGATTAGGAAGGAGAAGATCAGGGAGAAGAAGATCAGGGAAGAGATTAGGGAGGAGAAGGTCTGGAAGAAGGTCAGGGAGGAGATGATTAGGGAAAAGAAGATCAGGGAGGAGAAGATTAGAAAAAAGATAAAAAACTTGTCAGTGTGAGAGCAACAAGGTCAAGCATTAAGTGAACCACTGTTACAATATTACTTCCTCTTTTAAGTTAGTCAAAATTTCATTTATTTTGTAATCCAAAGACTACATCATAAAGTTAATTACTGACCAACACTTTTTATATGACATATTAGGGGAAAGAAGAAAGGAGAAAATGATTTCTACATATAAGTATATATGTAACAAATAAAGAAGAAAATGCACGTAATTGATAAAATCCTCACTTTTGTAATTAATCACAAGACCATGATAGATATAGTATATGGATATAGGTAAGTTATATGTCAATATCTCTATATTTATATCCATATCAAATCTTCCTTCTTTGCTTACCCATTCCCATGTTTCTGTTACTTTCAACTAGACTTCTGGTTGGCCACTTAACACAAATCTTCATTCCTGAAGAGTCTGTCCTTATTGGTCCCTTCTTTATTGGTCTGGTAAAATGTTCTATTAACTTTACTACTGGACAAGGAAGTAAAAAGTAGCACCCTAGAGAATCTTCTGGATTACAGACATTGTTCTTCCTGTCTCCATTGTTCAGCAGTAATTCTGTTTCATCTTCATCATTGTGAATGGTCACTCTGTACTACGATCAGAGATAGTACAATATAACCTTTGTCAGTTGGCTCAATGGCACCAGAAGTCTAAAATTACCAGGTATGGGTCTCAAATTTTAGTTCCATGGAACCATTCTTGTGCATACAGTGGAAATATTTTTCCTCAGGAACTGATAACTCTATCTGGAAAATCTCAGGAATGGAAAGCAAAATTTATGCAATTAAGTCTTTAGGTATAATAGTGCAAGAAGACCCTCCACTTTAACCCTTGGTTCTCAGACCTATGTATTCTATTTATGGAAGAATAGCACTCTACATGAGTTTTCGATTCAAAGCTTGTACTGTATAGATGGCACCATAACCTTTCAAGGAGTTATCTCCCAGTTAAGAACATAACTGAGCCTTTAGTAGGATGCTACCATTCTGTCAGGTCACCTGCATCTTGATGGTGAGATAGGGAGCAAGACCAGACAATTCCATGGCCACAAGCCAGCAGCTGCTCTTCTGTTGTGAGATTAGTGCTTTGGTCAGACACAATGTTGTGAGGGACACTGTGATGATAAATAAGCTGTTCTTTATGTGAACGGGTATTGTTTGCAAAAGACAAATCTATATCCAGAATACCCACTTATTCCAGGTATTTGTCCACTCCATGATGGAAAAGACTCAATGTAATCAATCACCCATCAGATGGCCAACTCATCCACTTATGTTTATGTTGGCCCCTGCAGTTGGCAGTTTGTGCACTCATTGATGGTGGTAACTGGATTTGCATTAGTGATTCTACACATAGTCTCCTTGATTGTTGTCATGACTACTCAGAAGACGAGTCCGTGGAGCAGGCACTAGGGTTGCTGGGAAAAAAAGGCCGACTGACATCCCCAGAATAAGTTATCTTGTCCACTTGATTATCATCGAGAGCCGCCTCTGCAGTGGATGCCCTTCTAGGACCCTGAAAACAATATACAAATATTTCATAAATTTTGTCCATTCCAAAAGGTCATCCATGCACTTATTCCCCAATCCTTTTTTTATTTCCCCCCCAATTTTCCAATTCTGTTTTTCCTAAGTCTCTATCTGGCCAAACCATTTGTCAGTAAGTATGAGTCAGTACAGATTTATATTCCTGGCTATCTTTCTGTCCAAAGAAGATATTTAGATGTATTGTAAAGTTTTACCATCTGGGAGGATTTTCTTGACTCACTATTTTTGAACAGCCACTCCTGAGTGGATACTCAGTAGCTAACTTCCAGCTAGTGCCCATGAATAATGGAGAATCATCTGTAAAATGTATCTTGAGTCTTTTTTCCACCTTCATCTGGTTACAAGAAACTCCTCATGAGGCCATCGATGTGGGTTGAGGAGAGAAAGCAACGCAGCAGGAGTGAGAGACCACAGGAATCGGAGTCATCTGATCATCCAACTTATTTGTATCTGCAGGACTTGCTATATATGACGACTCATCACATGTATCACTTCCACTTGGTGAGGCTGATAGCACTTAGCTGATGTTGTGGTTTGGTAGATGATGACTGGTTAGTTTATGGTGGGTAGCTCAAGACACATGGTCTTCAGGTGTCCAAAGTTAGGAATTCTGCCTTCACAAGAGCCTAGAAACAGGTTCCCAAAAGGGAAAATCAGCAGCTGTTTTTCAGATGCAGAAAAACAGTAGAAGAGACTGGTTTTGCTTCAAAATTCTAATATCTGAAGCTGTGAGTCTTGCCTAGGGCTTGCCCTGGGCTTGTTACAGGAATGCACTTTAGTATGAGGGAGATGAGCAGCAGAGCCTGCAAGACCATAGGAATATCCAGTGTGAGCGAAGGTGCTAGAGTTCTGCATACCAATGGATAGCTTTTCTTTTGAGTTTTCTTAATCAAACAGTAATTATTCCTAGCTAGCATTTTTCTAATATTAATCATAAAAAATGTGTTGAGTGTATTTTTTACTCATCTAACTCAAGGAATCCTGCCTCATTTACCTGCCACAGCTTTAAAAAATTTAAAAAATAATCAGATTTTATACTTCTAAGGAGCCTGGTGGAATTACTTTTTCTTATTTTTAACTCAAACTACCTTTTGGTAATATCAAGCACACATACCACTCTCACTCCAAATTGAATCTATAGTTTAATGAATTACCATGAGCCCAACACATTTGTAGTTTCCATCCAAGTCAGGGAATAGCACTTCACCATCTACTCTAGAGGTCTTTCCATGTGTCCCATCTCGGACCTAACCTCTTCCTTTCCTTCGTAAATATGTATTATCTAGACTTTTATAATTTATTTTAATAATATAAAATTTTAAATTTATATTAATTGCCCAAATGTGCATTCCTAGATATTATAGTTTTGTCTTTCTCGTTTAAAAAAATGAGAAATGTTTCTTGTAACCTATAGATTCCTATTATATTCCTTCCTTTTTCCTTATAGTTTACCTGGGATGAATCGAGGCTTCTGTTTGGTAGCATTTCTCAAAGTCTGGATTTTGCTGATTGCATACACGTGGTCCATAGCAATGTTCCTCTGTCCTCTGTCTTTCCTGCAATGTTGTAGCTGGGGTTAGAGGTTTGATCAGTCTCAGAAACAATTCCTTAGGCAAGACTATAGAAGTATTTTTCCTCAGGAAGCACATAATGTGTGTGTTCCATATTTGTAATATTAAAAAGTGTTGATGTTCAATGTCTAGGATAATTTATTTATTAGGATTTATAATATGGTGATATTCTAATTTTGACTTTTTTCATTTATCAGTCATAATGCTTTAATGAGTAATTACTTCTCCTTGTTAACTTTTTTGGTTACCCGATGGTACAATTTATATATGAGAGCCAAGGTAAATATTTGATGATTCTTCTTTATTTACCAGGTTTTGAAATAATGAATTGGTTCACTTGTATCCTCCCAAGATGCACACATGTACATAAGCTGTGGACTTCAGCATATCTGATGGGTCTATTTAATTGCAATGATATTTTTGGAAGTTCAAATGATTGCATCTTTGGCTGGTGG
This sequence comes from Marmota flaviventris, assembly GCF_047511675.1. Lineage (NCBI taxonomy): Eukaryota > Metazoa > Chordata > Mammalia > Rodentia > Sciuridae > Marmota > Marmota flaviventris. The sequence continues at coordinate 35,046,334 of NC_092512.1, forward strand.
AAGCCTCTTAAAGTTGACTCCTGTTTATTTTTCCTGTATATTATATCTGAATATGTTTTGTGAATATAAAACTCCATGAACTGAAAAGTCAAGAACTACTAATCTAGATCATATCTTTCTCTAATTCCTTCATGACCTGAAATGACCAGGGAATATGTTTTGAAGAGCAGGGCACACCCTCCATAGAAAGGGCATAAGTGGATTCTGTTTACAAATATTCCTGGCTTTGTATTTAGAGACCAGAGAGTACTGGCTTCCTGTTGGGCTAGTCTCCTCTGGAAATGAGATTGCTTCACCAGTGTTGTCCACCTTTTCTGGAAAGATCTGATATTAATAGTTTTCTTTAGAACGACTTACTCTTTTCAAGGTATGAATTCTTGTTTTAATCAAATATCTTGGATAAAATTGAAAATGGTCGATACACTTTTTTGGGGTGGGATTGAACTCAGGGGCACTCAACTACTGAGCCACATCCCCAGCCCTATTTTGTATTTTGTTTAGAGACAGGGTCTCACTGAGTTGCTTAGCGCCTCACTTTGGCTGTGGCAGACTTTGAACTCTAGATCCTCCTGCCTCACCCTCCTGAGTTGCTGGGATAACAAGCATGCGCCACCGTGCCCAGCTAAAATACTGTCTTTTGGTTTCCTCCACCCTTGAAATTTTCTATGTAATCCAGAATGTACTTATAAATTAACCTGTAGGGAACACGTAGTTAATCTTATTAAATGTGCGATTGCTTCAGGCTTGTGTGTAATAGGACTTGAGTTAAACTGAGCTGTACTTTCAATGTGTAATTTCTTACCCTCAAAGAAAACTTCTCATATCTCTCTCCTCTTAGGAACCTGCTTTTTCTTTAGCTCACAGGCTGTTTTCTGTCTTTCATCTTCTAGCTTGGATAATTCCAAACCTCCTAATTCTCATTTTTGTTTCTGTGATGGTTACTTTCTGGAAACTGGGCTATGAAAATGTTAAACATGAAAAATTGACAGGAGAATTAATACTGGACCAGTAACATAAAGCAGAACTACCCTCAAGAGAGAATGAAGGTGGTTTGGAAAAGCTTATGACAGGAGTGTCTATGATAATCGTCTTTTGGTTTATATCATTCAAGTTCGCAGGCTGGGTGATATGGATTTGAGAAGGGCCTTATGGAGAAGGTGTGTCTAATTTTCTAGCTTTAAGTCTTTAGCCTAACCTTCAAGGTGATTCACGGTTTTATTACTGTCCTTGGAAAGTCTCAGTGGCCCCACCACCTGTTGGCTTAAGTACGGACTTTCTCTGTGGTTCTATTTCCCTTTCAAGACTCATCTCCCTGTATTTCCTATGGACTTCTCTTCAGATCAGCTCCATTAGATTGCTTAGGTTCCCTGATACAGCCCACACTTTCCTACCTCACAGAATTCCTTCCATCTGGAATGACCTTCCCTTTCATCTCTACCTGTAGAAATATCATCAAGACCAATCGCAATCCCCCCTCCTCCATGAAGATCTTCCTGATTTTTCCAAAACAATTACTTTATCACTTCCTGGAAATCCAAGCAATTTGCTTATGACAGTCGCGTTGTGTTATTTTGTTACATGGTTAACAGTTGTTGCTTTCATTTATGTACTTGTGACCCACTCATGGGGTATAAACAGGATGACTCTCTGTCCAAATTTTCTTGAAACAATTCCAATTTTCCTGGGACAGTTGCAGTTTATACCTGTTGTCCCAGCATCCTGTCTGCTTAACAATCCCCTTCACTTTCCTGATGTGGACAGTAAATTAAATGGTCACTTTTGGAATAAGCAAATGGAGGATAGGAGCTCCATCGTAGTCATGTTTGAATCTCTGGTCGTTTGGCATAAGGAGTGTTATAACTCATGTGGAGAGCTAAGGAATTAGCAGAAAAGAGAAAGCCTTTTTCTGGGGCAGGGACCACTTTGTTCTCAGGAAATAACTTGAAGAGAGTAGTCTTGATTCTTCTCAGAGACCATTTTCCTAATGGCACTACCCAGAAGCTCTTCATTTCTCTTCCGAAGGTTGGGTTCCCTGAGGGTTTAACAAACAATCCGTCCCCACTGGGGGACTCTTCCCACCCATGGTTAGTGCAGTTAGCACTTCAAAGGAGTCTACTTGAGTATTGTGCAGAATATTTAGTACATGTGTAGAAGGGACTTTATTTGTTTATTTTAAAATTCTTTTTTATTAAAAAAAATCATTTTACAGAAGAGTTGACAGGATAGTAAGAATCACAGTCCCTTCACTGGGTTGACAGAATAATACAGTCACAACTCCTTCCTATTACTGTGTTTGTTTTCTTTTTTATCCACTCCACATATGAACCCACAGGTTTAAGCTTATGTTTAAGGAAGATTCACCCACAAACATTCACATTCTCTTCCCAAAACACTTGAGTGGAGCTGGGGGGACATCATGAGACTTTACCCCTAACTAGTTCCTAAAAATCATCTGAAGTGTAGTCCCTTTTTCAAATTTTCTCAAAAAGTTTTTTTGGATCCAGATTCCATTGGATCTATTAGAGCTCTTAAATTTCTTTTGATCTAGCACATTTCTTTGTTTTTGTTTGTTTGGTTTTTTAATTGTTTATTTTTAGTTATAGGTAGACACAATACCCTTATTTTATTTTTATGTGGTGCTGAGGATTGAACCTAGTGCCTCACGCATGCTAGGCGAGCGCTCTCCCTCTGAGCCACAACCCCAGCCCCTTTGTTTGTTTTTAATGTGTCATGATGCGTTACATGCTGGAGGTGGAGGCAGTGACATGTTAATATGTAATATTTGAAATACTTTCCCTCTCTCTACTCCAATAATTCTGCTTTCACCTACTGGGCTTCTTCCTTCTCCCCTGTCCCTTAAAGAGAGGGGATCTTTGCCTTATTTGTGCCCTGATTTTTATAATCAACCATGAGGCAACTAGAGATGCATTAAAGGAATGGAGTGGGATGGAGGGAAAGGAGGCCAGATGGTGATCCTGAGGCTTTACAAAGGCCACTGCTCCTCCTCTGCATGCCCCTCTCTCAACCCAGCTGCTCGAAGACTTGTGAGTCTTGGTAAGAAGTGGAAGGAGCTTATAAGAAGCACAGCTGTGGGTTGTGTATCAGATCCTCTTTGGTATGCATTGGGAGCCAGAAAAGATTATGCTTACTTATTAGTTCCTTTTGGTCTGTGGCTCCCTGAGTGTGACCCCCACCCTGGGATGTCTAGGCCCCAAGGATAGGCAGCAGTTAGGTCTGACCATGTGCACTCCTTTACCTTCAAAGGAGAAAACATCTGTCCATAAGGAGACAGAGCTTTCTTATGGCTCTGCTCTGAAGTCTTAGGAAATCTTAAGAGGATTTTAGCAGCTCACAGAGCTTTATCATCCAAATTGGAACACTTGGGATGGTAAAATATTTATAGAGAATATGATTATAATAGTGAAATACCAGTAATTGTTACATGGCAATAGGCTTAAGCCAGAATAATGTCCCAAGTTAAATGCTGGTCCTGGTTATATACTGCAGGTTGTTTGTACTGCAAATTATCTTGCAAATGGCTAAAACTTACAGTAAACACAATGGAGAAATGTATGCTTGTCTCCTGCTGCACATAAATATTAGATGCGCCCAGATGAAACTGTGCTACAGAAGCAACAAATTCATTTGGTTCAATCTAATATAAGAAGACATCCATAATGATTTCAAAAATTTTGATCTGTCTGCTGTTATTTCTTTAAGTGGTAAATTCTTTGAGGATAAGAATTTATTTATTTATTTATTACATGGCGCTGAGAATCGAACCAAGTGCCTCATAATGTTCAAGGCAAGTGCTCCACCAATGAGCCACAACCCCAGCCCCTATTATTTATTTTTGTTAGCTCCTTTATTCATTCATTCATCAAACTTTTATTGAGCACCTATAATATGTAGGTGCTGTGCTAGATTTTGAGGACAGACCACTGGCATAGAAAGGGTACCCAGTACCCAAGTAATATAATTGTTCCCTTTCCCCTATTCCAGCTAGAATTGTCCCATAAGCAAATAAGCACAGTAGGTTCATATCTGTTATTTGATTAAAAAAAAAAACATCTAGAATGGAAGTCTAGGTACACAATCATGCTGCTGCTACCTATAAAAAACTGACACTTATAGAAATATGTCTTCTTCTGCACCCCTTTTGTTATACCTTAAGGATCCATATGCTTCAGAGACATAATTTGGTTTTTCTCTACATGAAGGTCAAAGTCTAGTAAGAATGACATGGGAGCTGCAGGAGACATCATAGGTGCATAAGTCTGTTCAGGGCACAGCTGAGGTGCAAGGTGGACAGTGGCTCTTCTGCCTGCTTGGTAAGAGTTAGCAGAAAACTATCCATGGAGAAAGGGGACTGGAGCTGCCATTCATTGATTTAAAAACTTGTATTAAGTGGTAGGTGTATTCCACAGAGGTGAGTGTCCATTGAGGGTGATGAGCTCTGAAATAATAACCATGGTCATCAATATATAGCCATCAGTTGTGATAAATACAGCAGAGGAAAAGAATAGTGGGCGACGAGCCACTGTTTCCTTTTAGAGAGAAATACTTCTGAGAAGGTCTCTCTGAGGGAGTCACATTGAATCCCAAAGTTTCTTTAAAGAATGATTTCAAGTCAGGTCAGTGAAGATAGTTGGGAAGGGGCCTCCTCAGTTCAGGAATGACTTTGCTCAGGAGGGAAGCGGAACCTACAGAGTGCTGGGCCAGCTACAGATGAGCAGTGGAGGAGGAGGTTGGTGTCAGGTGAAGAGAGACAAGGGACAGCTCACAAAGGACCTAGGAGAAGGAGTTTTTATCTTGACAGAAGGAAAATTAAAAGATGGATCCTTTTGCAGGTGTAACAGGGAGGAGTTGGTTGGTTAGGACAGGAAGACCTGAATATCACAATAATTGGAAAAGTATAAGCAATTTCATAAGCTGGAGCATGGGGCGTGAGGAAGCTCACCATGCTGAATTTGGAGTTCTTTCTTCAAGCAATAGGGAGACTTTGAAGAGTGGCTATAAACAGGGTGACATATCAAATGCATATTTGAGAAAGATAAATCACAAGTCTCGATAAATTCATTGAAGGCATGGAAGGCTGGAAGATTTGAAATTTTTTAGTAAATAGAGGATGAAGGCTTGACCTAATGCAGTGGCAACAAGAAGAAGAGGAGACCAAGATGTTCAGTAGACATGATCTACGGGAGCTGGTTATTGGTGAGATGATGAGGAGGAAGATTTTAGGATGCCCAGGCTCCTGGCTTCTGTGATGAGGGAAAAGCAGTAGGTAGAGGAGTGGCAGGTTTGGGCAAGGGATGATGGGTTTGATTTGCCCCTGATAAGTGCTAAGGGCTTCTGGGAGAGCCAGCCTGATGTTACGGAAGTAACTGGTAAGTTAATGTTTTCTGAAGTTGATGGAGTTCTCTCTGAATATTTTTCATATGTTAACATGGTATTTATTGAGAGAGTTGGAAGCACGCAAACTATTTATAAAGAAGTACTTGCATTTTACAACTGACAGATTGCTTTATTCAGAATTATTCACAACAGGCTTATTTTTTTGGTGTTCAAGAGACATTCGACTTTGTCAGTTTTGAAAATTTGTTTTTTCTGGTATGTTTAGATGGTGGCTTTTCAAAAACTGTAAAATATTACAATTAGCCTTGCTGCGTTCTGTTTGCTTCCCAGTTTCCCATGAAACAGACAAGTTCAACATCTGGCTTTCTTCTTTCTAAGGACTCTGACAAAAAAGCAACAAAGATTAGACTTTACACTTGACGGATCATGCAGTTGGGATAGTTTCATCCAAAGTTGAGTCCAGAGCGGAGTGAAGCTGCGGCGGCAGAGCTGCTCTGTGTAATGTTACAGAGGAGCCACACGGGAGGAGCCCTTTTATGGAAGGGCGTTCTTGAGATGCGTGCAATAGCCCATTCTGAGCGGAGATGCACCAAGGCTGTGTTGAGACACCAGGAGAACAAGATCTGCACTGGGCTTCCTTTTCCTCTTGTCAGCCCAGAACCTTGTTGGCTGATCACGGCAGTTCTTCCTTCTTTACTTCATTTTTCAATGTCAAATCCTTGGATTCTGAACTTGAAAATCCCTTTCCCAGCTTGAAAGTCATTTATTCTTAGGGCTGGAAGGGACCTTGATAATTATAATTATCTTTTTTTGGCTTTTTTTTTTCCCCTGGGAGAATTACTGGGGATTGAGCTCAGGGGCACTTGATCCTTCAGCCACATCCCCAGCCTTATTTTGTATTTTATTTAGAGACAGGATCTCACTGAATTGCTTAGCACCTTATTAAATTGCTGAAGCTGGCTTTGAACTTGAGATCCTCCTGCCTTAGCCTCCTGAGATTACAGGTGTGCACCTCTGTGCCCGGCATCTCTGGCACTTTTGCGGTTAGGATATTTCTCATCTGGAAAGAAAGGTGAAGCAGTGTGGCCACGGTCATCCAGCTGGCTCAATACTGACCTCTCTGCCCCAGTTGGACTCCCTTTTCAGAATAGTGGGGATGGCAGCCTCTCTCCTCCATTTATTGTGTTGTTTATCAGAAGTTAAGAGTCTTCCTTCACTTGATAAAGCCTCTTGGAAATAATTTGGCTCATTGGAAGGAAGCAAACACATGCTTTTCTCTGAAAACTTATTTTTGTTTCTTTCCAAATGGTTTTCGTTCTAGCCCAGTGTGATTCCTCTTTATTCTAAGAGCACTCTCACAGCACAGCATGACATCTCTCTAATGGCTGAGCTCCGCAAAACCCCACGTGCTCTGGAGCAGGGCACCTCCTCTCCAAGTCAGGAGATGTTAGAAACTGGCAGGCACCACAGCTGGGATTTTAGGGTGGGGGATGATAGAAGTTTCCGAGAAGCAGCAGTGGATTCAAATGGACTTTCAATAGGATCCTCTTGATTCTTTAAATTAAGACTCTCATACCTCTGTTGGTCCTAGGAATGAGCACACCATAACTCCTGGCCCATGGTGGGCACGTGATACTTGGAGTACTGGCCCAGTTAAGGGAGAGAATGGGAGATTTTTAAAAGGCGCTGTGAGATGAGGAAACAACCCATGTAGTGCTTACCATTAACTCTCTTGGATTGGTAAGAAAGGATTCGGGAATTCTTTTCTTAGAAACTGAAATGTCAATGAGGTCCATGCTTTTTAACATGGAATAATCATTCTGGCCTGGGTGTGAGTGCAGGGAGGGTGAATACTTCTCCAGGTCTTTGTGATGTCCATTCTCTGACCCATTAAGGGCCTGGCTTACAGTCAAAAGCCTTTCCCCTCCCCACTTCTGCTGGAAACTTGTTTTCTAAGGCAGCAAACACAGACTGATCCACTTCTGGAAAAGTGAAGGGATGATGGGGGAGAAACATCAATTAGTAGCTCCCAACAGAATCCCACGTTTTTAAGAGCTCCGTTAAAGCAAAGCAGGGACTGTTGAGTGAACAGGTGGGAGCTGTTTCTGAGAGCAGAGAGTAAGAGCTGCTCTCTGACCTAAGCACACTCAATGAGGAGGAGCTGTATCCTGGTGGATTTTGCTCAAATCTTGGGAATAAATATTCAGAAATTTCTTCTTGCCACAGCAAAGCTTTATTCTTTTTTTCCCCCACGTTTTATTGGTGTATTATAGTTGTTCAAAATGGTGGGATGTATTGTTACACATTAGTTCATGCACATAGTATAACAATATAACTTTCAATAGGATCCTCTTGATTCTTTAATTTAAGACTCTCATACCTCTGTTGGTCCTAGGAATGAGCACTCCATAACCCCTGCTTTTTTGCCGCAGTCTGGCTGGGCACAAATCAGGAGCCACTGAAGCAGGAACAAACTTTATTTTTAAACTGCAGGAAAACACTTCACACAGCTCCCGGGGAATCCTCCCGAACGCGCCACGAGGCTTGTCCAGGAACCCCCAGCCGGAACTATCTCTCCCGGAAATCCCTCCTCCTGCACTTCCCCAACCAATGGGAACTCTCGGGGAATCCCCGGAAATCCCCACGAGAACTCCAAAATAGTGCGAGAACTCAAAAGTTGCGGCAGAGGCAGACAGGCAGAGGCGCCTGTCAATCAATACTGTTGGCAAAATGCCAGGGGCCATACAGACTCAGCCGTGGCTCTCAGCACTTTTTAACATGGAATAATCATTCTGGCCTGGGTGTGAGTGCAGGTATATATGTTGCTGGTATCACTCCCCAGCACTCCCCCCTTGCCCTCCTCCTCCCTCTGCCTTACCTCCATTCTCCTGATTTCCCTTTGATTTTCATGAGATCCCTCCTCCCCACCTTTCTTTTTCTTTTTCCCCTCTAGTTTCCACATTTAGAAAAAAACATACGACCCTTGACCTTCTGAACTTGGCTTATTTTACTTAACAGAATATTCTCAAGTTTTATCCATCTTCTTGCAAGTGACATACTTTCATTTTGCTTCATGGCTGAATAAAACCTCATTGTGTATCTATTCCACATTTTCTTTATCCTTTTATCCATTGGTGGAGAACTGGGCTGGTCCATGGTTTGGCTATTGTGAATTGTAACCAAAGCTGGATTCTGCATCAAAACACTCACAGGGAATTGGAGCTCCAGGGCAGCCCAGGGGCTCCGTGTGTTGCATGTTCTCTGTTCATCTTTTCAAATCCAATCTGTTCCTTCCCCACCCTGTTCTGGGCCCTGGGAGGCTTATCTCCTTGAACTACACCAATGGGCCTCTCTGTCTTTTGGTTTCTGTTTTGATTTGGCCCATGGTGGGCACCCATGTCACCACCCCATGGTGATTTCCTTAATCTTGCTCATTCCTTCTAAATAGTCCCCTTCATTGAAGTTCACTCATGAGTATGTCATCTCTTTCCTGCTGCCACCCTGAACTAATACATCATCCAGTCCTATATGTCCATTTTACGAATGAGGAAACAGAGTCACAGAGAGTTCTATTGGCTTTTCTCCCTTTACTCCTTATTTTCAAACCACTTTTCAGTCTTTAAAACCGAGCCCATGAGGTCTTGAAATGCTGGATTGGGGATTAGGAAACTTCTGGCACTATGGCTTTCTGTTCTAATGTGATGATAGGTTTGCGAGAAACTTAAATTTATCAAAAAAACTGTGCTTTTAAACATTTTTTAATACGACAAAAAAATAGAAGAGACTCCTCAGGGAGACTGCTGTCCTCCATTGGGTAGTGGGAAGTCAGAAATGCCTTCTTCCTCTGGACAGGAAGCACCAGGGCCAGGGCTTAGCTACAGGAATGTGGGCTGATTTGTCCCCCACCCAATATGTGAGGAATAAAAATTTGTGGTCATGCCTCTAACCACATGTGAGTGAATATGGTCTGTGTGTGTGTGTGTGGGGGGGGCGGGGGAGGGAACTTGCATTCTTCTTTTGTTAACTTTGCAAAGGTCTCTGTAGAGTCTCTGTAGTGGCAATGCCTGTCCTTATGTGAAATTACTGTTCTGTTTGTATGAAGTAAAGCCCCTGATGGTTTCTGTCAGTGATGCATAGGATGATTGAGAAAGAAATGTGGGTCTTAGGCTGAAATCAAATTGTTGACACGTATTACTAAGATTTTCTTGCCAACATCAATACTTATTCAAAGATGTCGCAAACTTAGGAAAAAGTCCCAAAGACAGTCCTTGAGCCTTCTTGTAAGAAATGCCATACCACTTATACTCTTGGTAGCATAGAGGACAATACTGTGGGGACACCAATTTAAATGGAAATACCTACCCAATTTATTTCACTTATATTTTCATATTTTCCATTTTATAGACAAAATAAAACACCATGTCTAAAAAAAGCAATAATAAGTATAGCATTAAAAATATTGTCTTAGCCTTCTATCACATTTCAATGTGCTGCCATTTTCTTCTTTGTGTATATAATACATTGCTTCTGATCAGTGAATCATAACAATGAATATGGTATTGAAGTGAGACACCTATGAAATTGTCAGTGTGAATCAAACGATGAGTTGGAAAGCTAAGGATTTACTCAATGAGGACTTCGGTGTCTTCTGGGAGACTACTGCTGGGCTAGGCATGGAGGGTACAGCTGAGAACAGAGATGATTCCTTGTCACAGTGGAGACCAGAGAGATTGAGTAAACGCGTTGCAGGTATGGTGTTACAGAAGGAAAAGTACAGCCTTCTGGGTATGTTCACAGGGAGTCCAACAGTCGAGGGCAGCAGCTGATCCAACTCTTAGGTGGAGATCAGAAGGATGCATGGGAGTGAGCCCGGTGGAGGGGAGTGGGGAAGGGGGAAGGACAGGGCTGGCAGAGTGAGAAGTGCATGCGACAGCAGGGAGTGCAGGAGTGGAGAGCTCAAGGACCACTGGAGCAGCTGGAGCCCAGAGAATGGTACAGGAATGAATGTCAGGAGCATGAAGTGGAGGCCGGGCCTTCTAACCATGGCAAGGAGTCTGTCCTTCATGGAAGGGGTCAGGGGAAATTGTGGAAGGGGTTTCAGGAGATGAGTGTCCTGCTCAAGTTTTAAAATTATCACCCAGGCTGTGGCAAAAATGAAGTGCTGTAGATCCCAGGCAGATGAGAGGACCACGGCAGGGTCACACTCCACGCATTAGAGGGCTAGAGGATGGGATGGAAGAAAGTGTCAGATGATGCCCAGGAATCCTAGAGCAGGTGACAGTCCCACCACTGGTTGCGGTCTTCAGATAGTAAGTATATCCTTAGTTCCTGATAATCTAAAATAATGATTTTCTTTGTTTTTTGACAGAGTGACATCTGACTTGAGCCTTTGGTGTGCTGTGGGAGATCCGCCACCAGGTAAATACAGAACAAGTGTTTCTCAGATTTATAAGCCATACTTTTTTTTCCTGCCTCCCTAAGACCTAAATGCAATGTTATATTTAACCCTTTTCATACCCATATGAGTTAGTTGCTGTGTTAGGTGTATCCTATCTGTGAGGAATCGGAGGCATTAAGAAGTTAGGCAATTTGATGAACACGCACAAAGATATTCATTCCACCCTAAATTATAACAACAAAATAAAAAGAAAGGGAAACTAAATATTCAACAAAATAAGAAGAAAGGGAATCCAAATATTCAACATTAGCCAAAGTGTAATAAATTAGTGATGGTACACTCATTTGATGGAGGTATTTTGATAACATTCTATATCAGATAAAGAAGTTTCTCTTTGCTGGGGGTGGTGGCTCACACCTGTGATTCCAATGGTTCCGGAAGCTGAGACAGGAAGATTGTAAGTTCAAGGCCAGCCTCATCAATTTAGGGAGGACCTAAGCAACTTAGCAAGACCCTGTCTCAAAATAAAAGTTAAAAGGGCCTGAGGATGTGGCTCAGTGGTAAAACATCCTTGGATTTAATTGCTGGTATGAAAATAACAAGTTTCTATTTTATTCCTAGTTTACTAAATTTTGTTAAATGTTTTTCTGTATTTACTGGGATGACCAGATGACATATTTTTTCATCTTTAAGTGTTATTTTTTTATATTTATGGATTTTTTTAAAAAAACCGAATCTAACTTGCAATGATGAGATAAAACCAACTTGGTCATAATATATTATTCTTCTATATTTAGCTATATGTTTATATGTAGTTTGCTAAACTGTAGTCATAAGTGAGATTGAATTAAAACTTTCTTTCTAGTATTTTCCTTATCAGGAATGATTTTCAAAATATTGCAATTACTTGCTATTTGAATGTATGGTGGAACTTGACAGTAAAACTGGGCCTGATGTTCTCACCTATGGATTGAGTTTATGACTTTTTTAGTATTTTTTTCTCAAGTCAGTTTTGTTGTTACACTTTTGATTATTGGTGCATGTTTTTTGGCTATGTGTGCAAGAGAGGAGTTTCTGGGACTTAGGATCCATGGTCTGCTTTAGAAGATAATATTAGTTTTCCGAGATGGTTGGATCAGTTTCAAAATTTTACACTCCAACCAGGAGTGCATGAGTGTTCTAATTTCTCCATGTTCTTTCTAATACAAGATATTTTCTGTTTTTATTTATTTACTTACTTTCATTGAAATGCTTCCTGTGGGTATTTTGTAGTGTAACATTCTAGTTTTAATTTGCATTTCCTTATAGACTAATGTGGCTGCAAATCTTTTCATAGATGAATTGACTACTGGATATCTTGAGCACTTTCAAATGTTTTAAAAAATGTGAAAAAATTGAGTTGCCTTTCTTATTTAAGTTATATTTTTTTTATTATAGACATTTTAAATGACATGTATTCTGGACATAAGACCTTGGAAGGACACAGACACACAGACACAGACACACATACACATACACACACACACAGCAAATATATCCTCTTTTTTGATTTCCCTTTTTACTCTCTTTCTAAGGAATGAAAATTCCTTTAAAATAGTGTCAAGGATCAATTTTTCCCTTTGTAGTTAGTATTATTACATTTTATTTAAGAAATCTTGGCCTTATTCCAAGATCACAAAGATATTTTATGCTTTCTTCTGAAAGCTTTGTTATTTTACCCTTACATTTTAATCTATAATTCATGTAGACTCCATTTCATTATGCATGGTCTGAGATAGAGAGTCAAGATTAATTTTTTTTTCTATGTGGGTAGCTAGTGGACCAAGTCCATTCTTTTGCCAAGGCACTATTTATCATATTCATTTATTTCAGTTAGTTTTTCTGAGTTTTAATTAATACCCAGTAAAATTTACTCTCTTAAAAGACAACATTTGGAAAGTTTCAACAAATATATACAGTGGTGCAACTCCCAGCACAGTCAAGATGTAGACTATGCCCAGCACCCCAAAGAGTGGTCCTTAGTGCTCAATCCATTCTCCCTAGCTTCAGCCATTAAAAACCATGATCTGATTTGTCCCTCCATTTTTCCTTTTTTGTCCCCAGAATATATAAGTGGAATTGTGTAGTACATAGTTTTTCATTTCAACTTCTTCCACTTGGCATACATTTGTTGAGATTCATCCATGTTGTAGTAAATACCAATAGTTTGTTCCTTTTTTCTTGAGTACAATTCTATTGTGTGATGAACCATGTTTCACTTATCCCTTCACAAATTAATAAATGTTCGGGTTACTTACAGAGTTTGGCTACTGTGGAGAAAGCTGCTATAAATATTCATGAACAGGCCTCTGTGCGGACATGCCTTTTCATTTCTCTGAAACTCAGAAACAGACACACCTCTTCTTCCAATCAGCCCTTTACTAGGAGTGGATTTACTGCATCACGTTGGAACTGTAGTGAGGACATGTTTAACATTATTTAAAAAATATACCCAAACTGTTCTCATAGTGACCATGACATTTTACATTCCAATCAGCAGTATATGAAAGCTTTAGTTCCTCCACAGACTCTCCAGCCCTTGGAATTATGAGTCTTTGTAATTTTAGAAATTAGAATTAATTTTTAATGTTATCCCATTGTAGTTCCAATTTTACACAAAATGGTGTTGAGCATCTTGGGGAAGTGTTTTTTTCAAATCATTCACCTGTTTTTAAAATCATACATCTTCATATTATGAAGCTACTACGGGATGTATTTTGTATACAAACCCTTTATTAAATATGTGCTTTGCAAATATCTTTTCTCAGTCTCCAGCTTGTTTGTTCATGCTATAAAAAGTGTTATTCAAAGAGCAGTAATCTAAAAATTTTGATGAAGTTCAATTTATAGTTTTTTTTCTTTTATGGAGGAATAGTTTTGTGTCCTAAGAAATTCTTGCTAAACTGAGGGTATAAAGATTTTATTTATTTTATAAATTGTACACATATTTGATAAAGGGTTTGTATACAAAATACATCCCATAGTAGTTTCATAATATGAAGGCATTTAATTTTAAAAACAGGTGCATGATTTGAAAAAAAACACTTCCCCAAGATGCTCAACACCATTTTATGTAAAATTGAAACTATAATGGGATAATATTAAAAACTAATTCTCATTGCTAAAATTACAAAGACTCATAATTCCAAGTGCAAGAGAAGTTAAGGAGGAACTAAAGTTTTTTCATATGCTGCTGAAATTTTACTGTGTTAAGTTGTACAGTTATTTGGTTCATTTTGAGGTAAGTTTGTGTATTGTCTGAGGAAAGGTCAAAGTTCACATTATTTGTGTTATATGAATCATTTAGTTATTCATGTTATATGAATGACTAAATTTTCTAGTACTACATGCTAAAAAAAAACCTGTCCTTTTCCTCTTTTAATCACTTTTCACCTTTCTCTTTCTCTCCTTCCTTTGGAACTCTAATAACATGCATATATCACTATTTATAGCCTGGTCTTATACTACCAGCTCTCTCTCCCTCTTTTTAAGTTCTCCTTTCCCTTTGGATTTCAGTTTGGAAAATTTCTATTGACTGTCTTTCAGTTTACTGACTCCTTTCTTAACTATTCCTGTCTACCGATCAGACTGTCAGAGAAATTCTTCACTTCCAATATTTCCTTTTTACTTCTAGAATTTATATTTGATTCTTTCCCATAGTTTTCCTCTGTCTACTGAGACTCTCCATCTTTTCTTGCAATTTATCGTTTTTCTTTTCTCTGTGAGAGTCTTTAACATGTTAATCATAGATATTTTAAAGTCTTTGATTCTTTCAATAACTGGGACATCTCTCTATCTAGTTCTGTTGATTGCTTGATCTTGACAATGAGTTGTTTTTTATTTTCCTTGTTTTGTTGAATATCTTGTAATTTTAATTAAAGGTCAGGCAGTGTTCATAGAACACTGTTTTTTTTTAAAAATTGCTATTTTTAGTTATACATGACAGCAGAATGTATTTTGACATATCATATATACATGAAGTATAACTTGTGGTTAAACATGATGTGGAGTTACACTAGTTGTGTTTTCATATATGAACATAAGAAAGTTATGTCTGGTTCATTCTAAAGTCTTTCCCATTCTTATCCTCCCTCCCTTCATCTGTTAAATCTGGTGAACCTCCATTCTTCTCCTACCCTACCCACCTATTGTAAGCATCTGCATATCAGAAAGAACATTTGGCCTTTGGTATTTTGAAATTGGCTTATTTCACTTAGCAGGATAGCCTTGGTTCCATCCATTTCTTGGTAAATGCCATAATTTCATTCTTCTTTCTGGCTGAAATATTCCATTGTGTGTAAGTGCCACATTTTCTTTTCTATTCATCTATTGAAAGGCACCTAGGTTGGTTCTATAGCTTAACTATTGTGAATTGAGCTGCTATAAACATTGATGTGGAAGCATCAATGCTGATTTTAAGGGTATATACTGAGGAGTGGGATAACTGGGTCAAATGGTGGTTCCATTTCAAGTTTTCCAAAATGCTTTCCAGAGTGGCTGCACCAATTTGCATTCTCACCAGCAGTGTATGAGTGTACCTTTTCTCTCACAACCTCACCAACATTTATTGTTACTTGAATTCTTAATAATTGCCATTCTGACTATAATGAAATGGAATCTCGGTGTAGTTTTAATTTACATTTCTTTAATTGCTAGAGATGTTGAACATTTTTTCATATATTTGTTGACCTATCCTATTACTTCTTCTATGAAGTATCTGTTCAGTGCCTTTGCTCATTTATTGATTGGGTTATTTGTTTTCTTGGTGTTCAGTTTTTTGAGTTCTTCATATATCCTGGAGATTAATGCTGTATATGAGGTGCAGGTGGCAAAGATTTTCTCCCATTCTCTAGAGTCCCTCTTCATAGAATACTGGTTAATAAATTAAATAATGAATATATCTCTCCTTCTGTAAGGCTGTTGACAGAGGCTGAGTCAATCTTGTTGGTTTTTGGCAATGTTATTTGTTAGTAGTGAGTTTGGGTGGGGTTGTGCTTCTAATTTCTGTAGTTAACTGAAGTGTACAAGACTTCAGATTTCTCCAGTGAGTTGCCGTATGCTGAGTTTTGTTTGGTATAACAAACTGTCAATGTTCTACTCCATCCTCAGCTTCCAGATGATCTTCCACACCTGCTCCACACCTGCTTCCAGATGATCTTCCACACCTGCTCCGCAGATGTGCTCTTTCTCTGTGTTTGTACTATCTCTTAGCAGTAGACTGCTCTTGGTCATTGCTCAGTGCAAAGCTGTGAAGATGATTTCTCAGTTCTTCTGGTTAACCTCAGTCTTAGGCCTTTTATATCTGGGCCTTGGGGCTGAGCTTTGTCAGTTTCCTGCTCTTTATAGTGGTCAATCTCTGCCTTGTATCTGTGGGGTATCTTGGGTGAGAGAGAGTTTCCTGCCCCTCTCTCAGTGAGAGCAGACTTCCTGTTTGTGTCAGTGCAGGATTCTGGACCTGAGAGTTTCTTGTTCTTCCTTGGGACAGATGGCAGGCTATTGCTTCTGTCCTTTTCCAAGGATCAAAGGATCTTTGCTCTGACATGGGAATTAGGGAGGTTTTCTGCTCCTTGTCCAGTGGTTGAAACCTGTGGATTACTTTGAAATAAAATTATGAAAAATTGATAGAATTTCTTGCCTGTGTCCCACTAAAGGAAGCATTCTCCAGTCCCTGACCTTGCCTTTACTCTTTCTCATGAGCACCCATTGCAGACAGGTGGAAAAAAAGCTAGAGAGAGAGAGAGAGAGAGAGAGAGAGAGAGAGTTTGAATTCATACTTCTGAGGTTCCCAGGGATTCTACATTGCCTTGCTAGCCCACACTTGTCCTTTAAAAACTCATTTAAAGTTTAGCTGTTTTCTCATGTCTGCATTTATGATGGCCACCTCTTCCTACTATGCCCTGCCAGAAGTGACAGTGTATGTGTCCTGTTTCCTCTTGGAGAGGCATATCACTATTTGCAAATTAGTTCCCCTGGTTGCCTTGAGGCCTTGCTTTCTGAAGGGCTCAATACAAGTTATGATTTTGTTGATTATGTAGCTTTTTCTTGTTGTTAGGATGAGACTGATATTCTTGGTGCCTTTCTACAGTCTAAGTGGATGCCAAACTGTGTTGCATCATTTTAAGAGTCACTGATGTAAGTTTTGGTGCAAATAAATTTGCCAGTCAGAAATGAATAAAAGCTGAACCAAAAGAAAGCAGAAAACTATAATCCAAAACTTAGTAGGAAAACAGAGAGGATTAAAATGTTATTCTTTTCTTGGGTTGGCTATATTTGACTTTCCTTTTTTTCCTTCTTTTTTCTTATATATACATTTTCTTTCTTTTTTGGTTTTTTTTTTTGAGGGCTGTGTGGTTACGAGGATTGGGCTCAGGGCACTTGCTTGGCCACTGAGCCACATCCCCAGCCCTATTTTGTATTTTATTTAGAGACAGAATCTCACTGAGTTGCTTAGTGCCTTGCTTTTTGCTGAGGCTGGCTCTGAACTCACAATCCTCCTGCCTCAGCCTCCCCAACTGCTGGGATTACAGGCATATGCCATTGCGCCTGGCAATTTTTTTCATATTTTTAATTGGTGAATTATAGTTGTGCATAATGGTGTGATTTGTTGTTACAATCACATATTATAGCAATACATTTTGGCCAATCATTCCCAGTCTTTTTTTTTTTTCCCTCCCAGGCAATACAGGCCTCAGTGGCAGGAATTGAACAATATAGAATATCTTAATGTGAGGTCTGGGGTGAGGGACAGAGGAAGACTTGCTTCTGCCTGACAGAATTGCCTTCAGGAGAGGGAAATGAAAAAGACAAAGAGACAGCAGAACAGGTATCCTGGAGAAGTGCCCAGAAGAGGAGTGTGAAATAAAGGATTAGAAAGAGGACTACTGAGGTCTGTGGAACTAAGGAGTGTATCACTAATTCCGACAGAGCCTCCTGGTTCCCTGCCATCTCAGGAGTGGTTCCCTCGACTTCCAGCTTGGATGTATTTAACCTTTGATGTTACTGTTACTCCAGTGGTGGTCTTGGTGAATGGAAATGACAACCCCCAAAAACAGTGGCCTGGGAAGAGGGAGGGAGGAAGCAGGTGAAGCACTGATAACATCGATCCTTTCCTAATACATCCTTTCCCAGTGACAGTGCAATGGACTCTCTATTCTTGTCCTATAATAACTCTGCCCAGTTAAAATAAATTTCAGATTCTTATAACATGTTTTCTGAATGCCCCAACTGATATGTTCTGCTAAAATCTTCAATGGTCAGTTAATCTCCCAGTGTGCAACCTATATAAACCCATATCTCCTCTGTGATTGGGGCCATTTTCTACCCAGAAAGTGAGCCCATCCGATGCCTGACGGATTGACTCCACTGCTGAATAAAAGGCATAGCTGATCCATGAAGTCTGCCTCTGTCCCAGTAATTTATACTTTCATATGATGCCAGAACTATTTTGGTTACTTTTGTATACACTTGGGTTCAATGGCATCAGCATCTGCTCAGAGCAGAATCAGGGGCCCCAGCTCAGACCTGATGAATCTGAATTTGCATTTTAACAAGATTGATAAGAGTGATCCATACGCACTTGAATGGTTGAGAAGCAATGTTTTACATAATCATGGTTTCAATTTTTTTTTGTAGCCAACTCTACTTTAAGTAATGAGATTAAAATTTTCCTATCAAAATATTGTGAAGATAACTCTAAGGATACCCTGAGGTACAAGGCACAAAATTAATGAATTTAAATGCATTTTATAGCTAAATTATTCAACTTAGTTTAATTGAACAATTACCATGGTTATGAATATTTAAAGCTTTTTTTTTTTTTTAATTTCCTCCTTGAGCTTTGTGTTCCTAGCATTCTAAAACCTTCACTCTTCTAGCAGTGATTTTCCTGGTGTTTCCTCTTAAAAGGATTTCTAGACCTGTGGTTAGGATTTGAATGTCTGGCCAACTCCCCAACCCCCAATGCACGTGTTGAAACCCCAAGTGATGATATTAAGAGGTGAGGGTCTTCATGAGGTGATTAGATAATTGGGTGGAGCTGTCACGAATGGAATTCATGCCTTTAAAAAGAAGCCTGGGGCATTCTTTTTGTACTGTGGATTCAACTCAGGGGCACTTGGCCACTGAACCACATCCCCGGCCCTATTTTGTATTTTATTTAGAAACAGAGTCTCACTGAATTGCTTAGTGCCTTGCTATTGCTGAGGCTGGCTTTGAACTCGTGAACCTCCTGCCTCAGCCTCCTGAGCTGCTGAGATTATAGGCCTGTGCCACCTCACCTGCAGCCTGAGGAAATTCTAAGGGAAATTACCCACAATGCAGCAGGCTCCCTGCGATGAGAAACCTAGAATATCTTACCAAAAGCAAAGGCGGCTCAGGTTGTCTTCCTCAGCTGCTCAAAAATTCTCGGCATTAATGGATCTCTTTAATATTCTCACATTGTATACTTTAAAAGGTTTATTGTCTTGAGTTTTCACCTGCTAGGAAACCATTAATTGCAAAGGAAATCAATCTAGGATTTTTTAAAGTGCTACGTGGGGACTGAAATGGAGCAAATTATATTCTATGCACATATGATTATGTCAAAATGAAACCCACTATAATGTATAATTAGGATGCACTAATAAAAACGTTTTTTAAAAAGTGCTAAAAAATAAAAAAATAAGACTGAGGGAACTTGTGTGCTTTACCTACTGTGTGAGTACATAGCAAGGACTGTCTATGCACTAGGAAAAGACCCCCTCACCAAACACTGAAGCTTTTGGCACCTTTATCTCCAGAACCATGAGAAATAAGTGTTTGTTGTTTATAAGCCACTCACTCTGTGGTATTTTTTATAGCAATCCAAACAGACTAAGACACCTATGCAGTCTGCCTCCTGAGGCAGGTCTCCCTCTCTCCATCTTGGTGTCTGCTCAAAAAACAGGTTCTTGAATGAAGCTGCTTTTCATGCTTTTAAACCAAGCCCACAGGGTCCTAGCAAGAGAACCCCTTCTTCTATCCAGGTTCTTGCCAAGAGCCCTCAAGTTTTTAATCTTCCTAACTTTAAGCATTATGTGTTGGAATGATGGGAGGGGGCTGCTCAAAGGATAGTTTTCTCAACTTTTGGTGAAGGTTAATTTTACATCTATCCCAATTCTTAAGCTATTCTCTTTCCTTTGGTTCCATAAAAGTGCTGGCCACAAGGTAGGATTAGCTAGCCTCTGCTTTCCTTTTCCTTTTAGACTCAGGTCTTCTAAACACATTCCTCTTCCCCATTTAGCAAGACACAGGAAGTCAAGTTTTCTGGAAATATCATTAAATTGTTTTAAAGTATCTTGTTGACTTTGTGACCATCACATATGTGTTCCAAGCAAATAACCAGAGAAGGGCACGAGGTCATGCTTTTCGTTTGTGTGTTTGGTAAAGACTTGTCTCCTGGCCAATGACTTCTGCTTTAATCTCAGAGGTCACCTTGATCTACAGGGGAGACTGGTCATTGGGCCTTTAAGTTGGGCAGATTCCTGCAGCAGAGCAATCAGGGTTAGGTTTGCTGTGGATAGAGAACTAAATGCAGATGCTGGGCCAACAGGGAGCCACAGGTTAGCTCTGTGACCAGGGATCCTAGGTCGGAGAATGAGCTAAAATTATGAAGAGGTTCTACCATAGTTGAGCTCTCCATTGCTTTTATTGCCAAAATCATGTTTATGGGAAAAAAAATGCAGAAACAGAAGGAAGGGTGACCAGACCTCTATGCACTTAACCATACTCAATCTCAACAATTCAAGAAGTCACTCCTTTGGGGGTGAAAGGATTTAGTTACAGGGAGGAATTATCTTCTAATAGTTTCCAGGAGACAGTTTTGTTTCATGTGCCCAGGCAGAAATGGTTGGGAAGGAAAAATGATGTTCCTCCTAATAATTCTTTTGTATGCATGTGTGAGGGTATCATTTGCTAATTGTTATATATTATTACATATTGTGACAATCGTGTTCTATTTGTTGCTTTATCTATCTCCTCAACTCCTGCTAGTAATGCCCTTGTGCTATAGATGGTAATAGGGAAGCTAAGAAAGGGAGAGTTCATGTGTGTTGAAGCTCACATAAAGGAGAAGGGCAGGAGCTGCTTACAGATTTTAAAGAATGGGTGGAATTATTCCAGGAAAAGAAAGGTCACTGAGGACATATAACAGCCCAGGCTGCAGCCAGCAGATATCCAGCTGCTGGAGAAGCTGGCTGTAGTGTTCTTCATTAGATCTCTGCATTGCCTCGCAACAACAAGCAATCAAAGGCACTCACAGGACCGGGCAGCAACTTCTGCAGTGACGCACCCTGCCGGTCCCCTCACCAGAGGAGGTTGATGCAGGCGCCATTGGTGTGCAGCAGTCTCTGGCCCCTCTCTCTGTCCTTGTCATCTTTGACTCCTGCTGCAGTGCTGATTTGGAAACTCATAACAACTGGCCCGGCTCCCCACAAATGCTCAGCCCAGGAGTTGGAGTTGACAGCTAATTGTGGGCGCTGATTGCTCTGCTGACAGTGCTTCATGGCTATTTCAGTTTTTCTTGAGAGTTCCTTAATTAGAGGAAATGACACTGTGTGCTGTCCAATCAGCCTCTTGTCAGATATTATTACATTGGTAGGAGAATCGGGCAACATTTGGTGTGCTCTTGGCAAGCTCTTACGAGGTTCACAGCCTCCAGAGATCTGCTTGGCAGAGCAGTGGTCCCCAGTCAGCAAGGAGGAGGTTTGCCCCTGGCTTAAAGAAAGAGTGTTCCACATTCCCACGTGGGCTCAAAGTACCCAGGACTCCCTGGGGCCTCCTGTTCAGGCAGCAGGGTCCCCCGGAAACCTCATGCCTCACGGTGGCCACTGCCCTGATGGAAGGTTAACTTTCCCCTTTCTAAAATGAAATATTACAGGATCCTTCAGCATTTGCTTTTGTGGTTAACATGGATGGAGAGATTCTTCTATTTTTTCCATGGAGGAAACATAGATATGACCCGAGGATGGCTCCTCCTACTTGGTGAAGCTCTAGAGGTGGTTTCATATGGTGAGATCTCACGCCATTGCTTCCACTAACAGGAAGACACTCTTAAGTTAGAAACCATTTAGAGTTGTAAGTTTGAAGAGTTTTACAACTCTGAAATCCAGAGAGTATCTTTTACTAGTTGTTTCACAGGTAGCAGGCCCTTCTGGGGCTGCTTTTTTGAATGCTTTATTTTGGAATAGCACATACAAACTTCATGTATTTATCCTCATCTAAACATCTAGGTATGAATGCTTTAAAAATTAGATTATTTGTCAAAGACTGTTGATCCCTCTGGTTTCTTATTTGTGGGATTAATTTATACCATCAAAGGTTTATTGATCTTGCTGGGGTGCCCTGGGGTTAACTGTACCCTGTTCGCAAGGAACTTACATTCTAATTAGGAGGTTAGTAGTCTTAACTGGTCTCTCATGACCCAGGTATCTAAGAGGTTTCGTGTTTTTTCTCCTGGAGTTCTCAATGATAGAGAACAAAGACTAAACAATTGGTCCAGAGTTGGAAAGATTAAGAACAAGGATACTGAGAATTCTGTTCCTTATTTATTTATTTATTTTTGACTGGGGTCTTAACAATTCTTGAGCTCAAGGGATCCTCCTGCCTCAGCCTTTCAAATAACTTGGACTACAGGTATATAAGACGTGTTTATGCTTACTTTTTGGTTTGTTACATGGTGTGCTAGGGATTGAACCCAGGGCCATGTGCATGATAAGCATCTATCATTGAACTACATTCTAGCAGATATTGAGGACTCTATGGCAAGATCACAGTGTTCTAGGTTACACAGGGAGAGCAAGGTGTATGTGTGTGTGTGTGTGTGTGTGTGTGTAAGTGGTGGGGAGGGTTAGTCATAAAGATGGATGCAGTGATAATGGCCATGGTGGGTAGGTAGAAGCTAAAGAAGGACTCCATGATGTCAACGAATGGAGAGTGGGCAAGAGAGAGAAGCAATGTGTATTGTCTGTGTTTTCTGTGGGTCTGTCTTTGGCTCCCCAGCTGAAGGATAAAAAAGGGCCAGACATGACATTTCTTTTTTTTGTTGTTGTTCTAATTAGTTATACATGATAGTAGAATGCATTTTGAAATATCATACATAAATGGAGTATAACTTCTTGTTGTACATGTTGCAGAATCACACTGGTCTTGTAATTACACTGGTCTTGATTACAAGGCTCATGTGTTGACCTTAGGTGCATAGGGTAATAATGTACAGTTCATTCTACTCTCCCTCCTACCCTCTCACTCCCTCCCCTTCCTTCACTCCCCTCTGCCTAATGCAAAGTACCTCTATTTTTCCCTAGCTGTCCTGTCCCTTCTCATTGTGAATTAGCATCTGCATATCAGGGAAAACGTTCAGCCTTTGTTTTTTGGGGGGATTGGCTTATTTCACTTAGCATGATATTCTCCAGCTCCATCCATTTACCTGCAAATGCCATAATTTCATTCTTATTTAGGGCTATTATTCTACTGTATATATATACTACATTTTCTTTATCCATTCATCTGTTGAAGGGCATCTAGGCTGGTTCCATAGTTTGGTTATTATGAATTGAGCTGCTATAAACCTTGATGTGGTTGTGTCATTTCTTTCTTTCTTTTTTTAAATCTCTTTCATCTCTTGGTTCAGTTAGATTCTCAAGTGTGTGCTTCCAAAGTATTTCCTGAAGAAATTCAGCTCATTCATGGGATTTATGAAAATCATTTGGTTATAGTGATCAAATTTCTCAAATATAGAAATGATTGAGATGTTCACTGGTTCATGTATATGGTGTCTCCAGAGCAGTTCCTGATATGATCTTAAGATGATAAAAACACAACCAAACACACCACAGTGAAGAATATGAAGTGCCCATCAAATAATAATTATTTTACTCTTGGATCTAGAATGTTCTCCAAAGGCTCATGTGTTGAAGACTTGGTCCCCATTGCTCAGGATTGTTCAGAGGTAGAAATTTAGGAAAGTGATTGGATCATGAGGACTCAGACCTCATCAATGTATTAATTCACTGATGAATTCATAACTGAGTGGACTATTGAGAGGTGGTGGAAACTCAAATTGAAGGGGGTGAGATCTTGGGACATGCCCTTGGGGACTATATCTTGTGTAGCCCCAATCTTCCATCTTCTCTCTCTCTCTCTCTCTCTCTCTCTCTCTCCTTCCTGGCTGCCACGAGGTGAGAAGCTTTGCAGTATCATGCCCTTCTGCCTTGATGTTTCTTTCGCCACATGCCTAACAGCAATGGAGTCAACTGACCATGGACTAGAACCTCAAAATTGTGAGCCAACACAAATCTTTCTTCCTCTAAGTTCTTTTCCTTGGGTATTATGGCACAGCAATGGGAAACTGACTTATAAAACTTTCAAGTGAAGGGAAATTATTATCTCTAGAGAGACAGTCTAGGGAGACCTCAGAAGGTTCCACATGGTGAATATGATTTTGCCTTACCAGGGAAACTGAAAATGCTGTTCCCTTGTATAAGCCGTAGGTTCTCCTTCTACTTTCCTGGTCTTTCAGGCTAAGTGCATTTGAAGGCTCAATTGAGCAACTTCAGCTTCTTTCTGATCCCATTACTATCTTCCTGCTCAGCATCAAGTTTTTCTTGTGTTTGTATTTAACCAACGTCACCCTCATGAAGGACTTCCACTGTAGAAGTCATGGTGAAAACTAGAGAATAAAATTTGAATTAAAAAATTGAATGAAAAACAACTACAACATTATGATGTCATAATTATTCTACATTCTTATGTATTTAGTGATTCCCTTGCTGATCACCGGGCACCACACACCCTGAGTCCTTCGAGGTAGTGTCTCATATTCATTTGGTCGCCCAAGTGCTAGGAACACGTGAGCATTAAACCCTGTGCACCTGAAGTGAGTGTGTCCTATGTCCAGTTTGTACTGAAGCAGTGGTGACTGTTTCCATTGCATATTTTCTCAGGTAGCATTTTAAAATTTCTTAAACTGTACTCCAGACACGACAGACCTGACCAGAATCATGTGGTTACCATGGCATCCAAAGACAGTCTTTAGGAACTCATCGACTTCTCCAGACAGAAAAAATGGTAAACTACTCTGATGGAACATTCTCTGCCTTATATGCTGAGAATAGAAATGATATTTATCTGAAGCAGGAAATCTGATTTTCAAAACTTCTCTCAAGCGTAATCTTTTATAAGATATTTGCCAAAAACCGCTCAATGGCTTATACACCCTAGCACTGCTTGCTAGCAGCTTTTCTTTCGTCTCTGATTTGGAAGCTTCTGATGGAATAAAATAGAAATGTGTACGACCCTCGCTAGGAAATCCCTTTCAATTTCAGAGTTGAAGTAATTGAAGCTTCTTGTTTATTCAGAGAGACTGAAGCAAGAATGGGCCTACCAGGAATAAAATGGCAGGTTTGCTTTCTTTCCAAGTGACCTCTCCCCTTCTGATACAGTCCTGTTTCTGTACTTTAAGTAAATTTTACTGTGTCTATTTGAGGTTTACAGCATGATGTCATAAGGTACACATAGGTAATGAAATGGTTACTATAGTGAAGCAGAGTAGTGCATCTATTATCGCAGTTACCTTTCTTTTTTTTTTGACAAGAGCATCAAAAATCTACTTATTCAACAAAATCCCTAATACAATACAGGTTTGGTTTTTTTTAACATCAGTGATCATTTTGCATATTATGTCTCTAAACTTGTTCATCCTACCTATATGCTGTTTTGTAATTGACCTACTTCTCATTCGCCCTATCCCGTGCCCCCAATCACATTCTCCATCTCTGGTATGATAGTGTGCGTGTACACACACACACACACACACACACACACACACACAGACACAGTCTCCTCACACGAGTGAGATCATGCCATATTTTTCTCTCTAGGGACACAGTTCTTTGATGTTAATCTAATTCTCATTAATTTCTAACTCCAAAGCAACAGAGCTTAGATCATTGAAAGGATTGCTTTTTATAAATTTTTATTGTCTGAAATTTCTGCCTCATGGAAAGACTTACCAGCTTTCGGCCTTGGAGTTCATAGGCGGACTGTTTAAAATCATTCATTTGTTTTGCTTGAACCACTTGGAAGGGTCAAAGCACTTTTATATTCATTGTTATTTGAGCTACAAAGGGGTAACAGACCCTCCTGAAGCAGGGAGACAGAACTTTAAAAAATATATATATATATATTTATAGTCTTTTTTCAAGTGAGGGATGGAGGATATACAGGGAAAGCAAAATTTTACCTTTTTTCTTTCAGAGTCCCCCCCCCACCCCCTTTTCTTCTGTCTGGCTCTGAGAATTAAATTGACATAAAAGAGATGAACAAGAAAAAATCATACAATTTTTTTTTTTGTACCGGGGTTTGAATTCAGGGGCATTCGACCACGGAGCCACATCCCCAGTCTATTTTGTATATTATTTAGAGACAGGGTCTCACTGAGTTGCCTAGTACCTTGCTTTTGCTGAGGCTGGCTTTGAACTTGCAATCCTCCTGCCTCAGCCTCCTGAGCGGCTGGGATTACAGGCATGCGCATTGCGCCTGGCTTATCATACAAATTTATTTAATGCAAGTTTTACATAATACAGGAAACTCAATAAGGTAATAAAAATCCAAAGAAGCCATTAAAGTCAATCACTCATACAGTCAATGGGGCAGAGAACAGAAACTGTGTAATGCAACGAGGCTGAAGGGCATGGGCTAGGCCAGTCCATGGGCAGAGAAGCCACAAGGAAGACCAGGGTCAGCTCGACACAATCCCTCTGTACGGATTTCCCTGGACTTCAGCTTCTTGTCCTTGATGATAAGAATGAGACTTTCTTTGTGGAATAGGGAGGACAGTTTCCCTGTGGGAATTTCATCTCCTACTTTTAAGAAACAGTATAAGGGTCAAAGTGATCTTTTTGCACCTGCTATTTTTTTTTAATGTTCCTTAATTTAAAATAGTCAATATCCCAGAGCCATATAATTTGAGCTGGCACATTTTTTACTCCTTGAAGGATCAAGAATGTCTCTTTTAAAATCCAGTTCTTACCAGGAGGCAGACCTTGAACTTGAACTTAATTTAGACTTGAGTAGGTTTAAGGCTTACAACATGATGTTATGGGATACAAATAGTAAAATGGTTACTATGGTGAACCCATTAGCATATCTATCATCTCACAGTTACCTTTTTTTAATAAACAAGAATATAAAAAATCTACTTATTCAACAAAATTCTTAATACAGTGCAATTTTACTAACTTCAGGGCTCATTTTATACAAGGTATCTCTAAACTTGTGCATCTTTACGTATCTCAAGTTGCCCATGATGGACAGTGTGAGGATGGGAAGGGGGAATTTGTAGCTTATTTTGGAATTATCTGGTTACTGGTCTGTCTCTCTGATTGACTTTAAGCTCCTTGTAGGCAGAGGTTATCTTGCTAACTCATTCATTGATGGACCCCCAGTTCCCAGAACAGTGCTTGGCACATAGTAGATGCTCAGCAAATAGTTTTGTTAAGAAATGGGAATAACAATAACACCAACATGTTCATCTCTGCCTGTCCTCCTATCATAATATATTCCAACTTCACAGAAAATGTTGATTATAAGAATTATAGCTAAAATAAATGGGCCAAAAATTGGGAATAAAGGGGGAAACATAAGCTGTCCATGTGTGAATGTCAAAATACTGGTTGGAGGGTACTGAACTAAGCTGTAGGAAAAAACCAAAGGAGAAACTGAAAATATAACTCCTGCCTTCAGAGAGCTCAAACTCCACTCAGAGAAACAGAACACCCACTACAGAAAGGCTGAGGAGAATACCATCCAACAGATTGGTTGGTTGACTCTGCTCTTTTGGAAACTCCAAGTTGGGAGGGGGGCTAAAAGGATCCATTGCAAAAATGCTTGGTCTCAGGGGGAGGAAGGAGTGGAAGAATGTTACTGTTATTTTCTTCATTTGGTTCTATAATTACCTGTACCTTTTCAAGTGTTTTTATGTAAGAAACTAAATTCAGCTACTAGTCCAGGGATGAATCATTCTAATTAACTGGAAGAGAAAGTGAACTTTGACAATGCTTCAATTGGCTCTTTTCTTTAAATAGTCAAGTAATTATTCTGTAATTTAGCATCACTAAACAATTACTTCCATCCTTATCTCAACCAGAGCTAATATTTTCTAAGTTTTTCAGGGCTATATTTTTCAAGATTCTGTCTTCAGACCACCTGCTTAGTTGGATTTAAGGGGTCCAGGGATCTTCTCTTCTTTTCCCCTTAATAAACATTTTATTTTAGAATAATTTATATTTACAGAAAAAATTACAAAGATGGTACAGAGAGTCCCTATATTTCCTTCATCTATTGTCCCCTAAGGATAACTTCTTATATAACCGTAATATATTTGTCCAAATTAATAAATAAAAATAGACACAATAATGTCAACCAAGCCACAGCCAATTTAGATTTCTTCAGTTTTTCTGCTGCTTCCTTTTCCTATTCAATCCAGGATATCACATGACATTTATTTATTTATTTTTAATACAAATCCTTTTTATTTATTTATTAATAGCTCAGTTGGTAGAATGCTTGCCTCACATGCACAAGTCCCTAAGTTCAATCCCCGGCACACACACAAAAAGATTGACCATCATATGACATTTAGTTGTCATATTGTCGTATCTCCTTAGTCTTCTTAGATCTCTGATACTTTCTTAGTTTTTCTTGAATCTGCATTTATAATAAGCTCTCCTGGTGCTTCTCAGACACTAAAATTCAACACCTATTGTTCTTCCAAAGCTAGGGATAGAGTCTAGACACAGCTCACTAGTGCTGAAAAGCATGTACAGAGAGACCTTCCCTTACCTGAGTGGCACTTAGCATACTCTATGCCTCAAGTTGAGCTCATGTCAATCAGGGATCTGGGGGGACATAGAAGGCACATTCTGTAGGATTCTGGAGAAAATCTAACAGATTTAACAAAGTATTTTTAACAGAGGTATAGTCAGGGTTAAGGGACCCTCTAAAGGTTGTTAAAGCAACCAGGAACTCTCTGCAGTAAAAAGCTTTTACTCTTTGGGAAGAGGCCAGGGGGGCAGAAGCCACCCAGCCAGGGCAGTTACCAGAGATGTGTAATTGCAGAACCAGCTATAGCCAAAACTTTGACAGAACCTGCTCTTGACCTCCTCTACCCTGGATCTCCTACCCTAAGAGAAACTGTACCTTATAGCTAAATCAATAAGTGCCCAGATGGAAGAAAAGAAGTACCATCTGAGATAGTCATAGAATTAATAATGAATTCTAACAATATAACATTCCTATACTACTTTGTAAGATTTAGATAAACTAGTACTTTTAATTTTTCTCTTTTATTACTTGGCCCTAATTTTTGAAAGAAGAGATGGTTACCTCTTTTGCAATATAGCTAAATAAATTTTGGGGATTAAAGAAAAAGATTCTGAACATCTTTGTTGTTGTTGCTGTTATATTTGTAAAGAAACAGCAACTTAGATAATGGAGAAGAGTTGATTTTAGGCATCCATGAGATTTATGGGAATCACTAAACTTTAGAACTGCACTTCCCTGGGGTTTATTCAATGAATAGTTTTTTTTTTCTTTTGCCCCTTTTTTAATGTTGGGGGTGAGTGGTGAGATTTCTTTTCCTCGTTTCAAACGAGTAGTGAGTAGTAGAAGTTAGAAAAGAGACTACTAGCTCTATTTTGCATCTTTTGACATTAAGCTTGACATTAAATATGTGAGGTTTGCCAAAACACAAGGCTTGAGGGGGGTTTGTCTTGTTCATGTATATTTTTCTCATAGATATGGGCTTTCTTTTGTATTTGCTCAGCCTCTACCAGGAAAAGAGCACTTCTACATTTATTTTTAAAAAATGGTTACATTTTGGCCTTGGCAGGAAATAGAATCTACCACAGAGGGTTTGAATGAAGAGAGTTTAACAAAGGGGACTTTTACAGACCTGTGAGTGGAGTCACTGTAATCAACAAAGTGAGTGCACGTGCATGCGTGTGTATGTTGGGGGGTCTGGCACTGGAAACCAGCAGCAATGGGAAACCATTGCCATCCCTGGTTCAAAGTGACAAAAGTAGTAGATATCAGTGTCCAGTGACATTTGTAATTATGGAGGAGGGCCACTTGGCAGAAACCATAGCTGTGGAGGGATGTGGCTATTGTCAGGCACTGTTGTGAAAGAGAGCAGGGAAAACATCACCCATCACCTCCTCCCACCCTTCCACCTGCAGCTGGTGCTTCTCATTTGTCAAACCCAAGAGAGGTCGGAAGGCACAGGAGTGTGTGGTACCTGGCAGGGGGAGGAGGAATTGGTGGGGGTATTATGAAGTTGGGATGTGCAGGGGCTCACAGAATGGGCCATTGCAACTGAACCTCCTAAATTATTGCTTTCAACATTAGCTTTGGAGAAAATGCAGTGTGGATGCATTAAATTAATGAGCAAATCCATCTTACTGTTTTGCAATCACTTACTTCCGAACCTATTCCAAAGCCTTAGTGCACAAGACCCTGTTTCCCTGAGTTGTGTTAGCTTCAAACTGTGGTGAGAAAGATATTGACCTTCACTAATGTGGAGGCTGAATTTGACCTTCAGGGGCCCTGAGGAGGGGGTCCAGCTTAGCTTGTTTCTCCAACTGGTGTTCTCAGAGTTAAAAGTGGCCCTCACAGCCTGTGTGCTCTTATTGTCTTAATGGGTTGTTTCTGTTGGAGCTAAATGTAATTACTAAATAATCATTTCCAGTTGTTCATTGATTATTTGTACATGAATTATTTAATGAA
Source organism: Marmota flaviventris (assembly GCF_047511675.1). NCBI lineage: Eukaryota > Metazoa > Chordata > Mammalia > Rodentia > Sciuridae > Marmota > Marmota flaviventris. The sequence continues at coordinate 35,076,923 of NC_092512.1, forward strand.
AAGAGACCCAAATTGACCCAGCTGTAGAAAGCCCATTTCTGGGAAAAACATTCACTCTATCCCATTTCCCTGTTACAGGTTATTTGAAAACGAAAGCAAAGCAACAAAACAATCTTAAATGTTTCTGGCATCTTTAACCAAACCTGGTCCCAGGAACATTTAAGAATTTCTGCTGTGAGGCACAGAGGAAGAAAGCTGGAAACGAGACTGGCTGCTAAACGGGGCTAGGTTTTCTTTAGCTGAGGTTTCAGAGAGTGGCAAATGTCAGCGCCCTGAAGATTGCATTCCTGGGAGAAAATGAGCAAATCCATCTTACTGTTCATGTTCATGTTCGATTTTCCTTTTCCTGATGGATTCCCTCTGACATACGTTGCATCAAATCTTTAAACAATGCAGTGAAGACTCCTCAGCCTCTTTTTTGCTATACTGTTTTTAATCTTAAACAGCCCAGCTTTTCCTTTGAATAGTTCCTTTATTTTTTATTTATTATTATTATTATTTTTTATTAGCTACACATTTCTTTGAATATTTCTGATGGATTCTTGGGCAAAGTTATCTTCATCTAAAGGGCTCCAGAAAAATAAAATAGAATCATGCTTTTAAATGATATTATTTTTAATTAATTAATTTATGTTCATTAATTGATTATATTGCTTTTAGGCTTCACGGTTTCTCTTGTTCATGAGCTTGGAAAATGTCTGGCTTGGCTCTGTCTTCAGTAAGAAGGTAAAAATGGTCCATTGGCTTAAGGGAAGTTCAGGGTCTCTGATGTTTAGAGCTTACATGAGTTTAAGTGAAAATTTGAACAAAGCTAAAAAGTAAAAAGAAATCTTGACTATCATGACTTATTAAAGAATGTTCATGGCTTTGAGTAGTTAGCATCACTAGCTACCCACAGTTTCTTACACTAGCAGAGATCAAGATTCTTGCTCTTGTTGGTCTGAGCTGTGCAAGATGTCAGAGCAGGTAGGTGGTAGTCTACCCAGTGCCATGCTAGCTTGCTTTAACCTGAGAACCTGAATCCCCTGATGATTTACATAGCTCCTATGTAAATGTTGCCTTCCACATTCTTTCAAGGTCAGCTGGTTACCTCGGTTGACTGTTTTAGTTCCTCACAGTAGTAGATCCATTTTCTTTTGCACTGCTACCTCCCTAGGCAGAGACCTTCCCTGTGGCCTGAGTTATTGAGATAATCTCCAGCAAGCCTCCCTGTTCATAATGTTCTCTTGCTCTTGCCACAAACAGGCTTCCTGGACAAGTTCACTTATCAACTGCCTCTTCTTAAAACCTCTCAGTCAGTTCTTACCTACAGGGTGAAATCTCTGTCAGTATCCAGTGAAGAAATTATTGTGAGCAACCACTGTGGGTACACAGCTACATCCACTTGCCTATTCACCTTGTGACCTTGATTAGTTGGCAATTTCCTGAATGGCAGGAGTTATACTTTGTGTATAAGGGCAGAGTGACCAAACTGACTTTTTTTTTTTTAAATCAGTGTTCTTATTACTTATTTTTGGTTGAGAATAATTCTTTAAAGCATACAACTTTGAAAATCGAAAATATAGTTCCCTCCAGAAATATATATGGGGCTTCTAATATTTAAGAAACTTCCCATTTAGAATTCATAGATTATAAAAGCAAGAGTCTCATTACTCCATTCTTCTGCTCAAGGCACAGTTTAGTAACAGACACTGTGCCAAATCCTTGGCACACCAAGATGTGTTAAATCTTGCCAAACAAAGCCTATCAGGAACACAAAATAGTCAGGAAACGTAAGTTAATAATAGCTTCTTGCAGCAAGGAAGAGTAGACATCATGGAGAGCTGTTGGGGTATTTCAGCAGGTGGAAGCAGAGAAGAACGTCTGTAGAGTATGGGAGGAGAGTCACAGGATGCTCTTGTGAGAGTGGTTAGAATTTGTGAACTAGGAAGTTGCTTGGTGATCCATGGTCTTATCTTTAGAACATGTGACTGTGTGGCATTATCATTAGATTGTCTGTGATCTTATTTAGAACAAGTGGTTCTGAGGGAGCTCATGTTGAAAGCCTGAATTCAGTTCATTGTGCATTTTGTGGTTTGGTACAGTCTTTCAATGTTGTGATTCATGATACTGTTTTGCAAGTTGAGGTTTCTGTTTTAATTTTCAGATCCCCTTTCACATGCTAGTTATCCACTGAGCTGGCTTTCCTTTTTTTTCAGAATAATAATGACACAGTTCTTGTCCTCAAGAGGTTCCTCGCCTATGCTATTAGAATCTGATGTGTACCATAATGGAGATGTAAATAAATCAGAAGGATTTCAGAATAAGCAGCTAAATTTTTTAAAAGTACCATTTTGTTGAAATCCTAACATGTTAGTCATCACCATCAAATGGATTAATCCACTGAGGTCACAGTCCTCATTATATGATCATTGCTTAAAACCCCCAGCTCTGAACCTTGTGGCACTGGGACCATGCTTTCAACACAGGAGCTTTGGGGGAGACATTCCAGGTCCAAACCCTAACACTTACCATACACAGGCCCTACATACATTATAGGCAAATAACACACACTGTTTTGTTTAATTCCCAACAATTGAATGAAATAAGTGTTGCTTTTCTCATCTTCATTTTAAAGTAAAGAAACTGAGATGCTACTGTGGAATGAGATTGATCAAATTATATTATGTGCATGTATAATGGATTTCACAATTACATAGGATTATATTGCACCAATAAAAATTTAAAAAGAAACTGAAATGCAAAAATTGTTTAAATAACCGTTCAAGGTCATCCAACTAAGAGATGATAAGGTATAGGGCTTTGTTAGAACAAAAACATTTGCTGGGTATTACTCTTGGGCTTTCTATAATCTTCAAAATACACCTTTGAAGTAAATACTACTTCTTTATCCTATTTCATCATTGAAGAAACTGAGACATGGGGATATGGAGTTACTATGATCCCAAAGTTGGTGGCCACATTGGAGAGGCAGGATTCTGACCCAGGCAGTAAGGCCAGGGTCACACATGTCACCACTACCTTTGGGGCCTCTCTCTAGCCTTTGTCATCAGACTTTTACTCCCGTGTCCTTAACTACAGTGCTAGGTTGGCTCATATATAGAGGAGAAATTTCACAGAAGGGCTGACAGGTGGGCTGATGTTTGGCAAATAAATAGGATATTTCTGGATAGATCATGGGGAGAAGGTTCTGGCTTTCATTCAGGAGCAGTCGCCCCTGAGGAGCCCTGGGAAAAGGAATGGCTTTTCCGAGTCAGGGAGTGTTGAGGTTTGAGGTACTCTGAATTTATAAGATGGGAGAGTGGTAGGTGGCAGCCAGTGGAGCTAGACAGGTATTGGGACCCGATCGTGACTTCACACTCACCTCTCATGTTCTCCACAATAGCACACTTGACTTTCAATGATCATTCTGATCACAATGTATCTCCAAAGGAAAGGGAACACCACAGATATTCCTGAGGAAGGCAGAGAAGTTCTGGGCATGTGTTAAACAAAAGAAGCTTTAGGAAGGAAATGCTACCTGGCCATATTCTAAGGTAATTGTTTTGAAGAGTCCAACACTGAGTTTAATGTCTGTGTCCTTGCTAGTTAAAGAAAAAACACATTACTACTTTTAATCAATCCAGAGTCTGGAAGAACAGCTTTCATTTATGGACTACTGGAAAGTGACCTGTATGTGATCTTCACATAAATCTAAGGTAGATACTATTCAAATCCCAGTTGTTTAGATGAGGAAATGGACTCAGAAACTCAAGAGACTTTGTCAAGTCACAGAGCCAAGACTTCAAGCCAGTTTGATTCTAGTCCTTGTTCTGCCATATTGCCTCAAGAAGTCTGTGATCTTTTGGCTTGTGAAAGTACGAAATGTCCCCCAAAACAATAGTGCTCACATGCCATGGTGAGGCAATAGTATGGAGGGGTGGTAGCAGCAGTGGGAACAGGAGGAGGGAGCTTATCAGAGCTGGCTCACCCCTCTCCCATTCTGGCAGACCCGTCACTCTCTGAATGCTTCCCATCATTGGAACTTTTTGGCTTAAAATAGTGTCATTTGCCTAGCAAGTGAAAATCTAAAAATCTAGGGACTGAAATTCATGATCCTCCTTGGGCAATGAAGCTCCTCTTAGGTTTGCTGGGCCATGGGTTCATTCAATACTTCACAGATATATTTATGGTATCCTTTTCTGTGACCAACTTAATGGTTTGCTTATTTAACTAATGACAGGCACCCTCATTAGGAAATTTTTGTTGAAGAGATGACCTTTGTTAATATGGAGTATGGCATTCCAAATGTCTGCAGCAATCAAAAAGTAATGGCATCAGGTAATGGTCCCTGGATTGTACATGCTGAAAATGAAGGGGATGATTTCTTATCATTCTTTTTTGGATAGGGTGAACTTGTGTATTAATTGATTAACCTAAAACTGACTTGTCACTTTGGCCTTATGATTCTCTGTCACCAGTGGTAGGTAGAGTGGCTAAGAAGAGTCTGAACTATGGAGTTACTCCATATTGGCTTATCTTGGGCAAGTTAGTTAAATTTCTGCATCTAAGCTCCTTCGTTTCTAAAATGGGAATAATATGGGTTCTTAACTGATAGAGTCATTCTGAAGTCTAGGCAAGAACATTCTTGAAAATCAGTCAGCACATTTCAGTACAGAGTAAGAGTACAGTAAATGATAAGAATAGTAAAATAGTAAGCCATGTGCAGGCCTGGGTGGGGACATGGGGGACTTTCATATGGACAATGATAGGACTGTCACCTCTGGTCATAAGAAATTGTGCAGTACAATGACCTGTTCCAGGAACTCCTCTGAGTGCTTTGCATGTGTTAATTCTTTAATCCTCACATCTACCTATTATTATTCCTGTTGATGATTAAGACACAAAGATGTTTGTGTCTTTGCTTAAGTTTAGCCGATTGGCTTGTGGCAAGGCTGGGATGTTTGCCATTCATATTATTATGGTGTGGACTGGTGTGGTTGACCTATTTCCTGTCAGTCACAGAGTGAAAGAAAATCTCCTAATAGTGTGATTTCCTTTATTAACCCATAATGCATTGGTGGTCCTTACACATTTTAATACTTCTTAGAAGCGTTAGTATTTTTAGCCTTTATGAAATAATCCATATAATTTTAGTTTTTAAATAATAGATGTCCATAAATTAATTCGATCTCAGGAAAAGGTTCTAGACTTTTACTTATCAGAATTCACCTATATGTGATTAGGGAAGAGGGGTGGAAGGAGGAGGTGGCCAGGGGGAGTAAGAATGAGCTCACTGGACATTTGACTACTACCAGCAATTCTCTCTGCTGTTCAGCCTGCTCCAGTGAAGGACAGGTCCTCAGCCACACTTTTTGCTCAGATGGCTTCAGTTCTTGTGTGACTTTTGTAACGTGAGCATCTTGCTTCCTGGAACTTTGATAATGTACTTTTCATAAGACTTGGCCCATAAAGGCAGCCAGCTACTTCAGCTGGTCCTCAACCCAGGACAAAGGATCCACTCCAACGCCAGAGCAGGCAAGAGTCATGGCAAATACCCATAAGACACCTTCCGGAAGGATTTTAGAGAGGACTGTCCTCTTTGAGGGATCTCTTTCCCAATGGGTGGTGGTTAGTGACCTTCTGAAGTAGTTTAGGAACCCTCAGGACTCCTGCCTAGGCCACAGACAACCCACTGAGACCACCAGCAGATTAATTCCCCTTTTCTCTCTTTTACTCGCTACTCAGATCCCCCTCTTTTCCTAGGCAGGCCGTTTGTATCTTCTGTTTTAATGAACTCTATTGCCTCTTTCTTCAGAGGTCTGTCTTGCTTACTTCTCTCTGTTGGCAATTGTGACTTCTGTCCCTTTTGGCCCTCCGTGAACTTTTTTGGCTTCTTTCTGTCTGAGAGGAAATTTAGGCACCTGAGCTAGTACTATTTATGTCCAATAGATACATTTTGGGGAAAGCGGGGTACTGGGGATTGAACTCAGGGGCACTTGACCACTGAGCCACAGCCCCTGCCTTATTTTGTATTTTACTTAGAAACAGGGTCTCATTTGAGTTGCTTAGTGCCTTGCTGTTGCTGAGGCTGGCTTTGAATTCGTGATCCTCCTGCCTCAGCCTCCCAAGGCGCTGGGATTACAGGCATGTGCCGTTGCGCCTGGTGATAACTTTTGCAAACTTCTACATGCTTCAAAATTGTTCATTTACTCATGAAATTTTATTCAGGAGGCCAAAATCAGATTTCAGGGTTAAAAGTTTTTGTATGAATAGGATTACAATAGAGATAAGTAAAGGTGGACACCTTCTTTTCTCAAATTTCCATCCAGTGTAAAGTTTTGAGGAAAATGTCCTCATGGGTATAAATGGCCTTGGTGAGGAGCATCTGATGATTTACAGTGGTTGTATGAGGCTGTATTGATATATAATTTCTCTGGCTTGCTGCACTAAGGGTACCCTCAGAAATGGAGGTGATAAATCTTTTATATAAAAACAGGATGTTGTCCATTTGATACTAGTCAAACATGATTCACCATGCCCTTACCATGTTCAAGAAATAACAAATTGTGTCTTCCTTACTATTTACATCCAAATAAAACTGTTTTCTACCACTGCCACTCATAGAGCTAAATTGAAGTCAAGATGAAGGAAGAGAATATTTCTTTCTAGAGAAAATCAAAATGACAAAGATTAGCAGTTGGTATCAAGGCCTGGCCCACTGTGGGAAGTCAGAGGATGTTAGCTCATCTGCTATTTGTAAGGGGAGTTGTTTGTTCCACAAATTACTTTTTTGGCATCTGTATCTGAGATGGTTTGGAAAGCTATGTTAAGCAGAATATTGCTTGTCCCAATGCCAGGGGCATCTTAGAGAATGTGGCTTAGAAACAAGCAAACAGAATCTGAACTGGACCTATTTCTTCATTCCTGCCTGATTGCTTTGAATTCATCAGAATGGAATTTAAAGTAGAATGACGTCTTCAAAGCTGGGACAGTTGTACTCTGTTTCGGCCCATTCTTTCTCAAGGCATTCATCACATTTGCTAAGAATTACCTGTCCTGTGCACTTTTTTTTTTTTTTTTTTTGCAAGTTAGGACTGTGATGTAATTGGTACCCAAGACAGGACCTGGCCATAATTGGTACTTCTTTGGCACATAATTGGAATGAATGAGTGAGTGAATGAATGGTGTTAAGGTGTTATGTTTCTCTCCTTTTCTGAAAGTTTCTTAAATATAAAAGCAGGATTAATTCTTCAGGACATGTGGCAGGGATCATGCAGTCTCTCCACAAAAGCATTGCTCCTGTTACTCTATTACTGCTCCTGGCATGCTGGGACTGTTATTTAAGGAAACGAATTGTGAAAGCCTTTGTTAACCCTCTGAATTCAATTGTCAGAGAATGTGAAATTTTAAAAAGCCTCAAAACCAGAAAAATAAGAGCAAATATTTTTTTCTTGCTATTCCTGTAGTAGAACTCAGAGTGACCAGGACCACATCTTTTTGAACTGGGGTGAATGATTCCATGTAATGTAAGTCTGGTTTGATGAGGGTTAGACTTATAATGTCATTGAGTATGAGGAAACAAAGGAGTTTGGAAATCCAGGAGATGGATTTGGACTGTTCCAGTTAGTTGGTATTCTGGATTCTTATAATTTAACATTGTATCATAAAATTGTTTCAAATTGCAACATTATCATGTTAAACAAAGTCCTATCATTCTTGTAAAGCAACATGCTCTAATTTGGTTTGTTGATTGCATTTTTTTTCATTATTCTACGTAATACTTCCGTGAGCATCTTTTTGTGTACAAAGTTAATTGTTTTCCTTTAGGATGAATTAGTTCTGCATTAGGGGAAGAAACATTTTTGTGGCTCTGTATACCTATTGCCAGAATATTTTTCAGAGGGCTATAGTGAATACATCTAGGGAATATTTTAGGTCCTTTTGAAAAGCTGTATGTTCTGCTCAATGACATTTACCACTTTGTGATCATCCGTTCTTGTTGTAAATCTGAAACCCATGATCTCCAAATTGTTCTCTCTCTCTATAACTTGCTCTGCAGCCCGTGTAAAAGCTAGGTCTCCATTAGGATCGGTCTTGACACAGCATCACTTTCAAGGAAACTTCCAACAATCAAAATCAATTAGGAAAACTACTTCAACTATTGGTTGTGTCTCTCAAAGATTATTAAATGGGCATTCTCAGGAAGTAGCTTTTCTCTCCTTCACAGTTCAATCTCATGCTGCAGGTGTTTGAGGCTTTCTTCTCTTCGCATGAAATCTCACTTCTCAATGACTTCTCCATTTCTTTTCTGCAGTACACACATTGTCTACCCTACTCATTCACCCATCTTCCCAGAAGCCCCCACGCCCTACATAGAGAACATCTGGCTGCATAGAAGCTTCCCTGGGAATAGTCTAAACATCTTTTGAGAGATTTTCTCATAGCAGGATTCACACAATAAGAGAAAAACCCTGAAGCTGATCTGACAAGCAAGAGTATTCACTCCTTAGAAGCAGGAGGAGATGAGAAAGACCTTGCATAGCTACATACTAAGACTTTCATCCCCATCACAGATAATGCTGACAGCAATAACAACAGCAACAATTAAGTGTATGTTGACTACAAGTCAGATCCTGTTCTAAGCACTTTGTATTTATTGTCAATGAATTCTTATAACCTTGTAAATTAATTAATATAATCAAATCCATTTTAGAAAAAGAGACTGAAACAGAAATGTTTTAAGTAGCTTTCTCAGTGTCTCATAGCAAGTCACAGAGGCGGGATTTGAACAAAGTAGTCTAGCTCTAGTCTGGGTTTTTAACTACTGTACTATATTGCTTCGATGTGTATATACTGCCGTCCCTCAGCATATGGAGAATTAATTCGAGAATTCCCTTCAGCTACCAAAATCTTCAGATGCTTGAGCATATATACAGTGGCATAGTATTTGCATATAATCTACTTGCATCCTCCTTTGTACTTTTAATCATCTCTAGATTACTTATTAATACCTGATGCAATGTAAATGCTGTATAAATAGCTGTCATAATGTATTGTTGAGGGAATAAAGAAAAAAAAAATCTGTACCTGTTCAGTACAATTTTTTTTTCCAGAGTATTTTCAGTGTGTGCAGAGCCTGTGGATACAGGGGGCCAACTGTATGTGCACACAGATACATATATTCATGTTTCAAATGTTACATAGTACATATAACTTCTCAAATTTCTCTTATGGTCAGTGTAGAGCAAGAACTTGAAAAAAATGCAAAGTAACTCCATTTTTTTAGGAGTTATTTCTTTTAGGAAAGATCACTTTTTCAAGGGACTTCTGGCTGCTCTCTATGTCAGTCTACCTGTGAAATCTTCTTGATCTAGGCCTTGGAGTTGCTTTTATTACTTCTCGTTATGAGAAAGGCCTGTTTTGACAAGGTCAGTGGAAAGGCGCAAATCCATCTCAGGATCTGGAGTACTCATCTAGTTTAAAAAGGGATTTGATGGGATACTGACAGGGTGAATCTGAGCCTTTAAAGAAAAGAATTGGTGATTTAAGTTGCGTTTAGTCAATTTCTCAAGTAAATACACACATCCTGCTTGTGGTCTGGGTTTTTTCTTAAAGCATCAGCTTTTATCTTTTATATTGCTCTTTTGGACATACTGATTACTTGGTCTGGTTCATGTTTGCAGTCCAGAGACAGTATATGATGAAGTGCTCAGATAAGAATCCCCTTTTCCTTTGGAAAAATTGCTTGTGAGTTAGATATGTGGACACATCTTTCTTAGAGAAAAAAAAAAAAAAAAGAAGATGGACATTTTGTTTTACTTGAGAATAAAATGTCTGGCAATTTAGGTCAGTCTTTAGAGTAAAAACTGACTTTAAAAATAATTATTGAAATGTTCAGTTTGAAACATTGCCTATAATCTGCCCTTAAGAGATGAGTGCCTGTTTTATGAAAAGGCAAAAGTCCTCTGATTTTTTGCAGTGGGAAAAAAATGCTTACAAATAGAAACAGGAGTCAAGAGATCTGAGGTCAAGGCCATGGCTGCTGATAACCAGCAGCTTTGGGCTTAATTCTTATCCTCTCTGAGTTTTACTGTCTTCACCTAAAAAAGAAGGTTTACATGAGATACTTGCTAAAATTTTCTTCGTAAATAAACAAAAGATAAGTTTCTGTGCTAGATGAACTTGAAGATCCTGCCATTCTATGATAATATGACTGGAGGGATCCTGGGCATGAATTCTCTCACTCCTGCCAAATACCCACTATCCTGGCAGGCTGGCTCAGGCTCAGACCTGTCCAGTTAGAGCTGCTTTCCTTAAGATTAGGCACTTGTTAAAATTAAAATATTCCTGGAAGGATCTTTGTTAGCCATTTGCCATAATTATCTAGTTCATTTAATCCAATAATAGTAATTAGCATAAAAGATATTCAAGACTCTGCATTGGCCATTATGTGTATTTGAAGTGGTGGAAATTTATAGATGAATGAGATATGGTCCTGCCCTTGACGGACCTGTAACAATTGGTGAAGAATGGGCAAACCTTTGCAAATATCAGATAAGTGCTGTGGACTGAGTGCTATGTGAGTTTAGGAGTTTAAAATGGAGAGATTTTTGTTAGCTGCAGTGGTCATGTTTCTTTGATTTTTTTTCCCCCAAATTGAGATGAGCCTTGAAGAGGGTTGACTGCAAAAAAGACACAGGTACAGTCTTATAGTTTGGCATGAATCAAAGCTTCAAGGTCAGAATAGCCAAGGCAGGTCAAGAAGTACAGTTCAATATATAAAGTGAAACCATGGTTCTCTAAAAGATGGACAAAGAAAAAATCAGATTTAATGCATTTATTAATAGGAAAAGTCGTTACTTCTTTGGCAATGGTAAATTTTAGGAAACTCATATGGAAAGTGTGGGTGGGATTTTTTCAAGAGGAAAGAGTCAGTAAGCCTCAGAGCTTCAGCCCCTGCCCTTCAAATGTTATGAGTGGGTGTTTTTAGAATTTGATCTGATGGTCTTTCTAGGAATAAGTGTTGAGTATACATAATCTTGCCAGTAAAAATAAGCAACTTGGGAAGAAACAGGAAATGTCTGAGGCATCCTAAAGTGAAGGACAGGGTTTGGAATGCCCACTCATGTCTAGCTGTTTGGTCCCATAGACATTCATCTTACCCCTTTCCTCTTCTTGTTTTTCTAGTTCTCAAAATTGAATAAAGTGTCAAAAGGTAAAAGATCATGGGTGCTTTTATTTGTTATATTTAGGTTCTCATGTTTTAAAAAAATATGAAAGCTAGACAATCTGCCTGACTTCACATTTTCCTGTCTTCTACCTGGATAAGGACATATCCAATAAGTACCACATTGGGATTGCCAGTGAAAGTTCTAGCTATCTATTGCTGCATAACAAATACTCCCAAACTTAAGGGTTTAACACACAATCATTTGTATATTTCACAATTCTAATCTGAGCTGATCTGGATGGAAAGGTGCATCTCTGATCCATGTAGCATCAGCTGGAGCGGCTCAATGGTTTGCCAGGGAATCAGCTGTTAAGATATCTCACTCATGGCTGGCAGGCCGATCCTGGCCAACTGGGAGATTGAGGATGGGTGGAAGGGGTTGTCAGGAGGCTGGAAGTGTGGGACAACCCTAGTTTCCTGGGTTCATGGATCTGCCCACAGCTTCTTGGCTTCCTTGCAGCATGGTGCCTGAGTTACAAAAGTGAGGAGGAGAGAGAGAATAAGCAGTACAAGCTATATTGCCCTTCTGCTCTAAATTGGTCAAACTTACCATCACCGTTTCTACCATATTTGATTAGTTAGAGGTAAGTCACTAAATCAATAAAGCCATCCATGTTCAAAAGAAGGGAATTCAACTCCATCTGAGAAATGGTACAGAATTTGTCAACATGTTTTAAAACCACAGAGCATTCCTCCATCTTTAGTGGTAGCTGTAAACATTCCCAGGCCCATTCCTAGGATCTGGGACAAGGCCAGACATGTCACCTAGATGAGGAAAGCAGGCTGTGGAGCCAGCCAGGTAAGGGAGAGAATGTGGCTCACCTAAGGCAGATGGACCCACCTCCGAAGCCACCAGCCTGGAATGTCTGTCTGGCTAGAGAGGTAGAAGTTACCACCTCGCTTTCCTAGGCTTTTTGCTGTCGTCTGATCAGTCTCCTTAGTTATTTTTTGAGTGCTTGATGGCTGATGATATAAACCATAATGGGTCTGAAATGGAAACATGCTTTGAGAGGATGTCCTCCCTCTTCGAAGTTGGTATTAAATGACAGTTCTCAGCAAGGGATGCTGGATTAAAGGGAACACAGGACTGACCTTGTTTAGAGATTTTTTTTTTTTTTTAAATCCTCTAATAAAACAGTCTCTGACTGGATCCTTTGGTACACAGTGCTCTAAAATTCATGCCCCCGACTCTGGTGTCCTCTGTCATGGGTCACTCAGAGGGTTGGTGTCTGGGAGAAGTTTTCCAGCCCTGCATGCATGGGATGCCTGAGCTTGCAGCAGAGATGGAAAGCCTAGTCATAAGACAGGATCTGAGATGTTGATGGGAACTACATCCCTGGGAACAGTTGTCTTGGGAAGGCACAGTATATCATAGAATACCTTTCTTTTCTCTGGGGTGTGAAGGCCAGCACTCCCTTCATCTTACTCTTAGGGAAACTTAATCAAAAGGATGTTGCAGAACTCTGATTTCTTCATGGGTTTCGCATGGCTAAAGGTATACTCAATAGCTTCTGGCTTGTCTTTAATTTCAAATGTAGAGGAGAGAGGACATTGTAGATAGAATCTGGTAATCCCTTTCATCTGATGGAAAAAGCATGTCTCAGTAATGGTTGATCTCCCAGGTTTCTGAGAGTTGTTTTTGAATTATTTAGAAATAGCTGAACAATTTCCCTATTAAATTCCAAACTCCTTTCACTTAAGAGCTTCCACATTTATTAGTCATCTTTCTTACAGAGCAGGTTTTTACTTTTATCCTGCAAAGCTTACATCATTTCCACTATAAATAATATCATCTGATATCATCATGACATATATTGCTATACTGATATTTATGAAAATTATTTATGTAATTAAACCATATGCTGGAAGCAGTCTACATCAATGCCATTGCTCTTGGAAGCAGAGCTTGTTCTAGTGGATGTCATGTTGGGGTTGTGGTATATGATATTTTAATTAATCAGAGGGTTTTTTTTGCATTAAAATCTTTAGAAAGGTTAAAGACTTAGAAATGAAAAATCATCCAAAGAATGAAGAGTAGGCCATTATTATAAATAATATATAACTAGTTTGTTTTCTTTTCTCTCACCCTGTTCCCTTGGTGCTCATGGTTTGTAGAAATGTCAGGTAGAGAAAGAAAGAATGCTGAAAATAATGTCACAGGCTTCAGCCAGAAAGAGGGCACTCAAGCAGATTCTTGAGAGTTTAAGGAAATATCTATTCTTGAACAGGTAGTCAAGGCCTTGGGAAACCACAAAAGATAGAGAACACCTAGGCCTGGGGGTTTGGGGAGCCAAACTTGTATACTAATGGGGGTCAAGGGGAAGGGCTGTCTTTAGCAGAGGGACACATCCATCCCCCGAGAAGATAGCCAGAAGAATAATCCCTTCAGTGTCTTTTCTTTTTGATCAGGTGCAGAGAGCTTCTCTGGTAAGTCCCAACCAAAACCCAGATAGAGGGCAAGGAAGCCAATTGCCACATTTTGTAAGACTCAGTCTTCTTGGGTACAGAGCAGTCTGGAGAAGAGTAGAGAGTGGATCTGAAGGAGGCCAATGGAAAATATCTATCACAATAGATGAACACATTCCTATAGCTTTGGTTTATAAGATTTTTTCTTTTTCCTCCACAAAGACAAGCTCATCAGATGGGTCTAGGTGCATGGTGAATTTAACCCAAGTTTCCCTCTAATAGGATAAGGGTGAAAATTCACAGTGCATAAAATTCTTATCAAAATTTCATCAGTTCTGGGACAAAGGGAATTTGAGATTGTACTTCTGGTTTTCTCCAGGTCATGGTGCACAGGAGAGATAAAGTATTTGAAAAAAAATTTTTTTTTTTAAAGAAAAGGAGATCTTAGTTCTGTACAAGGATACAAACCATTGGCAGAGTTCCTGGCATGGACAGGGAAGAAGTCAAAGAGGAAACATGTCCATCAGTTAGATTATAATTGTAACACTTCTCATTACCTGGAGACAGAGGGGTAAGACCTCAGAGGGAAGTGAACTCTTGTGATAACTGCCCGAAAAGGAGAACAGGTTATGAGAAGCATTCAGCCTGTATCTCAGAAGTTTATTTTTCTGGCAAAATCCAGCCACTTGGGGGTTTAGAACTATGTACACTGTGGTTTATTTCTCCTTTAAAACTGGAATTTTCCATACTCTGTATACTCAGTGGGTTTGTGTAGGCTGCTTTGGGGTGTTTACGCCATGCAAGATGGAGGAGAAGAGCATGTGTGTATTGAGCCCTTCACAATTTTCAATATGTACCAACATGTGAGGACACAGAATGCAAGACACATGTATGTGAAAATTTTAAAGTAAAGAAATCACAGGAGATTTTCAAGACTCTGATCTTTCATAAGAAGCCCAACTGTTTACACAATGATTTTCAACATATATGGTGGGCCTGTGGTGTCCTACTCAATCTATTGCAATCCTGAGCTACCACAAGGACCTGTTATATGTCAAGTTCATGGTGCCTTTTGAAAAAAAAAAAGTCTCTAAAAGTGGTTTCAGTATCTTTAGCTTTGGGATGAAGCTGACTTATTTAAAAAAAAAAAGATATGAACTTCCCTTTAATACTAGGAGTTTGCATACATCAAGGGCTGTGTTTAGAAATAGAAATGTTCACATAAATAGGTTATGGTCCAGAAAGGAGCCACGGACAACATAAAGACCCTCAGAGGCCAGTAAACTCCTTACAGTCATCAATTTGAAACTTACCTTAATTTGTTATGGACTTTGAATTAAAATATTCACAAAGGTAATTTCTGGGTAGGAGAATAAATCAGTAGTGTTAATTGCACTTGTTTAATTCAGCCATGAGAGAAATTAATCCTTTCATAAGTGGCTGGTTTTCTGAATGATGTTTTGCAGCTGGAACATTCCTTTTATTTTGTGATGGAAAAAAAGGTTATACAATGTTTTTAATTAAAAGTTTTAATCTTTTTTTCCCCTTCTCTAAAAATATTCTGTGGTAGAATACTATTTTAAATGGGAGAAATATTTAGCTCATTAAAGCTAAAATAAAACTGTGCATAATCAGGAAAGGAAATAATCAGATCAGACAGCTAAAGAACCCACAAGATTTCTTGTACGTATGTATATAAGAAATTTGTACTGAGATCTGGCATTATCCCAAGTAGGCACTAAGGAATTATGGTCCTAAACCAACAAGTTGGACATTTTATATGTGTAAGGCTAGTTTGAGAAATATGAGGTTATTACTTCTAAGGAACTAATCTGATTACAGAGATAAAATCAATGAAAAGCAACTGATATATAAGAATTAAATAACTGTTCAAACGAAATAATGCCACAGCATTTTACATACTTATCGTCCATATTGATGATACAGGCAATAAGTGCTTTATTCAGAAAAGAGAGAGATGACTGTGGCAAGGCCTGCAGTCATTTGGAGATGGAACTTGAATTGGATGTCTAGAGATGAGCAGGGCTTGGATCAATTTAGAAGGGCCTTGGGCAATACAGTGGGAAAGCATGAAATAGCAGAGCTCAAAGTGGACAGCAGTTTTCATGGCCTCTTCATCTGGACTGTGCCTGAATGTCACCTGGTGACTCATTGACTTCACAGGTAGCCTGCTCTATTTCTGCACAGCTTTAGTCATCCGGAAGTTCTTTTGTCTGATCTTCAGATGGAACATCCCCCTCCCCCTTCCTGTCTACTGTTCCTGCAGAGAAAGTTGATTCTTCTTCCATATGTGAGTCCTTAAAATATGGGAAGAGGATTATTTTTTTGTGTCCCCTAAGTCTTCTTGTGTTTCCTGGTCCTTCCTGTGGTTCCTCATTTTTCATTGCTTCTAGATACTCTGCCATCTTGGTCACTTTTCTCTATGCATCCTGAGACCCTTCCTTCACCTACTTACATTTCTCTTGAAAATCGTGGGTCTCATTGCACCCCTATTAAAAACTTTCAGCAACTAACCAGTGTCCACAGAATATATGCAGGGTCCCAGTTTACCTGGCAGCTGGGACATAATTCCTCATACGGAATCAAAAATGTTTGTGCTATGCACATTATTGGTTAAATGTCACCTGTACCAGAGGGCACAACTGTGATATAGCATCTAATGTGCACTCCCCTCCCCACCTCCTCTCTTCCCTGTGAGTGGATTTGGCTAAGCCCAGCCAAGGTTCTTGAGAGGTCAGGGAGGGAGGAGAGAGAGATTTTGTGGTTGTGAGCTTTTCCCTTTTTAAGTGCTCTAGACTCTGTACTTTGGTTGTGCTGGCCACTGTGGGTTGTCCTCCATGGGTGCCAAGGCTGACATAGAATTGCCCTGGCCTCCATCGTGATTTGGCTTCACCTCAGCTCTGTGTCCTGCTCCTCCCAAAAGCCAAGCCTTTGGCAAAAGCAAAGTCCACATTGCCTCTGCCCTGAGTGTGAGGTCAAGAGGGCCCTGAAGCCCTGATGTAACACAAAAGCTAATGCTGGCTGCCTTTCTGATTTTCACCACCCCTTGAAGCTAATAGGATCTTCTGTGGCATTTAGACTGGCTGGGGAAATAGGTTAGTTGCCAGGAAGACAGATGACGGAGGCCTGCAGAATCCATCCTTAACACTGTATAGATGGAATTTCATTCACTTCTATCTTCTGCTTTCACTCTGTTTTATAATATCAGAGATGTTACCGTCAAACTCAGCTACACTTTCTGCAGCATTTTGAAAGAAGAACTGTATAAATTCTGGGAAGAAGAATAGATTGTAACCTTTTGGCTTTACTGAGAAAACTCAGAATGACTTGTTGCTTTCCTACTGTTATTTAGAGTTGGTAGCATGGTTTCTCTGCAGAGCCCTGTCGTGGAATTGTCCTGGCCTCCCTCCTGCTTTGGTATCAGCATAGACCTTGTCTCATTCTAATATTTCTCATATTTAGTCATTGATTTGCTATGAGCTCCATGACAGCTACTGTACCCTATTTTTATTCTCTGTGCTTATCATTTCCTGACATTTCTCAAATTTATTTGCAGATCTGTCTTCAGATGCAGGAGAATAGAAGCATCATCGTTGTTCATTACTTGGTGTTAGCATTGAGCACATGGTAGATGAGTAGTGGGGTGAATGTCAAATGAATGTTAAATCATTCTCAGGGATAAATGCATTCCTCCCTATACTGTGGAGGAGAATGGTCCCATGACCCTTGTTAGGTTTTAGCAGAGATAGAAAGTTTTCCAGATGAGCACAACTTAAAAGATGCCCTCTGGTTTCTTACTAATACCTTCTGGTTGCTCACAGTGTCCTACCACCAGTGGTCACTACCTGCCCGTATCCTGGAACCTTCTAGAATGAAAGCTGCCTTGCCTTATACTTCCCTGGGATATTGCTCTCTAAGCACTTGTGCCCATTTGTATGTGGTCTGCACAGATTGAGCAGGGTCCTCTATCATGTGACAGATGTTTTTCTTCTCATCTTGTTCAAGACCCTTTCATCTCCCAAACATCTGGGAAGCTGTTTCCTTATTTCTTGAGGGACCAGGAATCTGACTTCAGATGGTTATACATTTCCATCTGCTTTTTTACCAAACACACTGTTTTCTCTAAAGAGCTTGCCTTCCCTTCTTCCTTCTTTTCTTCCTCTCTCCCTCCCTCTCTCTCTTCAAAAGGTATTTGTTGAACATCTACTACATGCCTGGCCCTGTGCTAGGTGCTGGGGATGCAATGGTAAATCTGACAGCAGGATGCCCACTTTTCAGAGCTCCTTGTCATTAATATTAATTAGAGACCACTACAGCAACAAGCCCTCACCATCACCACCACACTCAGGATACATGTACCAGTTGAAGGGTTGGGTTCCATTTTAACAAATATCATTATATAGAGACAGTTGTGGAATCAGATAGATCTGGGCTGACATCTCACATTCCATTTATTCCCCAGGTGACCTCGGGCTGGTAACTTAATCTCTTAAGGCTTCAGCTTTCTTGTTGGTAAAATGGGGAGCTTGATGGTGTTCACTTGGCAGAATTCATGGGAAGATGCAACAAAATGCAATTTCTGGAAAGCACTTAGAATAGAAATGTGAGTAATGAGAACAAGGATGGTGATAATAGCTGGGAGCCTGGATGGAGCATTTGGAAGTAGTTTGACCTTGGTTACCAAACAAATGCTCTTAATCTCCAATTGCTTTGGCAAAGGACAATAGGAGCTGTTTAAATTAACAGTAGGGGGAAAAAGAGGCAAGCATAATTGGGATACTTAATGAGTCTAATAACCGTCTTTTATGAACTTGAAAAATTTAGCAGGTATGTCTGACAAGCACACATGTGCATTTCTTTGGGGAGGGGCCAAATGTTAGTATCTGGGCTAATGGTTGCTGCATATATTGGGATCCATATCTCCTGAAATAAGAAGGCTGCTGAGAGAACACAAGGGGCCTGTAGGAGACAGGAGTTTCACGCAGGAGGGAAGGACCAAGAGAGAAGACAAAGCCGCTGGGCTTCCTCATTTCCTGCTCTATTTCCTGTGTTTTTGCCTATACCTTTTTTTAGACTTATCTTTGAATAATTGAAGAGCTTCTTAAGTACCAGGACTAGTAAGTACTATGCCCAATCACCCTGTGCTGAACTAGGGTGAGAGTTGCGTGCGGCACACTCTGAGAACCACCGTGCATCATGCAGGAAGGATTCCTGGCCACCCTAGGAGGGCAGGTCCCCAACCGTACCCGTGACACTGGTGATGGGGTCTGGCTGTGTAAAGGGTTCAGACTCCAGAACTGCTCAGGGCAGAGCAAACATGCCTGAAAGGACAGTGGCTTTGCTTCTGAGTATTCACGAGGGTACGCCCTTTAGTGGGGTGTTTGAAGTCATTTCAGCTAAAAGCATTTAAGAGGCCAAGATTCATTTCCCTCTTTGACACATTTGTTGCTTGAAAACTCAGCTAATTTAAAAATTAGTTGTTCTTCTCTCTCTCTTTCTTTTTTCCTTAAGTGCCTTTTAGCAATTTGAGTACTTAAAATGACTCTCTGAGAAACTTCACAATAATTATAACAAAAATGTCTTAAGAGACAGAAAGTAGTTTCCCAATTCTTTTAGAATCTTTTTTACTTTTCAGAAGAGGGATCCAAACATAGTTTAGAGTGTGAATATTGTATAAAAATAGTTTAGGACAAAAATAGAAAAGAGAAGCTTGTTCTCCTGTATGAAAACACGTGTAACACTTACTGTATTTTTCTTTTCTTTGTAACAATTTCTAGGGAATAGTTCATGCTGGGCAAACAGTTATTTCTCCTCTCCCTTCTTCTGATCACCTCTCTCCTCTTTTTCAGAGAACTTGCAGGGGACTGGGGTACAGCCCAGCATAGAGCATGGGCTTGGCATGTGTGAGCTCCGGACTTGATCCCTAGCACTGCACGTAAACAGACAGACAAGAATGTGCATTTCTTATGTTTTCATTTCTTCTTTAAAGTTAAATTTCCATTAGAAAAAGACTCAGAAAAGATTGCAGTGAGATGAAGTATGTGCTTGTTAACCTATTTCTAGGCATGATAGGGCCCCTTCTCCCAACTTCCCAGTACAAACTCTGACCCCCCCCCCCCCACTTTTTCCTGCTCCTCTGTTACTTTGCCTCATATACATTTAAAGTGTCAGGGTTTCTATTGAATGATAGAAACTGGACTGTAATCTCCATGAGGATAGGGAGTAGATTACTTTGTTCACATTGGTATACAAGGGGCCTGGCTCAGTGCCTGGCACATAGTAGGAGCTCTGTTTATATTGTCAAATAACTAATACTTATTGAATGACAGGCATTCTGCTAGTGAAATAATCAGCCTTCAAAACACTTGCAAATAAATTAATAACCTGCAAATAAAATCTATCAACGTCCACATGTGAGATTTATTTTGCATATGACCTGAACTATTAAGCCTCTGCATACCTCCAAAGTCTCAGCTAACTTGGATGCAAAGATTGGAGTTTCCAAAAGTATGAATTGATTTCAAATAAACTGTTTTTTTTTCCCCAGGTGAAGGGATTTTTTTTTTTTTAATTTTTTATTGTTGGTTGTTCAAAACATTACAAATTTTCAAATAAACTGTTTTATCTTCTCATCCCTGCGTGAGCTAGAGAAGGGATGGGTAGTTCGGTTCAATTGAAATCAGGGAAAGTAGGTCATTGGTGGGAGTGAGTCCCCAAGCACAGGTCACTCATGAGAGCAATCAAAGGGACATGTTCAAATACCAGTGTGTCCCAGCAGGAACTGGCAGGTACTTTCAAACTGGGGTTTGAGGAGAATGTAAATAAGAGATGACTTGTAAAAGTGACGTCAGTATTTACAGAAATGGTTGAGATAGTGTAGCTAGCACCCAGGGCTGGCTACAGGCTGCTCAATTTAGTCCTAAAGAGTCAAGGATTGGAAAGTGACTGGCACTCATGTTGGGTAGCTATAAAGAGAGGGCCACCTGACAGGAGCTGATACATGATCATAGTGTGGCCAATCCTCATGGCAGGGGGGAAGGGCAGGTGCCCTTCCCACCTTACCCACCTTCTGATCTCCTTCTAGTGGCTTCTATTGGTGCAACCCAACGGGAAGGCAAAGGGTAAGGGAAGCCATTGTTTAGTCTGTAAGGGCCAGTGGTGCAGGCAGGGTGGAACAGGTTGGATAGTGGGTTTGAGATGCAAAGAGAAGAGATAAGGTGGAAACTGAAGATAGAAGACACAGCTTGCATGCTCTTCACTAGAACCTTCCAGGACCCCCAGAAGTCCTGGGGAGAGTGACAGTCCCATAAGGAAATGAGGCTTTCATGTGAAAACCTTGGAGAACCCACCACTGCATTGCTCCAGTGAGAAGTGTTGTAGCCACATAATATGTTGCTCAGTGGCTGCAAGTAACTTTAAATCTACAGGGCTGAGTAATTTGTTCAGCAACTTTCTGCAAGTACTTTGGTGTGTTGGCCCCAAGAGCCTTGGAAGGGAGATGTCTGGTGATCCCATTTTCCCATAGTGCTTTTCTTTAGTGCAATGATACTCAAGGTGAGATGCCAGACCACCACCAGCAGCACCTGCAAACTGGGCAGAAATGCAAATCCATGACCACACCCCAAATCAGCATCTCTGGGGTTGGAGTCCAGAAATTGACATCTCAGCAGTTCTCAGGGAGATTCCCAGGTTTGAAGGAACTGTGTTAGCAGACATTGCAAACTTGGAACACGAAGAAATAAGCTCAGGGCTTTGCATATCACACCCCTCATCACCCAATACACACCATTTCATCTTATTCTTGGCATATTTTCAAATACTTCTATAAAATAAGGAAATGGGATTAGAGAAGTGGTTTTCAAACAGTATTTATCTGATTCCCTTCAGAGCCAGGGGTCACTGGGTCAATCTACTCGACCAAAATAAAAAAGTTGATTTTTATAATATTTCATTTGAACATAAGATTCTAAGACTTAAGAAGCATGTGAAAAAACCCTTGAGATGATCTAAGATTCCCCTCTTTTTTATGTTCTAAGGTGCTGTGCGCTACATCAAATCAATTGCATTGATTCAGTATGTGTGGCATCTGTACTTAGTGCTTGCGTAGATTCCTGTTTTGTTTTATTTAAAAATATTAGAACTTATGGCCAGAGGTGCTATTTTTCCATTTCCTGTCCTTTCTGGTGTAGCCAAACATGTTTGCTCATTGAACTCTCTACCCTGAATGTTTGTATGATTTCTAGAATGGGGCAGTTACCCCTTGACAACATGCCTTTAATTGTTTTAATAACTTTTATTGCTGTTTTGAACATAAAAAAGATTGCAGATAGTGTCATTGCATTCTGCTTGCATCAACCCGTGCATCTGAGCTACCCATGTAAGCATTGGCTGCTGCATACTTAACAATTGTTATGGTTTGGATGTGAGGTGTCCCCCAAAAGCTCACGTGTGAGACAATGCAAGAAGGTTTAGAGGAGAAATAATTGGGTTGAGACCTTAACACAATGTGAATCAGTCCCTGATGGAATTAACTGAGGGGTAACTGGAGGAAGTGGTTCATTTCGGGGTGTGGCAATGGGGTATAGATTTTGTGTCTGGAGAGTGGAGTCTCTCTCTCTGCTTTCTGATCATCATGTGAACTGCTTCCCTCTGCCACCCTCAAGTAAACTTTTCCCCCTCTATAGTTGTTCTGGTCAGGTCCTTTAGTTACAGCAGTGAAAAAACTGACTTGTTTAAAACATCAATGGAGAGCGGAGAAGCCTGGTGTAAGGATTCCAGTTTTTCTAGTCTTGGTTATATATGCGGCCTATGTATATGGCCTGAAACTCAAAGCCTCTGTGTTTGCACTTTCTTACTTGTCAGAGTATCCTGATAATATACTGCCTCATTCTGTCATATGAGATAGCTCCAGAATTTCTCTATAGGGAAGGGTTAGGGGTAGTCATCATTTTGCTGGTGGTGTGATAAAAACTTGTTTTAAGAATAGATTTGCAAAGTGAACACATGTTGTTTCTTTTTTTTTTTTTTTTTGCTTGTTTATTGAAAAATCACAAAATTAGAAAAGTGTTTTCAAAGATACCTTTATATGTACTACACAGAAAATGGATAAAATGGCAATTAATTGTCTCATTTTTTTTTTTTTTTAAGAACTTGGGTTGGCTTTTGGGGAAAATGAATGAGGCCAGAGAGGACTCACATTCCTGCCCCTGATGGCTTCTTGACCTAAATCCTTGTGATCCTAGGATATTGTGAAGGTAATAAACTAATGAAAGAACTGAACAAATGCAAGAATAAAAGACTCAACAAGCTGGTGACTTTTGTATTTCCTTAAAGGTCTTAAGGGAAGGAGGAGAGTTTGATTTATCTTCATGTCTTAAAATAAATGGCTTAAGTGCAGATGTAACTATGCAACATGGATGTAATTACCTGGGGTTACCTTGGTTTTTGAATGTTTTCTTTTATATAAGGAAGCTGATTCATAGTGGGATAGGGAGAGGGAGCACGGGAGGAACAGACGAACTCTAGATGGGGCAGAGGGGTTGGAGGGGAAGGGAGGGGGGCATGGGTTTATTAATGATGGTGGAATGTGATGATCATTATTATCCAAAGTGCAGATATGAAGACACGAATTGGTGGGAATATACTATGTACACAACCAGTGCTATGAAAAATTTTGCTCTGTATGTGTAATATATTTGCTCTATATGTATAATATATAAATAATTGTAATGCATTCCGCTGTCATGTATAAGAAAAAAAATAAAATTAAAAACATAAGTAAATGTTTTTTAGACCAAATTGTTAGCAGCACAAAAAACAGGTCATATAATCTTTTGGTAAACTCAGTGAAATCTCATTTTTAATACTCTTAATGATTCAACAACACTTCCATAGAATGTTCTCTTTAGGCAGAGCAACAGCACCCTGAAGGAATGACTTGACTTTAGAGTCAATAGGCCCATTGAAATCAGCCAAGATCAACTCTAGACTTGACCCTAACCTAGCACCCTTCTGAAAGGCAGAGGAGGTGAAGTGCCCTGGATCTTATGCCTTGATTAAAAGGGAAGGGTCCTTCAAATACTTTACATAATTCAAATAAATCAAATACCACTGATTTCAAGGATGAGCCAATTTCTGGGATCCATGGTAGAAAGCTTTAAGGGCTACCTGAAGAGTTTCCAGAGTTCACAGAGCAGCTGCTTGGGTGTATGGCCTTTCTGGTTAAATGCCAGCTGATCACCTCTAGACCAACAACATAACCGGATTTAAAAACAATTAGATTTATGTTTAATAACAATTAGATTTATGTTTAATGACAATTAGATTTAAAAAAAAAAAAAAAACCAGCAAGTGAGAAAGCAAGCTCCTCAAAGGTGAGAATTTTTGTTTGGTCCATGGCTGTGTCTAACATAATGTTGAGGGCTCTGTTGAATTTGTGAATATCACACCGGCTTTGCAGAAGTGGTTAACTCACAAGCATTATAAAAACAACTCAGCATTATGTTAGACATAGCAGTGGACCAAAAGGAAAGAAAAGGTCATATCCAGGGAAGAGGACATACATGTGGACTTTCCAATATCAGATGTTACATCCTTTATGGCTATTGACCTAAGGACCATGGAGCAGCTTTTCAAAACACATGAAAAGATAGTTGAAAAACTAAACATATTTAAAGCCATTCCACTGGGGACTGTTTTCTGTACAGCTTGTGTTAGTTACAGCCTCTGTTCAGTCTAAGAATGCTATTTCTTCTCTTAAAGTCCTTCCCTTGCTCTGGAATCACTTTTGAAGTTACAAACACCACATTAGTGAAACTCAGATCAACCCTTACAATGTTCAAGACATGCTTGTATTCTCAGTGCATATACTAAGCCTTGAAGAACAAATACTTCTATACCAGCCATTGGGTGCTTTTTGGAAAAAAAAAGTTTTAAAATGTTAAACAGTGGATCTAGTTTCAAGAATTTAGATAACTATTCATTTAATAGAAAAGTAGAAGGAAGGTCCCTTAGAGGTTTGAAGTTTTGTGGCTGCAACTTTGTTCTTTAAAATGTAAATAAAGAGGACCTGAACACTCTCTAGATGTTCTGTGATTCTGGAAACTTATGGTCTCATGGTCGACTCTTGCTCTGATTCTTGGTTGCTCAAGAACTCTCAGTCACTGGCATGTGGTTCTTCCCCTCTGTGTCTCATGCAGACCCACAACCAGCACCTTTTCCTTGGTATCCCCTGAATAATTCTCACACATGGCATCTGTGTGCAGTAGGCATTCCTAGCTATTCAGGTGTGCCAGTTGGGGAGCAGTAGCACATATATAATTTAGAGTTAAATATTACTTTTATTCTTGAGAATTGTCCTGGGAAGCATAATTCCTACTCTTGAGGCAGGGATTGTATATAATGGTTTCTTTCTAGAGAGTACAGCGTGGAAAAGGCTGGTGGGATGGGCAGAATAACTATAGTGGAGAAGCCAGACACACACTTCCTGAGCCAGCCAGTCACCATCAACAGCAATGGCAATAAGCTCTGTTCAGAGCATGTGCCCTTGATATGATGCAATCAAAGTGGCACTTGACCTCTGTAATATTTCTTCCCAACCCTCTAACCCCAATCTAATTATAAGAAAAACATCAGACAAATCTCTATAGAGAGGCATCCTATACTGTGGCTGTCCAGGACTCTTCAAAACTCTCAAGGTCATCAAAAATCAGGCAAGTCTAAGAAAATATCATAATCTAAGGGGACATGATAACTGAATGTGATGTGGATCCTGGAACAGAAAAAGGATATTAGGTAAAAATTAGGGAAATCCAAATAGACATGGTTCCTTGGACTCATACCTGGAACAGAAAGCTTCTCCCTGTCAATCATCCTCCTTGCACTGTCTGTCAAGGTGCTGGCCCTGTCATCCTGCACCACCCCCATCGTGGTCCTTCTCATACCTCTTCTGTACTGGGGCATCTGTAAGAACCCCATCCCTATTAATTTCTTCCATAGAGCTCTTGGGATATTTTAGTCCCATCTTAGCTCATCCAGTTGCTTTGGAAGATACCATTCTTTTCTCTTCCCCCTTCCAACAAACTGTTTGTTGAGAGCTGATCCCTGCCCCAGATCCAGCTCACCCTATGCAGTTCTTGGGGACTCTGAGAATCCTGATCTTTCAGTGTGGCCTGGCCTAGGACATCCCAATGGCACCCTGGAGAGCCCTGTTCATTATGGAGAGAAAGGTTTTCTTATCTTTCAAGTATTCATCTTAATATTAATTACATGTTTTTGTTTTCATAATCAACAATGAAATATTTCTAAACCATTTACTCAGGGTGGAAAAAAGTAACTTCCATGAAGTTGCTGAGTAGCAGATTTCACATTAGCTTTCAAATATAATCGTTCCTACTGAAATGCTCTTCAGGTTGCAAAGTGGGTTCAGATCCATGTTATTCTCATCAAGGTCATCCTAAGGAGAAAACAGAGGGTTAAAAAAAAAAGGGAAAATATATGTACTTGTTCTCTGCTGGAGCAGTATGTAGTTATCTGATTTAGTCTCCATACAGATATTTCAAGTAGATATTTGTGTCCCAATTTCAAGCATGGAAGCTGTAGGGAATGAGCTTGTGCATGACAGTGCCATCTATGAGTGGCCCATCCTGTCTGCAGCTCAGCTTAGGACCCCAGAGCGTCGCCTCTGTTCATGGCCCTGCCCTGCCTCTCTGTACACTCCAGCAGGCCTGGTGCAGTGTCATGGAAAGTGTTGATTTTTCCCAGTCCTTGACTTGTGTTTTCATTTGTTGCTGGTGCTCTCCAGAGGTGGAAGTTTCTCTTTGCCCATTGGTTTTCATCCTCATCAGCACATCATTCTCCTCATCATCCTCACATACCTCTAGTGGACCAGCAGATTCCTCCTGGGAATTTGGTGAGACTACATGGACAAGCTATTCCGCTTCTATTCTCTTTTGACCCAGGATGAGTCTCAGGGCTACCCTGCCGCGTGGGGAGGATGGTACAGCTCGCATTACCTCTGTTTTCAAGCCCTTTCCAGAGTTCTTATCCATGGTAGCTATAAGACAAAGGGAAAGGAAATATAATTAAGGTCAGGTGGGCAGCCAGGATGAGAAAAATAGAGTAGGGAGCCTAGGTCAATCCTTTTGGGGTGTCAGGGTGTTTTTTGAAGCCAAGTCAGCAAACAACAGAGGCATTCAGCCCCACTTTGGACCATCACCCCAACTTTCCACTCCGAGGCCAAAGCTGAGGCTGCCTAGACAGATGAAGTTGAAGACCATGATAGACACCAAGGCCTCATGCTTCTATCTCTAGAACCCTTTAGGGAAAAGACTTTTGGCATTGGGAATAGAGGTTTAGATAGGACTGTAACAAGTATAGTTCAACTTAGTAACCTTGTGGGTTCTTCTGAGTTTTTTTTTTTTTAATTAATCTTAACTACAATGATAGAAGTAGAATTCTATAACAGTGCTTCTTAAGAATGGCCTAGTTTCTGTTAAACCACATTTAAGTTTTGAGCCCTTCAGACAATCCTATACAGTAACACACTGCTAGAATGTAGTTATCCTGCATAGCTGTAAAACTCTTTTGGAGATAGAGCTTTTCTAGTTAGGGCCACACCAATTCTGCAACATGTTCAGATTGTTTGAATGGTAGAAATCTGCCCTCCTGGAGGGGATAGGCAGTAACAGCGATAGAAATTTTGCAAGGAAAAGGTTTTATTAGTACAATAGTATTATAGTGCAAATATGTAATGTGATTAAAGGATCAGAGTGGCTGAAGAGGTTGGAAGGAAAAGTTAAGGTCAGCAGAAGCAGTTTAAATAAATAAATAAAGGAATGAATGAATAAATAAATAAATTTCTCACTAAAAGAGAAGTAAGAACTTGCTATTGCCTGCATTCTAAGTTTGTGGAGAGCACACGCTAAAGTAGGGAACTGGGTTCAGAAATGGTGTGTTGCAGCTAGATTACCACAGAGAGAAATCAGTGATTGGAAAAATTAAACTAGTAAGAAGCAAATTACAGGCCAGTTACTTAACATTTATAGAGATGCTGATTCTCTTCCTCCTCCCCACTCTTCCTTCTCTTCCCTTTCCTCCTTGTTATTATTTGAGTATACTTTGGGGGTTGTACCTAAGTCAAATGATTTATTTTTTATTATTTGAGCATGCACACACATGCACACATTAGATTTACTCTCACTTTCTACGTTTTCCACACCTGAAATAAATCTAAGAACTTGGACCTATTTATTGCACAGAAGGTCTAAAGTTGTAAAGTATTAGGTTAAATCATATGAAATAAGTTTTGTAAGAAAAAAGTCAAATAGTAAT
Organism: Marmota flaviventris; assembly: GCF_047511675.1. Lineage (NCBI taxonomy): Eukaryota > Metazoa > Chordata > Mammalia > Rodentia > Sciuridae > Marmota > Marmota flaviventris. The sequence continues at coordinate 35,104,893 of NC_092512.1, forward strand.
TTCACATGATCCAATCTGTTGGTGGGTTTGGTAAATTCCAGGTATGTCACAAAATATAATAAAATATCATCCTTTATCTGATGGTAGTTATCAAGGATGAAGCTTAATACTTGAAGTTAAAGAGTCCTTCTGATGTTTATCCCAAAACATCAAGCTTTTGGGCCAGATAGAAACCATCTTAGGCTCTGGGAGTCAGAAGGCCCAGATTTTAATGATCCCCGGGCATTGTAGCACATGCTTGTAGTCCTAGTATTTGGAAGGAATCCTTAATCAGGAATTTGAGACTAGCCTGGGAAACATAGCCAGATGCAGGTAAAAGAGAAAGAGAAAGAAAAGAAAAGGAAAAAAATGATGATTAATATAATTGGTACCTTCCCTCTAACCTATGACTTTTTTAGAATTTCTTTTAGCCAAATGAAATGTGTTGAAGGGCTTTGAAAAATTAGAGATTATGTTGGAGAACACAGTCTCATTGTTACTAAGGGGAGGGAAATTAGGTTGAGAGTGTTCATGTGGGAGAATACAACCTTGAATAAGGGAGACCCAGCTGATTTCTCTGCATTCTAAGTAGTAGACCCAGCAGCAAATTGTAGCAGGAGATTTCTTCCCATAATGTGAGAATGGTCCTGCAGAGCTTGGCTTTGATAAAAATGGAGACATCATTTGGATGGCACCATATTTTTTGAATTAAAAATATCTTTCGCTTTCAGCTGAGAACAGCAAGGAACAAATGGTTCTGTATGTCACCAGATCTAGTGGAGACAGGTGGTGTGCTCAGCTTTGCCCTGGGGGCTCTTCTCACATGCCAAGAACACCAAGTTGCCAAATTCCAAGGTGATTTTAATGGCTGAGCCAATAAAAGCTCCCACCTGCTTTTCCTCCTGTGAACACAGTGGCATCCAATCGGAACTCCCCCAGGACTGGATTCTGGGCAACCTGGGGTCTCAGAGATGCTTGCTTTGCTTTTTGCTCACAGGTATTTCTCACCAGGCAGTAGAGTTTTAGACAAGCTGGCTTGGTTTACGGTTTATGGTTTGGCTGAGATTTTCTTTGGAGGGGAAAAAATTCACTGATAGGGTTTGAAGAACACAATGTGGAGAAGGCATATGCCATTGGGACCAGAGCTTTTTTTTTTTCCATTAAGCATGAAGGGGGATGCAGTGTTTGGGGAAGGGGTGGGTAGATGGAGAGTGGGAAGGAAATCCCACCCACTTTCCTTGTGCTAGTGACTGGTTTGTAACAGTGCACGTTAGTTATATCATGCCTTCTTAGCATCCTGCAAGGCAGGCAACATTATGTGCCATCTTATGGATAGAGAGACTAAGCTTTAACAGCAAAGCATTCTAGATAATGCCCTGACCTTGAAAAGAAGATCTTTGTTTACCATGACTTAGTAGGAGATGGATAAAATGGCAGCATAGGAAAAAAATATGTCACAAAAATTTTGTATTGATCTCCTTGTTTGATCCCCTAAAGTCGCCATCAGCTATAGGAAACCCGGTGAAATGGAATTTACATTTGTTATTCCTTTCTTCTTAAGACACTCTGTCCTTCAGATTTCCTGGCCAATTGTTTGAAGCTTTTGTGATTTTCTCATTTTGAAACAAAACTTCTTTATCCTGGGAAGGATCTTTTGTTTTGTAGATAGAGAGCACACACCCACCCACTATGCTGGGGCTTGAAGAAACCTGGGGGTCCACAGAAGGGTAAGGATGGTAATGTGTTCTCCAAAACTCATTATTATGCAGAGCTTCAAAGTTGCTGGGCAGAGTGATGGGCAAATTCTCATGAAGCCTTTAAGGGGAAATTTGTTCTGTTCCTCTTTGAGGATCTAACTTGTTCTGATGATTGATCTGGGTTTCACACTGTCAGAAGGGAGGTTGCTGGTGCTGAAAATCCCTGCCTTACCACAGTTTTGCCCTGAAAAGAGCTCCGTCTTCTCCATAAATTGCAAAAGCTTGTATTGAGGAGTAGGGCTAATGCTGGAAACAAAGATTTCTTTGGAGTGGAGAGTTCAGGTGGGTGAGGCTGGGAGAGGTGAATCTTCATCCTCAGCTGCTTTTCTGTTTATGGGCCTCGGTTCCCATGGTTTTTACTGGCATTGATAAGTCCGAAGGCCCTTGAGATCTGGGACACCTGCTAGTTGATAGGTCCTGGCACCAAAGTTCTATGTTCTGCTTTTAGCAGCACCGCTGTGGGGGGTATCCCCAGGGCAGACGACCAGGCACTTAAACCAGTTGAGGAAATTTTCTACCTCTTCCTTGGCCAGGATAGTAACCACATCTGACTACTTGCATTGAATAGGGGTCCCTAGGATTCTTTTTTTTTTTTTTAAAGAGAGACAGAGAGAGAGAGAGAGGGGGGGGGGGAGAATTTTAATATTTATTTTTTTAGTTCTCGGCGGACACAACATCTTTGTTTGTATGTGGTGCTGAGGATTGAACCCTGGCCGCACGCATGCCAGGCGAGCGCGCTACCGCTTGAGCCACATCCCCAGCCCCTCCCTTAGGATTCTTGTTCCATTCAGTCAAGGGGTCCCCAGGAAGAAAGACAGCCTCACCAGAAGAGGAAGTGATTTGGGGATCATATGCTTTTTCATATCAGAGTGTGGTGACAATGTATTTAAAGTGTTCTTTGGTATAAATTTTTTTAAAAAAAATTCTTTGAATTCTCTTGTCCTGTTTGTTCTCTTTTTCCTGAAGAAGTGGGAATTTAGAACACTTCTTTAGCAGCTTCTATTGTGATCTTTTACACTGATTATGATCCAATTGATAAAGTTTTAAGTTTTTATTTTTTTAAAGAGAGAGAGAGAGAATTTTTTAATATATTTTTTTTTAGTTTTTGGCGGACACAACATCTTTGTTTGTATGTAGTGCTGAGGATCGAACCCAGGCCGCACGCATGCCAGGCGAGCGCACTACCGCTTGAGCCACATCCCCAGCCCAGTTTTAAGGTTTTAAAGTTATATTAAGCACTATGTTGTCACCAACAAACAGTAAGAAATGGAAATAATTAGAACTTTGTTTGTTCTGTAAATTTCACTAGCTGTTTTGGAAGTTCTTGTTCTTTGTCTTCCTTGAGCATTCCAAATACTTATTATCACAGATATGTTATCACATGCTGCTAAGCACATAACACACATGTTCTATAAAACTAGGATCACGTGATATATGTATTTTGCATCCTTGTTTCCCCACTTAACATTACATTATTAAATATTTTTCAAAAGTGTGACTTGTAATGGGCACAAGTATTCTCTAGAATAAACATATTCTGATTTATTTGAGCAAGTTTGAGACATATTGTGTATTTCTAGCTTCACCATTCAGAGTAGAGCTGTGATGAACATCCTTGCAGACTATCTCTGTAATCTTCTCTGATGATTTTGTTCAGGTTGCCTTTCAATATGAAATTTCTGGATCCAAAAGCAAGTTGAAGCGTCTTCACACCTACATCAGACAGTTCTTGTCAGCATAGATGCTAACCTTTAAATTTTTTTTTTTTCCAATGTGATCACTGAAGGCTGGGTACCTTTTCTCTCCCTCTTATGTTTTGCTTTTCTTTGCTTTGTTTGCTATTGAGGCAAATTATTTTTATTGTTCTGATTCTTGGTATTTTGTGAATTGCCTAATAATGTTCATTGTTTTTTCCACTGGAGTATGTATTTTTCATTATTTCATTATTGGCAAGTATATTTATTTGTGTTGAGGGGAATTACCTCTTTGTCATAAACACTGAGTGTTCCTGACTTTTATGCCCATTATTAATATGGCTTTTATTTTTATGCATTCAAACCTATCAACTTATACTCTTTGATACATTTCACAACACAGCTCAGCCTATTCTTTACAAATAATTCAGGCAACAGAAAATCTTTTCTAAAAATAAGCGTTTTTACTGTTGACCTACTATTGCTCTTCTATTATACTTAAGGGGAAATGGAGTTTCCGAATATACTCCTCCTTAGGAAACCTTTTAGAAACACTTTTTTTTTTTTTCAGGCGTTTTCCATTCTGTGCCAAAGCACTTTTGTATTTCATACAAAGAGAAAGTATTTTGTCTGTTTTTCTATGGGGTGCTACTCTTTTTCTTTCAAAATTAGGCACATCCTTGACTATCCTCATGATAATTGGAATTTCTGTCAATGTTCAGACGTTAGATGGTTTAATATGGTATTTGTGGCAGACACTGGATGGCTATTTACCAAAGTTGCTTCTCTTCCTCCTGGTCACACAGTTAAATACATTTCTTAGTACATGCGTTTGGCTAACTGTGGCACATCAACTGGATTATGGCCAATGAAATGCAATGTGTTCTCCTTCTACACTTGATTCACAATGGCACCTCTCTCTAGATCCTCTACTGTTTCCAAGATGGCTTTGGAAGTCAGGCATCAAAGCTGGTGGAGCCAAGCGTTGGAAGAATCCTGGGACCCTGAATCATCACCAATCAGAAGGAGAAACCAACTTCTATTGGTTAAGCCAATGGGCCTTAGAAGTTATTGGCTGTAGAAACTGGTGTTACTTTAACCAATACTCTATTTTTGTGGTCAAATTAGAGAAAACTTAGATTCATAGCAGATTATAACATTGTATGCAAAGAAAGTAGAGTGATGTGGGCTGAGGTCAAAGTGGAGGGATGATATATCTAGAGGCACATGCCATTGGGCTCTGTCCTGCAATCCATAGATGACAAGTGGTGAGAAACTTGAGAATAGGAGAGTTAGAAGAAGCCATGATCACTATTATCATATATCTCAATGTCTTTATGTGTGGCTTAAGAGAAGAGAATTATGACTAGTAACTAGAAATTATGGGAAGGAAATTTTAGCTTATCACAAAGAATTTAAAATGATAGAATGTACTGCCTTAGGCGGACATGAAGTCTCATTCACTATAAGAGGTTGGTAATTACCTGTCACAGATGCTTTTGGTGGAAGTAGAATTATGAGATCATTAAGATCTTCTCCACATTTGAAAGTCAATGAGATGATGAACTACTGTGCCACATTATTATCATGGTTGACTCCTTAGTCATCTTTCTAGATAGTTTCTCTCTTCCTGGCATTGCAGAACTGATGGGCTGTTTGTGACAGCCTCATTTGAATTCACAGTGATATTGCTTGTTCTGTCAAGAAACTTCCCTAGACCCTCTATTATATTTGCTTTCAGTTACAGGTAAAAAAAAAAAAAAAAACTGGATATTTACTGGCTCATATAATGGAAAGTTCAGAAGAAAGCCAAGTCTTAGGGAAGGCTGATCCAGCAACTTAAGGATATTATCAGCACTCAGATTCTTTCCATCTCTCCACCTGCTATTGCTGTGCCATTTCTGTTCTGCAGTTCTGTCCCTCATTGTTGGAAATGATGCCAGAAACAACTGGCATAACATGTCCCCTCAATCATGACCTCAAGAACAGATGAGCTGCAGGAAACAGAATTTGGAAATATGGTGTATGTTAAAGAGATGTAGGAAATCAAGTAGATATATGTGTACTAAGAATTGTAATGCCAAAAAAAAAAAAGAATAGCATTACCTTAGATTAGGTAGAGGGAAGTGAAAGGAGGGGAAGACAGGGGATGTGGGGATAAGAAAGATAGTAGAATAAAACAGACATTATTACTTTTTATATATATAGGGGACTATATGACCAATGTGATTCTACAATATGTATACTCAGAAAAATGAGAAATTATATCCCATTTATGTAGTATGATATATAAAGTATATAAATGCATTCTACTGTCATATATAACTAATTAAAACAAATAAAAATAATTTAAAAAATCAAGTAGAATGATTGAGATGAGAGTCTTCAAAAACCAGGAAAAGGTGGTCAAATCTAATTAATTGATTATTAATTCATCATTGTGCTCGATGATTAATAGGGAAGTTCCTCAGGCTCTGGAGCAGAGGAATGACATAATGAAAAGTGTGTTCAGGATGTCTATCTAGCCTGATGTCATGTCACTGTGAGTAGTGAGGAATGGCTATGACTGGAGAAAAAATTTTCTTTTTGAAGGTGTTCCAGTGGCATGTGAGAGTAGTTCATCAGAGACTATAAGGCCCAATTATTACATTTTCAGGAATTTTGCATGCCATATGTTTATACCCTGAATTGAATGTGAGGATATATTTACACCATGGAAAATGGCAAGCAGTACGTGTCAGGGCTTTAGCCCTCCGTAAAGCCCATTTACTGGCATACTACTGGTGTTACTCAATGCATCTAATTTACTTAATCTGCTCTAGGATTATAAGAACTCCTATTACATAAAATGGAAAAATAATTTCCATGGCCAAAGTATATCACACAAGATCTCAAGGAGTCAATGATCAGTTATTACTGTAAGGAAAAATGCCTAATACTCTTATTTCCCTTCTTTCCAAATGAGTAGGTACTAGATTTATTTCATATGAAGAACCTCAAAGGCATGATTCTAACAGCGCTTCTCAAACCTCAGTGTGCATGTCCATTACCTGGAGATTCTAAATATAGCTTCTGATTGAGTAGATCTGGAGAGGTGTCTGAGACCCTGCACATGTAGCAAGCTCCCAGTTGGTGCCATTACTTCTGGACTGGAGACTTTGAGTAGCCAGGCTCCAGGCCTCTTTTCAGCCATTAATTCTGTAACTTGCTCCAGGAAAAAAAAGGGTAAGAAGAGCCTACTGTTGGGAGCACTAACAGTGATTGGATTGAAGACAGTTACTGAACAGATCAGCAGTCGAATTAGCTTGATTGACTCAAGCAATCAAGAAATGAGAGCAAGCATGGAAGAGACGCTTCTCCTTTTTCTTTTGTTTGTTTCTGTCGTAGGTGATCATATGTTCCATTGTCCTATCAAGGTAAAAGAATAAATGCAGACTTGAGTTGGGCAGACTCTACCAGGGCACAGCTTTGTCTACAGGACACATTGTGTTATTTTTAACTTTATTGCCCAGGAATCAATTTCAAGGGTGGATGATTGCACCATCCTTGAGATCTCTGTATCACTGAGAGATTACTGTGGGGTTTTGGGTGAAAAGGTGTAAACATCTTCATTTTTCTTGGAAATAACGAAGTGAATTAGGCACAGCTTGATCCTCTGCTTTCACAGTGTTTTGGAGGAACTGTTGTATCTAGGATTGTAGATGTCCATCCAGGGTCTAGAAATTTCAGAAAGTAGATCTGGGTGAGATGCCAGCGTTTATTGATGTTTTTGAAATTTCTCTGGATTCTGTTCTGATAAATCTCTTATTATGGCCCAAGCTGAATGATTGTTAAGCTCAAGTCAGACTCTGTTTTGTCTCTAGAAATTAGGGAACAGTGGGAAATGTAGGGACTCTCCAGAGTGGCCCATGAACTTCTTTGTATACTTGAGCTGAAAGTAGAGTTAGCAAATGGACACTGGAATACCCAAGAAATGCCTCAATCAGCCCTTTTGAGATGTTGCTAACACAACAGTAGGTCAGTTTTTACCACCAAAGAATTAACTTACCATTGAACAGGTCTGAGAACTTTGAAAATGAGATAAGGCAGAACCATTGAACTTCAATCCCGGAAGAGCCCTAAGAAATACTCTTACCCAACCTGCAGGATTTATAGATGAGAAAACTAAGGCTTCGAGATTTTATAGTTTACCCAAAGTCACCCTGCTAGCTGGAGACAGGGCCAAGACTAGAAATCAGGTCCCCTAGTGTTCTTTATTATACCATAAATTGTCAACTTACTCTGTACCAGGTTCTGTACTAAATATTTAACTCATATCATCTCATTTAATCATCACAAGACCATATAAAATAGTTTCCATTAATTTATCCATCCATTCACCTATGCCAGATACACTTATTATGCACCTACTGTGTGCCAGTCCCTAAGTTGCTGAATGTTGGATTCTTGCAGTAATATTCTTATAATAAACTGGGAGCAGAAGATAATGACTTAATAAGCAAGCAAACAGGATCATTTTGGAAATGACATTGCTATGGTGAAAAGGCTACAGGCTAGGATGAGGATGAAGTGTGCCTGAGGTGGGAGAGGATAGCTTTCACTTGAGGAGGTGACATTAGGGCTGAAATCTGTGTGACAAGCAAGATGTTTTAGAAAGAAGAGAGAGCAAATCTAAAACCCCAAGGAAGGAAGGAGCTTGGAATATTCAAAAAATAGGAATAAAGTCAGAGTGATCACTGGGGAGGGAAAACGCAAAATGAGATAAGAACCACGGAGCATCCTCAAGGCCAAGGTAAAGAGTTTGGAAAGTGGGAAGCCTTGTGGGGGTTAAAGCAGGAAAGTGAAATGACTCTATTTCCGGTTACTATTGTTTTTGTTCCTTTTCTATCACTTCCTCGGTTTACAACTGAGAAGCCAAGAAACATAGAGGTCCTGTGACTTGGCCAAGGTCATGTGGCTCTTAAGTGGCATGAGTGGCATCAGCTGTGGTTTGAACTGCTCCAGATACCATGCTGCTCGGTTTTCCATTTTTTCTGACACCAGTTTTCTGCTCCTCTATCCACACTATATCTCCATGTGAAACAGTTTGGTATGTGAAATGAATTTTTAAAAACTTTTGCTAAGCTTAATAAGTTTGAGCTCATTTTTTTTTTCTGCCTGAAAAAATGGGGCAGGGGCAGCGTGCTTCACTGCATTCTACTCTTAAAATACTGAAGGAACTTATTTTTTCCTTGGGTGGATTCTAATGTTTAAAAGTCTTCCAGCAGCTACTTCATCGGGTTTGGCTCTCACTGGTAGTGCCATTATCTTTTGGACACTGGCCAGGCTGATTAGCAGACAGCATGGTGGGCACTGATGCATCTCAATGGAAATGTACAGAAAATGGAAATGAATGACTCAGGAACTCTTAATGTTCTTTCCTGTGAACCTGAAAGAATTAGCAAATGAGGTGATTTTAAGGTGGGCTAAGTCCTCTTTTTCTGCCCTTCCTTTGCAATTCCACCCAAATGCTGTTTGACACAGCTGAGTCAGGTAGATGTTCACACAGTGTGTGTGTGTATTTGAGTGTGGCAGGGGACACATATTGTGAGAGGAGGGAAGGGATGCTTTGGTAGCTCAGGGAAGGACATTGGAGCCCAAGTAGGATTAGGAGGAGAGTGTACAGTCATAGGTATTGAAGCCTAAGAGGGGTAAAAATGTTGTCTGTAATGGCGAGGGGTGGGGAGCAATGACAGAGTGAGCAATAGCTATGATCTACCTTGTGCCCAGAGTTTGGCTCCTGAATACCATTTGCCACTAAAAGAAACCATGGTACCTTGAAGAAATGACTTATTTCAGTGCTGGGGCAGGCAAAGTACGAGATGAGTCTGGACTCTCACATTGTACCAAAAAATAAGACTCGGGAATGATGAAGGCATGTCAAAGGACACAAAGGTCAATTGCAAGGGCTCCTAGTAGCCAAATCTTGGATACTTTGTACATTAAAAGTGACAGCAGATTATAACCCAATGAATAAAACAGGAATCAGAGTCCACATTAACATAAATTCATTAATTAATTACCTAATATGAAACTTGAAAATTTCTTGAGGAATGAGATATTTGCAGTTCCAAAGTGACTTCTTATCATGCTAACAAATTACAAAATGAAAATGAGTAATTTACATCTGTGTATCTCCAGTTAACATCATCAGTAATGGAACAAATTAAAATTATGTACCACCCACTAAAGGCAGGGAAAAGTGCACAGTACCACCTCTGTGATATTTCTGTCCAACATGCCTAATCAGAATCTAATCATGAGGATTATACCACAATAATCAAACTGACGTTCACTCCTGAAAATACTAGGCTATAATCTTTTAAAATGCCAGGATCGTGAAGGTCAAGGAAAGATCGAGAAGCTTTTGTAGATTGAAAGATGCTAAATAGCCATGACAGGTAAATGCAACCTGTGGTCAGGACTGGCTCCTTTGGCTAAAAAACACATCCCTGGGACAAGTGGATGAATGTGAATGGGGTTGAGGATGAGGTGTTATTCCATGTTGCTCTCTAGGTTGTGGTGGTCAGTATGTGGTTATAGGATAAATACACTAAACTATTCATGGGGCGAAGATGTTTAAAACCAGTGGCTACTTTCAAATTGTTCAGAGGTACTATTTCTGCAATTTTTCTAATGTTTGTAACTGTTTCTAAATAAAGTGTTTAAAAGTTAAATAAAAGCAGGGTATAAGTTCAAAGAATCAGTGTCTTTCCTATGCTGTGTAATGGTATTTAAAATGAAACCTTGTTATGAAACATCCTGGCTCCAAAACCAGATTGCCTGGGTTTGAATCTTAGTTCTCTTCATGCCTATTTCCTCTTCTGTAAGAGTGCATAAGGGATAATAACCTATTTTACATGGTTGAGAGGATATTTTAGTGAGATTATCATGCGAAACCTTCAAAAGGTTCTGGCAGATGGCAAACAAAACAAGTGTTAGTTATTGCCCTTATGTAAAAAACATCTACGCAATTTATTATCCTTAGTCCTTAATAACAGTTCCTTGAATGATTTCCAAGAAAGTCCATCCTTGAAACCCCTCCCTATGTTCAATGATATCATAACTGAGCTCCAATTTATGTGACCCATTATGCTATAAAAGTTCATTATGAGACTGTGGTAACAGAGTTGTAGACTTTCCTAAAAGCCATTAAGCAGACTATTGGTTTCTCTATGGCCACCTAGATAGAATTGTGAGATGGGACCAAATAAAAACATGTTGATCATCAGCACCCACAGCGCAGATTGTGGACAGCCAAAGGCTAATGTCTTTGGGTTTGAAATCCAGAATTGCCTATGGTTGTTCCATTTTTGAATGAGAAGGAACCTCATAAATCCCTGGGTCCAGCTCTCCATTTTATAGGCTAGGAGTCTGAGACCCAGAATGGCAGAGGGGCCTCCGGTGAGTACATACTACTGGAGTTGGAACTCTGACACTTAAGTAAAATACTTTGGGCCATGCTGAGGTTCCATGAGAGCAGAAGGAAGTGTTTCTGGAGGAGAAATACAAATTTTTTTTTGGTGGTGGTGGGAGGAACTTACCAGATTCCAAGTGGGGAACATGTTGCTGTTGGGTACCTTGAACTATCACACCTCAGCCTGGGAACTCCATACCCACAGCTTGATAAGCTCTCAACTTTGAAAATCCCCAGAGTTTCTCTGGAATTCAGCGTAGCGTGTCTCACATGCCATAGACAAAGCACTGTTTAATCTTTTTATTGCCATCCCTGTGTTCCTGCTTGCTGTTGTATAACCAGACAAGGTGTTAGGCCCTTAGCCCTGGTCTCCTGACAGGTCTCTTCTGATTCATTAGTAGAGCCAGATTCTTCAAGTGCTCTGGTCACTTTGTGTCCATTCCACATTTTAGGAGATTCCAACTATTTTTGGTAAGAAAACAAATATCTTCCAGGCTGCCAGCAAGTTTGCCAAGACACATCCTGATTCATTATACAATCACCAAGATACAAAGCCCTAAAAATAGCCAACTTGCTTTAATGTTTCGTTTGGCATCAGGATGCTAAGTTCATATTAACTGCAGTCAGTATTTTAGACTGATTTCATTTAATTTCCTGGGTATTATGCTCTTTGGCTGTGGAGGGCAACTTCTTGTTTATCTTTATCTCTGCTTGGCTTCAGATTAAGGATCTGTGCTTAAAAAGAAAATTAAAAAAAAAAACCTAACTTTTCTTTTCATCACCCATCTGTTTAATAATTATTTTCCCTTTTCTTTTTTTAACTTGCTTGCTATTCTAACATTATTGTGTCCAAATAGAATGTCTATATTTGATTTGCATTGTTCCTTTTGGAACCTTTTCCCTTATTTGTTTAGTTAGAATTTATCATATACCAGAGCTAGGACCTTCTCAATAATGCAAAAATCAAAATGATTTTCACAAATCCCAGTGGGTTAATAATAATGTGTGTATTTATCTCTGAGATCCATTAAGGAAGAAACCTTTCCTATTTTCATTTATTTTTTTTGATGGGGAACATTAAAATTTTAATTTAAATATGGCTTGTGTAGGATTTAACTTGACCCCACTTGGCATCTCTGTATTTTATTAAGTTGCAAAATAAACATTAGATAAAATGTATTTAGAGAATGGAAGTACAATTGATTAATCCTGATTATATTCTCCCAGATGGGCATGATGGCCTGAACTAGAGAAAGGGTTTCAGCCTTATAATATGTGTTGTTCTTTCATTTTCCTTGCTCTGTCCTGTGAGATCAAGATTAATTGGGAACTATAGAATCTAACTGCTTTTCTAGGTTACTCTTCTTCTTCTCCTTCTCCTTCTCCTTCTTCTCCTTCTTCGTACCAGGGATTGAACTCAGGGGTACTTAACCATTGAGCCCCATCCCCAGCCCTTTTTTGTATTTTATTTAGAGATAGGGTCTCACTGAGTTGCTGAGCACCTCACTAAGTTGCTGAGCTGGCTTTGAACTCTCAATCCTCCTGTCTCAGCCTCCCTAGCCTTTGGGATAACACGTGAGCACCACTGTGCCCACTTTTTGATTGGCATCCAAGCAAGCATTATCTCCTAGTCTATAGTAGATATACTCTTTCTCTCTCTCTCCCTCTCTCTCTCTCTCTCCTTCCCTTATCATAATATATGTGTACACATACACATCCCTGTATTGCTATAAAATTTCACAGGAATTGCCTTTGGTATATGTTTCCACCAGCATTTGTGGCTTAGGGACCACTGGAGTCCAAGATTACCGTGAATTGGACAGTGTTGCTCTGATGAGGTCTTTCTAACAACTGTGTTTGGATGAATACGTGGAGAAACTGGCTTGAGTTGATTTATTTAAACATAGTCACTGAACCCACATTCTGAAAACTGTTACCTTTCCATGTTTGACATACAACCAGCCTAAGATTCTCCTGTGTTTTGGCTACAGAATAAAGAAAAACCATGATTCAAGCACAGTGCTGGCTAGACAGAGGCTCTTTGGAGGTGAGGAATGTTCCTTAACATGTATAATTTATTCATTATATCATTTATAGGGGCTTGAGGACACTTTGAAATTTTAATATAATTTCAAACTTAAAGTTCAAGAGTAGCACAAATAATTCAAATTTTCTAGACTCGCCGTAGTTCCCATTTTGACTTATTTGCTCTATCATTCTCTTTTTTTCTAAACTATTTAAGAGAAAGTTGAAGACATCACATCCCTTTACCCCCTTTACCCTGAAACACTTGTGTGCATATTTTCTAAGATCAATCATATTCCCTTCCATAACCATATATCTCTAATCAAAATTAGGAAATTTGACATTAGCATAATACTATTATTAAATCCACAGTCTAGATATACATTTTGTCAAGTATCCCAATATCTTTTATAATTATTTTTTAAATTGATTATGTTTTGAGTTTTGATTTGGCTACCTTTGTGTTTGGCCATTTTTCACCTTCATTAGTGTATTCAATTGAACTGAAACTACATTCAGAATTATTTATTTTCTGAAGTACTGATGTGTGTCTTACCGGAAGCTTGTCTGAGTATGAGCCCATGTCTCTAGAGGACGGAGGCTCCTGATGTTAGATGTTTTGTCTCTTGGAATCCCCAGATCACTGCTATATTTATTAAATGAACTAGTGGATAAAAGTCCAATTTTAGTCTCCAGATGCCTCAGCTTCCTAATTATTCTTATAAGGGTCACTTGTGTCACCTCAGCTTACCCTGTTCTGTGGCCTCTGAGAAACCCCATAAGTCTACTTTCTAGTGGATTGTGTGTGCCCGCATTTGCCCTCTCCACAAAAGGGGAGATTCTGAGAGCTCTGTGGAAGGCCCTTCCCTTCTGTGTTTTCAGGGTCCACATCTTCCTACCCTTTAAAAATATAAAACCAGTTCTAGGGGCTTTATTGTTCCATCTCTTAATCTGTATTTAATCAATGACGATAGTGTACTTTGGGAGATCTTTGAAGTTTTTCTGCACTCTCATGGCATTTATTGATCCTGCTGTTTGTTCACTTGGCCAAAGACAGCAGTGATTCGATAGAGCATGGAGCTGGGGGTTGGATGCAGAGCCTCTGGGCTCCTAGCTCCCTTTCTGGCTGTGTGATCTTGATCATGCATCTGAACTTCATTTTGCAGACCAAGAGCTGAGGTTCAGAGAAGATCAAGGACTCAGGTAAAGGAAGCCACAGATAGCTTGTTACAAGACAGGACTCCTTGTCTCAGCTCTGCCACTTACTAGAGTAAGGGTTAACATCTTGGAATAATCATTTATGAAAATACTAATTATCATTCTAGAACCATACCTGGCATGTGTGTGTGGGGTACTTAGTACTTAGTTTGATGATGATGATGATGATGATGATGATGATGATGTTTTTATTTTTAGATTATCTTTAGTATAATTTCTAGCCTATTGGTCCAGCTATGCTGCTGGGAGTGTTAACTGGATCACTCTGTAGGGCACCCCCCACCAGAGCACTGTGGGGAGAATTCTGGCCCCCAGACTCTCCTTTTCCCCTCTTATCCTCTTTTCTCTCTCCTCTTGTCCACTCATGTACAAATCACTCTTGATTCTTATTGCAGAAAATCAGCCATCCTTTTGATTGAAGGGGGATGATGATTGTTCCTCCCCAAAGTAAGAATATTTTTCTCTGATGAGAGAGGGTATGGAGGAAAGGAAGGGGCTAGATGAGAAGAGAAAGAAAAGCAGAGGGCAAGCAAGCCAGGAGAGGTCAGAGGAAATGAGGAGGGTCTCGGGGCTGGAACTATTTCTGGTTTCCATGTGGCATGACCCACCTGGGCAGCTAAGTAGGACTCCCTCACGTAGGAGTTTTCAAAGTGGAGAGCATTATGGTCTGCGCAGTCCTGTCATGCTCCATTGACTTTAATTGGGAATGATTTATCTGTGTGTCTACATCACCATCCTGATTACTGCAAAATATGGGTGACTAAGAGACAGGTTCACCCCTGATGTCCTTAGGAGCTGGGGTAATTCAACCAAAGCTTCTCATGTAAGTTACTTAGTCAGATCTGCCATCTGGGACAGACTCAGCTCTGAGAAGGCCAGAGTCTGTCTTTCTCACCTTTCTCATCAATAGATCCACAGAGTCTATTGGGATTTGCAATGGAACTCTGTTGCTAACTACCTTGAGTTAGGCTACATGTCACAGGTTAAGTCGTGTGAAAAGCTCAATCCCCTAGAAGTTTCCTTACTTCAAACACAAGCTCTGGGGTTTTCAGGCCATCTGCCTTTTTTACTAACTTGGTACAAATTTAGGGGTTCTCCTTACTCCCCTCAAGATTAATAATATGCTAGAATGATTCTATCCTATGATCACAATTTTATTATAAAGGATATATGAACTTGACAAATGAACAGATGCACACAGTAAGGTCTGGTAGGATTCCAAATATGACACTTCCATATCCTCATGATATATCACCTTCTTGGTATATAGGTATGTATCATCAGCCCAGAAACTTTGCTGAGTTTTCAGTTCAGAGCTTTTCTTGGGGGTTTATTATCAAGGCATGATTGATTGAACCATTGGCCACATGATGATCTCCATTTTCTAATTTCCCTCCCACTCCAGAAGGTCATTTGGTTGGTCTTTCTAGCATGGCAATCTCCTATCCTGAAACTACCCAGAGGCTGACCATGGGTTAGTATAAACTCAGGTGTGGGCCAAGAATACTAGACACCCCTACCACTTGGGGAAGTCCATGGATTTAGAAGCTCCCTCCCAGGAACCAGGGACAAAGACCAGTCAGATTCTTTGTTGGACAATAGAAGTGCTGCAAAGTCTGAACAGCTTAGAGTGCACCAAAAAGCTGAAATGGTGGGTGACAAGTACGTAGCCCAGAGCTAAACCAGGCTCTGTCACTCACTGTCATGTGACCTTGGATGAGCCCATTCACCTCTTTTTTTCTGCATCAGAAAATGGGACTAATAAAAGCATCTACCTCACAGGTTTGCTACATGGATTAAGTAAATTTTTATAGGTAAATCGCTAACAACACTGCCTGGTGTGTAGTTGCTGATCTTTTATTTCAGACTGATTCTTTAGAAAGATTTCCTGGGCTCTTCAGAAGGTCAGAAGATAGCCACACCATTGTCTTTGTTTGATGAGCCATTTAGTGCCTTCCTCTGTCTCTCTGGATTGGTTGGTCTAAGATCAGGGTCCTCATAGCCATCAGCTGCTCCTCAGTTTACATCATGAAGGTTTCTCTGACAGTTTCATGCTTCCTACAATGTTCTTTCAGTTAGAAAGAGCCAGCAGTCAGAGACTTCCAGACTGAGGACCACGTCACATCAGCAAGAGCTGTTCTTCACCGAGTGACAGAAATGAGCCACTGTCCCCATCTCTTTAGTTTGAAAAGAGAGGTTATTCTTCCAAATGCAAATGTGCAATTGTCCCAACTCTGCTGCACTTAGCAGATATGAGAGTCCCTGGCTAGCAGGAAGAACCCTCCTGAGAGAAATTGGGGTTTGATACCAGAGGTCCAGGATGTGCAGCCACCCAAATGCCTCGAGACCTGTGGGGATGAAGGGAAGGAGGAGAGCTGAAAGGAACAACAGGAAAGATGTGTGTGATTTAAAAAAATTTTTTTTAAAAAAAGGTGTCTTGTTGCTGCCTCCCGCCAGCCTGTTCTGTTCTGTCAGGTGCATTTGCCTGAGTTCCAGTTGGCGGCTACACGGAGAGCTCTGCTTTTATCTGAAAGAGCATCTCTTGGCTCCCTTAGCAAGCCTACTGGAAAAAATTAGTCCAAGACACTTTTCAGTGTCATCCATGCTCAAAATCTCTCTGGTCATCACATCATTCATGTCGGTAACCCCCCACTCACCCATCCCCACACACCCCAACTGGGTATTCCTTTTATCTTTCCCTCAGCCAGAGCATGTTGGGTGCTCAGTTTGCCTTCAGGCCCTTTGGGCTTATTTTTGGAGCAGATGAAGGGCCCCCAGCAAGAGCTGGCTGATAAGCTGTGTGCTGTGCATCTGGGATCAGAGATGAGCAGGGGGAGGCGGGCCCAGGGGTGTCAGCCTTAGGAAGGTTTCTCTGGGATGAGGGATGAAGATATCTAATCAGCGCTGCCCACCTGGCCTTGCCTGATGCCCGTGGCCAGGGAAACCAGGAAGGGGGGTTCTGCTAGCCAGGGAACTGTGGAAGATGGAGCAGCAGGGAGAGGAGATGCTGAGATCAGAGATGGCAGTGTTTGGCAGAAGAGAGGCGACTTGCCAGCCTGCTGGAGTCAGCGGGTCTAGGCTGAGATGGAAGTGCAGGAAGGAGACATTTTTTGCATGGACCGGACCCAGGCTCTCAGTTGCCTCAGGAATAGAGGACAAAGAAGGGCAGCTGGCTGGGGCTTGCTCCTAGGGCACACAGTGGCCAGCTCCCACTTGTCCTGCCCAGCGTCTATCAGGGATGCCCGTGGATCTAACACTGTCCTCTCAACAGCTTGCTCATTTTTAACTGATATGACCAATAACAAACAAACAAATCAATTAATTAATTAATTAAAAAACAAAAAATTTTAAAGTCTTTAAATACTGACTATATTAGGTTAATCTCTCTTCTCTCTTGTTTGCTTCAAGCCTGGCCACAGTGCTGGTGCCCTGATTTGGGGCTATGTGCTCTGAGGAGGACAGAGCTCAGTAGGGAGGGGACTGGCCACTTGGCCCTACCAGCAGATGCCGGAGGGACAGTCTGAAGCTAAACAAATAGGCCACAGAAGTTCCCAGGCCTCTTTATAACTTGAGAATGAGCACGAATATCCATCATGGAAACGACTTGAAGGAGACCAAGAAAATTGAAGTCAGTGGAGTTTAAATGACTTGCTGAAGATCATTTATTTATTTGTTCCAGAAACATCTGCTGAGTGCCAGGCTCTGGGAGGAATGTTCAGATAGGACGTGAATAAAGTGTTTCGAAGTCACTAGTTTCAGCAGGCACTGATCATGGCCAATGGCAGGTGCAAACCCAGATGCCTCCAAACCAAGCCAGGAATTGTTCAAACCCCAGCTGAGGGAGGTGGGAGTAGGGGATCCAGGCTCAGTCTTGTGTTGAGGACAGCCTCTGGTGTGCTGCCTCCCATGCGTCCATGGAGCATGACCTCCCCTTGAAATTCTTCCCTATTTGTCAAATCGTTACTGGCTTTGGCTTAAGATTGCTGTGCACGCTCCATCTCCCTCTGTCAACACTCTGCCTGGCGACCTCCTTTCTCAAGGCTGTGTTCATTGGGGATATTTTTAATCTTTCATGTTGTTGTAACAATTATTCCAAATATTTTGCTGTTATAACAGATTTTTCTAATCTCCTATAACATTCTTTCTCATCATTTTTTTAGCCTTTGGAAAATATATTGCAACACATTTATGATTGTATTGCTATGCCACCTGTGACCTGTCCCCAAAGCCAGTGCCACATAGTATGGTGTTTATAACAGCAGCATTACACCTCTGGGTATCAATGTTCATCTCAGTCAACTAAGCTGTGGGACAAATAAACACAAATCAGCAGCATATTCCAGCTGCATACATTTGTTTCTAGCTCATGTGACTGCAGGTCAACTGGGCTTGGCCAGATGTGGATCCAGGATAGATCCAGGGTAGATCAGGTCTGTTTCATATAGCTGTTGATCTTCTTGGACCAGCGGGCTGCAGGGGCATATTCTTTTCATGACAATATCAGAACTTTGACAGGGACCTATAAAAGCAAACCATGTCTTGTAGGACCCAGACCCAGAACTTGTGCACTGTCACTTCTACCCATATCCCAATCACCAAAGCAAATCTCAGAGCCAAGCACAACATCAGTGTGGCAGAGATATATATCCTTCTAGTGGGAACAACCACAAGATCACATGGCAAAGGGAAGGTGTGGGGAATTGGGAGGATAATGTCATCCGTTAGCTATACTGCTCTATAAGAAGGGTACCTGATAGTCTCTTAAGAAGACTTTCAATTAATCTTCTTGCACTTAGCACCACCCTCCCCTCCTTCCAGAAATACCTGGTCCTGCTGATTTCTGAGCCATCTGGGGTCATGCAACATAGATCCAGTTGCTTCTTGGTTTTCCTACTGCTGCCTCAGGATTCACATTTTCGGGTTTTTTGGGTCAGTTGCCACTTGCTGCTTTCCAGCTTCAGAAATATCAATGCTGTTGTCTCTTTTTGCACTTTTTTGCCCTTGTAGATTTCTGTCTGTAATAAAATATAACAGAATCCTCTTTCTGTCATTTTCATGGGGTTTGGGGAGAGAGCAGGGCTACATGCAGCATGGTTCCCACCGGGTTCTCCATCCATAACGAGAAGCCACCTTGCCCTTGTTGGCTGAT
The DNA here is from genome assembly GCF_047511675.1 of Marmota flaviventris. Classification (NCBI taxonomy): domain Eukaryota; kingdom Metazoa; phylum Chordata; class Mammalia; order Rodentia; family Sciuridae; genus Marmota; species Marmota flaviventris. Next base: position 35,124,171 of record NC_092512.1, read on the forward strand.
TTGGCTTTAATTGTGAGCTACTCAGCCCCTTGTTGCCCAGAGACCATCAAGTGAGGGAATTTTGATGAAGTGTCTGACGGGTTGGTGACTCACCTCTCAGTCTGGGTTGCAGAAACAATATCAGCTGCAGAATAACCCTTTCTGACTCAGTGTTGTGTCCATAAACACAAAATGGTAGACATTGCCTACCTCTTCAAAGTTCTGAATGAGTGTTTTTTTTTTTTTTTTTTTTTACCTGATCCTGAGGCATAAGAATCATTTAGACCTGGTTGTGGTGGTGCACACCTGTAATCCCAGTGGCTCAGGAGGCTGAGGCAGGAGAATTGTAAGTTCAAAGTCAATCTCAGCAAACAAGGGCTGGGGATGTGCCTAAGTGGCTAAGCAGCCTGAGTTCAATCCCTCGTACAAAAAAAAAAAAATCATTTAGATTAACACACAAGCATGCATGCACACACACAGCTAGATATTCTTATGCAAAAGAATACAAAATATATCTGTGGGGTCTATTTTGACTGTCTTCAATCTTTTTCTATCAGTTTATTGGAAATAATGGAGGGTGGGAGAGATAGTTTATATAAGTCGTTATTTAGTCAGTTGTTTAATTTTTTTTCTCATGTGGATTGACCATTGGACCTCTCATCTGCCAGGTAGGGAGACTGAGGACAAAGAATGCTCTAATAATATTAACATTTATGTTCTAAAGCTTGTTAGACCTACAGCCTCTCTACCAGCCACCAGGATAGGAGCCATGGAAGGTGAAAAACCATCTCAAAACTGAATGGAATGGATTGCCAGTGGGACAAGGTATAGGCAGGGGAAGAAGGGAGATTGACCTGAATTGATTATTGAACCTTGTTATGATTTGTATGTGAGGAGTCCCCCAAAAACTCACATGTGAGACAATGCAAGAAGGTTCAGAGAAGAAATGATGGGGTTATGAGAGACACCTAATGGGAATAATTCAGTGGTAACTAAAGGAAGGTGGAGCGTGGCTGGAGGAGGTGGGGTATTGGGGCATAGCTTTGGGGTATATATTTTGTATCTGATGAGTGGAGTCTCTCTCAGCTTCCGGATCATCATGTGAGCTGCTTCCCTCCACCATACTCTTCTGCCATGTTGTTCAGCCTCACCTCAGGCCCTGAGGAATGGAGCCTGCTGTCTATGGATTGAGACCTCTGAAACTGTGAGCCCTGAAATAAACTTTTCTTCCTCTAAAGTTGTTATGGTCAGGTCTTTTAGTCACAGCAGCAAAAAGGCTGATGAAAACAAACCTGTAACCAGAAAATGGGGGTTCAAATCCCAATTCTGCCTCTTACATTCTGAATGACTTCTTCTCTTGAATGAGAAAACAAGTCTCCTCATTCATTGGATTGTTATGAAAATTAAAGGGTCCAAGAAAAACTGTTTGCTAAGTAAATATACTATTCAAATACAAATCTTTACTTGAAGATACTTTTGAATATAAGTAGCTTATGTAGGTGGGTTGGTCATAAGCCGTGCATTTTGATGTGCTTTCTGTTGCTTGGAATGCATCATTCCTGGGAAACTGAATGAACTCTGCAAGTTGTTTACTATTTAATTCACTTAATAATAAACACCTAGTGGGCACTTGGTTGGTACCAGGCCCTATTCTAAGCATATGAAGTCATCTAATCCTCAGAACAACTCTATGAAGCAGGTTCTAGAGCTATTATTATTATTTGGTTCTATAGCTATTATTATTATTAAATGAGGGAAGCTGGGGCCCAGGAAGTTAAGGAAGAATCTTGCCTCAGTGACTGGTACAGCCAGGGCCCACCACAGGCAGTCTGGCTCCAGGGTCTGCAGGTGACCACTGTCCTACACTCTGGTATAGGGCACAACACCATCCTCTCAGCCTCTCCTTTCTGGGCTTTTCTTCCTCTGGAGATCCACTGCATGTTCATGTCTTCAGGGTACTCCCTCGGGCTTGTTTTTTCTTATTCTTTTTTGTTTGGGAAGGGTTGAACCCAGAGACACTCACCTACTGAGTCCTATTTTGTATTTTATTTAGAGATAGGGGCTCACTGAGTTGCTTAGCGCCTCGCTTTTGCTGTGGCAGGCTTTGAACTCCTGTTTTGGCCTCCAAAGCTGCTAGGATTACAGGAGTGTGCCACTGTGCCCGGCTCAGGCTTTATTTTTATCTCACCTTAATACCTTTTCCCTAAATAGGTGCTCCATATCCATGGCTTCAATGAGCATCTGTATGCTAATGAACTCCATACCCCTGTTCAACCCAGGTCTCTCATGGCTCCCAGTGGGATTTATTCATCTGCCTACGTTCATCAGTTTCATGCCTTAAAATTCACCTCCAGGGGGCTGGGGTTGTGGCTCAGTGGTAGAGTACTCATCTAGCACACATGAGGCCCTGGGTTTGATTCTCAGCATCCCATAAAAATAAAATAAAGGTATTGTGTCCACCTACAAGTAAAAAATACATATCAAAAAATTCACCTCTAACTTCTTCCATCTAAAGTTTGGCTGGTGACCTTTTCTTCTTATCTGCTAAAGTGTCTCCTTCTAGGAGCTGGGAAGAGGCACAAGATCTGGAGTCTCCTTATTCACCTCCTTTATCCATCCAGCTCATCAGTAAGTCCCATCAATTCAGGCACCTAAATAGCTCAATGTCATCTATGTCTTCACATCTTGGGCTAGCATCCTAGGCCATACCAGCAACCTGGTCACCTTGATGACTTCTGAGCAGTCTCCCTGCCTCTACTCTTGGATTCCTCCAGTCCGTGTCTCACATTGCAATCAATATGACCTTTCCATGACATGCAACTAATCGAGGACCTTCCAGCTTAGAACCCTTCCCAGAACTTAAGATAAAGGCTCCCAAGGTTGGTAATGACCTTGCTCATCCTACTTCTTCAGCTTTGGCTTCCATTCTACTTTTCTTACATTCTCTTCTACTGAAATAGCAAGCTGCTTTCAGCTCCCGGTGCACTCGTCTTTCACTTCAGGACCTCTGCACACAAAGTTGTTTCTTTTGCCAAGAACAATCTCCATCACGTAGCCACTACACTTTGAGGTACAGTTTCTACTCATACTTCAGGTACTAATTTAAAGGAAAAACTTTCTGGGAAGCCTTCCTTGACTCTTCAAGCCTTTATTAAGTGTCATTTAATGTGCCCTACATAACACTTTCTATGATTTATTGCAGTTGTTGGGTTGTCTTTCTGGCTATGCCGTAAATCCCTTAAGGGCAGGTTCCATGTAGGTCTAGGTTGTGACTGTCTCCCTTGAAACTAGCACAAAGCCTGGATCTTAAGAGGAACTCAATAATTATTCACTGAAAGTTAAATGAATGTTATTAAAAAAACAAAGTTGATAAATTCCCAAAATAAGAACCCCCCAAATTCAGTATTCTTTTGTCCCTAATAGATCACCAAGTGAGAAGACACATGGAAATAAATCATTCAAGACATTGAGGGGATAAAACAAAGTAAGAAGAAGACTCTCCTTCTTCTTTTTCAGAAGGTTCAATGTCCTATTAATTTCTGATCTTTTGTTCCCCTGGGGGTAGCAAAGAGGTGATGAAGAGAGAATAGTTCGTGAGACGGGAGAGGTTCTGGAAGGTATTTCTAAATGCTTTGCGCCAGTGAGAAAAGGAGAAATCTGAAGACCTTCTTCTTTTTTTTTTTCCTAATTGAACAAAAGAGTTGGTTCACAACCCTTCAAATACGGAAATCCAGGCCTGGCAGGAGGTGAAGCTTTGGAAGCAGGGATTGAGGACAGTGTCTGGACTAACCTTCGTCATCATAAAATTTGTCTTCTACGAGCATCATCACCTGTGTTCCTCAGCAGAAGACAGGCTGCTGGAGGTGACATGGGCTCACGGTACCGGCCGGATCACTTTTCCCTAAACACGCTTATCTCCCACTTTCTCCGTATTCACTGTGGTTTAATTCCCTCTGTGCCAGTCTCTTCATCCCTATGAATAGACCAATAGCAACATCAGTCATTAGAGATAAAGTTCCCAATGAGATCTCCTAGTCTCTCAGCTCTCTCCAATTTTCCTCTGAATCACATGGCATGGCTTGTAATTTTAAGCTTATTTGCATAATTTTTTTAAAAAAACTATCTGCTCCCTTCCCTATTTTAGCTCCTGCCTCCTCCCTTTCTCTACTGCCATTCCCACCCTACCCCTTGACTACTGAGGGCAAGACCTGTGTATGTTTTGTTTCTCAGAGCCAAGTATAACATCTGGTACATAGTAGGACCTCAATAAATGCTTGGTTAAAAAGTAGCTGGTTAGGGGCTGGGATTATGGCTCAGTGGTAGACAGCTTGCCTTAGCATGTGTGAGGCACTGGGTTCAATTCTCAGCACCACATATAAATAAATGAATAAAATAAAAGTCCATCAACATCTAAAAAAATATTTTTAAAAAAGTAGCTGGTTGAATGGGTCTCATAATGAGGAAAGATGTGCAGGAGACTCCATGATTATCGCACATATTAACTGGCTCTCCAGAGTCCTGCTCCAGTTACCTGAGGTGAAAAGATTAGTTGCAAGAGAGGAACAAGGAAGAATAACAAGTCCTCTTTACAGACCTCAGGCTGAGCACAGGCATTGCTCCGATAGTCCAGCAATTGTTCCACTGCTTTCTGTGTCAGTTGCTCTGTTTTTCATCTTCTGTCACATTTCAGTGCCAACAGAAAGCAAAGGCTATAAGGCTGGGATTTGAACAAAAATTTAATGAAGAGATTATTTGTAGAGGTGCAGGAATGAGCAGGGGAGCCGGACAGGTTGCTAAAGCACCTGGGAACTAGCAACGGTGAGAAGCTATTATTATTACTCTTGAGCTTGGTGGTCAAAGCTGGAAGTGTGGAAGGGGCCATCCCTAGGGAGGGATGGACTATGGAAGAAATGCCTCAAAGTCTCTCTCCTCTCACCCTTTGATCTCTTGCATCTGCCAATTGACACTGCCCAACGGGAAAGGATCCCAGGTGATGCCATCTTTACAGGTCAGCTTCCCGAGGCACAGATGGGCAGGAGAAAAGCCATCAGGGGCCATTTTTGTTAGTGATTTCCTCTTAGGCTGCAATTGATTTCTTCCTGCTCACATGCTCCAGTCAGCCCGGTACCTGCTGTCCCTTGACTTCAGTTTTCTGCCTCTGTCCTCTTGCTTCTCTGCACTCTACTCTACTGTTCTTCACACTCCTTGCAGTTAAACCCTCTCAGAGTAAATCTGAGGGTTTCACTCTTCAGTATTAGACAAGACATCTACAGGCTGGCTCATGAAAACTGCCTTTGGGTCAGGCAACTGTCTCTGGGTTATCTACAAAGCAGACTGGCCTAAGATAAAGACTCTGAGAAGGGGCCATGGGTAGCAGATTCCTCAGAGGAAACAGTCTGACTGGGAGTCACCTTGTCTGGCTTGCCTAGTACACTCACTTTGACCCTAATGGTGACCATCTTCAAATATGAAGGATGATACTATCAATATTAGGTTGCTAGAAGTGACCAGCTAATACTCCCTGTTAGAGTAACCCAGGACTATTGCTCCTGATGGTCAAATTCATCAAAGCTGTCAGGTAACAATCAAGAATGTGATGAGAGAACCTAGAGAATGGCAGAAAATCATTGCCACCTGCACCTCAGATAGAGCATTAATCTCCAGGATGTATAAGAACTCAAAAACTTAAACAAACAAACAAGAACAACAAAATAAACAAACAAACAAAAGCCAAATAACCCAATCAATAAATGGGCAAAGGAAACCGAACACGCACTTCACAGAAGAAAGAATATGATCAGTCAACAAATACATGAAAAAATGTTCAACATCTCTAGCAATTAGAGAAATGCAAATTAAAACTACACTGAGATTTCATCCCACTTCAATCAGAATGGCAATTATCAAGAATACAAGTAACAATAAATGTTGGCGAGAATGTGGGGAAAAAGGTACACTCATACATTGCTGGTGGAAATGCAAATTGGTACAACCACTCTGGAAAGCTGAATGGAGCTTCCTCAGGAAGCTTGGAATGGAATCACCATTTGACCCAGTTATCCCACTCCTTGGTATATACCCAAAGGAGTTAGAATTAGCATACTACCATGATGAAGCCATATCAATGTTTATAGCATCTGAATTCATGGTACCTAATCTATGGAACCAACTTAGGTGCCCTTCAACAGATGAATGGATAAAGAAAAAAAAAATATATATATATATATAAATTATGGCACTTGCTGATAATTGGATGGGACTAGAAAATATCATGCTAAGTGAAATAAACCAATCACCCTTATAACAAATGCTAAATGTTCTCTCTGATATGCAGATACTAAAATACAATAAGGAGGGGAGAGGAAAGAATAGAAGTTCATTGGATTAGACAAAGGGGATTGAAGGGAAGGGAGGGAGAATGTGAATGGGAAAGACAGTAGAATGAATCAGACATAACTTTCCTATATGAATACATGACTGTTGTAACTCCACATCATGTACAATCACAAGAATGGGAAGTTAGACTCCATGTATGTATAATATGTCAAAATACACTCTCCTGTCATGTATAGCTAAAAAGAGCAATTAAAAAAAGGAAAACAAAGCTTCCGGGTACAGTAGTTCTTCAAATGCCAGGCATCCACAGCACTCAAGGTTAGCTGGGATGTCCGGATGCCCCAGTTGTTGTGCTCAGAGTCTGGTTCATGAGCTGTGGCTGTTCTGCTTCTAATCAGAATAAGCATAGTTGTTTATATTCATAAAACATAAATGCATCTGTCAATGAGGTTTCTGATAAAAGGAACAGGGCACGATATTATTTAGTCCTAATCAGCTCTGCGAAACCTCCTGCAGATAGGAAATGAGCATTTTCTGGTGTTTTGGATTATGTTAGAAGTTGAATTTACAGAAAATGACAGCAACTGGTTGTTGGTAAGTTGATCGCAGCAGGGATACTGTTCTCTTGGCGTGCTCTGTTCTCTCTGGGTGTGGTCTCTTCCACGTCTCCTCCTTCAAGAGCAAAGCCATACATCTTCCAAGATTCTCATTTTTTCAAGCCTCAGTTCAAATGTCCCTTCTCATGAGACAGCACTTAGGTTTTGCAGTCTAGCCACAAGTGTTTCGTATCTCTAGTCTCCTGCTCATCTGCAGGCCCTTAATTTCTCCATCTGTAAATATGGGTGGCAGTTGGATGATAACCCCTCTCAGCATTGTTCTGATTCTGTTTTTCTTTTTCTTTTTTGCGGGGGTACCAGGAATTGAACTTAGGGCACTCGACCACTGAGCCACATCCCCAGCTCTATTTTGTATTTTATTTAAAGAAAGGGTCTTACTGGGTTTCTTAGGGCCTCACTGTTGCTGAGGCTGGCTTTGAACTCACAATCCTCCTGCCTCAGCCTCCTGCGCCCCTGGAGTGGCAGGTGTGTACCACCGTGCTCAGCTCCATTTTTTTTTATTTGTCTTTGAGCTCTTTACAAGCAACAGTGGGCAATTGGTAATGGTTTGAGATTGGTTAAGATGGAAAACTGCCAGTGCATAGCAAGGTAATATCTGATTACCATCCCATATTTACAGATGGAGAAATTAACCATATAGTACCATGGTTAAGCACATGGGCATTAGAACCAGAGTACCTGATTTCAAATGCTGGCTCCAACACCTACTAGCCATATGACCTTCAGAAAGTTAGTGAAACTTTCATTTCCTCAGTTTCTCCATATGTAATATGGGAAATCATACAAGGTATAGAGCTCTGTTGTGGGCATTAAATGAATTAAAGAAAAAGTCCTTGGAATAATGCCTCACACACTAAGTAATCCTTTCATGAATGTTGGGCTTCATCATTCAATTAGGTAAAAGATGTAAACCACCTAGAATCAGGCCTACCTTAAAGTCAGCTCTCAGGAAATGACTGTGGAAGTTGTCAGGTTGTATTTTTACTGTTATTTTCCATAAGGCTGGGAGGGGCGGTGGCTCCTCTGTGGCCCACAGTGTGTTGATCACAACTCTCATCCATTTTCCACGCTGTCTTGTCTTTGTTCTGATTCTGTTTTCCTTCCTGGTCTGTGAGCTCTACACAGGCCACGGTAGGTAATTGGTAATTGTTTGCAACTGGTTAAGGTGGAAAATTTCCAGAGCACAGCAAGGTTTGGGGCCTCAAGATAATGTTGGATAGCTTGTCAGTGAAGTTCTCTGTGCAGTGAGAGGTGGGCAGCAGACAGGGTAAGACTCCTTGCTGGCTCAGTGGGCTCTGGTACTGGGAACGGGTCCTAACCTCTTCTTTTTTAAAATTTTTTTATTCTAATATGTTATATAAGAAGAAGAATGCATTACAACTCATATTACATATATAGAGCACAATTTTTCATATCTCTGGTGGTATACAAAGTATATTCACACCATTCGTGTCTTCATACTTGTACTTAGGGTAATGATGTCCATCTCATTCCACCATTTTTTTAATCCCCATTGGCCCCTTCCTTCTCCTCCCTCCCCTCTGCCCTATCTAGAGTTCCTCTATTCCTCCCGTGCTCCCCCTTCCTACCCCACTATGAATCAGCCTCCTTATATCAGAGAAAAATTTCAGCATTTGGCTTTTGGGGTTTGGATAACTTCACTTAGCATTATCTTCTCCAACTCCATCCATTTACCTGCCAAAGCCATGATTTTGTTCTCTGTTATTGCTGAGTAACATTCCATTGTGTATATATACCACATTTTCTTTTTCCATTCTTCTACTAAAGGGCATCTAGGTTGCTTCCACAGCTAACCTCTTCTTTCTGTAAGCTGTTTACAGTGGTTGAAATGAATGATGTTGAGTGGAACTTGGGTTCTCTCTCTTTCCTACCACATTATGTAAAATATCTACTTGGTTTCAAATGTTGATTTCATTCCCTTGATTTGAAATGGAATTCTACGTGAAGAACTGTTTGCTATGAAAGAAGTTATATCCAAAAGATGACTCATTTAAGAGAAGGCTATTTCCTTCATTGAGCTTATGACTTCAGGTTTTGGGAGGAAAAGAAAATAAATATCAATTTGCCACTGATGGTTTTAGATTTTCCTTGTACAAGATATACCTTTTTTCCTGCCTTGAATACATTTGGCCTGTGTTGTGAGATATTAGTGACTGTGAGGAATAGACATCAAACAATGATTTATCTCAGTAATCGCCATCGTTAGAGCTGAGATGGTGCTTTCAGTCACCATTTTGTGTCAATCTGTCATCCCTACTACCTCATAAACATCTTTGCAGGTGCTTACACATGACAAGGTGGATCACCAAATACTCAGCACAAGTCCTTGTTTGTCATATTATTTGGAAGAATGCACAGATGTTATTTCTGGAATCTAGCTCATAAATCGATGTCATGCATCAGAAATATAAGCACTACTTTATGGAGACAGTGAATGAATGAAAGTTCTATTAGGTGTCTGATAAAAGAGAAGCCTAGATCACTTTTGAGACTTAAACTGGATTACAACCTAGCTTGCAGAGGACAATTTCTCCAATGAGATTTTTCTGTCACATTTTAAATTATTTCTGACTGGGTTAAAGTCCTAATTGTATTGGGCTTGTTCCTTGGTAAAAAGTTGGTATTTATCCTCTTCTCAAAAAAAAAAATCCTTTGTAAATATCCTAAATTTTACTTAAAATACTCTGTAGCTTGGAGGTCTCTGGATGTCCTTCACTGTGGCAATAGTAGATTTGGCTGTTCTGTGTGATATAATTTCAGCTTACAAACCATTTGATTTTGTTCTGTGTTTATATTCATCGCTGACCAGTTGGATTCTGTGCAATTTATTCAATGTGTTGTGATGCTTTGTGAAATCTTTTGTCCAAACCTAGAGCTTGTCTCATTCTGGGTTTGGATCATCTATTGGTTTTACAGCTGTGTTTCATTGTACTGTGTTTGCCCTCTGAGTGTTCCAAACCTGCTGTGCTTGCTGCTGTTTGCAGAGGCTCAGTGGGAGAAAAGGGCTATAGCTCTCAAGGTTAAACAGATGCCGGGGCTCTATCCAGATTCAAAAAGCCAGTGCTGTTCAGTATATTTGCATTTTAACTGTTAGTGCCATCATTCGATGGAGACAAGTGGAGGTCACTTGAAATGGGCCACGCTTTTGCTTCCATACATGTGTCCTCTGATGAAGGACAGGTTAATAACTGCTGTATACATCTGTACAAGAATACCACTAAATTTCCTTGGTTCATTTTAGAGCTTATCTAGTCTATTGTCAGGAAGTTCTCCTTAATATCTAACTCCATCCCTTTCTACATAAGGCAACCAATTTTCCTTCATCTTTGTCTTCATAACTACTTTTCTAAAAGTATTTGAGATTCATTTCAATATGCCACATTTAGAATATTCTTCTAGGTACTCCTCCTCTCAAAATTGCAAATGGAACAAAATCTGCTGCGCTCAAAATATGGATGCGTTTTTCAGAGAAGTACAACTTCAACCTTGAAAAGAACATTAAGTGATGAAAAAATAGCAATAAATGCACGCTAAAGCCACTCTCCGAGAGCTTCTCTTACATACTGAGTGGGCTCTCAGAGAATCTGGTCTTTTGTACAGTGTGATGGGGAATTACCCAGGAGCTTTTCAATGAGACTGACCTAGGATCCCACTGCCACTTACCAGCCGTCATTCTGAATCTCAGCATAAGCACCTATAAACAGGGAGATTAGTACCATGTCCTGGATTCGTTATGAGGACTGAATGACATTATCAAGTGGAAAGGATGTTGCAAACGGTAGCCATCTGACAACTTTAGCTTCTTTTGGCTGGGCTTGTCCATGCCATGAGACAGTTGTGCTATAGGTTGATAAGTACACTAAATTTAATTATGAGACCTCATTATTAATTAAATCAAAAATTGTAGCTGTTTGCATAGGGCTGAGCAGAAGTTTATTTATTTAGTTAGTTTTACTAAGAAGAAAGGATTAGCTAAGCAAATTCTTCTGTCAACCCAGAATGGAGATAAGAAGAAAAGTTAAGCTACTTAAAGCATTTAGAAACACCAATTTGCACATAAAGAGAAAGAATTAATTAAAAACAATCATTATCTAAGCCATTGAAAGGGTTGGGGAGACAACCTATTTAGCACCGCTTACCACTGGTTCTGTACAATTAGTTTCTATGTGGTTTACAAAGGCGTGCCTCATTAAAACTAGCCTGTGTTTCAGACATCTCATCAATTAAGATGTGCTTTCCTTTCAAGGAAACGGAATCTGAGTTTCTCTAACCCTGAAAGAAAAAAAAAAAGGAGCACTGAACAGAGGAGAGTGCTGTCCACTGGTCACCAGGACTGTGGGAAAGAACTTCATTCACTTATGCTCATTAACATAGTAGCTGCAGCTCCTGATTCCTGTCCCTTCATTAATTCATTGAGCATTTATTGACAGCCCCTATGGACCTGACCTCCAATTACTGATGTAGAAGAAATTTCCTTCTGGCATCTGGGCACAAAGAAAAATCTTGCCATCTGTACTTAGTGAAAATGTGCTTTCTTCCCCTACACGGAAGTCCCAATTGGATTCAAACCTAGAGAGATCCCAGACTTCACAAGGTGTTTAATAATGACTTCTATTGCCATTATGCTCCATCAACTGAATGAGGTGAGACTTAATTGTTTTGAGTTACAGTATTAAAAAAAAAAGCCAGAAAATAAAATGTTGATGATCATCAGGTAATTAATTATGAGAGACCTATGGGGTCATGTCCCTGTGCTCATCATAGGCTGAAGGTCTGATCTCAGCTTCAGGTTTGAGGATACACCATGGGTCATTAGCATTATACACATATTTTCATGAATGCAATTATAGGTTGCATATTTCTATAGCCACTTGCAAAATTTTACCATTAGTTCTTTGTTCAGAGTTAATAAAACACAATTAGAAATAACAAGACTGAATTGCATCATGCTGTTTGCCTGCCCATCCCGATGCTACAATTTTGATCTTTTGTGCTCATTATCACTGAAATATGTGTGACCTGAAAGCCATGGCTGGCTATCTTTGAGAACAAGACTGCTCCTAAGCTCTGGAGAACATAATTGTTAAGAGCTCTGGCTCTGAGTCTGTCTGCATTTAAGTCTCCATGACGCCACAGAAGCACGATATAATAATCATGGAGGAGTTTGACCCCTCTGAGCTCTAGCTTCCCCGTCTCTTAGGAGAGAATCAGAGCATGTGCCTTATAAGAGAATGATAAAGATTAAATGTAATATTGCATGCAAAATATTTAATATGTCTTCAAACACACACACATATAAAATACAAAAAGTAGTAATTTGTCATTACTAGTAGGAGTGTAATGGGCCAAATGTTCTAATGTTCAAATGAGAAAATGATGGATTCTTGAAAAAATTACTCATTGAATTTAATAAGCTTTGCAATGGATTATTTAAGCAGATGGCTCATGGGCACGTTTGGAAAGAGTCAGAGAGAAGCAATGAGGATTCATGAAGAACAACCATGCAAATCATGGTTAATGGGGGAGGGTGCATTAGACTTGGGGTTTGTGGATTCCAGAAATATTGTCTAAGTCTTTCATAATGTCTTTATGGACCACTGAAAATTTAAGGTTGATATGGCTTGGAGAACCATTTCTGTTAGTTATCTTTCCCAATATTCTCTCTCTCTCTCTCTCTTTTTTTGGTACCAGGGATTGAACCCAGGGGTATTTAACCATTAAGCCACATCCCCAGCCCTTTTTAAATATTTTATTTATAGACAGGGCCTCACTAAGTTGCTGGGGCTGGCTTTGAACTTAGGGCCTCATTCTCCAGAGTTGCTGGGATTACAGGCATGCACCATTGCGCCTGACTTGTTTGTTTTTCTTTATCATGCTTGCCACAAATCTAATTATTTTGCTGATTCCTTTATTTATTTATTGTCTTCTCACAAGAATTTAAGCTCCAGGAGGACATGAGCCTGCCTATCTTATTAATGTTTGCACCCCATGAATCAATACTATGGGACCTAGCCCTCAGTAAGTGATCATTAAATATTCATGAAATAAGTAAGAAATGAGACAGTTCAGTCTGGGGAAGCCATTCAGCATTTGAGCTCTTGCCTAGTATGTGTGAGGCACTGGGCTCCCTCTCCAGCACCATCACTAAAAAAAAAGAAAAAAAAAAAAAAAAAAAAAAGAAAGATGCTCTTGGATGTGACCCAAAAAGTCTTGGATGTCTACAAAGAGGTCTCTATTAGAATGTCACTTCTTGGTTAGATTCTCTTTGGTTAGATTCATTTAACAGCTTAGTTATTTGTGAGAAGACATAGAAGGCTTGTTAATCATATCAGTAGATAGCAGAAATTGGAATATGTATCTAAAATTTGAAACAAAATTTAAAATTATCTTAATAAAAGAAAATCCAGGTCCATAAGATTGTATGAATGAAGCGGCAAAACAAAAATGCCTCCATTTAGATTGAAAACTCAGTTTCCCAGATTGGATGCAAACACCACCTAAATAAAGACAAGGTCCTACAGCAGGTCTGGGGAACAGATTTGGGGGTTTAACAGATCACATACTCGTTTTGACCTGAAACATTGTCTCATGGTCGATTTTTAACATAAATTGCCCTAGACCAATGATAAGTAAGAATCTACTGGGGATCTGCCAAACAAACAAACAAATAAAAACATACTGATGCCCTTCCTCAGAGATTTTGATTAAATTGGCTTCTGGAAGGAGTTGAGTATTGTTTTGTTCCATTTGCTTTTTCTGCCTTAGTCCCCAAGCAATTATAATGTTTAGGCAAGACAGAGGACCTTTGCCTTGACCTTAGGCCCTGTGCTCCATATTCTGCCTCACCTAGGATTGGGCCCCTGCAGCTGGCCCCCAATCACTTCTGCTTCATCAATTTCCCCCTTTCCTGGGTAATCCTCATCATTTTATAAGCATGGTATAGTATCTTCCATCTTTTAAAAGGAGTCTCTTGGTTCTACAGGCTATAGCCCCATCTCTCTACTCTCCTTTATTAAGGCAAACGAATTGTTCAGCCTCATTGTTTCTACTTCCTCTTTGGACCTCACTTCATTCAGAATTTCATCCCCACGACTCCACCAAAACTTCTATCAAAGTCACCAGGGACCTCCATGTTGCTAGACTTGGGAGGAAGGTGAAGGCTAAGTTTTAGATTCAGAAAAGCCTGGGTGTAAGTCTTACTTCTTCTTCTGATTAACCATGGGATCTTTCTGAGATGTAGTTTCTTCATCTGTAAAATAAAGGTCATAATCACTATAAGACCTACAGGAGGTTGTCCATTTATTACTTGATTTCCTTTGAGGTTTTGTAGAACAGGAGCCCAGACTGATTTCCAACGTTGCAATTGTACTTCAACAGCCATTTAAGTATTAAATAGACACAAAAATGTTTGTTAAAAATATTTCCTTTCCTGTTACTTTTAGGCTGGTTTTCTCCTGAGAGTAAAAGAAGAATAGGTTGTAATCTGAATAAAATCCAAACTCCAAACAGGCCCTGCCCAGTGGACCTCATCTCTTGTCTTTCTCTTCTCTACTCACTGCTCAGACCTCTGAGCACGCCAAGCCCTTTCCCGTGGGCCTTTGCATGAGCAGTTCCCTCTATTTGTATTGCTCTTCCCTAGCCCTTGGCAAGGGGGGCTTCTCTCACCCTTCACTTCTCAGCTCAGAGTTCTTCCTACGGAGACCCTTCTCTGTTACACTCCATCTCAGATCTGACTTGTCTGCCTCACCTTTAAAAAACGTCCATATGTCACACACACACACACACACACACACACACACAGCTGGGGATTGAACCCAGGGCCTCGTGCACGTGTTATCTTGATACCCATGTTTACCTGTACTTTGCCCATTTCTTCCTAGAGACTGTATGCTCCATGTCTCAGGGACACTGCCGGCCTTATGGGTCACGCACTCCTGGTGACTGGCAAATTCAGATCCACAAATGTTTTCTAAATGACTGATAATAAATGAATAAATTGGTGAAAAGGTAAAATAGGTGGGAGGAGGAGGAGGAATGGGTGACAGGATGGCAGAGTGAGGACCATGCTAGAGGGTGGGTAAACTTGCTAGGATCTGGTCCTTGGTGGGTGACTGTAAATAGCAACATATGGAAGGAAATGGGAAATCCAGGGGAGAACAGGGTCAGATCTGTGAAGTAGAGAGCCATTTTGGAGCAACCTGTTCCAGGCACCCATTTTAGCTCTTTCCAGTAGGAAATTTATTGTCCTAATTTTCTTGCTTTGTATAGAAAAAAATAATAACCCAGAACACACTTCAGATGTGGGAGGAGCAGCTCTGGGATGTCCATGGAAACAACAGCTACTATCCTTAATTCCAAGGGTTCCCTAGGGAGATCTGCTAATACCTATCATCTAAAACCCTAACACTACCCGACCTGCCCATGGCACTGGTGCCATTACTACTTCCTTATCACACACTAAGACTTGTGTTTCCAAGGAATTCTTAGTGAACCAAGTGAGGAGAACCAGTGGCAAGTTGCAAAGTTAGAGCGAGTGCCATCTTAGACATCTTAACATCTTTAAATCTTGATTTGAAAAATGGGAATAGTTGCTGCTAGAGATGGTTTTTGCAGATTGAATTGAACACCTCCTGTGAAGAGTTTAGCTCAGTAACTGCACATGGTTTTTGTTCAATAGAAATTCACGTCTATGAGTTCTTCTAAGCCACATTTTTAAAATTAACTCCTGTAGTCCCAGAAAGCTAAAATATGATCAACAGAAATAAACTGACTAATAGAATCAGAAGAAAAGTCTATTGGAATAGCTTAAAGAACTGAGGGAAGAACTGAACAAACAGAACTTGGGAAAGATGAACAACTGGGGCTGTGAGGAGCAAGAATTCATAAACCATTTTTCCAAAGCATTACTGCTGCTGCTGGCCCAGCTGCCAACTCTCTGGATTTTGGGGGGGGGGGTTTCAGGCAGAAATGCTAAGAGGGAAAATTTGATGGCCTACCTTGGGTTTGAGTCCTCCTCTGTGGCAGAAGAGCAGAAGCCTGGGACCAGTTGGCCCACAAAAGCCTTATGGAGTGGGAAATAGAGTTTTGTGAGGACAGGATGCTCAGTAGACAAAACCACCTGTACCACACAGGCCCATTGCTAAATATTCCTGGGACCTACCCGGAAGATTTCTTTGCCTGGTTTTAAAATTTCTTCCATGTCAAAATCTAATTGCCTCTATCACAACCCAGCAGCGTATTCTCCTGCCTTTCCAGATAATTGTTCCTTCTTTCCAATGACTTCTACAACGTTGATTTGCTCATCCGTTCATTTCGTCAACAAATATTTATTCAACACCTACCAGATATCAGGTTCTATTCTGGGGACTGGTTTACTTCAGTGAACCAAAGAAATCTTATGCCCTCAAGGACTTACTTTCTAATGTGAAGGGACCCACAGAAAAAAAAAATATATGCCATCAAATGGCAATGGTGCTAATAATCAAAGACTAATAAAAAATAATGCAGGGAAGAATATTGCCCAGCTTGGTTATTCACATCTCTCTATATTTCAACTGATCCCATTTTGATTACTTTGTTTATTTGTCTGCCATGATGACTATCTGGCTTCCTTTCTCTTGGAGTGAGAATGTTAAGGTGCCCTTGCACCTGTTTCATGATGGATGCTGAATAAATGTTTGTTGAATGAATAGGTAAATAATGGAATAATAGGTATAACAATATTCTTATAGTATGGTTAGTGGGGGATTGTTCTTTTCTGCAGGTGAGCTAACTGGCCATTCTCCCAAGTGGAAACTTGCAGTTGGCCTGGACAGACAGGAAAGGTGTCTGTGGGCTCTGCCCTCATAGGTACTCCGTAACATTTTTGATTGACTGGTACTAAATGAGACATTCATTTTTAATGAATCTCTCTTCCTTAGAATCAGGTTGGTTTCTTTATATTCTTATTTTTTAAAAAAATTTTGTTGTATGTGCTTTCTGAATATAAGACTATCTCTGAGATTTAAATGAAAAAAAAATCCACCTCTCATAACTTAAGTCATAGAATTGATGACATCAGAATCAGTCTCAGCATGTGAAGCAACATCAGGAGTGGTTGTGCCACGAGTAGCAGTGGCAATAGCAAGTTGTTTTGTTTTGTTTGGTGCTGAGAATTGAACACAGGACCTTGCATATGCTAAGGATGTGCTATACTACTGAGCTATACTCCCCATCCCAGCAATGATTTTAAAAGGGAAGCTAGAATCCTATTAAATCTTCGACTTTCATATTTAATGTCCATGTTTACTGAAGTGAAGAGAACTAGAGTAATCTTTGAAGGACTCAGTCTAAAGTAGAAAACAAGACAATGGAACACTTTAAAATATTTTATTGTGCAAATTAAGCATGTTGATTGTCTGATGTTCAGATGTGGCCTCCACCATAGCAGGATGCATGGCTTCCCACCACAGACCAGTGAAGGGGCTGCCCTTGGCTCAGCTCTGATTCCAATGGTAGCTGTGTTTATAATGGTCAGCTGTGTTGTGAGTATATTTAGCCGATGCTAAATGCTTCTGAGAGGATGAATATCATCTGTTTCCAGTTTAATTGTGTTTTGGAGCATGGTACATTTTTTTTTCCAGATGAACAAATATTAAGTCTTTTTTTTACTTCATGAGGAAAGTTAGGATTGGATTGTGAAGTACAAATTGCTGAACTTATTAAGTAAAATGAAGACTAAATGTAAAGAACTATTGACTCTAGTTATAAGCACTTGTCAAAATATACCGCTTGATGAAAATGCCATGGTTTGGGTGAAAGTTAGAAAGCAATAATGACAGACTAGAAACTATTCCATTCACCATGAGATGAATGGACAGTTGGCTAAATGACAGGAGGTTAGAAAGAGTAGTTAAGTGGTGTTAGTAACTAGACAATATTTTCATATGATATTTAAAACTTTGCAAAGCTGTTTTTTTAGCCAAATGTTCTGACTTTCATATTTTCAAGAGTGCATAAAACTTGAAATTTGTGTATGCAAATCAAAGTGTATAAAGTATTTTAAGCATAATCCCTATTACAAGGATTCACCTGAGGCTACAGGAAAAGCAAATTTGATCAGCTGCATTTACTTGTCTGTTCATAAATCATAAACTTTTCAATAGAGACTTTAAAGGAGAAGTTAAGACAACTTGAAATTGATTGATGTTAAAACTGGTGTTGATTTGCTCATCCATTCATTTAGTCAACAAATATTTATTCAATACCTACCAGATATCAGGTTCTATTCTGGGAGTGGTTTACCTCAATGAACCAAAGAAATTTCATTTGGAGTGATTATACCTTCCTTTCTGTGGATAGACAGTGATGCTGAGTGACTGTTCCAAGGTCATTCCCTGCTAACAGATGCCAAGGTGGGGTCAGACCCCAGACTTCCTGACTTTCATTCCTGTGCTTTTTCTTCCTTATCCCCTTGCCTCCCAGAAGTCATAATTTAAATTAGCAAGCCACAGTGTGGATGTCTTAGTCTATTCATGCTGCTATAACAAAATACCCCAAACTGGGTAACATATCAAGAAAAGAAATTCATTTCTCCCAGTTCTGGAGACTGGGAAGTCCAAGATCAAGATGCTGGCAACTTTGATGGCTGATAAAGGCTGCTCTCCAAACAATTATACAGTTCTTGGGTTTTTATTCATAATAAAAGTGACACCGATGTTTAATAATTCAATTCTGAGTTGGGATTTTTTTTTTTTTAACTGATCTCTCCAGAGGAACTTGACCCTTTTGACAGTTCTGAAATTGTATTAGGGAGACCAATTAGGTTGTCTAGACTGGTGTCCATTAGCCAGGGGACCTGATAGGCCACACCCCCTTACTTGAAGCCTTGTCAATCAGACTTGCTAAGTCAGTCTTCTCACAATCAGGAGAAGCCTAAGCAGATAGGATAACTGAAAGAACCATCAGGGCTTGCCATAGGAGAAAATGCCCCTTTATTGAGGCAGCTCTGCATATTTATAGAGCTGGGGTGGTCTGACAGTTGGCATGGGGTGCCTTTTGATTGGTGGGTAAGGATCATGTGAGCCAGCAGTGCTAGTCTGATTGGTGGGTAAGGATCATGTGAGCCAGCAGGGCTAATCTGATTGGTGGGTAAGGATCATGTGAGCCAGCAGGGCTCACCATTGGACTGCTCTTCTTGGGTGATGGGGGAGTTAGTCTTTGGAGGCCGGGCTACTCCCAACAATAACTATGTGTAATGTGGGTGTATGGGCTTCTGGGACTAAATAAGACTAAAACTAAGGAGGTCTGAATAAAGTATGGCAGTGAGTTAATAATATCAATCTTGGCTCACTAATTGTGATAAGTGTACCATACTAATGTGTTACTGTTGGGAAACTGGGTGCGGGTTACACAGGAACTCTCTGAATTAGCTTTACAATAATTCTATAAGTCTATAAAGGCTCAAAAATAAAACATTTATTTATTTATTTTTAATGAAGTACAACTCTTCTCCAAAACGAAACACAAAAACAAACAAAAAACTAGTTTGGAGTATGCGTCCTAATTTTTAAGTACTCAAAGAATTCTTTGGATATTTTGAAAAATATTGAATCAAATTCATTTGTGTTTCAAGATTCACAAATAGAAGAGTACATTCTGCATGAAGTTTTGAAGTGTATAATGGAGTGCACATTTATGAAGCACTCTGCTACACTTCTGTAATCCTCAGGAGGAGGAACAAAGCAACTGACAAAGCACATTGCTTTCCTTGTCTACTGCCGCATAACAAATTACCACACCCACAGCGCCTTAAAACAACATCCCTCTGTTATCCCAGGGTTTAGACAGGCCAGAAGTCTCCATCCTCTGCTTCCCACAAAGGTGTGATGAAGGTGTTGGCTAGCTGTGCTTGGGCATTGGGATTTGCATCACAGATGAGCAAACCAATGAAGATGAAGATGAACAGGAAAAGCCTCTTGATTTCATGTAGAGGATAGCTGGAGGTAGATAAATAGGTTCCATCCGCTGCCCCCACAAAGTTGCTAACAGTACCCCTCAATGTTATCAAACGAGAATTAAGGTTCTATGAAGACAGAATCAGAGGAGAATATTTGGAGATAGCTCATAAACATACCAGCATTTTTCTGACTAGTACTTTTTTGTGAAGAAATTTGCACATAAATATGCTCTTAACTCCATGGCAACAATGTTTATGCACCTTAAAAGTGCACTGTCAAAAAGTTCAAATAACATGATTTCATTTTCCACTGTATGAATATTAATTTTTTAAGACTAGTTTTTTTTTTTGGGGGGGTAGAATCTAGGTTTTATTTGATGACAAACTCATTATAAACCAATGGTATAGTGTGACTCTGAAAGAGCTAAAATTGCAAGAGTGCGTTGATAATATTGACAGACAGCAATTTGTTAGTGATGCTAATTTCTCTGTTTAATTTGTTGACCACACCTTTTGTCATGAGCAAGCCATGCCATCAACATAGACCAACTCATTTGTGTCTTTCCACAGTTTCAAAATTTATTTAATAATAATACTTTCACAGGCCACACTACTTTCAGCTGTGGCACTTTACCAAATACTCACAAGTCACCTGGTGGTCATACGCCAGACAAACACAAGTGGTTTTATTCCAGTCTTAATTTCTAATACCTGTAACATACAAATTACACTTCACACAATGACATATACACATCATTGTGTGTGTGTATGTGTGTGTGTGTGTGTGTGTGAGAGAGAGAGAGAGAGAGAGAGAGAGAGAGGAGACTAAGAAATGGTTAATCAGCTGCAGAGTTATAGGATGCTGAGACCAGAGCACAGGCAAAGAGAAAGGATGAAGAGTTTGAACAACCATAAGTGGTCAGATAAGGATTTTTTTTTTAATGCTTCTCTTTTGTAATTCTGCCTGTTAATAACTATTAGTAGAAGGATTCCATTCAGGTTATATTTTTTTACATTTTACATGATACTTATAAATTTGTATGCTTTAAATGTATTAAATATTCATTTTCACTATTTCTTTTGATATGTTTGGAGTTCTTATAAAATATTAAATTCAGAAATACTTGTATTGCCCTTTAGTTACAGAATTATAATCAACAGCCAGATTTTTGGGATCTCATTTTAAAAATAATTCTGATCACTCCTTATCAAACCAAATAGTCTCAGAAATCCTAATGTGTATTTAGACTTCAGAACCTGCTCCCAATAAAGCACAAACCACCTTTGCTAGCTGTGTCTGACAGAGGGCTTGTCATGTGATGGCTGTGTCTGTGAGTGGCCACAGAGGTCACTACAAACCCATTAGTGGACTGAACCAGAGACCTTCGCTACTTATGTCTGATATGCAGCCACCTTGAAGGAAGCCTGTAACTCGTGGAAACACAGCCCATTAGCTGCCAAGTGGAAATGAAGACAAAAAAATATATTGCAATAACTCAATTAAGAAACTTGCAGAAGGAAAGGTTTCTTGTGGTTTCTTCTCTCCCTTCTTTCCTTTCCAGCCTCTTCCTACCTGTATTTTTCCTTTTCTACTTAATCACAAGGAGCCATTGGCGGTGGCTATTGGGTCCTCTCATGCCAAGGAGTACAAAGGGTTGTTATTCAGGACAGTGAGAACACAATCACCTGTAGCTCTGGGTGAAATAGCTCATTTAGCACAGAAAGGTCAAGCCTTCCTTGCTTCCTTCCTTCCTTGCCTCCTTGGGGTTGTTTTCTTTGTAAAAATTAAATAAAAGGGTCTTTTTTTAAAAAAAAAAGTACAAAATAAGGTAAATAGAAGTAACCTTTCTTGCACAAGAAAAGAGCCCTAAGTGAAAGCCCAGAAGAAGTGCATTTGTCTTAGAATGGCAGGTCACAGAATGAGGTGATTCTTTATCAGAGCCAAATCCCATGGAAGGTCTTCTCAAGGTTTTCAGCCTATGGTTCATTAGACTTCTACCCCATGGTTTTCATCAAGCTTCCCCAGGGTGTAGGCTTTTTAATATTTTGTCAGATTTTTTTTTTTTTTTTTTTTTTTTTTGCCATGAACCTTCATTTATAAATCTGGCACTTTCACTTATTACAGAAATTCTGGATTGGGTTATTTTCTGAGTGAAGCAACCATTCGATTTTTTTCTATTCAAAGATCTGGGTTTATTTTGGAGTAATGTTTTTTTATAAACAGTCGCTCTATTGCATCTGTCTTCAGATTTTGTTTCTAGACCATCCTGATGTCATTTTGTATCATGGTGATTAAATCCAGGGTGGAGTTCCTTGTTTGAGAGCATCCAAGTAGTAACTGGCTGTGACAATTTAGGCAGGTCTTGGCCCAAGACCAGCACTGGGCACTTGTAATTTCTCTTTATCTTTCTGGGGACTCTGTGTCCCCAGTGATGCTCCATACACAGTAGGTGTGGATGACATGGTGCCATCAGCTAATTTAAGTCTAAGCAAGGCACTTTGGAAGTCTGAGAACAGATCTGTTGAACAAGGCGATGATGGAGATGGGTGAGAACTTCTCAGAGTAGCAGCTCTTGGCCTCATAGGAAGACGCACTGAGTGCTGGCCCATACCTGTGCTTGGTCACAGGAGCCTCCCTCATTCCCTGATCTGTTCTTGGAAACAGCCTGCTGGGGGAGTAGTAAAAACGTATGAGTGAAATCTGCCAAAGACAAAATTATAGCAAATTGAGCTTAAAGGTCTAACTGACTTTTATTCAAGATTCTAGAATCAGCCCATATCTCATTCCATAATACAGAATGGGTTTCCAGTATGCTGAGTAAAAGGGGTTGGCTTTATAGGCAAAGAGGGGAAGAAAAAGCATAAGAAGGCAGAAATAATAAACAAAAGGTCACTCAGTTTTTTTAAAGCTACTGTCCTTATAGAGTGAGGGAATGTCCTTATCATGCAGGCTTAAGACTCAGTAAAATGATCCCCTTTAGATTAGCTGCTGTGAATCTCTCTCTCTCTCTCTTTTAACTGGCCCATTTCAGAGTTCAGTGTGATTCCATGCCACTTACCACGTGTGTCTCCATTCTGATCTTGTCTGGTTGGTCGGGGCTTAGTGCAGGAGCTAAATAATGGCCTTCCATAAATTTTGTTTAACAAACACATATATGCTGTCACTCTACGACTGACAGGTAAAGGTGATTTTCTCCCTTATGGTAACTATTTGTGTTTCTGAGTCTCTCTTCTCCACTGACTCGTGGTCCTCACAGCCAGAGTCTGTCTGGACTATCCTATTATCCCCAGACCCCTGTTGAGATGGAGCTCAGTGCTTAATTATTGGTAGGTAGAGGGTTTGAAAAGATAGAAGATGCTGGAGTGGTATTGCACCAAATCTAACAACACAAGTGATCATATGAAGTATTTACTAGAACTCTGCACAAGTATGTTGTACACACATTTTCTCTATTTACAAGAACATGATTCAGTTAAAGGGGAGATGGCAATGTGGTCTGTGGCCCTCCAAAACAACACTGGGAGGTTAGCAGCGGAAGAAATATAGGACCTAGGAAAGTTGCAACAACCTTGAAAATGATGGTTGTGGTGCATGAAAGGAGAAACAAACAACGAAACAATCCCCCCAAGCCCCAAGCATATAAAACTGGAAGAGGAATCTATAAAATCAAGCTTGATGCCAAAAGACAAGTTGGCAGATTGTAATGGATCATTGCAAATTCCTGCAGCCACCTGGTGTGTGATTTAACACTTCTCTGAGCTTTTGTTCCATGATATTTGGGGCTGAATTTATTCCCATTCCCTTGTCAAAAGCAATGTTTTTAAAAGGCTGGCTGTTTTCCTTCCATTCTTGTTTACACCTTGCCATCCTGCTGTTTACAAGATTGGTCTCTCACGCTCTGCCTGGGGTGTTTTCTATTATTGTGTCGCTAAAATTGCCAAAGGAGTTTTTTTTGAGCTGCTCTGTTTTGAAGAATGGGGGAGCCATGCTGTCCTGTGGAATCCCAGCCTGGCATGGCATCTCCCCAGTGAGCTATTATGAACTTGTGACCAACTGTGAAACTTTGCACATTCAAGTATTTTAAATGCTTGAAAGTGCTATTGTGCATCTCATTATTAGAGATATGATATCAGGTACGCTCCTCACAAGGGCTGGGGCCTCGTGCGGGAAGGTAGTGTGAAAGGTGATTTCTTTTCCAAGTGAAGCTTGCCATTTTCTGTCCAGAACTGGATTAGAGATGATGAGCTATTGCTTCCCGCCGCTCCCCCTCTGCATCCCATCTTCACCTTGATCTGGTCTTTCTCGCCCATCTGAATGATCCTGGTTCTGGTGATCAGGTGATGCTCTGCCTGGTCACTCAAACATGATGGCCCCCTGAGCAAAGGGGAAACGGAAGCTGGAAATTATAGATTTGATCTTTTGAAGTATGGACTGCAGAAAAGACAAGGGATTTGAGTAGAAATTGCTTTGAATCTTGGCTTTAATTATAATTTTGGTGGCTCTTGGAAGCAAGTGGCATGGCCCCAGGTGAAGTGGTAAAAAAGGTCCAATTTCCCTGGCCTTTCTGAGCCTGTTCCCAGCTGCATCATCTCAGGAAGCCTTCTTGCTCCTTCCCCTTCCACCCATCCTTCTCTGCTTCTGGTGCCCGTTGGCCTAGCTCAGATCTTGATTGGCCTATCTCAGGCTTGGTACTTCAGCTTCCTTTCCCTGTGTGCCCCTTTCTTCCCATCAGAATATCTAGTATGATGTTGTCCCTTCAGGGGTAAAGCTATCTCATTTAATACTAAATGAACATATATTAGGTCAGATGCCTATGCTGGATGTGTCTCCACGAGGGTGGAAGGAATATAAAAAAAAGCACAACTCACCAGGCCTCAGAAGACCTGGATTTTTTAATTCCAGTTTTGTCACTTATTAGCAGGTGAGCATGAGTTAGGTGACTTCACCTTTCTCAACACCTATGTCCTCATCTACATAGTGGAATTGATGAGTCCGTGATAGCACATCTCAAAGAACACGAGACTTTCTCCTGCCAGGATTATTGTAATGCTCTAACGAGATGAGGCAGTTGAAATCTCCTTATAGATAAGAGGTGCTATGCAAGTGTAAGGTAGGAAGGCAAAAAGGTGCCTTAGCCCTGCCCCAAAGGCATAGAGTCTTTACAGAATATAATATAGTAAAAATCTTCAGCCAGCTTTTAAAGTTTCCTATAACCACAGTTTGTCTGTACCTGCTTCCTTGTCCATAAAAAAGGATGCACTCAGACCCCACAGGGTACAGTGAGTGTTAGAGATACTTCTGGGCTTATGATGGGTGATGTCCCAGGAAACACCTCATAGGATGAAAATATCACAAGTTGGAAATTCTTTAAATACCCCTTACCTACTGAATGTGATTTAGCAACATGGAGCACTGCAGAGTGTGGGCTATTTCCTCTCATGACCATGGCTGACTGGGAGCTGCAGCTCCTGGTTGCCATCCATCAGGGAGAGAGAACGGCTAGCCCAGGAAAAGATCCAGATTCAAAATTCAAATTATGGTCGCTGCTGAATGCAGATTGCTTTCACACTTCTGTAAAGTAGAAAAATTGTAAGTCTAACTATCCCCAGTCAGAAATATCTGTAAATGAGAAGATGGGTATAAAGTCCCTGAGCATAGAGCTGCTTGTCACTTGGCATGTAATGCAATGTTGCTATGCAATGCAGTGTTACTTCTCTTCTCTCTTTAACATGCACTTTAAGAAGTGACTCTCTAGAGTATGGCACAAGAGTTTCTGCATACTTCACTACCTGTGTGTGTGGTAGATCTAAATAACTGAAAGTGGCATTAACATAGCCAAGAAGGATGATCTAATCCAAAGGCAACATTAAATAGATGGACACCATTCTCCAACATGGGGTTAATTACAGTGCTACTTAGAGCCTTGTTGAAATCCAGTGGCGCCGGGTGTGGGGTGGGGGATCAGCAATACTGATCCTGTTTTTAATTAAAATTTTGATGTTACATTCTTCCTGTGTATTTTTCATTATATTTGACTTTAAGAATATTTGCATGATTTGCTATGGTTTCTTTTGAGCCTCCCTAAATTTTATTGCACGGCAAGTATGATGCTCACTTGTCTGACTTCACCCTGATGTTGCCCTGTACTATGCTGGGCAGAAAGTTCCAGAGAGGTCTTAGGTCCTCAAGCCCCCACTCCTTCTTTTCCCTGACCAACTCTGTGGTCCTGAATTTAGTTTAATCATAATCTAGTGAAAAGAAAAGACTATACCAACTGAAATTTTGATGTTCTTTCCAGTTATGTGACTACAATGAAAAGTATACTTTGGAATGAAACAAAGTAAAACATCATCAGGAGCTTGATTTAGATTGGGGGTCACACTCAGTAGCCCCCATCCTGGCTGCCTGTTTTAGGTCAAGTTTTATTGGCACACAGGCCCCCTGGTTTGTTTTTGTGTCATCCGTGGATGTTTTTGTGCTATAATGGCAGAACTGAGTCATTACAACAGAGAACATATGGTCCGCAAAGCTGAGAGCATTTACTATCTGATCCATTACAATAAAGGGTGGTGGACCTCCAATTTAGATTTTTAAAGCACTCAGAAGTTCTTAGGTAAGAATGCATATTTGGTATCAATAGAGAAGTCCCAGTTGTTTAGAGATTTATGTACAGAGAATACAGGGGCTTTTACATATTGTTATAACCTTCTATCTGTAAGATGTTGGGATATGGGGAAGGGATTGGAGAAGCAGCAGTGGGTGGCTGGGGTTTCTCTGCATTGCTGGGAGTCCTGTTGAAGTCCAGCTGACATGAGATACTTACGTGAAACTGACATTGTTCATAACTGGTAGTAAGCAAACACGGGGTTTGGGGAAAATTGCATTCATTTGCATCATCCATAAATGATTCATGCATTTAATCACTTCATTCTGTTAATGTTAACTTTTTAACTGACTGACTTCACTAATGACAAACAAATGACAAACATTTAGTGAGCATCTATTTATGCAGAAACTGCTTGAGTCATCTTCAAACTTCAAACTACATCTCAGTCTGAGCATGAGCAAAATGGAGATAGGAAGGCCTGGAATCATATTCTGATGTTCATTGAGTTTGGGGTGCATAGAGGAGGCCACAGGGAGATGAGAGGAGGTGAGCTCATGGGAGGCTGTGATTGCTGGCTTGGGAGCTTTGACTATAACCGTTATCTAGCAGGGAATTTCTTTGATCAAGGAAGTGGCATAACCTCACTATGCTTTAACTGAGGTGTCAATTGGTAATCTTTGGAGGGACTAGTTAAAGGCAATTTCAGTAGCCCCCTGGTAGGATTTGCAGTCATACAGAAATGATAAAGGCTTCATGTCAGAGGTAGCCATGAAAATGGAAGAAAAGACATATCTGAGACCACGGTTTAGGGTGAAACCAACAAATATTCAGCCATTCGAAGACAGAGGGTTCCTGGATTTGAAATGGCTGAATGAATTAAGGTTTGGAGGCTAGAGAGGGTATTAATAAAAATAAAATTCAGGTAGAGGAAGCCGGGTTGGGGGGGATCAAGAATAATAATTTCAGTTTTATATATAAAGAATAAGAAGTGGTATAAAACACTTGGGAAAACATAAAAATGAATCAGAGAGAGAGATAGGTGGAGGGAAAGAAAGGAAGAAGGAGGAGGAGAAAGAGGAGTAAGGGGAGGAGAGGAGAGAAGGGGGGAAAGACAGAGATTGGCGCTAGAGATGAAGATTTAGGAATTATGAGAGAAAAAGTAACCATCGAAGCCATAGGCATATGAAACATCAAGGGAAGAAGTTAAAAACAGATGAATTCTGAATAAACAACTATGGTAAGTTGTGAGATAAAAGTGGGAAGCTCAGAAAAAATCAATTTCAGATCAATAAAGAATAATGTCTTAGTGGAAGGATGCAAAATATGTCCCATGCAAAATTTTAGACATATTTATAAAAAGAACTATATTTATTGTTGACCTGAAATTCAAATGTAACTGAAAATTCCACATTTTTATTTGCTAAATCTTGCAGCCCTAGACTGCGGTGATTACCTTCATTTATGTGATAAAAGAAAGAGGAGAGAGTGGAAAAGTCTGGGAATGGACAGGCAGTTCCCAGGAAGATCAGGATGTTGTAGTGGCATAGAATCAAAGGACAGAATGAGTTTCAGGGGAATGAAGTAGGAAAGTTGCATTTGGCAACTAGAAAATCAGTAGGCACCTTACAGAAAGCAGATGGAGAGCTGGTTGCAGGGAGTTAAGAAGTTAATAAAGGTAGATAAAGTTAATAAAGGTCCTGTAGATCCTTCAATAGGAAGCATGATGTAAATGCAACCAGCAAAAAAAAAAAAAAAAAAAAAATAGAAGGCAGGTTTGCAGGATTAGTCAGGCTGGGCTGATTTCTGGCTTTGAGAAGAAGCCCAGAGAGGTGGTCTCAAGATAAAAGAGAAATGATGGGGAAGAGGTGGAATGAGGTGTGAATGACATTGGAGGAGACCTTCAGGACATAGATGGAGGAATTAACCTTTACTTGGAGGATGCTCCCTGTTCATCAGCCATGAAGGAAGCTGGAAGACATGGACAAAGAGAGGGTGATTTTGAGAGTAGGAAAGAGAAGGAAGACTCTTTATTTCTATTTGTGATGAGCCTGTGCTTTTGAGAATGTATGTTATGGAAAAAGAATTGGGAGAGCAGAAGGGAAAGACTCAGGCTCAAAATACCACCTCTTTGCTGATTGTGCAGGACAGATATGATGAAGAGCTTAAAGGTGCTTATAATTCATCCAAGTGGGAACAATGTGTTTCTCTCATCTTGTGTTTTCCTTCAGCTCTAGCAATCCATACTGCTTCATAGCCTGTGAGATTGCCCACTAGAGAGGGGAAAATAACAGAAACAGAACTGAACAGATTTTCTCCTCTGTTTTATGAAACCAGGAGATTCTGGCTATAGAAGGATCAAAGTTGTTTATCTACGTCCCCAGTCCTGAAATGGGACAGCGGGTTGCCTGGTAGTAGGCATTTTGGGGAGACATGTGGAATTTCTAGTCTGGGTTTTTTGTCCTCCTCTGTGTAGATTGTGTCATGTGGGATTAATGGCTCTGCCATGTCACACTCTGCATGCCAGGGGCTCACAGATTCACATGTGACACATGTTGGTCTCAACCATCCTTCTGTTTTCTGGAAACTGAGGTGGAGAGGCGGCAGGCTATTCTGCAAATGGCAGACGATGAGGTTGAGAAATTCAGCCCGCCATCTCATAACCGCTTCCCTGTCTTCCAGCAAGAGCAGGGATGTCCCCTGCAGCACGGGGAGGGAGGGAGCCATTTGCAGAGCTGTGGAAGCTTGGGAGAGCTGAGAAAGAGAAAGAGTTATTTCAAGGAGGGGGTGGGGTGTTGCTGTCTGCCTGGGGAAGCTCTTCAGTGCCTCCACCTCCAGAGAACATTAACATTTCCAGCTCCTTCTCCACAGCCTTCTCTCTCCCTCCCCCTCTCTCCAACACAAAGGCACAAATGAAATTCCTAAAAGTAGAACACTGCTGTCTAGTTATTTTTAGTATTTGCTGTTAGTATTTATCAAGCTTTTCAGTGTTAATTTGTCCTCCCACCCATTTCTCTTCCTGCCTCTGTGTGCTGGGCTGAGGCTGGAAGGAGCACACATAAGAAACAGCTGGTGACCCCATAGAAACATGTCCTAGAGAGAGGAGACAGGAACCTTCAAATCAGTCTCCCCCACTCCGTCCCTGAAGCAAAGGAGAAGGAAGGATCTCTATTCCATCAGCTTTGGAGAGCAACACAAGCACAGGGGAGAGTGAATCCATTAGAATGTCTAGGTGGTGTTAATGTCTAGGTGGCCCTGGTCAAAGAGTTGAGTCAGGGAAAAAATGTCATGTACAGATGTCATCATGAAAGCAGAAACGGGCCAGAGGCCAGGTAAACGAGTAGAAATCAAGGAGAAGCAGATGTCAGGGGAGAGAGAAAAATATATAAAAATCCATGCAAATAGTTAGGATTTTGAAAGAACTGAAGAGCTTGAGAAAGATGGGGTAGAGTTGACTTTGAAGAGCCAGAGGAGGAAAGCTCTGCAGCACTGTGGCATGCTGCGGCTTCCTGCTGAAACCCTGCTCGTTCCTGCCTCAACTACCTGTCCTGTCACCTGGAACCAGCCATGCTCAGAGCAGTGACATCCTTCCATAGAGAAACCCCCCAGGATATGTTTTAACAGAGAGCTGTTGCATAGAAGCAGGACCTTGTCAATCATGAGTCTTGTCAGACTGCACGGTCACTGGATGTCTTCCCTGCCCATCGATGTATTTGTTTCTTGGGGAGAAGAAAAGAATTGTTTCTTTTTGCATCTTTAAAAAAAAAGTATTGGTTTCATGTTTGCATTCTTTTAAACTTTATTATCATTTTTAGTTTCTATAAAAATATAATAAATGAAATGAAAAGAAAAATTCAATGAATAGGCTAATAGCAAAGTAAGCAGAGGAAAGAATCAGTGAACTGTAAATAGGATCATAGAAATTACCCAGTCAGAAAAACAGAAAAAAATAGGCTGAAAATTTGTAAAAATTTTAGAGAAAAGGAAAACAGCCTTGGGGATGTATGGAAATATAAAAATTATCTAACATTTATCATTAACCTCCTGGGAGGAAAGGAGAAAGAGTACAAGGCTAAAAATGTACTAGAGATTTTTCCAAGTTTGGCAGAAGACATTGGTCCCAATATATAAATGAAAAGACAAAGATAAAACAATGGATTTAAGAAAAAAATATGTATATTGTCTATAAGAACCCCCCCTCGAATATAACAATAGAAAACAACAAAGCCTAGAGAACTCAACAACATTGTCAATGAAGAGACCTAATTTACATTTATAGTCGCCACCCAACAACAGACTGGACATTACTTTTAAGCAGTCATCAAAAAAATATTGTGATAAACTATAGAAAAAAATCTCAACAAATTTAAGATCATTGAAATCATACAGAATATGTTCTCAGATCATGATGGAATCAAACTAGAATTCTGTAACAGAAAATTGCCAACAGTTGACACTAAATTATCATCAACAATTATTGACTATTGGTGGGTATGCATACCTGTAATATCAGTCACTTGGGTGGCTGAGGTGGGAGAATGGCAAGTTCAAGACCAGCTTAGGCAATTTGGTGAGACCGTGACTTAAGATAAAAAATAAATAAGTATAGGGATGTAGCTTAGTGGTAGAGCAGCCTTGTGTTCAATCCCCAGTACTCCCCTCCCCCCCGCAAGGAAAAAGCTCTACTAAATAATTAATTTGTGGACCAAAGAGGAAGTCTCAAAGAAAAAAAATACATTGAAGTAAAAAATACAAAATATAAAAATTTGTGACATTTGGTTAAAGCAGTTAGGAGAGAGAAATCTACAGCATGAGTGTAATACTTATATTAGAAAAGAGAAGTCTCAAATCAATAATCTAAGCTCCCATTATAAGAAACTAGTTTTTCAAGAAACTAGAAAATAAGAGCAAAATAAATACAAAAGAAGTACAAGGAAAGATATAGTAAAGGCAAGAGCAGAAATCAATTAAATTTAAAAGATAAAAACAATAGAGAAAATAAAGAAACAAAAAGCTTGGTTTTTTTTGAAAAGGTCAATAAAATTGACAAACTTCTAACAAAGAAAAAAGATATAAATTACAAATAACTAGAATCCAAAAGGGGATATTACAGACCTGCAGACACTAAAAGAATAATAAGAGAATACAACTTTATACATATAAGTCTGATAACTTATATGAAATAGACTAATTTCCAAGAGAGCACAAACTACAACTTACACAATGTAAAATAAATAATTTAATAGCCTAATGTCTGAGGAAAATGAATTAGTAATTTGGAAACTTCCAAGACAGAAAATTCCAGGCTCCGATGATTTAATTGGAAAATTCTACTAAACATTTAAGGAAAAATTAATACCAATTTCTACAACCTCTTACATAAAAGAGAAGATAAGGAAACATTTTCCTAATTCATTCTATGAAGCTAAGAATACTGTGATTCCAAAACTAGAAAAAAGTATATATCAGAAGAAAATTAGAGACTAATGACTCTCATGAATATAGATGCAAAAATCCTTGATAAAGTTTTAGCAAATAGCATCCAGAAATATCTCAAAATAATTATACACTACAACCAAATAGGATTTATTCCAGGGATGAAAAGCTGGTTCAATATTTGAAAAGATAAATCAATGTAATCCACTATATAAATCTAAAAGAAAAAAAATCACAATGATTCTAATTGATGCACAAAAATTATTTGACAGAATTCAACTATTCATGGTAAAAAAAATCAGAAAAATAGTAATGAAGGGAAACTGTATCCTTAAATTGATAAATAATATCTACAAAATGCCTTCAGTGAATATTGTACTTAATAATAAAGAACTGAATCCTTTCTACATAAGATCAAAACAATGCATAAGGTCCTCTCTTACTACTCCAATTAACATATATGTAAGTTTCACACAGTGCAAGTTAAGAGAGGAAATAAAAGTTATACCGATCAGAAAGGAAGTAATAAAACTGCTCCTTTGATGGTCTACTAAGAAAATATGATGAAACCTATTAAAAAACACCTAGAACTAATAAGTGAGTTCAGCTAGATTGTTAGAATGCAAGATAAACATACAAAATTCAACTGTGTTTCTAAATTCTAGTAATGCACACATGAACATTGATATTAAATATACAATATCAGTTGTCATCACATATGAAATGCTTATGTGCATATCTACCAAAACATGTATTGGATTGGTGTGATGAAAATTACAAAATGCCAACAAAAGAAATCAAAGAACATTTAAGTAAATGGAGAAACATACAATGTTCATGGATCAGAAGACAACTTGGTAAAGATGTAAAGTCTCCCCAAATTAATATTCAGATTTAGGTTTAATGCAATTTTTATTAAAAATACCTGCAAGAGTTCTGGATATATATAGATCAAGATTATTCTAATATTTATGTGAAGAGGAAAAGAAACCAGAAGTTCTGAAACAATTTTAAAAAAGAAGAAGTGGGAGGAGTCACTAAGCCTGATTTCAAGATTTATCTAGCTACAATAATCAAAACTATATTTATGGAATTATCAGGGGAATAGAGACAATGATCAAAGGAACAGAATAAAGAATCTGGAAATAATTTTTAAATACTATAGCTAACTGCTTTCTTGACAAGTATGTATAAGTAATTTAATGGAGGAAAGAGCAACAAATGGTGCTGGAGCAGTTGGATATCCATAATTTAAGACAAACAAAAACAAAAGTCAAAATATATATATCTCATATATTTAAATATAAAACAAAATTGTAAAACTTTTAGAAGAAAGCATAGGAAAAAATCTTGAGGACCTATGAACTGCTGAAGACTTCGTAAACATGATCTATAATGTATATATGTGACTACATGAACAATATGATTCTGCAACATGTACACTCAGAAAAATGAAATTATATCTCATCTATATATGATATATTAAAGTGCATAAATGTATTCTACTGTCATGTATAACTAATTAAAACAAATTTAAAAATTAAAAAAATATTTATGTGATACTTTTCATTCCATGGAATACGTCTCAGCAATGAAAAGTAATGAACTACCCCATACATGTAACAACTTGGATGGATTTAAAAAACTGTAAGTCAGCTGGGCATGGTGGTACATGCCTTATAATCTCAGCAGCTCAGGAGTCTGAGGCAAAATGATCAGGAGTTCAAAGCAGGAGTTCAAAGCCAGCCTCAGCAATGGTGAGGTGCTAAACAACTCAGTGAGTCTCTGTCTCTAAATAAAATACAAAATAGGGCTGGGGATAGGGCTCAGTGATTGAGTGCCCTTGTACCAAAAAAAAAAACCCACCAAAAATTGTAAGCCAAATTTTAAAAATTTATCCAAAAGCCACATGCTGGATAATGATTTTATTTTATTTGCAATTTTATAAAATGGCAACATTATAAAGATGGAGAATATATTAGTGGTTATCAGGGATAAGAAATTGGCACC
Organism: Marmota flaviventris; assembly: GCF_047511675.1. Taxonomy (NCBI): domain Eukaryota; kingdom Metazoa; phylum Chordata; class Mammalia; order Rodentia; family Sciuridae; genus Marmota; species Marmota flaviventris. The sequence goes on from NC_092512.1 coordinate 35,158,112, forward strand.
CAGAGGGTGGCTGTGACTATAAAGTGGTAGGGAGATGGAGTTCATTCAGCACAGTGATGGAACACTTCTGTATCTTGGTTGTTGTGGTGGTTACATGAATCTATGCATGTGATAATAGAATAATAGAACTGTAAAATATGTCTGCCTATACAAAATATTGGTTTATTTTGCTATCCTTGGATTTTATTTAAAAGAAAGTTATCACTTGTATATAGTCAACTGATTCTTTCTTCCATTCATTATATTTCTATGGTTCACCTGAGCTGTTGCATGTAGCTGTGATTTGATTTTCCCTCTTATCTAGTATTCCACTGTATGAATGTGATTATATTTATTTCTTTGTTCTCTGTTGATGGACATTTGTGTTTTTGCTCTAATCTTCTTCTTGTCTCCTGGTACAAATATGTAAGTGTTGGGCTGGGGATGTGGCTCAAGTGGTAGCACGCTCGCCTGGCATGCGTGCGGCCCAGGTTCGATCCTCAGCACCACATACAAACAAAGATGTTGTGTCCGCTGAGAACTAAAAAATAAATATTAAAAAAAAATTCTCTCTCTCACTCTCTCTTTAAAAAAAAAAATATGTGTTTCTCTAGATGTTTCAGTCTTTTTGTGCTGCTATAACAAAATACCTGAGACTGCGTAATTTATAAATAACATAAATTTCTCATAGTTTGGGAAACTACAAAGTGCAAGATCAAGGTGCTTGCAAGTACATAATCTATGGGGATCAGTCTCCACTTCCAAGATGGAGCCTAGTTGCTTTAGCCTCTGGAAGAATAAATGCTGTATACTCACATGGCAAAAGGGCAAGAAGGTGCTCTCTTGAATTTGAAACCCTTTTCATCAGTGTGTTAATCCCACTCATGCAGACAAAGCCCTCATGACAATCCTTCCAGTATTAACTCCTCAATACTGTTGCATGGGGTGTTAACTTTCAACTTGAAGCTTGTAGGGGACACCGTCACTCAAATTTTAGCACTAGAGAATGCAGGTAGGGGTTTGCTCAGGTGGAGGGTGTGTGAGCATGAAACTTCATAAGATAAGACTAGTTTGTTCCTAGTGGTTAAATCAATTCATACGCCACCCACCGTAAGTTTAATTTGCATTTTCAGCTGTCCATTAACCATTCTTGTTTTCCCTCCTCTGTGACATGCCTGTCTGATCTCTGGCTTATTTTTCTATTGTGTTGTTTTTTTATGACTTATTTGTAGCATTTCTTTATATAATCGGCATATTGGTCTTTTGCTCATTTTACATGTTGCAAACTCATCTTGGATATTGGCTTGTCTTTTTTTTTTTTAATTTTTTATTGTGGGTTGTTCAAAACATTACAAATTTCTTGACATATCATATTCCACACTTTGATTCAAGTGGGTTATGAACTCCCACCTTCACCCCATACCCAGATTGCAGAATCACATCAGTTACACATCCATTGATTTACAAATTGCCGTACTAGTGTCTGTTGTGCTCCGCTGCCTTTCCCATCCTCCACCCTCCCCCCTCCCCACCTCTCCCCTCCCCTCCCCTCCTCTCTCTCTACCCCCTCCACTGTATAACCCTGAGGGTCTCCTTCCATTACCATGCAATTTCCCTTCTCTCTCCCTTTCCCTCCCACCTCTCATCCCTGTTAAATGTTAATCTTCTTCTCCTGCTCTTCATCCCTACACTGTTCTTAGTTACTCTCCTTATATCAAAGAAGACATTTGGCATTTGTTTTTTAGGGATTGGCTAGCTTCACTTAGCATAATCTGCTCTAATGCCATCCATTTCCCTGTAAATTCTATGATTTTGTCATTTTTTAATGCAGAGTAATACTCCATTGTGTATAAATGCCACATTTTTTTTATCCATTCATCTATTGAAGGGCATCTAGGTTGGTTCCACAGTCTTGCTATTGTGAACTGTGCTGCTATGAACATCGATGTAGCAGTGTCCCTGTAGCATGCTCTTTTTAGGTCTTTAGGGAATAGACCAAGAAGGGGAATAGCTGGGTCAAATGGTGGCTCCATTCCCAGCTTTCCAAGAAATCTCCATACTGCTTTCCAAATTGGCTGCACCAATCTGCAGTCCCACCAGCAATGTACAAGTGTACCCTTTTCCCCACATCCTCGCCAGCACTTGTTGTTGTTTGACTTCCTAATGGCTGCCAATCTTACTGGAGTGAGATGGTATCTTAGGGTGGTTTTGATTTGCATTTCTCTGACAGCTAGAGATGTTGAGCATTTTTTCATGTACTTGTTGATTGACTGTATGTCCTCCTCTGAGAAGTGTCTGTTCAGGTCCTTGGCCCATTTGTTGATTGGGTTGTTTGTTCTCTTATTGTCTAATTTTTTGAGTTCTTTGTATACTCTGGATATTAGGGCTCTATCTGAAGTGTGAGGAGTAAAGATTTGTTCCCAGGGTGTAGGCTCCCTATTTACCTCTCTTATTGTTTCTTTTGCTGAGAAAAAACTTTTTAGTTTGATTAAGTCCCATTTGTTGATTCTAGTTATTAACTTTTGTGCTATGGGTGTCCTATTGAGGAATTTGGAGCCCGACCCCACCGACTGTAGATCGTAGCCAACTTTTTCTTCTATCAGACGGCGCGTCTCTGATTTGATATCAAGCTCCTTGATCCATTTTGAATTCACTTTTGTGCATGGCGAGAGAAAGGGATTCAGTTTCATTTTGTTGCATATGGATTTCCAGTTTTCCCAGCACCATTTGTTGAAGATGCTATCCTTCCTCCATTGCATGCTTTTAGCCCCTTTGTCCTCTATTCTGTACCATTGGTCCACCCGCCTGTTTTGGTACCAGTACCATGCTGTTTTTGTTACTATTGCTCTGTAGTATAGTTTGAAGTCTGGTATCGCTATACCGCCTGATTCACACTTCCTGCTTAGCATTGTTTTTGCTATTCTGGGTCTTTTATTTTTCCATATGAATTTCATGATTGCTTTCTCTATTTCTACAAGAAATGCCGTTGGGATTTTGATTGGCATTGCATTGAACCTATAGAGAACTTTTGGTAATATCGCCATTTTGATGATGTTAGTTCTGCCTATCCATGAACAGGGTATATTTTTCCATCTTCTAAGATCTTCTTCTATTTCTCTCTTTAGGGTTCTGTAGTTTTCATTGTATAAGTCTTTCACCTCTTTTGTTAGGTTGATTCCCAAGTATTTTATTTTTTTTGAAGATATTTTGAATGGAGTGGTTGTCCTCATTTCCATTTCAGAGGATTTGTCGCTGATATACAGGAATGCCTTTGATTTATGCGTGTTGATTTTATATCCTGCCACTTTGCTGAATTCATTTATTAGCTCTAATAGTTTCTTTGTAGAGCCTTTTGGGTCTGCTAGGTATAGAATCATATCATCTGCAAATAGTGATAATTTAAGTTCTTCTTTTCCTATTTTTATGCCTTTAATTTCTTTCGTCTGTCTAATTGCTCTGGCCAGTGTTTCGAGAACTATGTTGAACAGAAGTGGAGAGAGAGGGCATCCCTGTCTTGTTCCAGATTTTAGAGGGAATGCCTTCAGTTTTTCTCCATTCAGAATGATGCTAGCCTGAGGCTTAGCATAGATTGCTTTTACAATATTGAGGTATGTTCCTGTTATCCCTAGTTTTTCTAGAGTTTTGAACATAAAGGGATGCTGTACTTTGTCGAATGCTTTTTCCGCATCTATCGAGATGATCATATGGTTCTTATTTTTAAGTCTATTGATGTGGTGAATAACATTTATTGATTTCCGTATATTGAACCAGCCTTGCATCCCAGGGATGAATCCTACTTGATCATGGTGTACAATTTTTTTGATATGTTTTTGTATCCGATTCGCCAGAATTTTATTGAGGATTTTTGCATCTAGGTTCATTAGAGATATTGGTCTGTAGTTTTCTTTCTTTGAAGTGTCTTTGTCTGGTTTAGGTATCAGGGTGATGTTGGCCTCATAGAATGAATTTGGAAGTTCTCCCTCCTTTTCTATTTCCTGAAGTAGCTTGAAAAGTATTGGTATTAGTTCTTCTTTAAAGGTTTTGTAAAATTCTGCTGTATACCCATCCGGACCTGGGCTTTTCTTAGTTGGTAGTCTTTTTATGGTTTCTTCTATTTCCTCAATTGATATTGGTCTGTTTAGGTTTTCTATATCCTCCTGACTCAATCTGGGCAGATCATATGACTTAAGAAATTTATCTATGCCTTCACTATCTTCTAATTTGTTGGAGTATAAGGATTCAAAATAGTTTTTGATTATCTTCTGTATTTCTGAAGTGTCTGTTGTGATATTGCCTTTTTCGTCCCGTATGCTAGTAATTTGAGTTCTCTCTCTTCTTCTCTTCGCTAGCATCGCTAAGGGTCTGTCGATTTTGTTTATTTTTTCAAAGAACCAACTTTTAGTTTTGTCAATTTTTTCAATTGTTTCTTTTGTTTCGATTTCATTAATTTCAGCTCTGATTTTAATTATTTCTTGCCTTCTACTTCTTTTGCTGTTGTTTTGCTCTTCTTTTTCAAGGATTTTGAGATGAAGTATGAGATCATTTATTTGTTGTTTTTTTCTTTTTTTAAGGAATGAACTCCAAGCAATGAATTTTCCTCTTAGAACTGCTTTCAATGTGTCCCATAGATTCCGATATGTTGTGTCTGTGTTTTCATTTATCTCTAAGAATTTTTTAATTTCCTTCTTGATGTCTTCTATAACCCATTGATCATTCAGTAACCTATTGTTCATTCTCCAAGTGATGTATGCTTTTTCCTTCCTTATTTTATCGTTGATTTTCAGTTTCATTCCATTATGATCAGATAAGATGCATGGTATTATCTCTACTCCTTTATATTGTCTAAGAGTTGCCCTGTGACATAATATATGATCTATTTTTGAGAAGGATCCATGTGCTGCTGAGAAAAAAGTGTAACTGCTTGATGTTGGGTGGTATACTCTATATATGTCAATTAGGTCTAGGTTATTAATAGTGTTATTGAGTTCTATAGTTTCCTTATTCAACTTTTGTTTGGAAGATCTGTCCAGTGGCGAGAGAGGTGTGTTGAAGTCTCCCATGATTATGGTATGGTGGTCTATTAGACTCTTGAACTTGAGAAGAGTTTGTTTGACGAACATAGCTGCACCATTGTTTGGGGCATAAATATTTATGATTGTTATGTCTTGTTGGTGTATGGTTCCCTTAAGCAGTATGTAGTGTCCCTCTTTATCTCTTTTGATTAACTTTGGCTTGAAATCTATTTTATTTGATATGAGTATGGACACTCCTGCTTGTTTCCGAAGTTCATATGAGTGATATGATTTTTCCCAGCCTTTCACCTTCAGCCTATGTATGTCTTTTCCTATCAAATGCGTCTCCTGTAGGCAGCATATTGTTGGGTCTTGTTTTGTGATCCATTCTACTAGCCTGTGTCTCTTAATTGGTGAGTTTAAGCCATTAACATTTAGGGTTATTATTGAGATATGGGTTGTTCTTCCAGCCATATTTGTTTATTTCTGTTACTAAACATGGTTTGTTTTCCTCTTTGATTATTCCCCCCCCCCCCTTTACTATCCTACCTCCCACTGTTGGTTTTCATTGTTATTTTCCATTTCCTCTTCCTGTAATGCTTTGGCGAGGATGTTTTGAAGAGATGGTTTTCTAGCTGCGAATTCTTTAAACTTTTGTTTATCGTGGAAGGTTTTAATTTCATCCTCCATCCTGAAGCTTAATTTCGCTGGATACACAATTCTTGGTTGGAACCCATTTTCTTTCAGTGTTTGAAATATGTTATTCCAGGATCTTCTAGCTTTCAGAGTCTGTGTTGAAAGATCAGCTGTTATCCTGATTGGCTTACCCCTAAATGTAATCTGCTTCCTTTCTCTTGTAGCTTTTAAAATTCTCTCCTTATTCTGTATGTTGGGCATCTTCATTATAATGTGTCTAGGTGTGGATCTCTTATGATTTTGCACATTCGGCGTCCTGTAGGCTTCTAGGATTTGGGATTCTGTCTCATTCTTCAAGTCTGGGAAGTTTTCTTGTATTATTTCATTGAATAGACTTCTCATTCCTTTGGTTTGGAGCTCTGTACCTTCCTGTATCCCAATGACTCTTAAGTTTGGTCTCTTAATGTTATCCCATATTTCTTGGATGTTCTGCTCATGGTTTCTTAACAGTCTTGCTGAGCTGTCTATGTTCTTTTCCAGTTGAAATACTTTGTCTTCATTGTCTGATGTTCTATCTTCTAAGTGTTCTACTCTGCTGGTAGTATTCTCCATTGAGTTTTTAAGTTGGTTTATTGCTTCCTGCATTTCTAGGATTTCTGTTTGTTTGTTTTTTATAACCTCTATCTCCCTGTATAGTTGATCCTTTGCTTCCTGGATTTGTTTGCGTAATTCGTTGTCGAAGTGATCTTTCATTGTCTGATTTTGCTGTTTAATGTCTTCCTTGATACTCCAGATCATCTGAAGCATGTATATCCTGAATTCTTTATCTGACATTCCATCTGCTGCAGCTGTTACCTCTTCTAAAGTTGCGTTGACCTGCATTGCTTGTGGTCCTTTCTTTCCTTGTCTTTTCATACTGCTTGCGTATCTTTCCTGCAGGTGCGGGCGGCGGCTCTGCTCTCTCCTTATTCCAATTGGGGTGTCACGGCTACCACGCCGGCAGGTCACTGGGCCTGTTCTGGGAGCTGGCGGCGCCTCTGTTCTGCCCCTACTCCAATTGGGGTGACAAGTGTACCACGCTGGCAGGCCACTGGGCCTGATCCGCCGGTCGGTTGCAGGTTTGCCTACCCTGCAGGCGCGGGCGGCGGCTCTACTCTGCCCCTACTCCAAATGGGGTGATGTGTCTGTCGTACCGGCAGGCCACTGGGCCTGTCCCGCTGGTCGGTCGCAGATCTGCCCACCTTTCGGGCACGGGTGGAGGCTCTGCTCTGCCCCTACTCCAATTGGGGTGTCGTGACTACCCCGCCTGCAGGACGCTGGGCCTGTTCCTGGCACGGGCGGCGACTCTGCTCTGCCACTACTCCAATTAGGGTGGTGTTTGTACCACGCCGGCAGGCTCCTGGGCCTGATCCGCCGGTCTGTTGTAGGTCTGCCTACCTTGGAGGCGCGGGCGGCGGATCTGCCCTGCCCCTCCTACCACGCCTGCGGACCCCTGGGCCTGATCTGCAGGTTGATCACTGGTCTGCTCACCCTGCGGGCACGGGTGGTGGTTCCGCTCTGCCCCCACTCCAATTGGGGTCACGTGACCACCACACTGGCAGGGCCTGATCCGGGCGTGGGAGAAGGATCTGCTCTGCCCCTACTCCAGTTGGGGTGACGTGTGTACCACACTGGCAGGCCACTGGGCCTGACCCGCCAGGCTGTGACAGGTCTGTTTACCTTGCAAGCGCGAACGGCAGCTCTGCCCTGCCCCTCCTACCACGCCCATGTACCACTGGGTCGCGGTTCTGCCCACCTTGCGGGTGCGGGTGGCGGCTCCGCTCCGCCCCCTCTCCAATTGGGGTCACGCGGTCACCACGCTGGCGAGCCGCTGGGCCTGCTCCGGGCGCTGGCGGCGGCCCGGCTCCTCCCCTCTGGCTAGACGACAAATTGAGGAGACTCGGGTGACTGTGCCTCACCCCCCCTACCAGGAGACCAACTGCTTATGTCACCACTGGTATTGATGAAGTTCCCTCCTCCGCCGCTTTCTGCAGACATCAGATCTCTGCCATGTTGGTATCCTATGCAAATGGCAGCATTTCGTTCCCCTTGCCGGGCAACCAAAGCAACGGGTGAGTCCTGACCGGCCCTCAGCAGGACCCGGACCGAGAAGCAGTTTCTGCGGGCTCCTAGCCCCGGGCCAGGGAAGTTCCGGGAGCCGGAACTCGGCCGCTCCGTGCTCGGTGTAAGCTCCTATAAGTGTAAGCTCCAAGAAGCAGTCCCCGCGGGCTCAGTTCCGGGAGCCGGAATTCGGCTGCTTAGTGCTTGTTGTATGCTCTGATAGGAGCAGGGTCCAAGAAGCAGCCTCCGCAGGCTACGCAGCCCTGGGCCAGGGCGGTTCCGGGACGGTTCCGGGAGCCGGAACTCGGCCGCCCCGCGCTTGGTGTTCACTCCGATAAGATCAGGTTCTAAGAAGCACCCAGGCGCTGAACCCTAGCAATCTGTCTGCAAGCCGCAGGCGAATTGCAGCCTGAAATTACCTGTTCTATGGCTGAATGAGCTGCGGTCAGTCGAAAACAGGGGTGGTGACGTCAGTTTACCAACATGGTGGCTGCTGGCCTCCTCTGTGGTCTGACCGGTGTGGAGAACCGAGATGGACCGCTTCCTTCCCCCGTCTCGAACCCAGAATTCAGCCCTGAGTACGGTGCTTGCGTGGCTGGCAGAAACTGCAGCGCTGTAACCCTGCGTCTCTATCCCAGCGCGCGCTGCAGACTCTAGCCGCGGGGCGATTTGCTGAATAAGCAGTGTTACCCTCCGTGCGACAAACCTCTTGCGTTTGAGTCCCCGTAGCTGATCCTCGTGCGATGGAAATCCTTCCTCCAGGTTCCGGAGCACCCCACTATTGCTGGAAATTCCTAACAAGATATCCTTTAGCCGTCCTGACTTGTCATACTCCCACACAGTGAAGCAGCACACGGGGGCAATGCACTCCCCTCGCCGCCATCTTCCGTCTCCTGGCTTGTCTTTTTGACTTCTTTATATAGTTAGTACCTTTGTGCCTTAAGAACTCCTTTCCCATTTTGAGGTCAGAAGATTTTTCTCTTGTATTTCCCTCTCAAAGCTTAAGCTCTATGTTTTTCACAACTAAATCCTTAATCCTTCTGGAATTGATCTTTGGGTATGGTTTCTCCTTGGGTTGGTAAGTTATTCCAACCTCTATGAGAGCTCTTCTATCTTTTAACAGTTGAGTGAATGAGAAAATCAAGGAAGAAAGGTCATCTGCAGCAAGGTTTGGCAAGATGGTTAATTCCCCCTTAAGTAGCCTTGAATAGATGATGAGATGACAGGTCTCCTTTGCTGCAGCCAAGATATTCTTGCATCATCAATTTTTCAAATGTTGGAGTGTCACATGTGAGAAAGGAAAAAACAACCCTGCCCCCTAAGTAATATCCCCTCTTAGCATTTGAACTTGGCTTAGATCATTTAAACAAGTTATTTTCTGGATTTTTTAAAGTATAAATTCAAAATGCCAGTATGTAAAGTATTCAGAAAATAGGTCCTGCATTTGGAGAGCAATGCAGTTTAGTCGAGGAGTCAAGTGACCTGGGTTTAAGCCTTGATCTGGCATTATCTGGTTGAGAAACCTTTCTGTATCAGGATTATGTTCAGTGGGCTATAACAAGAATCCTTCTACAGTGGCTTAATCAAAATGAGGTTTTTTGTTTTTTTTTTCCCTCAAATAACATACCCAGAACAGGTAAGGCTGGCCCTGTGTAGGGTCTCCTTTCAGTTTAGGTTTTATAGCCTGTGGATTTTGTTTTTGTGCTTGTTACTTCATGGCTACAAGATAGAGCTCTTCTTCCAGAATTGTATCAGTATTTCAGGCATGAAGAAAAGGAGGAGTGAAGACCAAACAGTGAATGCCAAGTCCCTTTGAAAGAACATTCCCAGGAGTTCGACCTAGTATTGTCTGTCTGCATCTCTAGAGTCAAAACTATTTCACCTGCCCATCATTTTTAGCTGCAGTTTTAGCATGGAAAATTCCATCTCTGAACAAAATTAAGGTTCTGGAAGGAAAAAGGGTAGACTGAACATTGGAGAGGCAACTGGCAGTATCTGTCCCACTGTCTAAGCTTCCACCAGGGATGCCTGTCCACCTCTGGAAGGGTCGTTTGGTTAACAAAATGGAAGATCAAATGCAAGAGTACTTTATACACTATTAAATACATTTCATAATCAGAGTGGAAATGTTCTGAACTATTTTCGCAGAGTATAAATCCAATGATAATGGTAAGATCTACTGAGTCCCTTGGGTAATGAGTATCTTTTGAACCTTGATTTATTCTCTGTCAGACATCTTGTGATAACCAAGAATTAGCATCTTTGTGGATACACATGCTCAAATATCAGTCTTCAGAATATTGTGGAGCATTGTTGTGGTGGATATTTACTGATCTTTCCCGCCTTTTCCCTTCTTCAAAGATCCTTGAATGTTTTTCCATGTGATTTCTGTTTATATTAACTCTACCTTCACCTCCAAGGATAACCCTGGAATAATTTAAGAAGTTTAGAATACTAGACCCCAAAGAATAGTGATTGACTCAGTGATGGGCTACTTGAGTGATCTCAGAACTTTTATTGGGACTGCCATGAATCTGAAATCCTCTTGGATGATATATCTATATGTATCTAGATTTATATCCATAACTATGTCTATATAATCTTGAAGTGCTGCAGCCATTTTTTGTACCAAGAGGGGAGTAGCATGAGGATGAACTCAGTCCACAGAGAACACGTGTGCGGTGAGAACTATAGAAGATCAAATGATACAACGATTTCCAGTTTCCCAAACTAACCCTATTTTTGTTATTTATTTATTATTTACTTATTTATTCTATCTCAATGAACCAGAATATATCCTCATTTTGTTATTTATATAAGTGAATTTGAATTGTGTTTACTGGTACTTGTAACCAAAAGATTGCTAGATGAGAGTTTCTATATATTTTCCAGGATATTGTAGTATTCTGGTCTATTATTTATTATTTTAAATAAATTATATATTTTAGAGAACATATTAACACATTATATATGTACATTATGTATATGTGAATATATGTATGTGTGTATATATATATATATTTTTTTTCTGAATTAAGGCTGTAAGACCTGAATGTAACAAAAAAAAAGTGCTTATTTCTCCCAATAATTAATGGTCTGCATAGTGTCTGTCCAGAGCATTTAAGACTGTAAAATGCTGGGTCCTGATTCCTGTCCTGTTGAGGACTCTGCTTATTACTCCTGTGTTATAAGATTCATCTCTGTGTCCTTTGAGCCAAATACTAGCAGGGTTAAGATAAGGCAGTGTTCTTGTAGGTGTGTTTCTTGTTTGTTGTTTGCAGAGGCAACTACAGAAGAAAAAAGGGGTAGCAGCCTTACTTAATTTTTTTCCTGAGTTGTCAGATGTTCTAGCAAGGCATTCACTAACCATGAGTAATCTCAGTTGTAGGTCCGTTGACCTGCTGGTGATAAAATCTGTCGTGGACCAGTGGAAGGCTCTGAGGTCTGAGGCACTGTGTGACTGCTCACTGTGAGTTGCTTTTTAACCTCTTGAAATGCCTGAGTTTTAGATTGTATCAATTATGATTGAAAACGCAAAGATGTTATATCCTGGCTAGGTTGTGTGTTCTTGCTTGTATAGAACATAAGCAAATAGAAATACTGGCTTATATCTGTCATGGAGTATCTGTTTTCATTTTTACCTCTTGGGGAATTTGTATTCCAAAGAAAGCTCTACACCCCTTCTAATGTTTAGCAATATTCCTAGTCTCTTCTATGGCAACTGATTAAATGAGAATGTTATTTAAGTATCAAAGAAATTTTCTAAAATAAACAAAGCAAGAGATATGATAATGAAATAAAAATCTGGCTTGTTGCTTTCTGGAAAAAAAAGGGTAGCGTGTGCTTCCCCTTACTTTCCAAATCTACTCGTTCGGTTCGGTTTGGGAAATGGAAGAGAATTCTGTGCAGCGAGGAGATGGGATGTTTTCTAATTCAGAGAAGAGTCTTTTGAAAATCTATTACAGTATAATTAGAGCAGCAGCAATAGCAATAGTGAATTTCCTGTTAAGATAGGAACATTATAACTTTCCTAATTTGTTGCTCTCAGTCTCTAAAGCCATCTCATTGAATACTTAGGAAATTGGCTTTTTAGGAAGGGAAATCTACTGGTATATTAATTTCTTGGAAAATTTTCAAAATAAACGAATGCCCCCAGATAAGAGCCAGCCAAGATTTGTAGGTGAAGCAGAATGGCTTAGGCCTTGGGAATACTTTTTGTGCCTGTTGAAAACAAAGCATAACTATAAATCTAACATTTTCTTGGCTAACTGATAGTATATGAGGAACAAATGACAACAATAAAATAAATGGGAGCAGGAACAAAACTTTCTCTTTTTTTGAGTGTGTATATTTTGCTGCTATTGCAGGGAAAGAAGCTAAGTCAATGTAACATGAAACTCGAATGCACTTAGCTCTTCATGCTACTTTTGTTTCCCCCATTAAGTCTCCGTGGTTTAATTAAGTATTCCACAAGCAACATGGTTCATCTGAATATAACAAGAAAGTGAAAGTAAAAACTGCTTATTCCACATCTGAAGGGCTAGTCCTTTTAATGAAATCTATAGGATAGTAATAAGATGTTTGAAGTCATGTTAAATAAAATCGAACATTTTTTCTTGGTGACACTGAGAACCCTTTTGCCTTTCTTCTGGGTAGGAGGCCAAGATAGAACTATATGTATAAACAGGCTAAGATCAGGCAGCCTGAGAAATGCCTTGTTCTTGTGGAATCTGGTTGGACTACCCATGGATACCATGACCGAGACATGGCAGTAGCCACCAGACCTTTCTGACATCAAACTAAACTTTCAGAGGCCAATACAGGTCTTTGTTAAAGACAAGAAGCTGGAATGAGATCCAACCTGAGAACCCTCCCCCTTCCATGGAGGTGTACAGAATATACACATGCTATGGGCTTCTGTCCTTCTTGCTCCTCCTCCAGCATCCAGGTTCCCCTTCTGTGCCAGTGACCACAGGGATGTGTGATTCCTTCTGTAGATTCCTCTCTAGAGTGAGCCCCAAATAAGCCCTACTTCATCTCTGGTTTACGAGGAGCAAGGAGAAGTCACAGGAGTTCATGGTGCACGTTCATAGGATCTGCCAGATGTAAGGAGGACAATGTCTTGTGGAGGACTATGCTTTTTACTCCTACGGTACAAGACTCACCCTTGAGTCCTTTGAGCCAAAGACCAATAGGGCTGAGATGAGTCAGTGTTCTTGTAGGTGTGTTTCCCATTTCTGTCCATTTCTTGAGAAAGCTCTTAGAACAGGGAAGAAGCCACTCTGGGGTGGTGTCTGCTGACTGGAGAGAGCAGTGAACAGGGGGAAGAAGATGCCTTCTCGAAGAAAGGTTAGGTGTAGGCTTCCTAACTGGGGCTTTCTAAAAGAATGGCGTAAGTCAGCAAATAATCCCTAAATTTCCTGGGCTTTGGGGAATGTTATGCAGGAAATTCAGGCACTCTAGTAAAAACAGTCTAGAGGCAAAGAACCAGCTAAGAAGGAAGATATATGTAAAGTTGTTTTAATGTGATGTGTATGAGTAGACTCCAGGTTTATGATTATTACTGAGGTCTTGTTGCTTGGGTATCTCTAGCATCTCCATTTCAGGATGTCACCTTGGAATTACATTTTTCTGTAGTTTTCTGCATTAATAAACTCTTTCCTCCTCCTCTTAAAAATAATGAATGTTTTAATCCTCTTAGCCTGAAAGCTCACTAACACTTTATTTTTTTATGTCTCACAAATGCCCCTGCATCACTAAGCACCCATTTGTCAACAGAATACCTTTCATTCAGGAACCATAATGGAGAGAGATTATCTCAGAGACTGAGAACATAAGACGCCAAATATCCAGGGGATAATTAAAGTCTGCTTCCAGATGTTTTCAGATATAGACATAGAGACAAATACTGATCATCCAAGTAATTGATTTCCTGTCAACCATTTTCCACTCAGTCATGTTTTTAATGACAAAAACTAATAAATTCAGCAGAAAAGCAAACACAAACTGCTTTTCTATTAATACACAGCAAAAGAAGAGGAAAAAGGTAGTTATTTCCCAGAAATTTTGCAACATATTCTTTTAATGCTATATAGACACAGGAGGATGTAGTTTGCAGGGGATAAACAATGACTTCAATTAACCTAGTACCTCAAGGAAAATGATAGGGCATGATATGACCCCACAATAACAGATCATGATCCTAGAAATATAATTCATTAACATAATTCAATAAATATTAATTGAGCACTTGCTATGTGATAGGCACTGTGCTAGATGATGGGGAGATTCATGGGGACAGGAAAGAGTGGCATCTGCCTACTGTTGAGTAGGGTGAGATGGGGAGGGATAATAATCAAAGCATCACACAAATATGTTTTATAAGTGTGGTAAGTACTCAATTGGAAAAAAAAAACAACATAAAATAACAGGGATTATCCCTAGGCTCAGGGATCAGGGAAGGCTTCTCTCAAGAATTCTGAAGGGGTTGAAGATGAGCAGAGAATTCTGTGGGCAAAAGTCCTGAGGTAAACAGAAGGAGCATGGAGCTTACTAGGTGCGGAATCCAAGCCAGAGTTGCTGGTAAGCAAGAGGAGAAGGAAAGCTGAAGAGGTGTTGAGGGCCAGATCATAAGGCTAGGTAAAGAACGAATGAATGAGCAAACAAATCTGAGTAGCTCATAATACAGAATAAGTCCAATTGGCTCCTGCTGTTGATGTTAAAATAAAAGGAGTTTGCAATTGTACGATGACAGCTGTTATACCTCTGGAGAAGGTATTCATTCATTCATTCATTTATTCAGCCAATAAACAAAAGGCAAAACCCCTACAAATTCTAGTAGGCAGATAGTATGCCAAAAAGCAAATGTAAATGTATAGCAAATGTATAGTAAATTTTTGTTCATGAATAAGTAGTAAATGGAATTTAAATATATGTTTCATTGCACCCAAGTGTGGTTATGCTGTTAAATAAAATAAAGTTATGTGTCCTAACAACCCTGGGAGGAAGCTCAGGACAGACATTCTTCATAGCACTCAATTCTCAATAAGAGACTTTGGAGAAATTCCAAGAGAGGAAAATATGTACTTGCAATATTTTTAAATTTATTCTTGATTCTGAGGCTCTGGTGAGGCCACTGTCTCCTTGCCTCTCTCTGGAGTTGTAGGGAGCAGGTAAAAAGATGAGGAGAGCAACATATGTCTTTATAGGAAAATAACTGAATCTAATACCAATTGAGAAGGATCTGAGAGGCAGAGCATTTCAGAGTGTTCCTATTTATTATTACAAGAAAAGTTTGGTATACTTTATCAGACATTTAATATAGTTTATACATTATGTATATTTGCCACCTCTAAGAAAGGTTCACATCTTACAAGCAATGCATATCTTTAAGGAAGAGGATTCCTTTTCCGCATTCCCCAAAGCCATTATCTGTTGGTGCTTCTTAAAAATCAACAGTAACTTTTCATGGATGATAATAAATCCCTGGAACCTTGATTGTGGTGTATTGATGGGCCTTAATTCTGTTGCAAGGGGCTGTTCTGTGCAATGCCAGATGTTTAGCAGCTTCCCAGTGCCAGTAATATATGACCCCAGTCATGTTCTCTGAAGATTATGTTTGAAGAACTCCTCATGGCAATGTGTGCAAATCTGCATAGAAAGTATTAATGCTGTTGATGAAATTAAGCAGGGCATCTATGAGGATCACCTTCAGCCCTTGGTTGCAAAAGTCACAGGGTTTGATATAAGTAGCTAATTATAGCAAAGGAAAGCAAAAATAATTATCTGTTTTAATCTTCAGGAACTTCTTTCTGACTTTCACTGTGTATGAATGAAAGCATAGATTATGTCTCTATATGATGTCTTAGTTTGTTCAAGCTGCTATAATGAAATTCCATAAATGGAGTGACTTGTAAACATCAGCAATTTATTTCTTACAGTTCTGGAGGCTGAAAAGCCCAACATTCATTGGCAGGTGAGGGACTGTCTCCTGGTTCATAGATGATGAAACTATATGGCTATATCCTGACTATATCCACACATGGTGGAGAGAGTGAATGAGCTCTCTGGGGTCTCTTTATAAGGGCACTGAATCTCATTCACAAGGTCTCCGCCCTCATGACCTAATTCTCAAAGGCTCCATGTATTTTCTAATCTCATCACCTTGAGATTTAGGTTTAGGATTTCAAAGAACGCATTTTGGGGGAAACAAATCTTCCAACCAGAGCATATGCTAAGAGTCTCAGTTTGAAAGGAGTGATGAAAACGTTGGTCATGTATGTGCTTCTTTACTATAAGCTTATTCAATGTGGTGCTGTTTTCATTTTAGACCAGATAATTCTGTTGCAAGGGGCTGTTCTGAGCAATGCCAGATGTTTAGCAGCTTCCCAGTGCCAGTAATATATGACCCCAGTCATGACAACTGTCTCTAGACATTGCCAAATGTCTCCTGGGAGGAACAAAATCACCCTCTTTTGAGAACCACTGCCTTAGTACGTCATAATCAGTGACTCATGATGATGAGTTTTAGCTTTATATTATAGTTTCATTGCAAATATGTCCAATTCTAAATATATAGCCTTCAGTTCCATCGTTCTTATGTCACAATTAAAAATAATATTATGAAATATATCAAAATAGATTCTACTGTCATGTATAACTAAAAAGAACAAATAAAAAATATAATGAAACCAATATTAGGAGATTAAATAATTAGATATTTACTTAACCAAATATATGAAATACTAACATAATGTGGGGTTTATACTCTTTTTTTCTGGGGTTTATACTCTTTGAGAGCCTTGTTTCATTTGTTAAAACTTATATAGAGTTTTACCCTCAAAGTTGAAAAGTTACACAGTGGTTCAACTGTTTTTTAAATGTTACATTTGCAAGAATCTTAATGCTGCAAAAGACTCCAACTCAGTCAGCTGCAAGAATTAATGGCATTTTGGTGACACATAGAAACTTAAATGAGGCACATTTAATGAGATCAATTCTAGTTTTATAGAAAGCTGGGAACAACAGAGAGGGGAAAAAATGTGCTGCTTTTGCGTCTTTTGGTGACGATACTTGACATTTTAGTGTAAGTTATTATAATAGTATATTGGTTTGATGTTTCCTTAATATCTGCAGTTTAATCAAAGTTTCTGAAAATGGAAAGAATGTATTCTCTCTGTTACTGTACAGTTAAGGAATGACATTTCAAAATCACTTTAATCACACATGATTAGATCTTCTAAAGAGTATTTTACTATGTGGTGGTGCTTGGGAAGGCTAAAGATTGTATAAGTTTACTAGACATATGACTAATATATGACACTATCAAGAAAACTATTTTTTAAATTTCTTTTTATTATTATTATTTATCTCACTTAAAGTCCTCCTGCCTCAAAGCATTGTCTATAGTTCAAACAAAGCTAATATTATTTGTAAAATAGGGCTTTCTTTTGTGTACTTCCATGTTCAGGAATATTTAAGAATGTTTCTCTTTCCTACATGCTTTGAAAACTCTAGACTAGAGCTTCTCAAACTCTATGTGGAAATAACTAGACTTTAAAAAAAAAAAAATTTCCAGTTTGTCACAAGGCAGTACATGTCTTCCTGTCCAGATCTTGTACTTAAATCCTGCCACGTGGAATTTGACTGCCAAATTCAACCATATCCAAGCCATTCCGCATAGCGTTCATGAGGCAAGTGCAGCTGGCCACAGATTTGGACATTGCAGAAATGCCCAACTGCTGTCTATGTTTTTAGACTGTTACCTGCAATATCTACACTTGTCTTGTTGCAATCTGATGAGACTGGTCCTCGGACCCCACATGAACTGGCTTTGCCCTAGACTATGAGCTCCATGAGGACAGAGCCCAAGTCTACTTTTGTTCATGATCATAGTCCCAGCACCTGGCTCTGTCACATTGTAAACACATTAGGTACGTGTAGAACTGATTGGTCTATAGGTAAAAGCACCTCCCTCCACAGTAGCTTGGATCAAAGCTTGATCACATTTTAGCACTGACAGGATTACCATGCCTTAACTACAACAGAAAATAGAAATGACACTTTCAGACTAATTTATTTTAAAATCTGTACTCTTTAGTGTAAAATCTACTATCATAAAACATAACCCTCACCCCTAGTACTGGCATGACTTTTATAAAGGAAGAAAACTTGATCAATAATTTCATTTTCTTTCACTAGATAGTTGCAAAAACCCATTAATTCAGTTCACTTGTTCAATCAAAGTAAGAGGAACTTAAAGGAAATCTAAAACAATGAGCCATTAAATAGCTATATTGAGAGAAACCTTTTCCTAATGCAACAATCCCCCTCCCTCCCCAAAAGAACCCTTATATTTAATACCAAAATAGTTTCCTTTGATGCCACTCAAGGGATTGAAACTCTTGAACAGTCTGAAAATAAGAATCATATGGAGTTAGTTGAGCATCTACCACTGTGATTTCTACTAGGAAAAACACCTGAGACAGAAGTAATATATTTTTTTTCAAAACCTAAAATGTAAGCAAATCAGAATAAATTACTTGACAATTCTGTGTGAACATTTACTTCTAACCTTCAGCAGTTCAAGAGTGCTTTTCTAAGTGGTAAGAAGTTGAAGCTGAGCACTCCTTTATTCATTGACTATTTCATTATATCTGAAGTTAACAGCCAAGAAAAACAAACACATTTACTATATGTTTTTTCCCACCCTTATTAGCCACTTACTTTTCCATGGAACATTTGTTGTTTCTGGGAAACATATGGCATATGACCAGAACCATAATTAGTAACAGTTTGATGTTATAGGAATTCAAAATTTAGAGATTTCTAGCTTCATGAGATCCATAACTTCCTTTAAAATAGAAAAGTAGCAAGTAGAATCCCTAAGAGTGCATTCTGGAGTCAGTCTTTTTCTTCTTTACCAACTGCAGTCTTTACTTGTTTGGATGGAGGGGTATTTGAAGACTTTTAGGAGTTTGCAGAGAACCCTCAGACTTTCCAACAGGAGATTTTCCACTGAATTCCCATACGTGTTCCATCCAGGGAACACAGAATAATAACTTTTGCATTGTGTTGGAAGCTGTTGGTTGCCAAGGCTGATTATGCAAAGAAGTAAGGTAAAGCATCTCATCCATATCCAGATGTAGTTTCCCTCATGTTACTAATGCAGTTATTAAGGACTGGAAATGCAAGATTGCTTAGCAACACACATAATAGTATTTGCTCTTTTGAGCAGCAGGAGTCACAGGTGGTATGTCTTATAAATGTCCTGGGGGGTATTTTCTTTTTCCTTTCCATTGAACATTACTTGTACCCATTGCCATAGGATTAAGCAAAGAGCTTTTATTATGGCTTCAGGCAGTGGGTTTGGGTGTACTCCCTGAAGTACAGGGATCAGACCTGACATTAGCCCAACCTAGAACCAATAGGAAATGAGGCTATATTGAAGGAAAAGTAGTCAAGAATTCCTACAGCTCTCACAACCTGTATAAGGTTTCTAGTTTTCACTGCCGGTAAGTCTATTTGGTGGTGATGTTACCCCCGTGAGATGTGGGAACTTGCTGTAATATTGTTCAGGCTTCTTGTTTTGTTGGCTCTGCGACTCCAGGATGCAACTAGATACCACATACTAATCAAAAGGGAACAGCATTCCTATTTCCTCCTAATGAAAAGGCAACACTTTGGCTAACAATGGTGCTAGCACTCCCCTGGCATTTTTGCTTCACTGTGTTATGATGAGAACAAGTGGGCATCTGGGAGAATTTGCTCTGGGTGGACTTCTGTCCCTACCCTCCTTTCTTCTTCAAATTAGACTAGGCTCAGTACGTCTGAGAATCCTGGCTTTTCTCTGTTATTTTCCTGTTCACAGCTTCTGTAATCATCCATCCTAGCTTGATCTCTTACATCCTGGTCTGCTCTGGGAAGAGCAGGAATATCAGTGTTTAGGACCATCTTGTAAGAAAGACTGTCTCTAAAGACGCTTCAACAATTTCGAGAGAAAAGAGGGCCCGACCTTCCCTCATAACAATAGAATCAATTCACCCCAGAGGTAGTCATTCATCCTGAAGGGGACAGATGTTCTACTTGAGACTGCCACCCAGTGATGGATGCCTGCTTGACCCCAAGACATGTGGAGATGCTTTAGGGTTTTGAGTAAGTGAGCAGAAGGATTACTTCTCCATCCTTTACAGGGCACTGTTCTGCATGTGTACGTCTTCCTCACAGTTTCAGTTTCCGGTGCTTTCCACATCCTTGGCTTTATTTTTGTTTTCTTGTGTCCTAGAATCACTAATTAATTATGGACCCAGTTCCTTCTGTGCACTTGCTAATTGGATGTTTTGAAAAATTGCTCCATGCTGGCTTCAATAACGAGTAGAGAATTAAAAGGTTGAGAGGTGCTGGGAGAGACAGAGACCACGGTGGTCATGGAAATCCAGCAGAAGTCACCCAAGATAGCTGTTACCCTAGTAACCAGGAGAGAAGAAGCATTTGGGGTAGAGGGGTTAGATGAAAACCATATTTATAAGGAAGTGCCGAAAGGGACAGGGTCTACAAGAGAGCCTATTCTTGAGAACCTTTGCAAGAAGGAAATCGTCTGAAGTGTGCATTGGCTAGATAGTACTTAGTAGCTGGTGCTTCCTGTTGGGAAGTGGGGTTCCCTCAACACAGGGTGAATGACCAGGACTTTGGGGTCCAATATACTGAGATCTGTGACCGGACTCATTTACTAGTTGTGGCACTTGGAGCAAATGGCTTAAACTCTCTGAACATCCAGTTGTTCATCTGTGAAATGAAAAATAACAGTACTTGTGTCATAAAGGTTTGGTAAGGGATAAGTTGGTCAGATCACCTTGAATGGAATCAGTTGGTTACAGTGTCTAGACCACTTCCTGGCACATAGCAAACTCTTAGTGCCGGTTAGCCATTTTATTACGCAAGTATGTTGTTGATCTTATAATGCAATAGTAGTTAAACATTAATATAGGTAATTACTTTGCCTGGCACTCCTCAGGTTTGAGATACATTGTAGGAAAGTCATTGTTCCTGTTTCTTCCTCTACATGCTCTTTCTGGCCAGTTTGTTTTCTCCCCTTACCTCATTCCCTCCTGCATTTGGGAGAGAAGAGGCATTACAAAATTGGGTAGGAAAAGTGCAGCTGTTTGGTGGGGACCTTTGGTTGTTGGGCTATAGCGGAAGTGTGGGAAATGCTGAAAGAGGCCACTAGACCACAGCTGGCCAAATAACCCCTGGAAACCATTCCCAATGTGTTTTTGATCATCCTGGGCCGCTACTTACTTGGCGTTTAGACATAGGTGATTCGCAGTTTCAGATTCTAGTTTTTCCCCTATTAAAATGTAAACCTTCGGCATGGCTGAGATTTTTGTTTCTTATGTTCACTATTAAGTCCCTAATGTCTAGTTATTGCTTTCAGCTCCACCTTTGGGCTAAACCTACTGAATGTACTCACACTGGCCTACAAGACCCAATTATCTCCCCTACCCTGTGTTACCTCTCTGAGTTTAATCTCTTGCTACTCTCTTACATGTAGCTAGATGTAATCAGGAAGATAAGACTTGTCAGAAAGACTCATTCAGCTGCAATAATATTGAAGGAAGATTTAGAATGAGTAAAAGTTGGGGTTTAAATTCTAGTTCTGTTACTATTCACTGGGATGCTACTGGACCAACAGTGGGACCTCTCTAGGCTTTAGCCTCTGAACTGAAAAAAGATTGGACCAGGGTGCTTATAGTTGTAGATCTAATAGCAGCACTGTCCTTGGTTATTTGATTTATCCATTCAGAAACATTTCTACAAATTTTTGGTCCCTGGTGTGAAATTGTGACTCCTAACCTGGTGAATCATAGGGAAACAGCTGCTTTCCCACCCTCAAGGCTTTGCAAAGAAGGAGAAAGGGTAGCCAGAAGCTGACATCACATACATCCTTCCCAACTCCAGTTCATTTCCATATAATAGCGCTTCCTAATGTTAATCATTGAGTCTATCGCCACGATTTTTACCATACTGTGTTCTTGTATACTATTTTTTTAAACTAATATCTTCTTTTAAACCACTCCCTCTTTATATTTTAACTTATACTTGCTCCAAGCAGTAATAGCTGTAAAATTGCAGATTGGTCATGCCAGCTATATTTTTTCTAATGCACATTAAAATAAATACATAGCCACAATCAACCAGAACTATGTGCAATCCAAAAATGTCCTTCAGCGGCACTCATGGGATGCATTCCACATTTTGGGAAATACCTCCATGAAGTCGAAGGGCAGAACACTGGGTATAGAACCCTGGGGACTCCATTGCCATTGGTGTCCTTTTCCTAGTGATCTTTGAGCTTGAGAGGAAAGGAAAACCCATCCTTCTCAAAGAAAATATTGGGTATCCCATCCTAAAGCATTGGGGTTATCTACTTTTGGAGGGGGGTTTGCAATGAGGCGTGGAAGTGACTAAGCCTTCTATTTTGAGGGAGAAGACAAAGGAAGATGGAAAGAAGAAAAAAAGGCATTTTGCTGGCTGAGAAAAGTAAGAATCAACAGCAGATGAAAGGGCTGGAAAGAAAGAGCAAGTAATTGGAGGAAGAGAGCATAGTTGAATAAGAAGAGGAGTGATGGGAAAAATGTACTCAAAGAAGCAGAGCATTAAATGGGAGGCAAGAAATTTCTGGATGTCCTCAAGTGCTCCTCCTTCTGAACTTTTGGACTCCATCACTTATGAGAACTTGCCATTTTCTTTAGTGTCACTTATAATCAGGGAAGGCTGATTAGATATACCCAAGGGCTCAGCTTGACTGTCCAAAGGGATGGTATTCTCAATAAACTTCCTGCTCATGGGCTCATTCTCAGGTTAGCCCCTGCCTGACATAGACAGGGCTTTGGCATGAAAGACAGGTTTAGCACTACCAGACAGAAAGAGTCAGAAATGCTTCCAGATTTTCTCTAGCAGCCTTTCACACTTAATAAAGAAAGGGAAAGATCTTAGCCTTTATCATAAAACAGACTTTATTGACTCAGGCCCACACATCCTCAAGGATCAGTATTTAAAAAGTAAATACTTTTGAAAAAAAATCTGAATTCCAGAGGATTAAAATATCTCTGTTTGGGAACATCTCTCCTGGCACATAGCTGAAGTTGCTGCCTGCAAATGGTCACAACTCTGTTGAAGGGGATCATGGTGGGGTCTGACCTGCATTGACCTTTGCCCCTGTAGAAGCAGCTACATTCTAATATCATAGACTATTGATTAGGGGTAGGGAGATGCACAAAGGTCCATCAGGAGAAAATATCTGCAATGTTTTGTATGTTTCCAGATTTTTCCATTTAAAAACAGTGCCCACTAAGAGGGAGTGCTGATATGGTTTTCATCCTTTTAAAAGGAGGATAGGAACTGGGAGGCTCTGAGGAGCCTGAGTATGGTCTATATATCAGAGAGAACAGATTCAGCCAAAAGACAAGAAGCCCTTTGTTAAGCTGTGCCAAAAACGCTATTGATTACCCTTTCCCAGGATGCATGTAGGAATACCTCAAGAATTAAATTGCACTCAAAGTATATGAAATGCAGTCCTATATACTGTTCTTCCAAACCCTCAACTAAGATATTTATAATAAGGTTTTGGTTTTTTCCCAGATTTGAGAGAACACTCATCTGAAGTTACATTTTCAGGTCAATTTCTGCCAGATGTTCTTAAGATAAATTACAATTACTTTTTTTCTCTATTGTTTCTTCTTTGGTGAGAGCATTGTCCCTTCAAGTTCTCTTTTCTTGTTTCGCTATTTATTTATTTTTGTTTTCTATACTGTTCTCAAGCCAACTTAGAGGCAGACCAAGGGCCAAAAGTATTTTTCCAAACATTTGCTCTCCCACCCCAGAATTTCAGAATTTCCAAAACCATTCCAAGGCTTTGACCAAAGCAAACATCTCTTTGGAGCCCACGAATCTCACTAACACCAGCCTGGGCTGGCCACTTCCAGAAGAAAATTCATGACATGTTATGCTCTACTGAATTAACATAAATAGGAAAATCCGCCTCCCTACCCTTGGCCAGTTCCTGGGATGATTCAAATGAAGTAACAACTTAGATCATTGGGCCAGAAGAAAACAGAGTCTTCAATTCACTTCCTTTAACATAATTTTGGTTCTTGTTTGTTTGTTTCATATGAATTTTATGTGAGCAAAATGACTATCGTGCATATACATTAAAACCAAACCAAAATTTAACAGCCTCCCCTCAGATAAAACAGACCACGGGAAAATCTTTTCTTTTTTAGGTCTTTGTTCTGTCCATTCTCTAACAACCTCATGTCTAGTGCTGCTTGTTAGTTGTGTGTGTGGGGGGGGAACCCATCATTTTCTGTAGATTTAAACCACTGAAGCAATCACATTTCTGATGTGGGGAAAAATTTAAAGTTTATTAAATGAGCTGGGGGAGGGGCATGGGAGGTTGGATGGAAAAGTTCACGACACCTAATTTAGTCTTTTTTCCTGGTGAATTAGCCTCATGTCTATGCTGAAAGCAGGGTGTATTTTCTGTTTTTAATTTCCTCAATTTTCAAACTGTAGAATAACATTATGGTGTCTGTTTCCTGGAAACAGAAAACACAAGTAAATATTTGAGAAATCTGATACAGAGAAATTTGGTTCGAAGCTTGTCAAAAAGATGCATGAAATCAAGCCTCAATAAAAGACGTATTCTTCCATGCATCTGGTTTATCATGTTTTGATGAAATTATTCTTTGTAGCCCACTCATGAGTAGTTTCATAACTAATGCATAAGTGGTCACTGCATAGCCATGGCACTTAAAAATCAAAATACATGTGTAGGTTTTGGATGAAGTCTTTCATTTAAAAAGCATTTTGTGAGTCTACATTATTGCAAATAATCTTTGCAAATAACTGCTGCCTGAGGAAGCTGATGGAAGCCTTAGCCTCTGTCCCCTCCCCTTCTCTTCCCTTGTCATCTCTGGCTGCCTACGGCAGGACTACCAGGCAAGCATGCTGTATTAATTTCCTGTAGCTTCTGTGGCAATTTATCACAAACTTAGTGGCCTGAAACAATGCCAGTTATTAGTGTACAGTTCTGATAGTCAGAGTCTAAAGTGAAGGTCTGAGTAAGGCTGTCCTCTAAGCCTCTGAGTGGGAATTCGTTCCTTCTAGAAGCTGCCTCTCTTTCTCAGCCCATAGACCCTTCCTCTCGCCACTCCAGCCTCTTGTTTCCACCATCACACCTCCTACTCATGGTTCTGATCCTCCTGCCTCCTTCTCAGAGGGCCTCCTATGATTACATGACCCAGCTAGGTCCTCCAGGATGATCTTCCCATCCTCAGATCCTTCACTGGATCACATCTATGAAGTCTCTCTACTATGTAAGGTAATGGAATCCCAGGTTCTGAGGACTAGGGTGTGAACATTTTGGGGAGACTTCCACTAGGGCAAATCTCCAGCTTCACATTTTCAAGCTCCATCTTCTACCTACCCACTACCTGCTATGTACACCCACACACACAGAGAGGGAGAGAGAGAGACAGACAGAAAGACAGACAGACAGACATGGGAAGATCTACCCAGGCAAGAGCTCATGCAGGACAGAAAGCTCAGACCAACTGAACAGGAAATTCTGGGATGCCAGGCACGTGAAAGGTGGTCAGGTTTAAGAGAAGGATAATACAAGCTCAACCAGAGTCCCATGCCCTTGGCTTTGGGAGTCCTTTGATCCCTAAGGACCAAGACTAGAGTAGGGCCCTCTGAAGCTGGGGGCCCAGAGCAGGGTCCAGGTGCTGGAGGCTACACTGACTTTATAGATAGGCGACATAATCATAAATGCTGGGAGATGAACTACCGACAAAGGAGAATCTCTATCTCTTCTAAAGGATGCAGCATAGATGTAGTGCCAGAGGAAAGAGGACCAGTGTCACATCTCCTGGATTTTATGAACAAAAATAGAAATCTACTTTCTATTTCTGAAAGCGACAACAGCAAAATGCGCACAAAGGGCAGATGTGGCCTCCAGTCCTCCACTTTACAACTGACTCTGATTTAAACATAAGCATCCCTAGGCATAGACACCAACTCATTGAAGGTGTGAACACTGAACCTCAATGCTTAGTTCAGAGGCGGTACACTAATTAAATTGTTGAAAGCTGACAGTTACATCCATCATCATGTCACACTGTCCAACAGGCTCAGCAGAGGTTGAACAGAAAGACTAATTGACAGCAATAAGATACATGGAAACCACTGGAAGACTTGGAGCAGAGGAGTTGACAAGATCTGACTTACAGGCCAGCACCTCACCCACACAGTGACTCTTATTGGTCATAGCCCTATTTTCTTGTTGCTTGTTGATGTCCTTGGGTAGTGAATAGACCCATTTATCCACACTGTTACTCTCTTAGAAAAGGACTGGAATTTGGAGTTGCCTCCATGGGTGACTTGAAAGGAAAAGCTCTAAGTCCCCTGAATCACTGTATGGCAGTTCATGTGCCTCATAAGGTTGATTGAGGTTAATGGAAATTGCATACGGTATGTGAAAATGCTTTCAAAGTGTATAATGCTATCTGATTGTAAGAAGGTGTACTGATTGCTGATTAATGCCGTTCAGCTCTGTGTCCTGCCCCTTGTTAGAATCACCTATAAGCTTTAAAAAAACCTTAATGCCAGGGCCCAATCTCCCCACTGAGATCCTCACCTGTTGCTCGCAGAGACAGGGCATCAGTATTTGTGCAAAGCTCTCCTCTGCAGGCACTTGAACCACTGCCCTCTTTTGCTCTTCCACCAACTCTCTTGCTCCGGATGCTCACGGGAGTCGGAGTCGTGTCTGCATTTCATCCGGGTCTTTGTTAAAGGTCACTGCCTAAAAGAGTCCTGCCTACACCCCTCCTTCTAAAGAGACCTCTCCACCCTCGCCAGTTGCTCCCAACTTCTCAAAGCTCTTTTGAGTCTTTCAAGCATTTAAGGGTCACCTGACATGATGTTAATATATGCAGGATGATGAGGCTTGAATTCTATTCATAGAGGAATGGGGGCCTGCCCCTCCAAGGAGTCATCCCTAAATTTCTGATCCCCTATAATTTTAAGAATTCAGGACCAGCCTGAGTTTTCCGGGCTTGGCAGGGAGTCTGGAGTTTGGAGTTGCCTCCATGGGTGACTTGAAAGGAAGAGCTTTCCTTTTCAAAGGAGAGGGAGTGGGGGGAATGATAAAGGAAGTCTGTTTTGTTTTTCTCAAGCGAGAAACATGGTTTTAAGA
Organism: Marmota flaviventris; assembly: GCF_047511675.1. NCBI lineage: Eukaryota > Metazoa > Chordata > Mammalia > Rodentia > Sciuridae > Marmota > Marmota flaviventris. Next base: position 35,185,094 of record NC_092512.1, read on the forward strand.
TGTTCCAAATGAAAAGGGAGGGGATCCAATCCTTCTAAAAATTGAAAGCAAATCTTTGGCAGAGGACAAGTTGACAAATGGAAAGAAACCTCATCCCTGCAGTTGCAGAATCAATATCCAGATTGAGTGGGTAAGTCTAGCTGGTCAAAGCAGAACGTCGAAGTTGACAAAAAATAGTCACAAGCGACAGCTGCGTGCTCCGTCCTCCTTACATCCCACGCCTTCCTCGGTGACAGACAGATGAGAGGAAATGAGAAGGTTGTGGAGTCGGGGGCGCTAGGGGCGCTGGGCAAGAGCTTCCCGTTGGGAGGTGTTCTGCCGGTTGGGTTGGAACCCAGTACCGCCTCCTTGGAGCTGTGAGGACTTGTCGCTTGCCTGTCCTTCCTGGCTCTGCGTCATCCTCAGTCAGGCGAGAATAGCACCAGCCCCTGCCTGATCAGGTTGTTGGGAGGATTAAACAAAATAATATGTAGACATTTGTAGCAGAGTATTTGGGACATAGCAAATGCTTAACAAATGTTTATTATTGTTGATGTCTTTTTAAAAAGTAGTAATCTGCCACAGAAAGCTGGTAATTTTTTTTTTCTTTTCTTTTTTCTTTTAGCCACATGGTAGTAACCCCAGGAAGCCTGGAATGGGGCATGGGAACTGACTTTAACTCTTCCCCAAATGCTGGAAAGATCTTCTATTTGTCCCTCTTGGGAAAAAAAATAGTGGTAGATTGAATACTAAACGACAGTAGTCAAAATTAGTGTTAAATGTACACAGCAGTACTTTAAAAATGTAAATCAGGCTGGCTGTGGTGGGGCACACCCGTAACCCTACCAACTCAGGAGGCTGAGGCAGGAGGATTGCAATTTTGAGGACTGTGTAGCAGTTTAGTGAGGCTCTAAGCAACTTAGCAAGACCCTGTGTCAAAAATAAAAAAAAACAAAAAGGGCTGGAGATGTGGCTCAGTGGTCAAGCCCCTCTGGGTACAATTCTTGGTACCAAAAAAAAAAAAAAAATCAAAATTGTATTCCATATTTATTTTGCTAATATAAATTAATCACCAATTAATACTTGTTTATGATCTGATTGATTTATTTTTAGACAAAGTGCAGTAAAGTAAAGCACTTGCTGAATATTTTCTTTTATCCCAAAATTTAGAAAAGTCAAACCGAAAAAGGCCACATCGCTCAGTTGGACCCAGCCTTCAAATCATAGTCTTTGTGCCTGTGGCCCCAAAGGGATAACTTACTGAGAGGAAATCCACTAAGTCCCAGAAAATGTCACAATTACATAAGTGGTTTATTATCATGTAGATGTACTTTAATTCATAAGATTTCCTCAAAAACTATTCCTAAATCAAATTCTTATAATTGACTTTTCTACTAACTTTTATAATATCTAGATAACATTATCTTCATTTCTGATTGATTTTAATTCAAGGTAATTTCTAATTCTTTGCCAGATGTGGTCGTTAAAAACATGCAAAGGGATACTTGGTGGCACCAGAGAAAACAATGGTCTTATTTACTATTTAAGAAGAGTCAGTGTGTTCTTCTGAAAATTCAAGGAATGTTTTTCCTCAAAGTAGGGCACTCCTACACTTCAGTGAGCTTTTTCATTTTTGTTTTGTAAATATCACACATATGGTCTTAAAATACTTTTTTTGGTTTGCTCAGGTTATGTCATCCAGGGTTGTTTTTTGTTAGTTCTTTGTTCCCTCTGCTGTCCCCAGCTTTAGCATTTCTGTATATATGGTGCTCTGACAAATAGAGTAATAGATCGTGGAATGGAAAGCCCCACTGGCCTAGAGGGTGACAAAAATTGAATGAACTCCATGGGGGGACTGCTCCCTGAGGCCAGGGCCCATCTCTCTTGCCCCTTCAGCCCTGCAGAGAACTCAAGCTGAAAAGATCAAAGCCTCCTGTATTAGTTTCCTCTTGCTGCTATAACACTTATTACAAAAGTGACTTAAAATACCACCAACTACCACAGCTGTAGATAACTTATTATCTACAGTTCTGGAAGTTGGAAGTCCAAACTGAGACTCACTGGGCTGAAATGAACGTGTAGGCAGGGCTGTGCCCTCTGTAGACTCTAGTGGAGAATTCATTTTCTCGCTCTTACACTCCTAGAAGAATGATGAGTTCTCAGATTTATCACCTTTGACTTAAATGTAATTGATTTAAGTTTATGATTTAATTTTTAATGACTGTTTTAACAACCAACTTACAACATTCCTGATAATTTAGTGTTAGCTTTTGGGAGTTGGTACAAATCAGTTAAAATCAACCTCTGCTGCTGTATTTCCAAATCATATGCGTATTACTGCTGTTTTTTGACTTTTCAATTTTGGAAGTCGCTTCTTTTCTCTTTTAGTACCAGAGATTGAACTAAGGGCCACTTAACCACTGAGCCACATCCCCTGTCCTTTTTTTTTAATTTTATTTAGAGGCAGAGTCTCACCGAGTTGCTTAGGGCCTTGCTAAGTAGCTGAGGCTGGCTCTGAATTTGCAATCCTCCTTGCCACAGCCTCCCCAGTTGCTGGGATTATGGCATGAGCCACCACGCCCAGCTCCCCTTAACATTTTGAAGGCAGTGTCTGTCCCATTGTCTTCTAATGTCTAATGTTACTTCAGAAATGTTTCAAAAATGCAATTCTGATTTTTAAATTTTTTAAATAACCTATTATGGATGTCTGGAAACTTTCAAATCTCTATTGCTGGCATTCTAAAATTTTCACAATGACATGTGTTCCCAGGATCTTTTTTCACTGAATGTGCCAGGCCCATCGGCACATAGGCACACTCAATCTGGAAATTGAATGTTCTTCACTTTGGGGAATTTTCTTATATTTTTGTTTTGAAATTTTACTCCATGATTTTCTCTTCTAGAATCTCCAACCTTTGGTATGGACATCTTGGTTTGATGCTCTGCTCTTCTTATCCTTTCTCTCCATTTTCCTTTTCTTCCTCCCTATTTTCCTCTTTCTTCTCCTCTTTCTTTTTATATTATGTGCGAGATTTCCTAAATGGGTCTTCAAAATCTGTCATTAAATTTTTAAAAATTTCTGCTCTTGTATTTTAATTTCTAGGAGCTATTTTTCTTAATTTACTGAGGGGTCCTCATTTAGCCTCCTCTTCTTGTCTCATGGATACAGTATCTTGTCTTTCTAAGGCTATTAATGATCAGCTTCCAGTTTTCTCCTGACCCTTACCTTTTTATTTCCTACAAGTTCATTTTTTACCCCTAATTTTGTTGTTTGTCTTTCATTAGAGACTGTCCTCAAATGTCTGGTCATTCCTAGCTGTTCATTCATAATTAAGAGTGAGATGCTAGATAGCTTTTGGAAGGCCTGTGTGTAGGAACAGAGCTCTGGGGCTCCCTGTGGGGTTATCAGGCTGACACTTGGGCGTCTTGTTGGGGAGCCTATCATTCATTATGTGTACCATGGGTCTCTTCCTGTGGCTGTCCTCTTTCTCCCCACAGACATCTCTAATTTCTTGCCAGGCTGCTTACATTCTAGATGCTGAGATGGGGATGAGGCTCTGGGTTCCATTTTCAGCCTCTTTCTGCTGGGGCAAGGGAGGCCATTGCCTTGTAGAGACAAAGAAGGTGTGAAACAAAAACACTTCTTTCTGCCTTCCCAGACTCTCCTCCTTTTCAGTTCCACCTTTCCCTCTCATCTTTAGTGGTTTCTGGTGCATCTAGTCCCTGAGCAGTTCCTGGATTCTGAGAGACAAGTGTACAGGTAGTTAATTTTAGTTTTCTCTCCTCTGTAAATGCAACCACTTCTGAAATTCATTTTTTGAAAATTTTGCTGATTTCTTTCTTCTAGAGTTATCTCCTCTTCATTATTTTTGACTTATGGATTTAAATTTTATATTCCTTGACTGTCCTTTTGTTAGGGTTTTGTTTGGGAAGAGAACAATGAGTATTCAATTTGTCATATCTAACATGGTATCAGTGTGCATCATTTTAAGACATCCCATTACCCTGTATTCTTGCTAATATGAGGTGTTATAATTACATATTTATATCTTTACCCACTTTTCTGGGAAAAAGTTGCTATCTCATGGCTGGAGAGAACAAACATCCTTGTTGCCTGGAGCTGAGGGGTTTGCTGGGATGTGAAATACCCAACATAAAACAAAAAAAGTGGTGGGCAAATCAAAGGAAGTTGGCCACCTCAATAATTGCATTCATTGGTTGAATTATCTCGATTTTTCCCCCAAACATTTTGAAACTGAGGAAATTGTTGATGTTGGAAGAAAAAGAACTATTATTTGTCCTTTCTCATTTGTCTCCTTTTCCTTCATGTCAAACAGCAGACTTGGGACTTGCTACTCTCTTCTGCATGCAAATCCCCACCCCTATCCCTCTGGAGATAGTGGGGGACACTGGAGGTGCTGCAGGAGTAAGGGGCAGAATTAATGTATTAGCAGAGAAGTCTGAAGCCAGCATTGTGTAATTTCTTTGGTCCTTTGGCTTGAAGATTAGAACTCAGCAGTACGTGACAGCTCTGTAGGAGAGGAGTCAGGATGTCTTGGAGGGAGTAGATATGTACATCTGTGTCTCTTTGGCTGCCTGGGTGTTAGGTTGTGTTTGGGATGGGAGACATGTTGGGAATTCATCATGCAAAAGAGGAATTGAGGAATTGTACCCCAAAAGAGGTCTCACTAAAACTATGTCAACCAAAAGAACGATGGATCCAAAAGCAGACATAGTTAGAAGAGAAAAATAGACAGTGTTGTATACTAACTGCAAGTTAAAACAAATCTTGGCATCCTGTTATTTCTTCACTGTGTTGCTATGATACAACCTTGCTGGTATCAATGCTAACTCATTAGTGATCTTGATGTTGTCTTCGTTGATTCACTTGGTGGGCACTTGGGACCCAGAGGTGAAAGAGCTCACAGCATGATGGAGAAGAGAGTCAGAAATAAATAAAACAGATTAGCACAGAAATGTTAGTGAAGTGCTGTAGGTGTAAGGAAGGGTTTTCTTGTGGAGTGCAGAGGGAGATACAGTGACAAGGCTTCATTGAAGGCACTCCTCTGAGTTGGCTCTTAAAGGAAAGGCAGAGATTTGTCAGGAGGTGCGTCCAAAGCCCTCTGCTCACTTCTACCCAGCCCTGCTCTCCCTGCTGTCCTGGTGCGAGATTGTCAGTCTTTCCAAATTGGACCTACCCAGTATCCCAGTGCCTGATAGGGCTTGGTATATTGCCAGTAGCTATGGTTTAGATGTGAAGTGTCCCCAAAAGCTTCTGGGTGAGACAATGCAGGAACATTCAAAGGTGATCTGATTAGATTACAGGAGCTATAACCTAATCAGTGTATTAACCCATTTGATGGATTAATAACTTGGCTGGAGGAAGTAGGTCACTGGGAGCATGGCTTCAGGGTTTATGTTTTGTCCCTGGCCAGTGGAGCACTCTCTGTTCTTCCTGACTGTAGGAACTGAGCAGCTTTCCTCCACCATACCCTTCTGCCGTGATGTTTTGCCTCACCTCAGGTCCAAAGCTAAGGAGTTGGCTATCATGGACTGAACCTCAGAAACCATGAGTGAAAATAAGTGTTTCCTCCTCTAAATTGTTCTTGACATGTCTTTTGGTCACAGTGATAAAATCCTCACTAAAACACCAGTTCTCATTAGGGTTTGTTATAACATGAATGAATGTAACAAGTTCCTAAGTGGGTGCTTCAGATTCCCAGTATTAATCTGCTAACTTGTAAAAAATACCTGAGATTGCATAATATATAAAGAAAAGAAGTTTAGTTAGCTTACAGTGTTGGAGGCTGAAAGACCAAGATTGAGTGGCCCTATCAGTTTGACCTCTGGTGAAGGTCTAATGGCAGTTGGTATCACAATGCTAGGGGGTACATCTGGAAGAGATCACATGGTGAGACAGGGAAGCCAAAAAGATTCAGGGGCCAGGCTTGCTTTTCTAAAGTAACAACACACTCTCTCAGGAACTAACCTGCAAAAATGACATAGTCAGTGTCTTCCAAGAGCAATGACATATTACCTTCCCTTAGGTAGGTCCCATCTCTTAAACTCCTATACCTCAACATTGGTACACTGAAGACCAATCTTCCAGCTTGTGAATCTTTGGGGGACACAATCAAACCATGTCCAAATCATGACTACCTTGTGAAATTGTTTTAAAGAAGCCATTTTATCAAAACATGTTAAATTCTGAGATAATTAGTGTACTGGGCCTGCATCTAGAATTAAGGTACGCGCACACACACACACACACACACACACACACATATAATTTTTCATAGAGGCTGGAAAAGCTATGTTTATTTAGTAGTTAAAAAAACTGCTTTAAATTTAAATAAATGATTGATCAATTGCTGGTCTTATATAAGAATGAATGAAACATCAAGAAGAGATCAAGGAAATTAGAAACTAGAATAGCAAACCATGGGATATAAGGTGGGATGGGAAGGCAGAGAGTGGAAGATAAAAAGGATATGAATACAGGAACTTTTTGTCCTATACACTTCAGGATTGCTGTTCTGTGTCTCAGGCTTTAAGTGACCTAATTGTTGAAACCAGATTGGAAGTAGAGTGAGACAGTTGTCATTGTGAGAATCATTTGATCTGTTTCAAGGAGGCTGTTTAAACCCAGCCACCCACGCAGATCCTCAGGCCAGGCGCTGGGGTGCCCCAAGTCCAGACCTAGGAGTGACCCCAGGCAGTGTCTGCTACCATACTTCAAACAGCTCGGAGAGACCTCCTTGGTACAAAGGGAGGCTTTCATCTTTCTGGGTAAAACACCAAGTAGAACTAAAGGTTTCATTTTAAAAATACACTTTATTTCCCTCATTTTATGGGGCTTAGTCTTGCTCGTGGGCCATAGCAGATGTTAAGTCTCTGATTTATAATCCTCGAAGCAGCAGTTGTTCCTCAAGGTACTTGTTTGCTTCTCGTGTCTCCTGTGGTGATCTGTAGGTCAGACAGGCCTCTCCTATGACTTCTGATGTGCAAGAGCTTATGTTTCAAAAGGATTTGGTTTTCTTAACTTCACACTGGGTTAGTAGGATGGAGGTTCAGTGGGGAGGGTCCCCTGGGAGGTTTACACACATGGAAATTAATTGTCTTGGAGAAGAGAGAAGGCCCCTGCCCTGCCCAGCCTCTTCTTTTCTGCCTGTTAGCAGAGAACAAGCACCCGCTCCCCACTAACTTAAGTTTCCACCATGTCCCCACCAGAAACTTAGAGGTAAATTCTGTTCAGTCACAAGGAGAAAATGAAATGTACATAGGAGGAAACATTTGTTTTCTCACTTCCGAAACGGCCCTGGTTTTGTGGAGGACTATTAACAACAGAAAGAAATACACTCTTATCAACTCAAATCTCACTTCCTAGTAAAGCTGTCAGATTTTAGTGCTGGGATATTTGGATCCTTCCATCTTTAAGACTCTGCCAACCATAAATGTCATAAAGACATTTTCTCATTTCTCCCATTTATTTCTGTGGAATCTTTAATCCCCAAATGTCTTTCCATCCCCAAAATTTGAAGCCCAAGTGAGAAATTTGAACTTGTCTGCCCTCCAGAAAATTCTAAGCTGGGCTGGGCAGGTGTATTTGAGATCACTTTAGAATTTTTATTTCAAACACTTATTGAGTGCATTAACTGTATGCCTGATACTATGGAAAACACTTTAGGGAGATTAATTTATTTAATATACTATCTTCATATAGATACTATCTTTGTTTTACGTATGGGAAAACTGAGGCAGAGAGAGAGAGGTGAGTGATAGCTAGTGATCAGTGAGTCAGGCTTTGGGCACAGGCAATCTGGCTCTAATATGCATTTTCTTAACTACTCTACTATGCTGTCTCTCTGGCCACTTATCTTCCCAATGTTCTAGATTAAAGGATGTAGATTTGGTTATAAATGTATTTTGTATGACCCATATATAATATCAATATTCAGAAAACTTATATGGGAATTCTTAATTTTCTGATTTCTTTTGAAAATAAGAATGCTAAGCATCACTAGGCTTGCATTCCCAACTTGACAATCAGCTGAGCAACAATCATCTGTTTGGAAAAGACACAATGTTTTCGTCAGCTTTTTTGCTGCTGTGCCTGAAAGACCCAACCAGAACAATTGTAGAGTTTATTTGAGGGCTCACGGTTTCAGAGGTCTCAGTCCATGGATAGCTGGCTCCATTCTGCCAGTCTCAAGGTGAGGCTGAACATCATGGCGGAAGAGTATGGTGGAGGGAAGCAGCTATACTCTTTCTGATCCTCACATGATGATCAGAAAGGAGAGAGAGAGAGAGAGAGAGAGAGAGAGAGAGAGAGAGACTGAGATTCCACTGTTCATATACAAAATATATGCCCCAAAGCTATGCCCCCAATGACTTACCAGCCATACCCTATCACTTTAGTCACCACTCACTTAATCCCATCAGTGGACTAACTTACTGATTTGGTTAAAGCTCTCATAACCCAATAATTTCTCCTCTGAACCTTCTTGCATTGTCTCACATGTGAGCTTCTGAGGGACACCTCATATCCAAACCATAACACACATACTCACCATGCAGACCACCGCATCCTGCTCAATTCCTGCCTGACTTCTAGGAGCTTCTGGGCTCATGACCTCTATTCCTGATGCTGTATGTATGGATACTGCTCCAGTTCAACAAGGACTGTCTCCCAAATGTATTCCTCAGCCTTCTACACACCAAATTTACTCACTTCACCCTGTAACTGGATTTCTGGTGAGTGGTACCTAATGGTTGATCTGTCTCAAAGATAAAAACTGAATGTGAAGTGAGTCCCTTTCTCTGGACTGGGATCCCAAACCCCTGTTGTTCTGGCAAAGGTTCCAGGCGAGTGGCTGATGTTGTGGAGCCAGAGCTGGATTCTTTTCTTTTGTTTTTGGTGCTGAGGATTGAATCCAGGACATATGCCAGGCAAGCACTCTAAAAATGAGCTGCATCCCAGCCCAGAGCTGGATCAGAGGATGAGCCAAACTCACCCAGAGACAAGCAAGACTCAAAAGTCAATAGCAGCCCTTATCTGGGAGATGAGGCCAGAAATTCACAGTTAGACCTAGAAGGACCTAGGTGAGAAAGGAAATGAAAAGCATATAACACAAAACAGAATATCAGAGGAGGAATGTCCGGTGGCTATACCTCCCTCAGGAATGTCACTTCCTGCACCTGAGTTTATATTTTATTATCTGCTAAAGGCCCAAATGCTAGAGGCTTGGTCACCAGCCTGTGGTCATCAGCTATTGGGAGGTGTTAGAACCTTTAGGGGGTATGGCCTTGTGGAAGAAAGTTATGTAATTGGGGACATGCCCTTGAAGGGACCCTAGCCATCTTCCTCTCTCTGCTTACTTCCTGGTTGCCATTAGGTGAGAAGCTGTGTTCTACCATGTGCTCCCTGCCATGATGTCCTACTCTTCCACAGGCCCCAAAACAACAGAGCCAGCTGATCATGGACAGAAACATCTCAAACCATGAGCCAAAATAAATCTTTCCTCCTTTAGGGTGATCATCTCAGGCATTTTGTCATAGCAACTAAAACATTTTCCATGTCTTAGTCTGTTGAGGCTACTATGAAAATATGAAGAATACTAAGAAAACATGCTGGGCATTTTATAAACAATCGAAATTTATGGTTTATACAGTTCTGAAGGTAGGAAATCCAAGATCAAGATGCCATTTGATGCAGTATCTGATGAAGGTCTGTTTCTCCGGAGATGGTGCCTTCTTGCTGGATCCTCACATGGCAGAAGGGGCAAGGTCATGCCCTTCAACCTCTTTTATAAGGGTCCATTCTCATCATGAAGTCAGAGACCTTTTGACTTAATTACTTCTAAAAAGACCCCATCTGTTAATACCACCACATTGGGGATTAGGTTTCAACATAATGTCTAGAAGGATACATTCAGACCATAGCAATGGCCAATGAAATCCATGCCCTAACTTCAAAGTGTTGTTGTAGGGATTAAATGAGATAATGTACTTTAAGTTTTTAGCATGGTGCCTGGTATGATCAGTGGTAACCTAAAGCCCCCAGGAGGTCTTCAGTGGCCCCAGAGAATACAAACGTATTTTCAGTTTGCCTGTGTACAGAGCTGGGCATACGGTATGGGTAGGTTCCATCAGTTTTCAGGCAAATCTAAGAGTAGGAATAGTCACAGCCTTAACTTTGTGTTGTCATCATCTATTTTATTTTTATTTTTAGTACACTTATATTTACTTCTATTTTCCAAAGTAAATGTGACAGATGGGGAGCTAGGGTAGACTGTGGATTATGCTGAGTGATTTTATCACACTCACTCTTTGTATGTTTTTTTTTAAAGTTTAGTTAGAATGACATACACTTCCCTCTTTACACCTTGCAATATTGTTTGGGCAGTGATTTCATAAGATGCATGCAACTTCAAATGAGCTCAGATTTTGCTTTTTGTTATTTCTTCCCTTCCTTTCTCCCTCCCTCTCTTCCTCATAGCATTTTACACATTGTCCTATCTAGTTAAGCATTTCAAAAAATGCAAGCCAAGAAACACATATTCGACAAGATTTCATTAGAAAAAAAATGGTTTTTGTGACCAAATAAATTTGGAGAATGCTTCCTATTTTATCTTCCATTTTGAGATTGGCTATGCATATTAAAACATATGAAGACTTTGAATTACCTTGAAGTAAGGCATGCAAAAAAAAAAAAACAAAAAACAAAAAAACAAAATAGACGAGAACTTTTCATCCAGATTTCCCAAATGCACTTTATCAAGGAACTTTTCCTCTCTCGAGTAAACCCTATTAACACCCTGCAGGGTCCACTTGGAGAACAGTTGATCTAGGTCTGCTCATTACCTGACTTTCTAACCTTGGGAACTGAGCTGATTGTTGTTGCTGCTGCTTTCATTAAATGTGTTATATTTTATATTTATAGATTTATCTAATTCCCAAAGACTTAACTTAAAAAAAGACAATCAGAAGAGCATGCTTTCTACCTTCTGTTTCACACATAGTTGAACGAATAGTATACAAAATGAGAGCGCTCATGGACAACATACATGAAAGTTGTTACAAGTTCTTTCAAAATTTTTTCTTCTGTCTTATAATGACTCAGAGTGATTTTATTTTTGCCTTGTTTAGTCAAAACATCCAAGAGCCCTCCAACAACCTGTAATTTTGCATATTCTTTTTCTTTTCTTGCATTGAAGGAAAGCATTAACTTAACACAAGTTCTTTAAAATAAGTGTGTAGCATCTCCCCCCACCCCAGGCTCTGTCTTTTTTCTCACACTGTTTACTTACAGAAATGAAATCTATCAGAAAGCAGTTTGTTCTATGATAGGTTCATTTGTGCAGCAGGTCAGCTCTGGTGTCCTGCCTCTATTTGTGAGCACCCACCTCCCAGCATCTTGCTAGAGCCTTGACTCAGTCCACCTGGCTTCTGTCCCAAGGATGGAGGGTTTCAGGATATTAGTGATCCCAGAGAACACTGGATTCCAGGTAAAGGGATAGTTTTCTTGTGCAGGGCCTCTTTAGATGTGACAAGGAGTAGCCAGAATGAAATGTGACTTTGAATTCATTATTATCTGAAAAAACAAAAACAAAACAAAACAAAACCTCAAACTTTTAAATTAGTTTTATTGAAGGTAGAAAAAACTTCTTGCATTGTGTAATCAACTGGGGTGGGGAGGGCCACAGGAAAAGGCCTCTGTCTTTAATGCAAATGCACCACGTGGCCTGCTCAGAGCCTGATTTTCATTGTACTTCTTCCTTTCAAGTCCAATGTCAATCATAGCAGCAGAGAGAAATAAGGGTGCTAGCTTGCCTCTCTTCACTTACAATTCTGTTCAGGGCAGGCCTATGAAGGGAATGAGTCTATCACAATTGGCTGATTTTAGAAAGATTAAACTGCAGGGGTCTTCTGAACCTATGTTTATGCAGCCAGGTAAGTAACCTCCAACAGAAAAGTGTAGTCATTTATTTTGCTTTTGTGTATTTCTGATTTCCCATTTGGAAAATGGGCAGAGAAATGAAGACATTTTACAAAATGACAAACTGAATAATTAACGCAACATTTGCTTCAGGGTGCTTTACAGATTAACAGCTCCTTATTCTTTATCTTAAAAAAAATGAGATGGCCACAAATTCCTACCAGTCTTTGAATCAGATATCAAATTTTATTCATTTGTCTTAAGATTCAGAGAAGCAAAATGTAGAACATTTTCCAGTTTGAATTTTACCTCTTTTCTTTGTTATTATCAGATACATGTAAAAATTCAAAGTTCACATTATAGATTTTTATCCTTTGAAATAGAAAATGGAGAAGGGACTGAATCAGAGAAACCATAGCTTTCAAGAGCAAAAAACCATTGAACATTAAAAATCTTAAGACCATTTCAGTGTAACTTTTCATATAAAAACCCACAGAGCCTGGGGATTGTGGCCTCTTCTTTTCTGAACATGATTTCCTTCAAATTAGGATCTAATACTTTTCAGTCATCTGAGATGCTCAACAGCTTATGTGTCAGACTGAGAGTTATTAGTTCACCGGACCTAGAATTCAGATACCCTAAATCCCTAAAGACGATTGTTTCTCAAGTTTTTCTTGCTTTCTCTTCTCTGAATTATTTCACAGTATCTAAGCTACTTCATTTCCCACGTGTTCCTTTATGTTTCCCCAGTAAATTGGTCCTTGCAGCACCTTCGCGCTTGGTGGGGACCCTGGGATGCATTAGGGAAGGGAGGGTTCCTGGCTGAGCCTGTGGGTTCTCTACTACTTATTTAACCAGAATGGCTCAATTTCCTAAAATAAGGATTTCTTGGCTTACTGTTGAAAATGTTTTCAAATGGTTGTTCTACCCCATCAGAACCACGTTGGTCTTGCTTGGTATTAGTCACCCAAATTCCCAAATTCCACAGTCTCTTTATGTGAACTTTGGGTTGTTCCCCTTCTTCCTCAAGATATCAGCTTTCTTAGACTTCTGTAGTGTTCAGTTTTTCCTTTTTTTTTTGTACCTCTCTAATTCTGTACCATTTCTCCTGCCCGCTACAGACCTGCACATTCCCAACATCCTCTTTTCATTTAGAATCCCTGCTTCTTATGAGTTTAAATACTGTCTTATCTCCAAATCCCTAAATTCAACCTCATACTTCAACTCTGCCTTCTTAAATATTTTCAAAACAGTTACTCCGAAGGCCAGGAAGTCTCCTGGCTGCTATTACTCTTCAAAACCCATGGGTCCCAGGTCTTCCCAGGGACCCATGTATCTGTTTTCTGTCTTTGAAATGGTATCATAAGCTCCTGAGGGTAGGAAACATATTTTATATTCCTCATCTTTACATCTGGGCACTTGTATTTAACATGATATATGTGTTAGTTAAGAATTTCATTGGCTAACAATAATATAAACCCCCAAATGATGGCTTTAATAAATAAATTAGGGGTTTTCCCTTCTCCCACAATCAGAGGCCTAAAGGTGGGCAGTCTGAGAGCTCGCATGACAGCCGTGGTGCTCTAGAAACCCAGGCACTGCCATGCTCTCGGGTCCCCTTAACATTTGCTTGTCATCTGTGGTTCCAAGCTGTCTGAGCATCATGTCCATATTCCATTAAAGGAGGAGGAGAAGGGAAGTGAGCAATTTGTGCTGAGTAAATTTGTCGGTGGGAAAACACCAACACAGCAGCAGTCAGCCAGACCTCCTTAATGGCTTCTAGAAGTGCCACCTGGTGATTTCTACTTGCATGGACATCATTGATAAAACCTGTGTCACCCCAGTCAATAAATGGGCAAAGGAACTGAACAGGCACTTCACAGAAGAAGAAATACGATCAGTCAATAAATATATGAAAAAATGTTCAATATCTCTAGCAATTAGAGAAATGCAAATTAAAACTACACTGAGATTCTATCACACTCCAGTCAAAAATGGCAACTATCAAGAACACAAGTAACAATAAATGTTGGTGAGGATGTAGAGAAAAAGGTTCACTCATACATTGCTGGTGGGAATGCAAATTGGTACAACCTCTCTGGAAAACAGTATGGAGATTCCTCAGGAAACTTGGAATGGAACCGCCATTTGACCCATTTGACTCTTGAAAAAAAAATTTTTTTTTAATTATACATTGACACAATATCTTTATTTTGTTTATTTATTTTTATGTGGTTCTGAGGATCGAACCCAGGATCTCTCACGTGCGAGGCGAGCACTGTACCACTGAGCCACAACCCCAGTCCCCCATTTGACCCTTCACTTCTTTAATCAACATTCATTTGGTGTCTCTCATGTACCAAGTAGTGTGCAGGGGTAGTTTAGCTCCAGTTAGGGAAGGTGCTGATAACTTGACTCTGGGGGATGCCAGGGAGAGGTTGCACTTCCACAAACACGTTCTCTTGGCCAAGGGACTTAGGACACATTAGGAAAGGGTCAGGATGCTGAGGAATAGAGACCTCCTGCCCCAGAGGCTTGGAAGAATGAAAGAGAAGAGTGGTGGGCCTAGACTTGAAAGCAACAACGGCAAATCTTAGCATTTGTTAAATCAGTGTATATATGGGTGCTTTATTTTTGTTTTGTGGACCTTTCTTTATGTTTTAATATTTCATATTTAAATTTTTTTTAAAAAAGATCCTTAGAGCAGAGTTGTGCTTTCAGATGATCAATGTAGCATAGAAGAGAAATTGCCATAAATAAAATATTCATGGCCCTAAAATTATGAAGGACAGTGATAGTTAAGCTCTGTGTGTGTATTCAAAAGCTTTAGCATGCATCAAAATATTAGGGTGTTTAAAATGCAGATTGCTGACCTATTTCTGATTCAGTAGATTTGGGTTGATGTCTAAGAATTTCCATTTCTAACCAGTTCCCACAACAAAGAAATCCTGGTGATTCCTTCTCTTCTTGACTATATAGTATGTGCTCTTCCCACAGTTGACTCAGTTGTTCAACAGATATTTAGTAATTAGCTACTATGAGCCAAATACTGTTACAAATTAGGGATGCAGGTTCATTATTCACATATAACTCCTTATCCAGAAGCAATCATTAAATATGATTTATATATTTATGCCCAAAGATGAGCAATCATTTTGACACAATATTATAGTGGCTAATCAACAGGATAGAGGAACCCACTGGGGAGCTGAGTATGGAGTCTTTGCTTTCTTATGTCTAGCATTTAATTATGAAGGCAGACACTTTTCCTTTTCTTGTCTTCTCCTGCGTCCTCCTATTCTTTTCTTTCTCTTCCTCCTATGGACAGAGGTGACTGATTGACTAATCCAAAAGCAATCTCAACCCTCTTCCTGCTTGATGCCTGTTACCAAAGGTTCTAGAAAGCCCAATATGTGCTCTGCCAGTTTCCCTCATAGCTAGGGCTGAGGCCGTATGTCCTACTTACGGTCAATGAGATGTAAATGGAAATATGTTTGAGACCCTTGAGGGAAGAGTTTGCTTCTATTTAAAAGACAAGAGTAAGATTATTGGTACTGCCCATTTCCCCTGTCTTCTTGATATGGAGCTGCAAGGGCCATCTTGCGACCTTGAGGCAACCAGCAAAGAGATGAAAACTTAAAAATAGCAAAATATTAGGTAGTAAAAGAGCCTGGTCATCAGTAACACTTTGATCACCCCAACCCAAAAGTTAGCAAGCCACCCATATTCAGATTTCATGTTAGTTATAAAAACAAAGCTTTATTTTAATAACATCATTAATTTCTATCACAGAGGAAGTCATTCCCAACTGATACATACTATTCTCCTCTTTTTCTTCCTTTTTCTTCTCTCCTTGTTATCACCGCATTGTTTACCACCTCCCAAATTCATGCATTGAATCCCTAACATCCAGGATCTCAGAATGTGATTTATTTGGAGATAAATTCTTTAAAGAGATCATTAGGTTAAAATGAAGTTATTAGGGTGGGACCTAATCCAATATAACTGGTGTCCTTAAAATAAGAGGAAATCTGAACACAGACACCCACAGAGGGAAGACCATGTGTAGACACAAGGAGAAGAAGGGCATCTACATGCCCAGGAGAGAAGCCTTTGATGAAACCACCTGCTGACACCTTGAGCTTGTTCTTCTACCCTATAAAACTCTGAGAAAATGAATTTCTGTTGCTTAAGCAGCTCAATCTGTGGTGCTTTGTTAAGGTAGCTATAGCAAATTAAGATACTCCTATTCCCCTTTTCTTCATTCTGTTCTTTCTTATGCTTTTTGTGTATATGTGTGCATATTTTTTTTTAATAACAAAGGATGCAAGAGAGTGAGGAATTCCTCCAGTGGGGCCTCCTGTAGTTTAGATGTTGAATGTCGGCCAAAGGACCATGCATCAATGTGGAGGTGGTGGAACCTGTAGGAGGTGGGGCCTAGTGAGAGGTCCTTTGGCTATCGAGGGTGTGTTCTTCAAGAAGGTTGTGGCCTCTTCCTTTTTCTCTTTGCTTCCTGGCTTCCTGGCTGATGAAGTGGGTCATTCTTCTCCTCTGGGTGCTTCCACCAACCAGCATGCCCACCAGCAATGAATCCACTTGATCTTGTGCTGGAATCTCCAGAACTGTGAGCCAAAATAAACCTTTTTTCATTTTGTGGTGAATTATCTCAAGTATTTCATTATAGAGGTGGAAAGATGGCAATACAGGACCCCTCAGCCAACTTCTCTTTGTCTTCTTGGTCAGCAATGTGTTGCATATACTTGCATAAACCAGTGTCTAAGATGGGGAATAGACCCACCATAATTGATCTAAACCAATCAAAATTCACTCTCTTTGCCTGGAATTTGGCTACTTTTTGCACAGCTCATAGATGCTAACAGAATGGTGGGCACAAGATTATAAACAGCTTTCTGCAAGAACAACTTATCAACTGGGGGTGATTTTCTCTCCCTCCCCTCTCCCCTAACTCAAGGGGCATTTGGCAATGTCTGGTGATATTATTGGTTGTTACAACTTGGAGAAGGGCAAAGTTGCCATTGGCTTCTAATGGGTAGAAACCAGGGATACTGCCAAACAGGCTACCATGCACAGAAAGCCCCCACAACAAAGAAGAATCCAACCTAGTTATCAATAGTGCTGAGGGCGAGGAGGCCTGAGTGAGAAGGAAGGAAGAGAGGTGTCTTTGGGGAGCACAGTAGTGTCTGCCGTGGGTGGAACTATATATTTAGCTTTCCTGTAAGTCTATCTGGCTTCAGGCTGCAGCAGTCCCAAGGTGCAGAACTGACCTGGTCACATTGGCTAGCCGGCCTGCAGTCTATAACTGTCTGCCAGAGACTCAAGTGAATCAGAAAGATTTGTGCAGGCTAAAATTAGAAAGGAGACAAAAAAGTGATTATTTGGAAATAAATTAGACTATGCCTATTTAGATCCTCTGAGACTGCAGTCTGACACATAAACAGGACTAAAAATATGAAAATATGTGATGCTGTCACTCTAGTCACTAAATCTCACTAGCTCTGCATAGAATAATGCCTTAGTCATTGTGTTGAAGTAATGTATTTTAATACTTAAAAGATATTAATAACCTTGTTTTGGAATATTGTTGGTATATATTTAAATTACTTTCATAATTTCAAAAAATAGCTCGTAATTTCAAAAAATGCATAGTAATTTGTTTTTATATCTGCTCGTCTCAACATTTTGTCCTAAGTAATATATTTGTATTATTTGTATATATTTGCAGCTTAAGTAATATATTTGTATTAAGTAATAATAAGATATATTTGTAGCTTAAGTAATGCCTCAGCAGTTTTTAAACTTCTTTGTGTTATTTGAGTATGGTGTATATATGTGAATGATAGGTGCCCTTGTTTCCACAAAGGTAGCTAGATTAAAACAAAATAGTGCTATGACCTGCCATTTCCTTTGTAAATATGCCATTTGTCCTGTTTGCATTATAGCTGCTGTTTTCAACATCAAATTTTCCCCTGAAATAAAAATAAAAGAAGTGGCATAGACAACTTGGACCAGATGGGCTCCTAGTGTCATGGTGTTTGGGTTTTTGAATGTGATCCTGCATTTACTTTTATATATAGTTGGCCCTCTGTCAGAAATGCTGTGGGTTAGGCATCTGTGGATTCAATCAACCATGGTTTGAAAATATTTGGGGAAAATAATTGCCTCTGTACTGAAAATATACAGACTT
Organism: Marmota flaviventris; assembly: GCF_047511675.1. NCBI lineage: Eukaryota > Metazoa > Chordata > Mammalia > Rodentia > Sciuridae > Marmota > Marmota flaviventris. The sequence goes on from NC_092512.1 coordinate 35,203,216, forward strand.
CTCTTCTTGCTATTATTCCCTAAATGAGACAGTACAGCTGTTTATTTGCATTGTATTAGATATTATAAGTCATCTAGAAATGATTTAAAGTGCATGACAGGATGTGCATATGTTGTATGCAAACATTATGCCATTTTATGGAAGGGGCTTGAGTTTCCATGGACTTTGGTGTCTGGGGGGTCCTGGAGGCAATCCCTCATGAATACACAGGAATGACTCTGTTACGAAGAATATGTCATAAAGCATGTAGTTAGCTTAAACAACAAAACATATTCTGTTTTTCAAAGTCTACCAGGCAGCATATTTGCTTACACATTCCTTAATCAACGAACAAAGACTTTGCACTGGACTTCATTTTTTTTTAAATCACCACAAATGCATTCACGTATATGTGCTACTGTGTATTCACATATGTTTCTTATACTCATTTCTTTTAGTTAACCAAGCAGTATCTAGAAGTTAAAGTCGTCATCTGTAATTCAGTTTCCAGCTTGTTATAGATCTAAGGTCCTCGTAGGAATATTCATTCAGTTTGAAAATGCTCTTCAGCTGTGTTTTCCTATTTAGCTGCCTATGGATGACAGATAATAATGTTTTACACATTTAAAAGCACTATATTTCCTTATTACACAGACATATCTCTAGTTGGCTCCAGGCTCCTTACTATTAATAGCTATTGAAGATGCACTGTGCATCTAATTTAGCACTGCCTGCGGTGACACAATTGCTTCTTAGTTACTTTTCTGCCAATATGTACAGCTTATGCCGCAGGGAGCCTCAAGCTAATTGATGAGATCCCTGCCCTCGAAGACCAAATCCAAGACATGCTTTCCCGAGAGCTTTCCTCTCTGTGACCTCAGTGTCCCTCATTATCCCAACTCTCTCTGGTTTGGTGCCATGACTGAAATCAAGGAGGCAAAACTACCTCCAGGTTTGATTTTTATCCATAACCATCCTTGTGGAATATGAGAGCTCTCAAGGTTAGCGCCTGCATTTCCATGTAGAAGTAGGCTAGGGTGGCTTGTCTGAAATGCATGCTTGTACGACATGTGTGTGTATGTGTGTGTGTGTGTGTGTGTGTGTGTGTGTGTTATTTTATTTGGGGATGGGCAGCTATGAGGAAGTTGATGGCTATTTGGTTGGGAAGGGGAGTGTAGGCACCCTGAATCATCCTTTGGCAGATTCACTAGCCACTCTCCTTGGAAAGCCCCTTTTGATACCACTGAAGGTCACACCTCCTAGTGCAGCTTTCCAGAGTATGGCATCAACTGTCTCTTGGACCTTACATTTTGCTTCCGCCCATCCCAGCTCCCTACTTGCTCAGGCTGTGACCATTCCATGAGTAGGATACATGGCTTTTTTTCTGTTGTTTGGTGTTGGGCGTTTCCAATTCCAGATGTTCATCCCTCTCTCCTGGGTGCTGATACCCTTTCTCCACTCTACTAGTCACCACAGGTGAGGCATGGAATTTTAAGTGTCCATCACACAGCTCTCCTCAGCATTGGTCTGAAAGCATTTTGAAGGTAGGTCCCATTTCTTATTCACCTGGACACCATGAATGCCCGGATGGCTTTTGATATTTACTGGCATGCCATAAAAGTGTATTGCATTAAGCTCTTGTTACCAGCATCAATGTGAGAGAGGGTGTCCCCGTAATCCTGTGGGAAACAGGTAGCTGAAGCACAACTCTATAAATGCTCAACCACTTTCTTGATGAAAAAAAAAATTTAAATAAGACCCTGCCTGAGTAAAAAGGCTTAACATACACTCGACTTCAAGATGTGGGGATCCTGTTGTAAAAATTGGTTATTCTGCTGAGTTCTATTATTAATTATGTTCAACCACCGTGAAGGTGCCCTCAAGTGGAGTCAATTAATGTTTTTAAATACAATGTACATGTTGACAAAGCAAAGCATTGGTCCCTCCTGTGACCTTTCAATGAAGAACCAAACGTTATTGCATTTTGTTAGATTTTGATTTCCATGAATGAGTTCAGGTTGATCTGGTTTACAAAGCATCTGGGATACACGGCTCTTTTCCAAGATTATTTAGGGTGTACTTCTCCAAAAATTTTCCTGTTTCCTGTGTTTTTTTTTTTTTTTAAAGTATTGCTATTCAGGAAGGAAACATTCTGTGACTGTAGAAGGTTATATGAACTTGAACCATATTTCCTTTCTCATAAAGTTATTTTTTTTAACCTCCTTTAGAGAATCAGGTTGTCACAGTAGAAATGATTACACACTGTATTAATAATGTCACACTGAATAATTCCATCTGTCTTCTATGCATCCTGGTCATTCATTGGGTACCATGTGAGTCGTATGAGGGTCTGAGGAATTAAGAGTGAGTAAAATAGATGTGATTCCTGCCTCTGGCTCTTCATGTTTAGAGAGGAAACAAACCAATAAAAAGAATTGAAATACACAGTATGTTTCAATTTTGAAACTTTCACCAGTCCATGAAATATCGGCCAGATTACTTGAAATTCCTACAACCTTTATATTGCTTGTTCAAGAGACCATTCCAATACAGACAAGGGCCTATGGTGCTGCTCTGATGGCAGGATTGGGGTCTTGATGTGGGTCCACAGTGATTTCTCTGGATATTATTACTCTTGAAGTTTGTGATAGGATTGGGGGCTGGCTGTGTTTAGTAAGATCTATATTGAAAATCTCAGTGGTTTTTATGTGGAGGAGAGTGGTGATGCCTATCGATAATGGTAAATGTCAGTCACCGATGGTAGTCCCAATAGAACCAATTATGTCTCAGTAAAGAACATGAGAAGTTATTGCTATTGCTGGAAATTGGAGCAAAATTTCCAACTTGGGGGGTTTCTGGAAGCATATTTTGTTTATACATCAAAATAGGACTGAGCTATGTAGATATCCACATGTTATATACATACACTTACATGGTTTTGTCATATTGTTTTATACTAATATTTAGTTATTTATTGGGTATCTCATGTATGCAGAGAACCTCACCAGATATTGAGGGAGCTCTGTTTTATCTCTGTGGTTTTACAGCTTAGGAATAACATCAGTTAAGGATAGAGGAAATGCATGCAAGTTCAAGGTCACAAGGAGAATGCCTACTGTGATCTTGATTCCTAAGGGAAAATAGAAGTATTATGTGAGTCTGTTTTAGAAGTTCATCCCAGTGAAGTGATTGGCAATGGAGACTTCTTCCAGGTCTTGGGGCAAAGAGAAGGATCCTGTAAAATGTTAAAGAAGGGTGGTTGATAATAACAGGCTTTGGGCATGAGAACAACTATCAAAGGTCACACTAAAAATCAAATTTATTATAAATTTTTAAGATCAGAATTACCTACATTCAACAGGTAAAAGTTCAATTTAGAAACTATCAAGATTCTCTGGGTCATGAAGGATTGTATCATGTATTCTTCTATGTGAATAAGACTAAGTTTAAGGTTTTAAAGACTTTCAGACAAAGGTGTAGGGAATTAGGTGAATTAAATGTCACCTTTACAATCGTAATTTCAATTTAGAGCTAGGCATGGTGGCACACACCTGTAATCCCAGTGGCTTGAGAGATTGAAGTAGGAAGATCACAATTCAAAGCTAGCCTTGGCAACTTAGTGAGTCCCTAAGCAACTTAGCGAGAACCTATCTCAAAATAAAAGATAAAAAAACAAAGGTCTGGGGATGTTGCTCAGTGAAGTAAATAAAATTTAGAAATAAAAATTGCCTTATTGAGGGATAAATAGAAATTTTTACCCAGGTTGTTCTAGTCTTGTAAACTAATTTCAGGCTGTTAGAATTAGAAATGAGTGATTCTCTCAATCAGGGATTTTCAAATGTTGTTTAGCCATAGACTCTTTCATTTAACAGTTTTACACTGAGTTGTGGTATGTCAAATGGACAAAATGGAATTGGATGTGAGGTATATTCCCTATTAGCTTACTCCATCTGAATCTCCCAGGGGTACCCCAGACTACCCCACCTAAAGGTTCCCCAGGCCACAGTTGGAAAATTTTTGCTCCAGGTCAGTTTCCACATTTTATTATGGAAAGTTCCCAAGCCAAGGGCTTATAAGTAAATCTCCCTGTGGAACTGCTTGTCAGAGGCAGAAACAGGTCTGGGGCTTTTGACTTATTTTAGTTTGCATTGAGCTTTCTTCTGAAAATCTAACATGATTTGCAATCTTTTCATTTGTGTTTCCAAATGCCTTAGCTTCTGAAATTGGGCCACTGTCCGATTAGTGAAAGTAACTGAGGAAGGGAAGACTGCTGTGTTCCAGGCTGAGGGGGAAATAGGTTAAATCCACTGTATCTTTCTTTATCCCCTTATTGGATTTGACCCTATTCATCTTTGCTCTCCCACAGAAAAGACAGCTTTCCACTATCCCCAGTCACAGACCCCCCCCCCACAGTAGGAAATGCAATTCCACAGAAGATGGCGACTTCCCTGTGCGTCTTTGTGAATATCTGTGTGATTTTGATGTCCAGCAGCTAGTGCAGGTTGGCTCTTGTCACACTTTTAAGAGCACTAGGGGTTCTTCCTAGACTCCCAGGTGTTGCCACACTTTGGGTAGAAGGACTTCCTTGATTCTGCTTTGCTACTTGTGAAGATCATCACTTCCATCATTTGTGACAACCTATGTTCACTGGAGGGGCCTCTGGGTGACAGACAGCCATCCACCAGCTCTGCCAGCTCCTTGTATAGCATAGATTTGTTTCTGGAGGTAGCTGCTCAGAGACCACATCTCTCCTCCACGACCACCCTGGCCACACACGATTGTGCACACACACACATGCAGTCCAGTAAAGCCTATGACCAAGTTTGAGCTCATGAAATGTGAGCAGTGTGCCCTTTTAGATCTAGTCCACCCTCCTCCCCGCAGAAGCAGAGCTGCTCAGTGCACTCTCCCTATTTGTTGGCTGGATACACAAAATTGAAGGACCTAGGGCAAGCATTTTTAAGATCAGCTCTATTGCCATTTAAGGGCCTGTCCTGCGCATTGTCAGGTATTTGCTAACATTCTTAGCCTCTAACCATTTGATGCTAGTAGGACTTCCGCCAGTTGGAGTCACCCAAATATTTTCTAATGTTGCCACATGTCCCTTGGTTTGGCAGAGGTGGAAGGGAGGAGGGGGAGGAGGATAAACTGACCCCTGAGAACCACTGCCTGGAGCATTGCAGAGCCACAGATGGAAGGAGTGTAGATCCCTGCATTGCCATGAGACAAAAAGCCAACAGGAACCCCTGCACTGCACTGTGAAACTATGGAAATGTTCAGGTTTACTTGTTACAACTCCTCATGGTACCAGAGCAAACACATTGCTTTTTTATTTGCTTTGAAAATTAGACTTCTAGGTAAGATTCCTTTTTAAAAAATGTTTCCCTAAACAAGAAGGAAATGAATAAAACTCTTGAAAACTTTTGACCCGGTTCAGTCTTTTCCCTTTACAGATAAGGACCAGGTACAAAAAAAGTGAGGTGACTTATTCAATAACTGGTGAGATGCAGAGGCAGGCCCAGAACTCAGGCCTCTGGATGCTTCATCCAGAACCTTAACCAGAAGTCACCCTCTTTTGACTCCCTCAAACAGCAACACACGGAAGAGAAAACTAGCCACATAGGAAAGTAGTATTGTCTCAAAAACCTTGACACCGCTTAACTTGGCCAAATCTTAGGCCAATGTCAGTGCAGACCTGCAGGCAGGATGGGTGGGGAGAGTTCCTTAAGTTCCTCCCCTCTCCCCATTGATTTCTTCAACATGTCCATTGTCAGTGAATCTCTTATCATCTGAGTCTGTATTAGAAGGTAAGGCCTTGCCTCACTAGCCAAAGATTTGGTTAAAATGCAGTCTATTCCTGGAGAGAATGTTTACATGTGCTACCTCTCTATGTAGATACTTTTATTAGACTAGATAGTTACCCCAGAATTGGCAGGTCCTTAAAATGGAGTCTTGAGCTGGTCAGTTCCCAGAGCAGGACTGGCATGGGTTAACGAACCAGGAACCCAGGAAGACTGAAGGTCCATCAGATGGCCTAACCATACCTGGTGGGGCACTGAGTGTGGAGAGGGTGCTTCCAGCTGAACTTGAAGGCCTGTTGCTGTCAGCCCAGGCCCTGGGCAGTGCTCAACTGGCAGGACACTCCCAGGGCAGATGGTGAGGCTTGCCTTGGCGGGCAGCACTGGCACCTCTTCCCATGTTAGAAAGATGTCCTTGGAGAAAGCTGGGAAGTAAGAGCACGGACTGATGTGCCTTGCACACATTTTTACAAACTCTTTCCTGTATTTCCTACCCATTCTCTCCACCATCTTGCCAGATCTGAGCTGGGGGACCTGGTGTCACTCTAAGATTTCTATATTCTGCAAAAGACACCCACAATCTAGTCCCTTTCTTTTGCCTTTCTTCTCTTCCCCGATTATAAAGAAAAAAATGGATTTCCCTTTCTGGGGTTATTATGAGATAATGATCACCTGTTAAGTTTCTATAAATTCTCACAAGTAGCAGAAGCCAGGCTCTTGCCTCCCAGGGAAGCCTGAGTATAGGCTCCACCATTACCAAGTGCATTGAAAACTCTGGTTCTCTTTTGCTAACTATTCCTCCCAGCCAAAACTTCAGCTGAGAGAAGGGGAATAATTATCCTCATTCTTTGAAAAATCACAAATTTTATTTTAAACTGGGACATTTACCAGTTTTAACACTTTTTTTTTGCTTTGTTTTTTTTTTTTTTTTTTCAGTTTGAATAATCATTCCTGGAATTAAACCTCGGCTTCAGGATGTCTGAGCTGGGGATTAATTGTTGAATTTTCCTAAGCCAATGGAATTGTTAAATAATAATAATTTCATCTTAATTGCTCATGGGAAAAGAATAAAGAAATGTGTAGACATTTGGGGTCCTCTGTGCTTTGTGAAACTAAACTATAAACAGTCCTGGCCAAGGCAGTTTGGAAATTCACTGAACTATGTGATTGTCAAGGGATTTCAAACTTTAGATATTCAGCTATTTTGGTATTATTTTGTGACATTTGCTATTTAGCTTTTTTGCATCATTTTGGATAGAGAAAATTTCAGCACTGAGAATTTCTTTAGGAGTCATCTACCCCTGATACTCAAGAGTCCGTCCATGGACCAGCAACACTGGCAGGCTAGAAATACAGACTTTTAGGCCCCACCCCAACCTATGGAATAAGAATTATTTGCAGTTTAATAAGATCCTCAGGTGATCTGGGTACAAATTAAGATTTAAGACATTTGAGACCCAGTAGTCTAGTCTGAGTTCTTCACCTGTCATACGAGGAAATAGACCCATACAGGTTCTCAAAGTGCAAGATAAAGCTGTGGCTCATGGGGAGAGTGCACTTAGAAAGCAAGCTGTCATGGACTTCACAGCCTTTCTGGATATGAGCTCACTGTGTGGCTGAAAGCTCTGTGATATCTGTTTTCAATCATACTTAAAGATGATCACAATGTGGGGAGTGCTTTAGAGCTGCTTCCACAGTGGGTACAGTTCTAAAGTTACTATGAAAGACTTACCTAGTGGACAGATAAGGGCTGACGTGGTAATATCAGCCCTGGCAGGTAAAAAATCGAGTCACCATCTGTTGAAACAACTGGCTATGAATAGCTTCTCAAGGGTAATAAGACCACAAGGAAGCAGGAGGTCAGAACTCACAATATTTATGTTGGAATTTTCACTGTTTGTATAAGGAAATATCCTCATTAATCCCAAACATGTCTATTATCAAATAGATCCCTGAAATCAGGAGTTTGCTTAAAACAATAAACATAACCTATTTCTCCTATTTCAGGTTTGATGCAATGAACCACCTGAGGCAGCCCAGCTCTTTGGGGCTTTGTTAAGTTTTATTTTCACTGGAAATAAGACTGTATATTTAGTAGAATGCGTCAGCCATGCACAAGATTCTAACATTTTATCGTCAATTATTAAAGAGAAATCATTTTTGATTATCCAACCTCTCTATATGCTGAGAAGCAGTTATTTTAGAAGCCAAGATGCAGAAAGTGAAATTCTGTGTGTGTGTCTGATAGGAGAGGAAGAAATTTCACTGCCCTGTCCTGGGCAAGGGCTTGAATTCTCCACCTTACGCAGAAGGTTAGAGCCTGTGTCTGGAGTCCTATTGATTTATTATCATGGGAAGAGGACAAGAGGAAGAGAGGGAGTTGTTCCTTTCCCCTGGTGGAGGCAGAGAGGGGGATTTGCATCTCTTTGTTAATGACGCTCTGCTGCATGTAAATGAGAGAACAGCATCTGTTAAAATGAGGACCAGCCCCAAAGCTGGGCCATAAGAGCCACTCAATAGGTGCTGCTTCCTGCTCCTTTCTCCATCCTTTGGTGAATCAGGCCAATGGCACAGGCCAGGCAAAATCCAGAGGCAGATTTGGCTTGCTAAAGAGCTCTTTATCTGTGCTGGCAAACATAAAGGAGAATGTTCCCATTGTTTCTAATAAAAGAGCTACTCTGTGAATCTTGGCTGCTTGGTGAGAACAGCCACAGCAGAAAGATTCCCCGTGCCTCTGGGGTCATGGGAAATTTGGGTTTTCTGACAAGCACTAGAGTTCCTGTAACCTCAACCTGAAATGCTCGGAATAGGGCCCACCCCGCTTCATGGATTGGCCATTCAAATCTAGAATATTCCAATGAGGTCAACAGAAGGATATAACAATTCTGGTTTAGGTAGCTGCACTCAATTCCCCGTGACAGAAGGGAAGATGTGGGGGGCACAAGTGGAGTACCCCAGGAGCTGGTTTTCAGGAACCTAATGCAACTTTGGGTTCATGGGAAAGGCTAAGAGGATCCCACAAAGCAAACAGCATTTTAGGAGAAAGTCAGTCTGTCCAGTGATCTCAGTGTTTCTTAAAAATTATACAGACACACACACACACACACACACACACACACACATACACACACACAATAACACAATATACAGGGGGCAATGGATGGTACATTTTTTTAGACAAAGTACTTAGACTTTCCAATATTCTTTGATACATTTCACTTCTCAAACTATTATAATTCTGATTCATGAAGGAATTGGAATTGAATTTGAGGATGGGCACCTATGAGGTAATAGATTGAAGATCATCCAGATGGCACAGGGAGGGGATCCTGAGCAGTGACATCATAGGGCACATTGGCATGATTTTTCATACAGTATAGACCATTCTCATTGGATCCTCACAGCAATCTCAGCGGGAATTTTGCACTAACTGGCCAAGATAGCTTTTAGTCCCAAGACAGGTACTCCTTACACCTACACCAGTGGCCTCTAAATGTAGAGTGTATAAGATAATCTTTTGCTTACAAAATGATGTATCTAGATAATTTTTTTGAACCAAGAAAGGAGTCAAGCTTTCCCAATATTGGAAGAATGGACAGAGCCTGGCATATTGCCTCAGCAGTATTTCAGACAGCTCCGCGTTGCATCTGACCAAGCACAGTCTCCTTAGAATGGAGGGACTTTCCAGATTTCAGAGGGTCAGAGTGACCCCCAGCCTGTTCCTTGGCATTCAGCACATCTCATGTTGCCTTTTTGCACTTGGCTGTAGTGAAGTGAATTTAGAGATGTCATCATGCTCCTTACTCTGACAGAATGGATAAGTGCCTGCAAATGATTCTTACAAAAAAATAAAGGAAGGGAGAAAAAGAAAAAGAATGAAAGAAGAAAGGAAAGGACAGAACGAAGGCAGTGCTACTGATGCAAACATGCACTAAGGCCAGAAAACAACAGGGCGGATGCTTGGCCTACTCCTACTATGCACCCACTGTCAGCCGTAACATAACCGTGAGACTGCAAACAGTGTCTCTCTATCTGAGCTAACAAGTTGCCAAAACATTTTCAAGAAGATCATTTGAAAGGTGAATTATCTTCACTATTCCTGATGCTAAATGTCACCACTGTACCTGACAATAAAAGCTCAAGGACACTGGGAAGACCTCATGATTAGCAACCTGTTTTGCCATAAACATCCAGGCTAGGGAGAAAAGCCCCCTGTCCCCACCCCCACATCCAGTGGGGATGACAGACCTGAGATTCTCAACAGTACTTAAAAATCTGTTAAATGTATCGATAAATATTTAGAAGACTTTTTTGAGATTTATTACATGCAAAAAAGCCTCATGTGGCTGGGTAAATGTTTGTTCTTCCAGATTTCCAGATGCTGTTTATGCCATATATATATATATATATATATATATATATATATATATATATGCAGAAAAACATATTTTTTAGGCACTGGACCAGCTGAAAGTCCTTCCCTGATTCCTTCACAGGAAAGGTTTTTGAGCAAAGTAGTTAATGCCAGGAGTGCACAAAACATTACAGGATATCATCCATGTGGGGCATGCATATATACCTATGTACATACATATATACACACACACACACGTATGTATGGTGACAAACAAAATATAAATGCCTTTCTTTATCAGCTAATACTGTGGATATATAAATAGAAAAATATTGCTGTCTGAAGGAGCAGGCATTAGGACAGACTATGCAGTGTGGGCTGTTTGCTCTTTAGTTGTTTGAAAGCATATATGTTGTCAATCTGTTTCAGTTTAGGGTGTTGTGTTTTAGTAATTCAGATCCTAAAGAGCTACTTTAAATTTGTGTATGCACACACACTTATGCCACATATGGGAATGGACACTGGAAAAGACAGACCTTCAACAATTAAATTATTTCTGAAAGCACATGAAAGGGAATATAAAAAGAAAAAGAAAAATGAAGGGAGAATTCATGAACCAGAAATGCTTTATTCAGCACTGGAGGGGTACATCTTCAGGAGCAAAATGGTGGCAGGCCCTCAGGAGGGTCTGGGTTTTAGATGGCCTTTGCAAAGCCAGGTCATTGGAGGAGCTACTTACTTTTGGTGGGCCCTCTTGGCAGGCCCTCTTGGTGAGCAGGGCCAGGTTATGGGAGGAGTTTAGCGTGGAGCAGGAGAACAGATAGGTAACCATATCCTTCAATTTTTTTTTTAAAGACAGTGTTTACCTTTTTATTTTAATATTTATTTTTTAGTTTTAGGTAGACACAATATCTTTATTTTACATTTATGTGGTGCTGAGGATCGAACCCAGTGCCCCATGCATGCTAAGTGAGCGTGCTACCACTGAGCCACAACCCCAGCCCCTCCTTCAATTTTTTTAATCAAAAATGTTTTATGGGAAACCTCTGCACCCACTGAGACAGGGACTAGGCCAGCTGAAAGTCCTTCCCTGAATCATTCATGGGAAAGGATTTTTGAGCAAAGTAGTTAATGCCAGAAGTGCACAAAACATTATAGGATGTCATCCATGTGGGGCAACTTTATGAAAACAAGACCTTTAAATGATAGTGGAGTCTTTATAACATTGTATAATGAGATGGCTAGTAATCCTGAAAAATCCTTTGTAATACATAGACTTGTGAGTTATACATAAAAATCCTTTGTAATACATAGTCTTGTGAGTTATACATAAAAAATCCTTTGTAATACATAGACTTGTAACTCCTTGTGAGTTATCTTCTGTCAAAATATTAAACCAATTGTCAACTTAAGATGAGTCTTGCATTTTTCTTTTAGAAAGTGAAACCCAAATATGATGACCTTTCTAGATAGAATAATTGTTCAATTATTCTATCTAGAAAACAGTTTTGAAAAAATAAGAATTAGTTCCATAAAACTACCATAAAAAATTAAGGTGGCGGGGCTGGGGCTGGGGCTCAGCGGTAGAGTGCTCGCCTAGCACGTGCAAGGCACTGGGTTCAATCCTCAGCATCACATAAAAATAAATAAATAAAATAAAGATAATGTGTCAGAATTTAAAAAAAAAAGATGAAAGTGGGAAGAAGACATTTTCATTGTCAAATTGATCCAAGAAGAGGGTGACAGGGTGACCAAAGTTTTGCCTTCCCTAAACCCAACACCTTAGTCTAGGTTAAGTGTCTTCTTCCTCTCTGTATTTCCATAATACCCTGCCTTCATCCCTCTACAAACCCACCTGTCCATCCAAAAAGTAGGTATTGATTATGTACTAGATATCAGTGTTCTAGATGGTGAATATACAGAACAGACAATGGGAAAAACCATCAAAAATCCCAGCTTTCATGGAACTTGTATCCTGATAGGGAGAAACAGGTAATTAAGATATGTAAGTTAGATGGTCATAAATGTTATGAGAAAAAAAAAAAAACAAAAAGGATATTATGGGGCTCCAGGGAACACAATGCAGTTTTGATTTCAATAATCAGAACAGGCATCACTAAGAACATGATGTTGAATAAAGACCCAAAGGGAGTGAGAGGGTGAGACCTGCAGGGATCTGGGTTAGGGGTTTACGAGTCAAGGCAACAGTAAGCACAAAATCCCTGAGGAAGGGCTGTCCTTTGGGTTTCAGTTGGATTGAATGAGTGAGAGGATGAGAAAGCCACTGAGGTCAGGGAGGTGGAGTTGGGAGGCAGCAGACTGGGCAGAGTCTTGGCAGATGTGCAAGATTTTGGCTTTTAAATTCTAAGCAAGATGGGAAGTCCCTGGAGGTTCCCATGCAGAGGATAGGACATGCTCTGCCTTATGTTTTCATAGGATGATTTTGCTTTGATAGAGAGAACAGACTGGATGGGGACATGTACAAAAGGACAGAGTCATAAGGAGACATTGCAGTCATTGAGGTGAGAAATGGTTCAAAGGGGCTTGAACCAGACTGGAGGTGGTGCTTGGATTCTTCATCACCATGCTACACTGAAATTATCTACTGCATTTTTGTCTCTTCCACCTGCATGAACATTCTCAGGGCTATGGTGGTGCCTTACCCATGTAAATCACAATGGTATTGAACACATTAAGTTGTGGAAAATAAGTAGTTAAGGTAGAGAAAGTGGCTTATTTAAGGATTAAAGGAAAAACCATGGTCAATAGTGTGTTTTTATGAGCAAGAGAGTGATGGGGGAAGTATATTCTTGGCCATGGAGGCCAATTTTAAGGAAGCTTCCTTTTTCAACTCTGGGTGTTTGCCTCTAAGACATAAGTTGTTTCAGTCTCATGCAATGTTCGGGGGCACTGCGTTACACAATTCCTGGGCATCCCTTTCCCACAGACGCAGCTTGGATCTTTGAGGTGGTGCAGTGTGGTGATGAGTTATGGCTGTGCATCCATCTGTGTCTTTATGAAGTTGTCAGCCATTGGGAAGGGTCACAAACTCAGATCTTTGCAGAAACAGCACCATCATTTTTACAAACCATTTTTTCAAGGAATTGTTGGTTTGGGTAGTTATAATAAAATCAAATAGTGGTTCCCGAAGATATCAGTTCCTCAGTCCTGGAATCCATAAATCTTTCTATATGTGTAGGAAGGGTCTTTGCATATGTGATTAAATTAAAGAGCTTGAGATGGGGAGATGATTCTGAATTATGCAAGTGGGTTTAATGGAATTACAAGTGTTCTTATAAAGAAGGCAGAAGGAGATTTGTCAGAAGAGAAGAAGGAAAGTGACCCAGAGTGGAGACTGTAGAGATGCAGCCATATGCCAAGGAAGGCTGACAGCCACCAGAAGCTGGAAGAGGCAAGGAATGGATTGTCCTCTAGAACTTTTGAAGAGAGCTTGTCTCTGCTGATACTATAACTTTGGCCCTGAAAAACTGACTTTTGACCTTCTGTCCTCCAAAACTATGAGCGAATGAATTTCTGTTGTGTTAAGCCACCGAGTATGTGTTGTTACAGAAGCTACAGGAAACTAATACAATGATGAACTAAGCTTTAGTCTATTTCTCAGGTGGTCATGAAAACAGGCAACCAAATTGTCTGTTTAATATTTCAGCAATGATACTATGCACAAGAGTGGTTTTTAAGTGGACGCAAGGTGATCATAATACCCTCTGATCTGGGGTATTGTGATACCTGCTCAGCGGTTAAACCAGGATCCTCCTAATTTAGTGAGTGAGATTGCTGACAAATTAGCATCTTTATAAATAGTAAATAGTGGTTGGAAGAAAATATACCATTGAACCATCTTTCTTTCTTTCTGGTCTTAGTCACTTTGTGTTAAAATTTGATCTATTCAAAGGCTTCGAAGCACCTACATATATTTCCACTTTTTTCCCCTAAAAGAATTAAGAGCAAGCTTTTATCAGGAGTATTTGGTCCATTGGACACACAACAAATGACTTTACACTACACGTGATGAAACTATTAAATATGATTTTAGTCTCCACTATACTTGAGCTTTCCTCATCCTAACACCTTGCAATGCTCCAACCCTAGAGTCATGGGAAGACCCTATAAGTCTCACGAAGAACAAAACCCTGTGGAATAGTGACGTGAGATTAGCTGAGATGCTCATTGCCTAAGTCTGTAGATCTCCTAAAGTGATTTTTTTCCTAACATACCCCACTTAGACCTGGAAATTATTACAAAAGATAGAGATTCTTCTGCTCAGGGTCCAGTATTCTTGGGTGGACCATAAAATTGTTCTCTGAATGCTGCTAACTCTTCAGGAACCTTGAGTGCTAGTTCCAGCTACTTATGGAACCCAATGGACTTTGGAAAATGATGAATTACCGACTCAAAGCTTTTATCAGCCTTCTAAAGGCCCTCAATTTTCTCCTTTCTTCTAAAGCATCTTTGATGAATTTTGATTCTGGAAACATAAGCCATAAGGAAGACAGTCCTCAGGTAACATATTTATTTTTCTTTTTGGCCTTGCCTTCTAAATCCTCTAAACAGGAGTCAGAAAACCATTGTATTTGGACCAAATCCAGTCTGCATTCTGTTTTTATTTTAAATAAAGTTTTATTGAAATGCAACAATGCCCATTTATTTATTTACTGCCTTGTGTTACCATGACTGAGTGGAGTTCTCGCAACAGAGATGGTATGACCTACAAAGCATAAAATACTTAATATCTGGCCCTTTATAGAAAAAGTATGCAGACTCCTACTCTAAGTCAAAGGAATTTGGAGTGAATCAAGGGGAGAAGAGTATAGCTACTATCTTTTAATAGTAGTGGAAAGTGGAGAGGATAGGTAGGATCCAAGCTAAGGACTGCCACAGAGGATCCTACACATACGTTCCAGGGTTGCTGGAGTTCTGAATTAGCTTGGGGGCTCTGGCATGGTTTCTTTCCAGTTCAACCCTTAGTTCTTGAACGATTGCAGTCCTAATGAGAGTCTTACTCTCTATTTATCCACTTTCTAATTTGACCCAGCTCATCTTTATAGGTTTCCTCATACTTCCTGAAGTCCTCCTGATATTTTACGCGTGTATGTACTAAACTGGACACATTCTCAAGGTCAAGTCCTCCAGGCAATGAATTCTTCAAGACCCACTGGCATGCTGTGCAATGCTGGGATTGCAAGATCATATCTTTTTTTAAAGAAGGTGACTATAGCCTCTTTTTTATTTAAAAAAAATTTTTTTAGTGGTTGATAAACATTTATTTTACTTATTTATTTTTATGTGGTGCTGAGGATTGAACTCAGTGCCTCACACATGCTAGGCAAGCGCTCTACTACTGAGTCACAACCCCAGCCCACAAGAGCACATCTTACTCTGTGCTCAGGTAATTGTGAGTCCCAACCTTCTGCTCAGAAGATTATGATAAATGGGTTCAGGTGGTTCTAGGCTTGTTGTTTGGGAAATGCTTTTTGAAGACACTGGTGACCTCTGGATCTGGAGGAACCACTGCAGGACAGGATTTAGCTATCAAATTCTGAAAGCTGTGTTAGTTGTGGGAGTATCCACCCTGACACACTTCACAACAAGAAGAGAGAGAATTAAAATGATGCCTCTAAGATTATCTCACATAAAAGACTCCCTGTCACCTCACAGAACTGTAGTCCACTGTATAAACATGTGGTCAAGGGTTACATGTAGATCCCTCTTCTGCATCAGATACTGTTTCTTGGTATTTTGTGCCGAATGGATGATGGCCTCCATCTCATATGGTTACTCTAGCGTGGGACACTCAAAAGGGTGTGGATTTTTAGGTCAAACAGACCTGGGTTCAAATCTTGGGCTTTTATCATTCTACCTTTTCTAGTTTGTTCAATTTGTTGACCTTCAGTTTTATCACCGGGAATATGGGAATGATACTTGGCTCAGAGTGTTCTTATCATGTAAAAGAGTTAATAGAAAAGGTCTCTGCAGTGCTGGGCAAAGAGCACTTATTGAATTATTCGTCCTTTTCATCTTGTCTTATTGCTGAGTTAAACAAAATTCACAAGGAAAATAGAAAATTTATTGAACTCATTGCCTGAAGAGGTGGTAGGAGTCCAAAAAATAAGTTTATATAAAGAAATGAGGATCAATTTAGCCTGTATTATTAAGAGAAGAGAGGGTCTGTGTTATTTCTACCCCAGTATGGTGATTTTATTTTTAATTCTGGAAGCTGTTTTCAGCTTGTGAGAATAGCAGTAATAATGTTTCATTCATGGGCACAGCTTTGGACCATGGTACAAAAGGCCAGTAGAAACTGAGAGGGCTTAATAGATAGGAAGGTTGGCAATGATCAGTAACAAATACTGCCAGAAATAATAACATAGCCCAGCTTCTATATAAAGGTTGGGAATGGGCCAAGATGACAATTTAGAATAGAGCATAGGTTCTGTTCTCTACTTACAAAAGGTATTTTCCCCCGCTTCACTTATTATTTTGAGATCAGAACAAAGAAACAATTGACTGGATATAGAAGTTTCATGACAAGTAAATGACATTTTGTACAATATAATTATAAGGCTTGCGTTGTTTCCTTTTTTCAGTTGATCAAAAAGGAAATTAAAATTTGCTAGGCAAACTGCCCCCATGTAGATCAATAAATAAGCTGCTGCATTTAATTTGCTTCCTAGGACTTTGGAAGGCAAACTGAGGGGTCTTTCCAGAATTTTCCTCCTCAGCTGGTGCTCCCGTATGTGCTTGCTTCATTGGTACTGCGGCTGGGGGGTCATTGTCCTCCGCCACGCTCAGGGAACTCTGTGGCTTCCTCTTTGAGCTGTGCTGCATTCCATTTCCTAAGCCTCAGCACGTTCTGAGTGTAGTCTTAAATTTTCTAGTATTTTGAGAACCCATCGGACCTGTAAATATCTACCAGTTCTTCCCCCCTTTTCTAGAAGTGGCTCTTCCATATGTGTTGATGTTAAGCCTGGAGATGGAGTGTTCTTAGGTTTTCATTCGCTCACAGGTATGCCAAAAAATATTTTCTTATCCAGAAAGACCATTCTAAAACCTTTGTCTTAAAGAATTCTTGGAAATTAAAGGCAATTCAATCTCAGGACTTAATTGGTTGGAGTGATGTTCACCAATAGGAAGCCCTTATAAACATATGACCTTGGTCTTGAAGAAAGAACACCGGAGGGTCCTTTTGGTCTTCCATCTTGGTGCGCCTTAGAATTGCAATCTTTCAAATAGAGGTTCCAGGGTCCATTGTTTCAGCAAGTTTTTGGTTCTTTCTTTTTCTTCTTTTTTTTTGGATGGAGCAGGGGGTCTGGCGGGAGAATTTTGCGTTCTGTATGTTCTTTGTATTTTTAATTTCCTAAAACTGTGACAACCTGCCAAAATTATTCTGGCATTCTATGAGGAGATGCCATTTGTCATCAGAAAACTTTTGAACTCTACCTAAATTCAAAATATCAGAGGACATTTTAGTATCTTGATGAGGCTTATAAAAACAATTAGACTGCATTTATGGGTTTTGTTTGGGCTAAATGTGATTCAGGTCATCAGAAAAGGACTTCTCATTAATTTTTTTTTTTTGATAAATTATGTTGATGTAGGACAGATGAGGCTGGACACCCAAGGAATTTTCAGGAAGCAGGTTTATTTAAGCTGCAGTGGTCCAGAGGGGCTAATGCCTTAAAATCTCTAGACCCCGAGTCTGGAAATTCTTTTAGATTAATACTCAGCGGTGTAGTTACATGACAGTGGGAGGGAACTTAACAGTTACTCTTTGTCCTATATTCTTAGGCTAGGCAGAGGTTTCACATGTTTTGTCTGAAAACCTGGCATTTACAAGAAAGAGGAAGCTTCCAACCACATTGAGCTCTCTGCAGAAGTTTTTGTTGATAAGAACAATTATGGTGAGGGTCTTTGGAGAAGCTTAATTATGACTCTTCTGTGGGTTGGAGCACTACACCATAAGTAAAGTTCTTATCAGGAAGACAGAAATTATGTTAACTATGTCAAGCAAAGGAATTTTAAAATAGGGGATAAAAATAGGAGCCAAAGGAATAAAAAAGGGAAGGTGGGGTAACAGAAAGTAGAGTGTGAAGCTGTGATTATGAGAAGAACAAAATGGCAGAGACTGGGCTCCAGTGCCCAGCTGGGTGTGCACTCATTGAATGTTGGAGTCTGCATTTGTTTTTGAACAGCTTAGGAATAATATCAGTTCAGCTTAGGAATAAGCTCCTGATTTTCCTGCTGTAAGTGTGAAGTCTGCAGGAATCTACCACTGCTCAAGGCAGTGACAGCTGCTGTAACAGCTAGCACCCCTGAGGCCCTGAACTGCTGCCACTGCTTCTCCCATCCTCCCACTTTCAAACACTCGCCAGAGACTCCCACTGCTTAGATCTAACCAAGGTGTCAGGGTTCTGAGCACTGTGACCTGCAGGGTCCTCCTCCCTGCAAATCAGAGTCAAGCATAGAAGGGAAGGAATGAAATTGAAAGCAAGCAGACGAAGGGACAACTCATTTCCCTCTTTTAAAAAGAGATGGAATGCACACTGCATGCACCCGAAACGAATCACCACAGTGAATCTCATCCTCTTTTCCAGCTCTATGAATAAGCAAATGCTTGCTTGGCTTTTTTATTTTTCCAAAATATTTTTAATTTTGAGTAGCTTCAATTTACTTAATATTTAAGGGTAGAATATAACTAGAAAATCAAACAATGTGATCTACAGTTTATCTTAAGAAAGTTTTGGAGAAAAGGAAACTGACACTGATGAATGCTTTTACTAAGATGCTAGATAACACACAAACATCTCTCACTGAATATTTATAGAACCTTATAAGGGAGGAATTACTTTTTCTTCCCAAGAGTCTGTCTCAGAGAAGGCTTTGAAGCTCTTCATTCTCAGAGCTGGGTAAGAGCTCTGCCTAAATATTCCTATCCAGCATGTGGTGACCTTGTATCTGGGCAATGTTATAAATTTTTACTTAAAATCCAAGAGGTACATGGATACGGGAGGAATAGGATTCCTGAGTAGGTTGCCAATTTTTTTTTCTCCACTGCATAATTCTACTGTTAGCTCAAAGAAATGATGTGCATGCCAGTGGGTAGAGGAGCCAGTCTTGAACCTGCAGAGCTCTTTGCTTGAATCTCTCCATGGCACAGGGTCCTACCTATCTTTTACAGTGTTTATTCGCTGACCTGTCATTGCTTCCCAATAAGTTGGAAGCTGCTTGAGGACTGTAGTGGTCTCAGATTCATCTCAGGACCTCACAGGGCCTGGTAAAGTGTTGGCACTTAGAAGGGGTTGACAAATGTGTGGTCATTTAGTTGTGGAGGCTTTGCCTACTTCATGGACTACTCTAAGCACAGGAACCATGATCTTCAGAGACAACTTGGTTCAAATCGTATTGCCACCACTTACTAGCTATGTGACCTTGGGGCAATGACTAATGTTTCTTCGATTTCTTCTATAAAATGAAGGTAATCCCCTGATCCTTTAAGGTCTTTGTAAGAATACGTTGGTTAATATAGATAAAGCTCTTGGCAATGTAGCAAGCATATACTGAGTGCTTAACTATACCCACTTGCCATATTACCATTTCTTATTGAAGTTAACATTTATAGAATTGGTTTGATGGGTACTCAATAAACGATGTATTAGGCGATTTTAAAGGTTTGTGAATGAGAAGTCATCTCTATATAAACAAGCTTTGCCTTTTTCATATGTTGACCATCTGAGGCTTTCTGGAAGAAAAAACAACTCCTTAAACTTGAAATGATCTGAATTTTCAAGTGCAAGGGTGGGTAAATCCGATTATCTGTGTGCACCCATGTATGTACTTGTGCCCAGGGGATCTTTATGACATTATTCCCTTCCAAAAAAAACCCGATTCTTTGGAATTTTGTGTTCTTATTAACTAACCATGAATTTTCTATATAATTGATGATTAAATTATCCCCATTTGGTCCTGCTCCCTGATTGCTGTCCCATGCTGGTTATTCGCCATTTCCTGCTGTGAATGCACTAGAAGATTGGTGCCAGGGTAGATAACTCAAATACTGGCTGCATAACTTTAAATGTGTTGTTTTGGAGGAATTGAGAGTCAAAGGACAACATATTTGGACATTTGCTGCTCTGGAAAAGCTCATTTGAAATTAGCCAACTGCATTTAGGACCCATTCCATCCTCCAGCAGAGATTCTCTCTTTGCAGGGCCTGTATTACTTGGACAAAAGGCTGGAGAGACTGGATATCAATTTTCAGAAAATTCTAAACTGATGATAACTGTTTTTTTTTTTTTTTCACTCTAAAACCCTAGCCCACATTAGAAACATTCAGATCATACACTTATCCTTTGTGGAAGTCTTTGCCTCCAAAAATGAATATTTATTCCTTTAACCATTCATTTGCTCATTTAACAAGTACATTTTGATCACCCATCACATGCCAGGTACATGCCGAGTAAATACAGGCAAAGTCCCTGGTTTTAAAATGTGAAAGCTAAATAATCCCTAACTTATAAATATTTTAGAACACCTTAAATTTTGATGCCATCTTTTCATTAAATCAAGAATATGATTGCATGTATATAAAATGACTGGAGGTCAGTAAGAAGAGGTTGGCTTCCAGAGAGCCAACTCTGCTTCACAATCTAAAGTCCTTTCTTAATAGAAAAAGTAAAATATTCACCCCATTATGAAGGGAAGATAAGTTAAAATGCTGCTTATTGTTAGTTACAGATAACCTAACTCAGAACCATCTAGGTAATAAAGAGTTTAGTAAAATAAAAATTTAAAGGGAAGGGTGGCTTTAGTCTCTGCTTCTTTCCCAGGTGTAGGTGGTGATATGGTCCCAGCCCCACTATTCTGAAGTACTCATGGACTGCTAGCCAGCTTATGTGCTCTAATGTGCGATTTCTTCTATAAAATGAAGGTAATCCCCTGATCTTTTAAGGTCATTGTAAGAATATGTTGGTTAATATATATAAAGCCCTTGGCAATGTAGCAAGCATACACTGAGTGCTTAATAATACCCATGTGCTGTGCCGTGTTACCATTTCTTATTGAAGTTAACATTTATAGAATTGAAAAAATGGAGAAGTCTTGTGCATGATAATGGAATGGGTGAAATGTGGATCATCTCCTCTCCTGTTCACTCCTAACAAGGTGCTACCGTTCTTCATCCCAACATATTTAATTCCTATTGCAGTGAAACAATTGCAGTTCATTTGCAAGTCTGAAGAGCAATTACAACAATCATAACAATTTTCATACCTATGATTGAGTAATCACTCTTTTAAGGATGATTCCTAAGGAAACAACTTGGAGGAAGTAGTAATGTATGAAGATGCTTATCTGCTGCCGTTTATAATAGGGAAAAAATCTACAAGCAACTGAACTCTAGAGCAATCTGAAAATGGTTGACTATACCATGGCATATCAGTTCATGGGGATTTAAGTAACAACTGAAAAGAATACAGAAAGAACAAACATGGAATCTTTGAGAGCTGGTCGAAGGTGTCCTTTAGCCCAACAGTGAGTAAAAAGCAAAGGGAAAAAACCTTTGGCTGGTTAAAATTATGGATCTGAGCACCGACTCTTGCAACAACTATCCAGCTCCTCCTGTGAAGTCAGGCATTTCAGGCAGGGGACGAAAGCTCTCCCAGGGCTCGGTTTTCTCATGTCTGGAATGATGGTACTTACCTCATGGGCCTGTTATGAAGATCAAATGAGATAATCGGAATGAAGCATGCACCACAGTGCCAAGTACAAAACAAGCCAAGGGAATCACTACCTAAATATTATTATTGTAACTATGTTTATTTTTTTCCTTTTCAAATTAAAGGTTAAGAGAGTCCATGAGAAAAATGGAGAAGTCTTGTGCATGATAATGGAATGGGTGAAATGTTTATTTTTTGAGCATTTCACTTTATGATGTTTTGTAATTTTTCAATGATGACATTAAAAAAATTATTTCTAAATTCAAGTGCTTTCCAGGGCAAAGTCCTCTTACCAGGACTTCCTTTGAGTAGCTGGAAAGCCTGATTTTGCAACCCTATCACAAGTGCTCAGAATGCCAACATTCAGCCAGAGTTCACCAGGCAGATTAAAATGTACCCATTGTGGCTTTATCCTTTCTGCAGCTGTTTTTGGGGAAACTGCTGTTCTTACATGTCTTGTCTGATTATTCTACACCTGTGAGGATAGAGAACCCGGTCATGTTTGAAATTTCTGGTGTCAGAGGGTCCTTAAAAAACGGATGGCTTAGCATTGCCTCAGAAGTCTGCATTCACAAGAGGGCTCTTCCACCTGACCTGTTGGAAATAATGCATCTTTCAGGCCACCAGGCCATGAATGAGGCACTCTGAAGTCTTCTCTTTAGGGTTAGTATTCTGAAATCCTCATTGTCTGCAGTGCCTTCTTGGCAGCTGGACAGTAAAAAGTATCTATCAATTCAGTCTCTCTCTGTCTCTGTCTCTCTTTCTCTAACTGCTTGGCTAAAGCACAACCCAGCACAGCTATGTTTTATTTCTGTGCACCTGCATTCTTCATGGTGTCAGAAACTCAAGGCAAGAGGCTGCAACTGTGATTATTATTAGGCTTGGAAACTGTGAAGACAAGCGCAAGAGACCTTCTTTTAATGTGGGTGGCAGGAAAATAAAATGACAATCCGGAAAGAAGAACAAATTCTAAGGCATGAACTCTTAGAAACTATCTGCCAATTAACTGTGAAGAGGATGGCATCGTAATCCAGCACTTTATCTGCTTCTAGGCTTCCGGAGTCTTTTCTGCTGGCTACACCATTGAGGACCTGGCAAGTTGATTCTGTTAGCCTTGAGAGCACCTTCCCAGGAGGAACAACAAGAGGCTTCTATTTTTGCACATGAATCATTATGATAAGGGCTCAGTTTGGATTTGACCAAGGAATTGGAGTGGTCAGCCGTGCAGAGCAAAGGCAGAGACGTCCTGAACCATTTCTGTGTCTTGACAATTGAAAATATTTTCCAGTTTTGAAATTGACAGAAACTTTCTGAACTGCAAGCCATGAAGAGACAAGGGGATGTACTGTTATCATTTTTAAAGAGCAATTTTGGGTTCATAGCAAAAAAAAAAAAAAGAGAGGAAGATAGAGAGATGTCCTCTAAATACCCTGTCCCCACATATGCAAGTCTTCCCCCATTATCAACACCCACATTGGTAAGTTGGTTACAACTGATGAATCTATGCCAACACCTAATCACCTAAGTCCATAGTTGATATTAGGATTGCTCTTTGTATAGTCTATGGGTTCAGACAAATGTAAAATGACATGTATCCACCATGTGGTATTGTAGGAGAGGTAAAAATGTACCTCTATCTCTTAGGGATTTTTTTTTTTTTTTGGCTGGGCCTGAGAATTAAATTGATATAAGGCCGATCAATAGGAGAGGACAACACACATTTAACATGCTTCAGATAGCACGGGAGCCCTCGTGAGGAAGTGAAGACTCAACCAAGTGGCAAAACCTCAAAGCTTCTGTATCAGACTGAACAAAGAGGGGCTTGGTGGGAAAGAAACTAAATTATGTTGGGAGGCTAAAGGAAAGCAAGAATTATTTTAACAAGGTCTGTACAAAATTCAGCAATGATTTCGCATTGAAGAATGAATGTTTCTTTTCTTCTGGCACAAGGAGTTTTTATCTTTTGATTTCAAGGGGAAAAGAGGGAGATGAGAATGCCCTTCTTGTGTGCTGTTTTCCAAGTGCTTTTAGCTCAAGATAATCCCTCTATCAAAATGGTGTATTTTGAGTTGCCTATTCTGCCACTCTTCGGTGTCACACTCAATAATCTCACTGCCATAGAAATCCTCTGTGCTCAGCCTGTTCAAACTTCCCTCCTCACTAACCTCTGACAACCTCTGATCTTTTTATTTTTTCCATAGTTTTGCCTTTTCCAGAATGTCTTACAGTTGGAATCATACATTGTGTAGTCTTTTCAGATTGTCATTTGTCTCATAGTTATATGCATTTGAAGTTTTTTCCCGTGTCTTTTCATCTCTTCATGGCTTTATACCTCATTCTTTTTTTTTTTTTTTTTTTGATGCTGAATAGCATTTCATCATTTGGATTGATCAAAGTTTATTTATCTGTTCACCTACTGAAGGACATGTTCATTGTTTTGAAGTTTAGGAAATTGTGAATAAAGCTGTTATAAACTATCTGTGTGCAAGTTTTTGTATTGGCACAAATTTTTCATTCCTTCACATAAATAATAAGGAATAAAATTGCTGGATCACATGTTAATACTATGTTTTTTGCATATAAGAACTACACTGAGATCCATTCATGTATGAATGGCAGTCATTAAGGATACAAATAATAGCTGAGCATGGTAGTGAATACCAGTAATCCCAGTGACTCTGAAGGCTGAGGCAGGAGGATCATGAGTTCAAACCCAGGGACCCTAAGCAACTCAGGGAGACCCTGTCTCTAAACAAAATATAAAAAAGAGGGCTGGGGATGTGACTCAATAGTTAAGTGTCCCTGGGTTCAATCTCTGATAAAAAAAAAATAACAAATAACAGGGGCCAGGCATGATGGTGCATGCCTATAATTCCAGCTACTGGGATGCTGAGGCAGGAGGATAGCAAAATAGAGGCCAGCCTAGTGAGATCCTGTCTAAAAAATAAAAGTAAAAAATGGCTGGGGACATTCTTGTGGTAGAGTGCATCTGGGTTCAACCCCTAGGACTATAAAAAGAAAAGTAAAAGAAAAAAGAGAATGCAAACACTAATAAATGTTGGTGAGGATGTAGAGATAAAGGAATTCTTATACACTGTTGGTGGGAACATAAATTAGTACAACCATGGTTAAAGTCAGTATGAAGGTTCCTCAAAAACTAATAATAGAATTGCCTTCTAGTTCAGTTATACCATTCCTTGGTATTTATCCCAAAGAATTAAAGTCAGCATAAGTGATACATGCATACCCATTGCAGCACAGTCAGCATGGTTCACAGTAGCCAAGTTATGGAACCAGCCTAGGTGTCCATCAACAGATGAATGGATAAAGAAAATATATACATATATACAATGGAGTTTTATTCACCCACAAATAAGAACAAAATTATGTCACTTTCAGGAAAATGAATGGAACTGGTGAACATTATGTTAAGCAAAATAAGCCAGACTTAGGCATTATACATTTTCTCTTGTATGTGTAACCCAGTGGGGAAAAAGGGGAAAGGGGGCTTCATAGAAGCAGAGGAGAGACCAATAGGAGAGGACTAGGGATGAAGGAAGAGAGGGAAAAGGGGGTTACTGGGGAGTGATCATATTATAATATGTTTGTGTACCAGTATATCACAGTGAAACCCATCATTTAGTGTAATTAATATGCACCAATAAGAAATAAAAATAGAAAGATTATGCATTAATAATGCCCTCAATAAACTATTAGAAATATAAAAAGAAAAAGTATGTTCATTTTTGTAAGGAAAATGTCAAACTGCCTTCCAAAATGACTAGTATTTTGCATTCCTACCAGCAATGAGTGAGAGTTCCTGTTTCTCCATATCCTCACCAGCCTTTGGTATTGTGATCATTTGAGATTTGGGGCCTTCTCATTGATATGTAGTGTTGTCTCATTTGTTTAATTTACATTTCTCTGATGATATGTGATATGAAGCATATTTTCATATGCTTTTTTGCCATCTGTTTAATCTTCTTTGATGAGGTGTCTGTTAAGGTCTTAGGACTAATTTTTAATAAGGCTCTTTTCTTATTTTTGAGTTTTTTAAGTCCTTTGCATGTTTTAATTAACATTGGTCAGATGTGTTTTTTGAAAATATTTTATCCTAGTCTATGGCTTGTCTTTTCATTCTCTTGACACTGTCTTTCACAGAATAGAAGTTTTCTTTAATTTTTATTTTAACAAAGTGCAGATTGTGAATTTCTTATTTTATGAATCATGTTTTTTTGTAGTTGTTTGTTTGTTTGCTTTAATTTTTATTTTGAAACAGGGTCTCACTAAGTTGCTCAGGCCCTTGCTAAGTTGCTGAGGTTGACTTTGAACTTGAGATCCTCCTGCCTCAGCCTCCTGAGCCACTGGGATTACAGGTGTGTGACACCATGCCTGGATTTGAATCATAATTTTGTATCTAAAATGTCATTGCCATACCCAAGGTCATCTAGGTTTTCTCCTATGTTTTCTCCTACAAGATTTGTAGCTTAGCATTTTACATTTTGGTTAATGATTCATTTTAAGATAGTTTTTGTGAAGCATGTAAGATCTGTGTCTAGATTCATTATTTTATATCTGAATGTTCAGTTGTTCTAGCACCATTTTTTATTTTTTGCAGTGCTAGGGATTGAACCCAGAGCCTCATACATGGTGGGCAAGTGCTCTATACTGAGCTATACCCCCCAGCCCTTAATGACTATTGGTTGAAAAGACTATCTTTGCTCCATTTTATTGCCTTTCTCTTGTCTCAAAGATTTATTGCCTATGTTTATTTGAGCCTATTTGTGAGCTCTTTATTCTGTTCCATTGACCTATTCATTTATTCTCTTAAATACCACACTGTCTCATAAACTACAGCTTTATGGTGAGTCTTGGCATCAGGTAGAATCAGGTCTTCAATATCATGCTGGCTCTTGTAGGTCTATTGCCTTTTTATAAACTTTCTGGGATTTTGATTGGATTATATTGAATCTATAGATCATGTTGGGAAGAACTGACATCTTGACAATATTGAGTCTTTTGTCCATGAATGTGGAATATTGTTCCATTTTTGCAGTTCTTTTATTTCATTCATTAAACTTTTGTAGTTTTCCTAATATAGATCTGATACATATTTTCTTAAATATATACCTAAGATTTTCATTTTGGGGCAGTACCAATGTAAATGGTATTGTGCTTTTCATTTTAAACTCCACTTGTTTTTTGGTGGTGTAGGAGAAAGCAACTGACTTTTGTGTATTGATCTTGTATCTTGCAACCTTCCTATGATTGCTGATTAGATCCAGGATTTTGTTGTTGTTGTTGTTGATTCTTTTGGACTTTCTATATACAAGGTTATGTCCTCTGAAAATAGAGTTTTACTTCTTCCTTTCAATATGTATGCCTTATGTTTCCTTTCCTAGTTTTATTGCCCTAGCTAGTATTTCCACTTTGAAAAGGAATGATAAGGGGGGAAATCCTTGCTTTGTTGCTGATCTTAGTGAGGAAGTTTAAAATTTCTTACCATTAATAATAATGCTAGTTGTGGAGTTTTTGTAGATATTTATTTATCAGATTGAGGAAGTTGCTCTCTATTCCTCATTTATTGAGAATTTTCATTGTGAGTAGTGTTGGGTTCTGTCAGACATTTTTTCTATATTTTTCATATGAACATATACATTTCCTTTTTTAATCTGTTGAAGTGATGGACTGCATGAATTGGTTTTCAAATGTTGTATCATACCTGGTGAAAATTCCTTTGGTTGTAGTGTATATGTCTCTTACACATTTGATTTGCTAATATTTTGTTGAGGACTTTTGCAACCATGTTCATGTGGGATATTGGTCGATAGTTTTCTTTTTTTGTAATGGGTTTGATATTAGGATAATGCTGGCTTCATGGAAAGGTTAGGAATTACTCCTTCTGATTCTATTCTCTGAAAGAGATTGAGGAGAATTTGTATAACTTCTTCCTTAAATGCTTGTTAGAATTCACTAGTAAAACCATATGGGCTTGTACTTTCTATTTTGGATGGTTATTAATTGTTGATTCAATTTCTTTAATAAATAAATGCTATTCAGATATTCTGATACTATTTTTAGAGGTATTTTTCTGAGTGTAATCTGAGATTATCTTCAGTTTTAGGTAAACTGGGAAAGTAGCTAACATATGGGGAGAGGGGCAGTCCCTTCTGTACATGGACAGATTTTTACCACAGACCCTAAACCTGGAAATTTCTATGGCATAATCTGGACCAATTTAATAGTAGAAAGCATTTTAAAGATGTCTAGTTTCTGAGAAAAATCTGTTTTCTGAGGTGATCATGTGATGTTGTGCAAGTCCTCCAGGCACACGAGCAGTTTGTGTACTGTGCAACCTGGGGGACCATTTATGTAATGGTCTTTGTGCCAGTAAAAAATGTTTACATTATAGTGAGCATGTGTTACCATCAGAATTCAGGAGATACATTTTAGCAGAGCAATACTTAAAATGTATTTTGTAATTGGTCTTGAAATCAGATGACCTAGGTTCCAATCTGGCACCTACTAGCTGTGTGTCTTTAAGCAAGTAGTTCAGTTGTCCCCTCGTTCCATTAGTTTAAAAAGGGCTCCATAGACTGTCCCCTAACTCCCCAGTTCATTGTGTACCCTTCCTCTTAACATTCTGCAATCCGGTTTTCTTCTCTAATTTCTGTCACGTGCCATGTTGCCTCTCATCACTGAGGTCTTAACACACTGTTGTCTCTGCTCAGCACTTCTCCGAACTTCTCAACTGGCTTATTCTTCTTCTTATTCTTCACTCAAGGATCATGTTCTCAGGAAGCCCTTCTATGAATCCTCAGACCAAGTTAGGTCCTCCTGAACTAGCACTAGTAGCTGTCATTCTGTATCACTCATTACTTATTAAATGTTGAAGTCCTTCCGTAATTGTAGAACTCCATAAGGTCAAGGTCTGTGTCTCTGTTGTTCTCAAATACACATCCCAGTCTAGTACCATGCCTATCACACAAAAAAGCACTCATTAAAGATTTTGTAATGAATGAACGAATTGAGCCAGATAATGTCTTTTTTCTGTTTTAAGGAGAATTTTAGTCAGATTTTTTTTTTTTTTTGTCACTGTAAACAAAAGACCTGACAAGATCAACATAGAGGAGGGAAAGTTTATTTTTGCTCCTGGTTTCAGAGGTTCAATCCATCCTCAGCCTTCTCCATAGCTCTGGGCCCAAGGTAAGGTACATCATGGGGTAAGGGCCCTGGGGAGGAAAGTTGCTCATGGAGGGGTCAGGCAGCAGAGAACTAGCTCTACTTACCAGGAACAAAATATAAACCCTGAAGTCATGTCCACAGTGACCTATCTCCTCCAGTCACAGTTACCACCCAGTTAATCCATATCAGTGGATTAATCCACTGATTATATTAAACCTCTCATACCGTAATCACGTCACCTCTGCAACTTCTTGCATTGTCTCACAGGAACTTTTTGGGAATGCCTCATGTCTCAACCATAATGAAGAGTCCGTGCCACTAAGCCTGGAAATGACAAATCTGCGCTCATGTGTTTTCAAGCAATTGAGCATCCACTTAAACTAGGTTGGGCAAAATGAGAAGTTATTGGTATGATGACGAAGTGGTTCAGAGAACCTGAAAAGGAACTATAGGAACTGTAGAGACCCTGGGGAGCTCAGAGACTATAACTGGGAACTCCTGTTAGTAGGAGTCTGACTCCAAGCCCCTTATTCTTTTAGAAGTTTCCACTGTTCATTATTCCTGAGTGGACAGGCTTCATGGGTTAGAAATCTTCCTTTCATCTTGACTTCATGATTTTATTCCTTTGCTGAAGGACCCACCCCCACCCCCGACTACTGCCTCTTGGCTTCCATCTCTGTTTCAACTCTTTTTACTGACAATTGAGAATTTCATGGTGAAATTCTTTATAATAAAGTTGCTTAGAGAAAATGCCAATGTCAAGTCTTGTTGTTCTGGAAAAAAATCCTTTTTTTTTTTTCTTTTTTTCATTTCCTGCTGTCCCTGGCACAGGTAGATACGATCTCTCTGGCTCTCACTTTTTTGATGAAATTGCAGATATCATAGCTGAGCTCAGAGGACACTGACAACTTATCATTATGGGAAATTCAATAAACGAACGTCTCATTTTGCATGTAGAAAAATCAAGGCCTTGTAAGCTTCAGTGATGAACTTGACATACAGACTGCTTTACAGGTGCTAGTGGGGGGGCTGGAATTACGTAACTGCTGAGTCTCCAGCAGTGCCCCTTGAATGACCTCAGTGCCTCTTCAGAGAGCACTTAAATTATGGTTCTTTGATTGGTATCTATGCTATTTTTCTTTCTTTCCTTTTCCTTTCTTTCTTTTTTTCTTTCTTTCTTCTTCTTTTTTTTTTTTGGTGATGGTGGTGCTGGGATGATTAGTATCTATGTAAAAAATAATAATGTTATGGCTTCCCACAGATAAGAGTTCAGGAAATTAATACAGCCTCTAGGCAGGTTTGACAAGGCAGACTCTCAGGATAGCTTTGGAAATTTGCCATCCTATTCCATTCAAATCCTTTTCCACACTGCTGGGTCGGATCTTACATGGAAATGACTCTGGGGAAGCCTACTATGAAGACCCTACAGTAGGTCTTTCAGTCGTGGGTTTGCTCCCAGCTGGAAGGGCCATCTCTCTCCCCTGAGGCCCTGTGACAAGATATTTGCAGTCTCCCTTCTCTTCCTTACCAGCCCATAGAGGCTGAACGCACCTTCATTTCCTCTATAAAAGTCTTTTTCAGAACATGGTTTGTTGCCTATATTCTTTTCCTATTGTTGCTATAACAACCTTCACAGTTCAAGTCTAGATGTTGGAAGTTTGAAATGAGTCTCACAGGGCTAAGTTCAAGGTGAAGCCTTGTTGGCTTCTGTACCAAAGGAGCTATTTCCTTTCCTTGTCAACCTCTAGAGGCTGCCCTCAGTTCTGTCTCCAGGCACCTTCCTTCATCTTCAAAGCCAGCAACACTGGGCCTAGACCTTCTCATGTTACCATCTTTTTCCCTTTTCCACTTTAAAGAACTCTTGTGATTGATTACCTTGGAGTCAGTGGAGAATCTAGGAGAAGCTTCCAGTTTTAAGTCAGCTGATGGGTACCTTTAATTCCTCTTTATATATAAAATAACATATTCACAGTTTCCAAGGATTAGGACAAACAGGAGAGGGGGCATTCATCTATCACATTGCTCAAACAGAATGACTGAAATCAGCAATATTGATTCTGCTTCCTTTATTCAAGTGGTTTTCTGAAAAGCTGCGATAAATCATTTTCTTTCTAAAATATATTTTTAAAAATAATTGCCAGACAAGTTTGTCAGGTTTTAAATGTCCTAATTGTTTTTCCTACATTAGGATTTATATGCATTTGATTTTATTGGAATGAGATCCACAAATATTACAATGTTAGAACACACTTATTTTCTATAACATTGTGTAAAGGTTATTATAGAAAAGACTTTGCGTTAAAAAACAAATAGGTGCCGGGCATAGTGGCAGATGCCTGCAATCCCAGTGGTTTGGGATTACAGGTGTGGAGGATCACAAGTTCAAAGCCAGCCTTAGCAACAGTGAGGTGCTAAGCAACTCAGTGAGACCCTGTCTCTAGATAAAATACAAAACAGGGCTGGGGATGTGGCTCAGTGGTCGAGTGCCCCTGAATTACAATCTCCAGTACCCCCAATCCCAAAAGAAAAAAAACAAGTAAGCTTCAGCAGTCCCTGGTATATGTGGGGTGTGCCCTTTTAGAGATAACTTCTTTAGAAGCTAATGTCAGCAAATTAATTAACTAATATTCTATTCTCCCTCCTTTACAAAGAATCAATAATAGGGTAAATATGACCTTATGCTGTGGTTTTAGCTATCATTAAATGTTATTAAGTGGAGATTCTGGCTATGAAAATATATGTTAGTTCCAAAGTACCGTGATGTCAGGAGCTATCATAATTTACTAAGGAATTTGATAAAAACAGAAAATCGTATTCCAGGTGATCTTTTTTTTTTTTAAAAAAAAAAAAAACATAAACTTTGGGTAAACAGGGCCCTGATTAGGACATTTAAAAATTATTCTTCCTAGTTGTGGAGATTAGTTCTGTCCCTCTATCTGTACTGAATATAATGTCCTGAGCATCTCTCCTCATAATCTCCCTGCTTTGTCATTAGAATTTACATTTTATAGACACTAAAATCAAGGATCAGAGAGTAAAGTAAATTACCCAAAGGTGTCGAAATGAAATGTTCTGTATGGGGAGGCCACATTTAAATCTGAGTGTTCTTGACTCCAAAGTTCATACTCCTTCCATTATAGCATAGCAAGTCCTCAATGCCAACATTTTGCACAAAAACTCAATAAAATATTGACTTTGGACTAAAGATCAAGTTCAGAATTGCTTCTCCGTGTTCACAGGAGTTGCATTTTCAGCACCAGCATTGCATGAAAAATATCTAGATTCTTATTCTCTCAGATCAACTTCCCTACCCTCTGGAAATAGGCATAGAGTTCTTCAATGATTTTTGAAAGTGAGATTCATAGATGTGCAACAGTATCAGTCTGACAGCAAGGAGAGAATACTGATCTTAAAATAATCTTTAAAAACAAAACAAAATCAGGTGTGGTGGCACATGCCAATCTCAGCAACTTAGCAAGGTCCTAAAGACTTAGTAAGACCCTGGCTCAAAATTTAAAAATTAAAAATTAAAGGGCTGGGGATGTGGCTCATTGGTTAAGTGCCTCTAGGTTCAATCTTTGGTACACTCCCCTACTCCAAAAAAACAAAAAATCCTATTAAAGCATTTCTTTAATTGTACAAGATGTTATTAATAGGACAATAATATTTTGCATCTTTCCTTTTATATGGGAAACTAAATATAGAGAGGTGATTTGTAGACCTTTTCTGTGCAAAACAAAATTCTTAGTTCCATGTGAAGAATTCTCTTTCTCTCAGAGAAGAATTTATTCCTCTCAATCTGTGAAAAGGCAGGCACAGTGACAGGAGAGGCTCTTTTTATTCCTTAAGGGATTTTGGTTTCTTTTTCTTTTTCTTTATCATCTATCCACAGGACTCCTCAGTGTCCAGGAAGACTTTAAGGAGTCTTTGAATGAATACTACCAAGTATTAATTAAAGGTTACCAATTTGATTACTTAGAGAAATGAAAAGCTCTTTTCTAGTATCTCTTATACTGTGTTTTTTGAATGTATTCCATCCTATTTTCTTCATTAGAGATTCCTGGAAATTTCATGAAATTCCATAGGTAACATGTAGCATTTCACCTGCTCAGAATTCCTAATAATTGTGATGATGGTCACTCTACCAGCTAGGAGTAGGCTTGACATGCAATAACTGGCTTAAATAAAATAGATCTCTCTCTCTCTCTCTCTCTCTCTCTCTCTCTCTCTCTCCGTCCCTCCCTCCCTCTCAAGTCCAGAGAGAAGCAACATAGGCATGAATAGTAGCTTCTTCCCATGAAGTCTTCAGTAACCCAGGCTTCTGCAATGACTTCCATCTCTAGGTGTATGGTCTACTTCATGGTCCACAGTTGTGGCCATTACTTCCATGCTTCCAAACAGTAGAATGGTAAGAAGAATGAAGAAGGGAAAAGACAAAGGTGTCAGGCACATTTTTTTGCTCATTTTAAGAAAGGTTCTGGAAGCTACCACATGGCATTTTATTATGTCCCATTGGACTGTCCTTAATCACAAAGCCTTAGAGACAAAAGGGAAGCTGATAATGTCTTTATTTTGCAACCATTTCCAAGATTCTATTTCCATGGAAGAAAGATAAAATGGATTTGGGGTGAAAATTAGTAACTTCAGCCATAGACATAGTAGCTGCTTTTTCAGATCCCTGAAAAAGATAAGAGGCTTTAAAATCAATCTGAAATGAAAGTTTTAGGGAGGGGACATTTAGGTCATCATAAGCAAGGATTTTATAACAGAACAGTTTCACAACTGGGTGACCTGACATTTAACAGTGGAGAGCTCACCATTTCTGGAGGCATTCAAGCAGCAGGTGCTTACTCCTTCTCTGGGATAGTGTAGAGCAGATTTGTCTACTGGGGGGAAGATGGGACAGGGGGACCACTAAGTTTCCTTCTAAGAGCCTGTAAAATCCAACATTTTTTTTCACATCTGTAGGATATGTAATGATGCCCCTCTTTTTATTATAAATATTGATAATTTGAGATTTCTTTCTCTTTTTGTCTTGATCACTCTTCTAGGGACATATTCATCCTATTAATTTAACTCAAAAAACAACTTCTGGCCTTTTCATTTTCTCTATTGCACATTGTTTTCCATTTAATCAACTTCTTCATCTTTTATAATTT
Source organism: Marmota flaviventris (assembly GCF_047511675.1). Classification (NCBI taxonomy): domain Eukaryota; kingdom Metazoa; phylum Chordata; class Mammalia; order Rodentia; family Sciuridae; genus Marmota; species Marmota flaviventris. Next base: position 35,237,423 of record NC_092512.1, read on the forward strand.
TCTTTTAAAAATTCTATTTGAGTTCCCTATGCTTTTCTTTCCCAACTGAGATGCAAACTTAAGTAGTGGATTATCAGCCTTTTTAGAAATTAAATACTTTTATTAATTCAGAGTCAAATGGAATAGAATTATGAAAATGCTAAAAACCATGAGGCACAATATAGGGGTGCAATTCTTACCAGTGTTTCAGTGACTGTGCCCTAATGATTCATAACAGGTTTGGAGAGCATGATGAGAGATTTTTGTGTCTGCTCTTTATAGTTAGTACATGCTCTTTAAATCTCCATTTTACTTTCATGAGCACCTGGTCTTTATTCTACTTTACTATTTCTAATGGGTTGTAAAACTGAATAACCAAACCTGTTAACAGGTGCAGAGTAAAAATTCTTTGACTCTGTGACTTTGGACAATAATTTAATCTCTCTATCTCTCAACTTCTGCACCATTTCTAGTGTTTTGTTTGTCTTTATGGATTCAAATTATTATATGAAATTATTTTCCTATCTAATGTGGCTTTGTTCTCACCCTTTTCTTTGTGCTGTTGTTGATTATTTTACAATTCTAATGGTTATAACCTCGGTACTACAATTATATACATATTGTTTAGTACAATTTCTTTTTTGATAAGGGAGAAAAATAAGAACTTATGATATCTTTTATAATTATTTTTGTTGATTTTTAAAAAGTAATTCAAATAATGACTTTGTGAAATTGAGTTCACTTACTTTCATCATGAATAACTCTCCATGAGTATTTCTTGTGAGATAAGTCTTCTATCAATGAATTCTCCCTGGTTTAGTTTATCTAAGGATAGCTCTATTTTGGCTTCATTTTTTAAAGAATCTTGCTGCAGATAAGATTGACAGTGTTGACAGGGTTCTTTCAGCACTTTGAATATGCCATCCCACTGCCTTCTGGCCTTCATTTTTCTGCTAAAAGGACAGTTGTCAATTTTTTTTTAATCTTTGACATTCAGCATTTTTATTATGATGTGTCTGGTATAGTTCTTTTTATTTTTATTCTACTTGGACTTCATTAAGCTTCTTGGGTTTATAGATTAATGTCTTCCTTTAAACATGGGAAGTTTGTGCGTAAGTGCATATGTTTATTATTTATTATACTACAATTCTCTGACAATATTCATTTTCCTTCTTTCTTTTTCTTTCTGTTCTTTGGATTGCATTATCTCTACCTTCAGTTTTACTAATTCTTTATTCTGCCAGTTTAAATCTACTGTTGATTTCCTATAAAGACATTTTAGTTTAAGAAATTCTGGAAATATCAGAATTTTCATTTAGTTTTTTTATATAGTTTCTCTCTACGGATATCTTTCTGTTTGATGAGTTAGTCGCTTCTTTTACTTCAAAAAGCATGGTTTTCTTTAGTTCTCTGAGCATGTTTATAATACTTGTTTTGAAGTCTGTTAAATAACACATCTGGGTCTTCTTAGAGGTAGGTTCTTTGGCTACTCTCCTCACCCATATACGCATTGAACTCCCCTTTTTCTTTGCATATCTCATAGCTTTTTGTTAAAAACTAGACCCTTAAGGTAATACAGTGTAGCAATTTTGGATACCAATTCTACTCCTCTCCTTCTCTGGACTTGTTTGTGTTGTTGTTTGCTTGTTTATTTGTTTAGTGAGTTGGCTAGACTGTTTTAGTGAGATCTATTTATTTTCAGAGGGCACAGCTTTGGACATACAATCACTGGAGTGACCAATTACAGCAGGGCTGTCTTTGCTTCTTTCCCTTATCTTTAATGCTATCTGCCTTATTTGGTATCACACCTAGCTGTTAGGCTCTTAAGTTTTGGCTGATTGCTGTAGTATTTCTTATAATGCCCCGGGATATCAATTACTTCACAATATGATCCAGTTAAATTCACCAAGTGCAGTTTTGGAGGTAAGCAGTTTGAATTCTGTTCTAATTCCAGGAAGCTTCTTTTGCATCTCTTTCCCTGGTTCTCTCTGATGAATTAACTGGTCTACAGGTTAGCTTTTGCTTTCATATAGGTATCAGCTTCTTCTCAATTGTTTACCACCAAAATCTAAAATCTCCTTTGTTTTCAAGAGCACCTTTAATTCTTTTTTCTCTTTTTTCTTCTCTCTCTCTCTCTCTCTCTCTCTCTCTTTCTCCCTCCCTCCCTCCCTATTAGAACTCTGTAGTTGTACATAATACTAGGGTTCATTCCAACAAACTCATATATGCATTAAAATCGATTTTAGCTGATGATCCCCACCTTCTCCCTGTTCCCATCCTTTTCCCTCCCACCCTGCCTCCCTTCTCCTTCCTCTATTCTATTTGACTTCTTTTCCCTTGTCTTTTAATTTATATTAAATTGGTTCTTATATTAGCCTATCCTTCCTTTCCTTCATTTTACTTTAGCATCTACATATGAGAGAGAACATTTGACCTTTGAGTGTCTGATTTTGGCTTATTTCTATTAGCATTATTTTCTCCATTTACATCCATTTACCAGCAAATGCCATACTTTCATTCTTTTTATGGCTGAGATATATATATACACACACACACACACACACACACACATATGTATAAATGGATTAAGAAATTGTTACATATTTATATATATATACATAATAGATTAGGAATTGTTTATATATATAAACAAAAGAAATTGTTTTATATATATTGTTTATATATTTATTATATATTCATATATATAATTATAATATATTATTATAATATATATTATAATTATATATTATAAAATATAATTATAATTATTTTTAATTATTTAAAATTTAATTATTTATAATTATAAATATATTATAAAATATATAACTATATATTATAAAATATATAATTATATATTATAATTATGTTATAAAATACATTTATAATACATATTATAGTTATATATTATAAAATATAATTATAATCTATATTATAATTATATAATTACAATATATAATATATATTGTAATTATATAATCATTATATGTGTGTGTGTATATATATATATATATATTTCTTTTGTTTAATATATGAAACAAAAAGCAATCTATTGACAGGCATCTGGATTGATTCCATAATTTAGCCATTGTGAATTGTGCTGCTGTAAACATTGATATGGGTATGTCTCTGTAGTATGCCGATTTTAGACCTTTTGGGAAAATAAACAAGGAGTGGAATAGCTGGATCATATGGTGATTTCAGCACTAGTTTTGGGAGGAATCTCCATACTGCTTTCCAGAGTGGGTATACTAGTCTTCAGTCCCACCAATATTGTATAAATATACATTTCCCCCTGCAAACTCACCAGCATTTATTATTTTTTGTATTCTTGATCATTGTCATTCTGACTGGAACAAGATAAAATCTTAGTGTGGTTCTGATTTTCATTTCCCTGACTGCTAGGGATGTTGAGCATTTTTTCATATATTTGTTGGCCATTTGTGTTTCTTCTTTTGTGAAGTTTCTTTTTAGTTTTTTGCCCATTTATTGATTGGGTTAAGTTTTTTGAGTTCTTCATATATTCTGAATATTAATCCCTTACCAGAGGATTAGCTGGCCAAGATTTTCTTCCTTTCTGTAGGTTTTCTCTTCACCCTTATAACTGGTTCCTTTGCTGGAACACTCTTAATTTTGAACTTCCCCATACTCTGTTTCAAATAAAGTCAGCTCCTTTTGGGAGATCTTCAGAGTTCTTTTTCTTATGGACTGTCTCTCCCTCCAGGAAATTTCTGCCTAGCTGCTCTAGGCACTAGATAGTGGCCTTCTCATATTGCCTCATCTGGCCCATAAAGCTGTTTTTAGGAAATTGAGACCCCAGTATTTTAGGACTGCTGTGCCCTGAGTACAACTTCTGTCTTATGAATGAGGGAAAGCCAACCTCTTGGCTGAACTCACCAGGAATTTAACCTCAGAGCTGGAGAAATGCTGGAAGTCTGCTTTTCCTAGTGAGATACCATATCTCTTGATTGAGAAGTGAGCGGGGAAGGAGTCCAAACTTACAGGCCTACCTTATCATACCTCCTGTAACCCTGAAATGAGGGCTCAGGAGGAGGGAATCATGATTCAAGTGCTGCAGAATCGCAATATATTTTTTTAAAGTTTTAGTGTATTTTCTTGAACAAATATTTCTTCATTATCAATATGCCCTTAGGATGATTTTCAGGAACTTTTGTGTTATGTTTAAAAATAACTTTTACCAGTTATATTTGTATCACTATGAGACTGGTCCATGGGGCTTCTCATTGTGTCATTACACAAGTAGAAACTCATTTTTTAAAAAATATACATTTTCATTAAACTATTTTAGCTGCATGTAAGTTATGACATATTTTTATTGCTGAATTCAAGATATTTTGAATAATCATGATGTAAATCTTTCTAAATCATTGAGAAGTGCATTACTTAGTTTCCACTGAGAGTTTTCTATTTGTCTTTTTCAAATATTGATTCCTAGCTTTACTCCACTGTTTATAAAGATTTGAATAATTTATAATGTGTTGAAGCCTTCCTTATGGCCCAGAAAGTACTCAATTTTGGTAAATACATTTGAAAAAAATAATGTATATTTTTCACTTGTTGAACTCATCATTCTTCATTTATTGGGTCAGGTTTATTTATTTTGTCATTACAATCTGTATCTCAACTTTTTTGTCTGTTTTATAAGTTAATGATAAATGATCATTAAATCATTTAAATTAAATCAATGCTATGACTTTTTTCTATCCATTTGATGCAATTTGTATTAAGTGCATGCATTTAGGAAGTTGAATTATGAAGTGTTATTTATATCTCTTGTAGTATTTCTTGCTTATAGTTTATCAAGTACCATTTCTTGTTAGTAGCATCACAACGCCAGCTTTTGTTTGATAGAGTTTATAGTTTGCTTTTAGCCTTTCTGTCCTCTGGTTTTCAAAGTTTGTCCCTGTATGAAGTAAAGAGTTGGAACATATTATTATAGTCTGATGTTCATTGCATTTTAACTGGAATATTTACTCAGTTTACTTGTATATTATGGTAATCATTAATATGTTCAATATTAGATCTTTAATATTACAATTATTTTCTGTTTATTCTGTCATATATTTTTTTCATCCCTTATTTCTTTTGGAATTCAAGTATTTAAAAATTATTTTCCTCTTCTTTTATCTTATTTGCTATATGTTTTCTTTCAGAGCATACTGCAAGAATTACTTTGTGTACTCTTAGCTTATTAGAGGCTACTATTAGTTAGTACTTTTCCAAGAATCTTACAACACTTTAATTATATTCATCCTCTTTTTTGTGTTAACATGTGCTATATTTTAAATCTATATTTATTTTATAATTCACAGATACTCTTATTTTATAGAATTGGTATTCATTTATATTTATCTCTATACCATTTTGCCTTTTTAGATGTTTTCATCTGGGATCATTTTGTTCTGTCGAAAGAGAAGAAATTTAGGAATTTAGTGTAATTCTGCAGAAATTAATTCTTTCCGACTTTGACAGAAAATATCTGTCACCTTCATTTTTTAAAAAATTCTAATTAAATTTTTATCTTGAAATAAGTATAGATTCACATGCAATTGTAAAAAAAAAATAATACTGAGAAAACTCATTGCCCTTTATCTACTTTCCCCAAAGATAATATCTTGCAGAACTGTAGTTCAATATTACAACCAGGACACTGATGTTGAGTCAGTCAAGATACAGAATATTTCCAGCACTATGAGAATCTTCTTATTGGTCTTTTATGACCAAAGGGATTGTTTTTTCCCCTTTCCTATCCCCTCCTTAATCCCTGGCGACCACCAATCTGTTTTTCACTTTCGTCATTTTGTCATATGATAAAGTTATATGTATTAGTACATTTTACTTTTTATTTATTGTTTTTTGATATACGTGACAGTAGAGTGTATTTTGACATAGTATACATACATTGAGTACACTTCCCATTCTTCTGGTTGTTCATGATGTGGAGTTTCACTGGTCATGTATTCATATATGACCCTGGAAAGTTATGTCCAATTCATTCTATTGTCTTTCCTATTCCCATTTCCCTTTCCTTCCCTTCATTCCCAATGAACTTATTCCCCTCCACTTATTGTGTGTTAGCATCCACATATCAGAGAGAGCATTTGGCCTTTGGTTTTGGGGGATTGGTTCATTTCACTTAGCATTACAGTCTCCAGTTCCATCCATTTACCAGCAAATGCCATAATTTCATTCTTCTTTATGGTTGAGTAATATCTCATCATTTATATATGCAACATTTTCTTTATCCATTTATCTGTTGAAGGGCACCTAGATTGGTTCCATAGCATAGCAATTGTGAATTGAGCTGCTGTAAACATTGATGTGGCCGCATCACTACAGTATGCTGACTTTAAGTGCTTTGGGTATATGCCAAGGAGTGGGATAACTGGGTCAAATGATGGTTCCATTCCAGGTTTTCTGAGGAATCTCCATACTGATTTCCAGAGTAGTTCACCAATTTGCAGTCCCACCAGAAATGTATGAGTGTACCTTTTCCCCTACATCCTCACTAACATTTATTTTTGCTTGTATTCTTGATAACTGCCATTCTGACTGGAGTGAAATGAAATCTCCTTGTAGTTTTAATTTGCATTTCTCTTGTATTAGTCAGTTTTCTAATACTATAATAAAATACCTATAGATGGGTACTTTATATAAAAAAGAGGAGTTTATTTAGCTCAGTTCTGGAAGTTCAAAGGCATGGTTCTAGCATTTGCTCAAGTTTTGTTTTGTTGTTGTTATTGTAGTGGTTTTGTTTTTTGGTACCTGGGATTGAACCCGGAGGCTCTTTACAACTGAACTACCTCCCCAACCCTATTTCTTTTTTATTTTGAGACAGGGTCTCACCAAATTGCTGAGGGCTTTGCTACATAGCTGCGGCTGGCCTTGAACTTGTGACCCTTTCATCTCAGTCACTGGGATTACAGGTGTGAGTCACTGTACCTGGCTGCATTTGCTCAATTTTAATGAGGATCTCCTACAAATGGCTTCACAATGGTGGAAACGTGCAAGAAAGACAGATCACATGCTGAGAAGGAAGGCCAAAGAGACTGAGAGGGGCATAGGTCTGTTTTTTCATAATAATCCTCTCATAATGAGGGTCCCATGAAAACCACATGGGTCCCTTTTAGGGCAGTACCCTCAGTGACCTAATGGCCTCCCATTAGCCCACACCCTTTAAAGGTTGCTCAGCACCTTCCAACACTGCCACACTGGGGACTAGCTACAATATGCCAACCCCCCCCCCCCCGGGGTTCACGGGAATCATATGTAAATCATACACATGTGAATGGAATCATCTAGTATGTGACTTTTTGAGACTGGATTTTCCACTCAGCTAAATTCTCTAGATATTCAGGCAAGTTTTTGTGTGCATCACTGATTCATTCCATTTTATCACTGAGTAGTAGTCCATGGTGTGGATGTACTGCAGTTTGTTTACTCCTTTACCTATTGAAAGCACCTGTCATTTCTAGTTCTTGGCTATCACAAAAAAACAGTCAGGTATAGGTTTTTGTGTAACCATGAGTCTCAGGAATGCAGCTGCCAACTCATATGGCAATTGCAGGTTGGATTTTTAAATGGCCAAACTGTTTTCTGTAGTGGCCGTGTCACCTTACATTCTCACCAGCAATGTATGCATGATTATTTTCACCGTAATTGTACTGTTAATGCAAACTTTCTCTTCTACCCCTGTGCCTACCTCCCGGCAGCCAGACCTCTGGAGACTCCAGGGATAGTCCTGAGGTCTCTGGCCTCCCTGGTGTTAACAGGCCCAGGTTCTCATTTGAGGTGCTAGGGTTTTCTCTCTCTCTCTCTCTTTTTTTTTTTTTTTTTTTTAAGAAAGAGTGGGAGAGAGAGAGAGAGAGAGAGAGAGAGAGAGAGAGAGAGAGAGAGAGAGAGAGGTGCTAGGGTTTTCCACACTCTGTTGGTCCTGCTCTGGCTCATCCCCACTGAGTTTCAGCTGGTGATAATGGCTGAGTCAGGTTGACCCTCTCCTATGCTTGGCTTTAACTACAGGGGTGGGAGCTCTGGCTTTATCCTTGAAGCTCCTCCATAGGGCTTTCTTGCCTTTGTCATCTTGCCCTCTCGCCTTTTTTGCACTTGGCTTAATGAGTCTTTCTCTTCTTCCTCACTTTTGCACCTGAGCTTGATTTTTCATTTTATGTAGCAGATGCTCATCTTTACTGTGTCAGCACCTCCCAGGGGTCTTGAGAGTATCTTGATTTCATCTTCATTCCTGAAGAATATTTTTGCTGAATCAAGGATTCTGGATTTAGTTATTTTCTTTCAGCGGTTGAAAACTGTGCCGCTGAGATGTATGGCCTCCTTGGTTTCTGATGAGAAATCTGCTGTCATTCAGATCATTTTTCCCTATAGATAAAGTGATATTGCTCTCAAACTACTTTCAAGCCTTTTTCTTTGGCTCTATTTTTCAGAAGTTTCATTAGGATGTATCTGGGTGTGGATTTCTTGGGGTTGATCCTGCTTGGAGTTTCCCATCTTCTTGAATCAGTAATCTTCTGGCTTCTGCAAGATTTGGGGAGTTGCTTGTTATTATTTCTTCAATTAGTCATTTTTTTCCCCTCTCCTTTTAAGACTCCAAAGATATTAATGTTAAGTTTTATTTTTTTAATAGTCTCACAGTTCTCTAAAGCCATGTTCATTTTTTTGCAGTCTGTATTCTTGGGAACAGAAGATCTTCCACTTTTATATATATATATATATATATATATATATATATATATATATATATATATATATATATATATATATATATATATATCCACACACACACACACACATATACAGATAAATATATATGCACACACATATATATGTAAAACACATGTAGAATTCAAAATTGGTACTTATTTGATTTTGTAATTTCAAAGTTTACTGTTCCCTTATCTTTGGAATTTAATAGTTTCTGTTGGAAAATCTTTTGTTTCTCCTTAAGAGTTAAATGATCTTTGTCTTGCTCTTTTAAGATATCATCTTTGTCTTTAGTTTTTATCTGGTTGTCATGGTGAGTTTTCTGCACAATTATCCTCTCTGGGGGCATATAGGGCTCCTTAAATCTGTGTTTCATTTCTTTGGTAAGGTTTGGAGAATTTTTAATTTTCTTGAAATAGTACTTCTGCCCTATTATCTCCTTTCCTCTCTTCTTCCAAATATTACTGGCCTTATCATGTCAAAAATGTCTCACTTTCTTTTCTTTATTTTTCTTTCTTTCTTCCTTTTTTTTTTTTGGCACCAGGATTGAACTCAGGGATGCTTAACCACTGAGTCACAACCCCAGCCCTTTTTATTTTTTATTTTGAGACAGGATCTCACTAAGTTTTCTAAGACCTTGCTAAGTTGCTGAGGCTGGTTTTGAACTTGTGAGTCTCCTGCCTCAGCCTCCCAAGCCGTTGGGATTACAGGCATCTGCCAACAGCCCAGCCTTTGTTTCTTATCATGATCCAGTTTAGATATTATCTACTTATCTTTCATTTTACTAGATTTTTCTTTCCATGTATGCTCTTAAGCCTATCTATCATGCTCCTACTTTCAGTTGTATTTTTTAGTTATTTAATTTTAATACGTTCTTTTTATAGATTTTTTGTATGTAGAACTTTCCATCTTTGTCATTTAATTTCCTTTAACATATTAATTATACTTTTTAAAAATCTCTGTCTGGTAACTACAGGAGACGAATAACCAGTGGGTCTGTATTTCTCTCCCCTATTGTTTTTATCATGGATTTTGATCAGTTAGACCTATCTTCTTAGTGATTTTTGATTGATTTTGAAATGGTGTGTAAGGAATTTTTGAGGCCCTGTATTGTGTCATCTTCCTTTATAGAGGGTTTATTTTCTCTGGAAGGTCATTAGAATAGGTGCAAATTACCTTGATAAAATTAGGAATCATAATGATTTTAGGAGATGGGTCCTGGTTTGTGAGGGCTCATCTATTTCCTGTCTTCCTTTACTTTTAACATGTAACCTTTCAGTTATGAGACCTGAAAAACTGAAGGTGTTCACCAGGCTCCAATTCCCTAATACTATTTTTTTCCCCTAGTACTGCTGAACTGCTAAGCTCTACCTTTATGTTTTTAGCCTCTTGGCTTCACTTTTTTTTTTTTTTAATCTTATGTCATTTAGGAATTGGAAAATGCTTCAAGGGAAAAATAGTGCAGACTGCTGAAATCTCTTCTCTGTGATATCTTTTTTTTTTTTTTTTTTCAATCAAGATTTCAATCCCTTAAGTCCTGAATGCTTTTGAAGATTCATACTCCAATTTTTGACTCTTTAGTTTCTGAGCATGCTAAGAAGCCCCATGCCACTTAACAATCACCTACTAAGCCACACATGGTGGCACATGCTTGTAATCCCTCCTAGCTACTCAAGAGGCTGGGGTTGGAAGATCACAAATGTGAGGTTATCAGCCTGGGCAGATCCTGTCTCAAAAAAAGAAAGAAAGAAAAAAAGAAGGACTGGGAAGGAGCTCAATGGTAGAGCACTTACCTAGCGTGCATGAGGCCTGGGTTCAATCCCTTATACCACAAGAAAGAAAAAATCATCCAATAATTTAAGGATAAGCAGTGGAGAATGTGGAGAATGTGGAGAATGTGGGGAATGTTGGAGTTACCTCAATGATATGGACTAAATGTTTGGGTTTCCTCAAGAGTCGTATGTTGAACCCCCAGGTGGTATTATTTTGAGGTTGGAACCTTTAGCAGATTAAATTATGAAAGTGGAGGCTTTACCATGGAGTTAGTGTCCTGTTAAAAGAGGCCTTGTCCCTTCCACCATGTAAGACCATGACTAGAAGGTGTCATCTATAAACCAGGAAACAGGCCCTCACAGGACACCAAAGCTGAGGGAACCTCTGTCTTAGACTTAAGCTCCAGAACTTCGAGAAATAGATTTCTATTGTTTATAAACCACCCAGTTAATAGTATTTTGTTATAGGAGCCAAACAGACTAAGACACTCAATGTGTTTTACTTTTATTGGAAATCTTGGCACTTAAAATCATTGCTGTCTTTGCTATTCTTTGAGGTTGTCTGACCACTTTATTATTGTTATCTTTGTTGTCTGACCACTTTATTATTACTATTATTGTTATCTCAGTGAGAATGTTAATTCGAATACGTGCTAGTACGTCATAATGGGAAACAGAAGTCACCCTAGCCTGTGCAATCTAAATATTTGCTTCCATTAGGACTACAACAGTTTGGGCATACTTTAACAAACTTGTTAAACCCATAAACTTGTTAATGAGCTTAAGAAGCCAGTATGTGACTACAATAATTTGGATAATAATTTGACCACCTCCTTGCTTAAAATCTTTCTGATTTGAGTTTTCCTTGCCTTAGTACTCCTTAGACCAAAGGTAGGTTAAGAGCTTTAAAATTCTCAGAGGCAGAAATTTTAGCCCTTTTCCCCGCATAAGAAATTAAAACTAAAATACCCTTAAATATAAAATAAACATAAGACATAATTCAATTCTTTTAAAAAATATATCCAATATAACTTATTTCTGAAAAATTTGTGGCATAAATCCTGGCCCTGCCATGTTCTAGGTAGGCAATTTTACTTAATCTCTCCATGTTTTAATTTCTTAAATTGTGAAATTTAGAAAAGAAGAGCAGCTGCCTTGTAGGGTTATTATAGTAAATGTTTTAGTATATGTATAGCATTTAGGACAAAGTTCCACATATAGTAAATACTCAATTAATGTTGGTCAGTGTAAATGATTATCCAAAATCAACAGCAATAATCATAAAATACATCAGTATATAACTTCCATATTCTCATCATAAATATTTGTGCTTTAACAAGGATACATTGGATTTACTTGGTAAATGTATTTATACCCATGCAGTGCTAGATGATTTTGTAATAACTCAACGTTTTTTTCTTCCTTTGCCTTTTTAAGGGTTTGGGAGAACCTTTGTCTTCCCTGTCAGTTGAGAAAAAAAGGAATCATGGCTTTCTATTGTTTAGAATTTATTTCCCTATGGGCAAGTCACTCAGTGTTGATTGAGCACACATTATATCATTATTATATAGCTAACCAAAGGGTTATAGAGATGAGTAAGATTTTATCTTTCCATGAAAGTCTTCATAGACATGTCAGAGTCAGATAAACAAGAAATGACATATACATTGAGCTAACTATAATGTGGCAGGGTGTCAGAATTTTATTACACATTAACTTTATAATCCTCATAACAACCTTAGGGTGCAGACTCTACAACTCAGAATACATTTGTAACTTGCCCAATGTCCCACCATAAAGGAGACGTGATTTGAACCAGGTAGCTCCAAATACTGGGTCCATGGCCTTCCCACTAATGCTAAGATGAGAAGATGGCAACATGTCTACTTAGAAAAATTGGGAAAAGACTGATTAAAATTGTCTACTCATGGCCCAAACCACCTGTTAGTTTAGGTGTTTGAATCCAAGTCAGATTGCTTATTTGGTGGTATTTACCAGTTATTTCTGGGAAAATGGGCAGACTCATTAATAATGAGAAGCCCTGAAATTCTTAGAGTAAGTAAAAGAATCATAGAGACCCGGGCGCGGTGGCAGAAGCCTGTAATCCCAGCTGCTCAGGAGGCTGAGGCAGGAGGATTGCAAGTTCAAAGCCAGCCTCAGCAATGGTAAGGCGCTAAGCAACTCGGTGAGACTCTGTCTCTAAATGAAATACAAAATAGGGCTGGGGATGATGCTCAGTGGTCAAGTGCCCCTGAGTTCAATCCCTGCTACCAAAAAAAAAAAAAAAAAAAAGTAGACAACTACTTTTGAATGGGTATTTATATTTTATGAATCATTTTTACCTTAAGAAATGAGCTGGCATTCATAAAATAAAATGATACGTGTTTTCTTCGATGTGATGAGCCGTGACTGGAGAAACACTCATATGTATTTCCTATAATCCTTTTAACAGCATTTGGATTAATTGGCCAAATAATTTTGGCCTGCAAAGAGATGTGCATATGGTGTGAGTCCTGCAGGTGACTGGCAGCATCCTTATTTGTAGGAAGAATCTCAAAGCCTGCATGCTTTGCAAAAGGAAGTTAGTGAGGGCAGGTTGGAAGCATGCTATTGACAAAAGGGCTTCTTCATGCTTCCAATTTTTATTCTGCAGTCAGGTTCACTGGTTAAATCAATTTTCATGACTTTAACAATTCAGTATATAACAAAGTACATTTTGAAAACAAATTCAAAATGAAAGTGTATTCATTTTTGCTCATTTTCAAATTAGCCAATTTGAAGTCCTTAATTTTAGGGATTTTTTAGAAATGAAAACTTCTTGTTTCAGAAGACATCACCTATGGACAGTGTGGCATGGCACTTTGACTCTCTTGGATACTAAAGCTGCATAAAAAGAGTTGATTGGGCAGCCATATGCATTTGAAGCCAGAGAGATGATAAATCGGGCTCAAGAAAACTTGAGGCCCTGAAAATATCTGCTTCTCAAACTTCTTCCATCCCCTGTTATCATGATGTGCATAGAAATCCAAAACTATAAATGAAGCAAATTTCAAATTTGTGAATCATGGCTGTTGCTGAAATCTGCTTCTTCTGAGACATCTCAACTAACTTAGACATTGGATTCAATTGCTTTCCTTCCAACAGGTAAGTTCCCAAATGTCATTTATCCAGAATTAAAGGGGGAGAGGTCTTTATCGTTTGCGTTTGCTTTTGCTTTTGCAGTGCTACAGCTGGTAGCATTAGGAAAACAATTTTTTTTGAATAAAAAATCTTTCTTTTCTCATAATTGGGGCTAGGATGAAGGTAAAGGAAAGATGAAAAGGCAGACAAATAGAAAGATTGTATGGTCAAGCAGTTTGATATCATTCAAGAAGTGATTTCTGACTTTACAGAAGAAATTTCAGTCTTTTAGAGTGACATAAATACAGTCTGCTCAGCCAGCTTAGTTTCTGTTTGTTTTCTAGCACCCCAGAGCGCCTCCTTTTAAAAAATAGGTATATGAGAAACTAGAATAGAAGTCCTGATAACCAACCCTAAGCACTTAAATGTCTTTGGGGGTTTTTTAAGGAATCTCTGTGTCATGTGTCCCCCGCCCCCCGCCCAGGCTTATTAACTCCTTTGTCCTTTGAATGGGTAGACATTTTCTAAATGTCTTTTTCAGAGTATCTTCCTATGGGTTTCATTTAATTTTGATTAATTGACTTCCTGTTAATTAAGAAGGAGCATTAACTAGGTCATAAGCATGTGTGCAGAGTTAAAACAAACCAGGTGATCCTGAAGGAAATGAAGCAGAAGTTAGCAAACAGGTTGGACTGTCCTTTTATTCTGCTGCTCTGGGTTTTTATTGACCTTGGTGTTTGTGGGACACTAGACCATTTATTTAGTAATGAGATCCAGTGAAGAGGTGTGGATTGGAGGATTTAGAACTTGGTACTGGCAGGATGTCCCCAAAGCAAAGTTTTTGTCTTAACCAAGAAGTTCCTTTAAAGTAGAACTGTTCTGAACCTCTGTGGGTCATCATTTTTGCGTAGATAATATACAGTGCACACATCCTGAATGTTTCTTACTTGCTTTCCACATTCAGCTTGGCGTCAGGATCATTTGACTATTTTCTTTGCATCCCTAGCACAGTCTCATTGATGTGAATTCTTACATCATTTTATTTTTTATTTATTTATTTTTAAAACAAAGTTGGTGTTATTTTATTTGGACCTTTAGTTTGTTCATTTATATGCGGTGCTGAGAATCAAACCCAGTGCCTCACACATGCTAGGCAAATGTTCTACCACTGAGCCACAACCCCAGCCCTTACATCATTTTAAAAGTATCTTTTCTTCCAATTCCTTTTGTGTTTCTGGTTTTCTCATTTGCTTACAACCAACTTTAATTTGCTAAGAAAACTATTTCCAGAATTTTTCATAAACTGAAAGATGTATATATAAAGGGCGCAACAATAATTGCTCATGAACACAAACTTGTAAGAGGTCAAAGAGAAGGGAAAACCACAAGGAGCTATAAAAATATCTAACTATTGTACATAAAGCAAACTCATTACCTCACACAGAAAGAAGTGCATATATATATATATATATATATATATATAGAGAGAGAGAGAGAGAGAGAGAGAGAGAGAGAGAGAGAGATGCAAACTTCATGCTAATGATAGTGAGACCAATGAACTTCAGAGCAGCATGAATTTTCCTGTAAGTAACTGTAAAGAAAAGACGTAGAAGCCTTAAAGAGGAAAGTTGCAGGCACTTCTGAGTCACAACTTTGGGAGCTGAGGTTGTCAAGAGCTGTCCATGATGATTGTGTGCTGTGTACACACACACACACACACACACACACACACACACACACACACACCAGTGACAGATGACCTATTGAAATAATTTCAGAGCCATTCTGTGGTTGCTACGACAACCAATGCTCTCTTGGCTTTCATCTGGCCATGTGACAGGGACTTTGACGTCAGCTAGAGGCAGAGTCTGTGGCTGACTCCGCACAGGCAAAGGCTTGTAAGAATCTGGTGGATGCTGGACGAGGCTGCGGCTGCCGTGGCTGTTGCTTCCCGGGGGCTGTGGAGTGGAGCATGGACTGTTAAATCCTGCACTTCTTTCTGTGTGAGGTAATGAGTTTGCTTTATGTACAACAGTTCCATATTTTAATAGCTCCTTGTGGTTTTCCCTTCTCTTTTACCTCTTACAAGTTTGTGTTCATGAGCAATTATTGTTGTGCCCGGCAAAGAATGTGAAGCAGTTTCCAGTCATGAATTTCGTGCAGCCTCTGGAATTTGGTTAAATTTGGATTAATGTTCTGTGAAGTCGGTTAAAATATAATCGCCTTTCTTGCTCAACACTTGCTCACGGCGTTATGTAGAGATATGGATTTTGCAGTTTGAGCCAAATACACTTCTTGAATTCCAGGAATCCTCCTCCCTTCAGTATCGTTTTGGGTTTAAAAACTCCAGCATTGCTGTGCAATGTGTAACTAACTTTTGCTTTTTGCAAGTGCAATCCGATTCTCAATCAGCACACAACAGTGGGGAATTTGGTTTCTACCTCATTTGCGGCATTCATAATTAGCAACAATGGGAATAGTGGGAAACTATATTATTCTTTGAAAGTTGGGATTTTTCTTGTAAATAAGGCCTTTGGTATTCTGAAAATGCCAGGGAAAACTGTCAACAGCTTCCTGTTTAGAGACAAATAATCTGAAATATGCCAAGGAAGTTGGGGTGGAACCTTTACATGTGTGCATGCAGTCGCTTTTGGGTTGTTAAGGCAAAGTGCACATTTTCAGTGTCTTCCCCTGGAAATTCAACTGTGAAGAGAATGGCATTGGACAGTTTTTTTTTTTTTAATTAGGGAGTAATGAAAGCTGTTTTTATGTTTTTTTTAATTGAAATTATTTCCTAGAGAATAAAATGATGGCCCTAAAACTAAATGTATCATTGATACAAGGTCTACTTTAACTTAAACTCAAATATAAATAAATTTTGAAAATTTGTTTCAGATCTCAAATGAATAATTTTGTAACTGTGGTTAATAAGGATTTTTATCTCTCTATCCATATAACACACTCTACTACAAATTGTTTTATTTGCACTGTTGCTAGTTCATTTCATTTCCAACTTCAGTGATTTTAGGTTTCCTTTTATTGCACACAACTTGGAATATTTTGTAGCTTATAATTTGAATAAAACATATGGTACTGAAGGTAATGGAAACCGAAATTTATAACTAGATTTCTGAATCTTGCAAATATAACAGAAAAAAAAGCAAATTTCAGAGAACCACATATAGTAACAGCTAGAGTTTTAAGGGAGAGAAAAAACTGGTATGACTCTCTATATGAAGGTTTTGTGAGAATTATCATTACATGTGAATTATATCTCAATTCAATACATTCTTTTTATTTTTTATGTTCTTATTAGTTTCAGAATTCTAACAGTTATTTATTTTACTCCTATAGGTGAGAATTTTGAATAGTACTTAGCTACAGTGATAAGTGAATAATTTTGGTTGTATCAATGATTTCTCAATAGCTTTCAATGAGTAGAAATTCATTTAACTTGCTGGCATTTGATAAATCTATCTTCAATCAGAGTGTCCATGGAAGATTTTCCAAAAATCTAATAGGCTTACATTCAAGGCACATCTACTGAGACATCATCTCATTATTTAATTGTAATAACCCAGAGTCTGTATTCTTAATACCTCTAGCAATATGTTAATTAATAAGTAGTATTTCAATTGATCGTGAATAGGACCAGTTAACACTGACATTTAGAAGCACTGTCTTTGATGGAGAATGCTTTGATACTTATTTCACTCAAATTATGGTAGTATCATGATAGTTTTTCCTTGGTTCTCTGTTTTAAACTAAAGGCAAAGATGATTGTATTTAACACCCTTATAAAATAGACTGGATTTCAGCAGTATAAAATACAAGAGAACGATTCAGTGTTAATGGCAAAGGTCAATGACAAATTTGAAAGAAAATGTCGTATGCTGTGAAAGCAGAGATGCTCTGAAATCTGTAAGTCTTTTCTTATGGCAATATATAAATGACCCCTCAGAATTGTCTATTTACAGCAATGAGACTGTGTTGATTTCAAGGTCAAGTTTGTTTCAGTTGCAAAAGATGCTGGCAAGGAATGATTTACTCTAGAAACCTGGCTGTTGCATTATTAAATGCTTTGTGTATGGTTTCAGGGATTCTTAACCTTTTTGGTGCCATGGACCTCTTTGGTAGCCTGGGGAAACTTACAGACTTTTTAGAATGATGTTTTTAGATACATAAAGGAAAGCATGCAGGGTTACAAAGGAAACCACATTTATTAAAATATTGTCACCAAATTTTTAAAACTTGTGATATGTTCTTTGTTAACAGTCCATTATTAAATAATACAAACTAGCAGCAGATATACTAACCACCATGATTTTGACATAGTGGTGAGAGTAAAATGACACTTTTAATTGAGTCAGTATATCTATGACAACTATAATAGGATGTGAAAATATCTTGATTTCTTTTTGCAAAAATATCTCAGGTGCCATGGTGTGTGGCCTACATTTTAATTGAAGGAAATACTAAATTTCGGTTTGAGGTTGTAAATATAAAGACCTAATATTTTTCCCATCCAAGTTCACTGGGCCCTCTTGAAATCTGTTCACACCTACATTAAGTGATATGTTAGCTAGTGATGCCAAAAGGTCACAGAACCTCATTGGACAATATCCATAACCTCATTTTCACATTCAGTTTCACTACATCTGATTTTCTTCTCTGAATGTATGAATTTCATCATATTTTCTAAATTCTGCATGACATGTTCACATGGCTACTAATCTGTATCTTTCCTTTATTTTCCTCCTTGAGATCCATAAGCAGTCTTATGTTACCTGCACTGAGAAACTCTTACTTGGTTAGATTGAAGTTAAGAGGAAAACTCAGTATTCAAACCTTGGGCCATAGAAGACTATAGCTATTTACAAGGGGATATTTATCCTAGGACCTGGCATATGCTAGGCAAGTGCTCTACCACTGAGCCACATCCCCGACCCTGCTGAATGCTAAATGAGATCGTAGATGAAGAAGGGACTTTGTGTGCTCATGACATTTGAAGTGAGCATTAAGGACCATATGTGACTTTCCACTTAATGGAAAGCACATGTGTGTGTGTGCATTGACAAATTGTTAATGTTACCTGCACTTACTTAAGATTTATCTGCCTGAAGGCTCCAGGATGGGACACATTCAAAATGAAATGGGAAATAGAGACACTTCCCAAGTACTCTGAACACAGAACATTATTTGGACTTACAGGACATTTAAGATCGATACAGGAAAGGTTAATATTGTTTAGTGTGACTTGTGTAAGTGATGGGCTCATTCCCCAGTTCACTTTGGATGTGCAGAAAGCGTAGCTGGATTTTCCTCTCCAAGCAATTGGGTAGCTTTGTGGTTGGTTGGCTGCTGTCACCACCCTGCCTTTAGAGGGTCCAAAGCCATCCTTTCTATTACATCAGCATCCACCACCTCAGCGTAAGAGAACAGGAGCTATGACATTTTGTACAAGCTGTTGCTTAAACTCAATCCAAATTCCTTGCATTTGAAATGGAAGCTTAGTAATTTTTCTTTGCACGTCCTCAGAGGAATTACGAAAGAGGATTTTCTCCAACATTTCTTATTCTTTGGATTAGAACAGAACACCTGCTTTAGAGACTTTGGATCTGTGGCAGCGTGAGAAAGAAACTTGGAAAAAGTCTAAAATATCTGACTGCAGGCTGTATTTTGCTTCTTGATCATAGATGTTTGAAATTTTAAGTTCAGAAAGGAATGTGTCATTACTTTTCATGAAATCAGCTTTTATTTAAATGACGCCATGTGATGAAAATCCAACTAGAAATAGCATTCCAAAATATAGCATTTTTTATTGTTTTCAGAAGTGATGCCGTAAGTGAGCGCTCATTAAGACTTTGATATAAAATTATATGATAAATATTTAAATTCACTGGAGCCACATTCTCCAAACTAAAAACAGTCTGTTCTTTTTATCTCTGTGGTTAAATTTAGGTTTTTTTTTTTTAGAATATATAGCTATAAATGCCTTTAGTTAAAGACATAGCATCACTTTAAATTTTAGTTTATGTTAATATAAAATAGAATACAATCAGATCACAATGAAGTCCTATATTTAATTTTCAGGAAAGAACTTTCTAGTCTGGAAAATATTCCAGCTGTTGCCTCTCTTAGTATGTGCCTTGTCCACAGTTTCTGAATTCTGTCCCAGTGATTTAGGAAAATTAAACCCTGCATATTGCCTTTATGAAAAGATAAATTTTTAAAAATGTTGATTCTGTGTTTTCTTTACTTTTGTGAATTTAAACCCATTTATTAGAGGCAAATGTTGAGAACAGTGTTGTGTTCTTGGGCTGTCTGCTCAGCAGGACTCCCACAGACTCATACGAATCATACAACTAAGGCCATGATCAATTTTGTGACCATATTTCCCATATCTTTGGAGATATAATAAAAGCACCATCCCACCTACGTTATCCCATTCTGTACCTTCCCATGTCTTATCATGGATCAAATGCAGCAGGCTCACTCAATCTGCAAACATGTATTCAGTGGGTCTAGGATTATATTAGGCATTGTGAGTCCCTCCATAATGTGATCCTTGAGTGATATCTATCACTGGCATAGAGAATCCTGATTGCTTTATGGACTTTGACTTCTGTTTGCTTGAGCTTTGATTGAAATATTCATTCTTTGCCGCATTCAATCAGTTTTGAGTACCTATATGTCAGGCATCAGACTAGACACGTGGGATGTGGTGGCGAACAAGACACTGCTCAGAGACCTGTGGACATCAGCAACCATGCTTCCCTTCTTTACAGCCAGTTGGGCCACTGTAGTCAAAAAGTGATTCCTTTCTAAGAGGAAAAACATCAAAACAGAAGAGAAACAAACCCATAGATTCTACACCAGAGTGTAACCTTACAGGAGGCCTTTCAGCCAGTGAACAGCTGGCCTCATTTGTGAGCCATCTCTTTCTACCAGCGCCAGGGATTCCAGGTCAGTACTCCCAGCCCTACTCCCAGCGGGCCAAAGGCTGGCTGCCATCTCATCCAAGAGACAGATGAGACCGGTAGGGACTGACCTACAGAATGATTTTCTTTTAACCAATACCCTGTTTTATGCAAATAATGGAAAACATTTTATTTTTCGTAAGGAATCCTTAAATGGGTGCCCAATTATATCTCTGATCTTTCCTGTTTTAGCCCAGTCAGAAAAGGCTCACTGCTTTAATAATATCCTCAAGACCCCAAGACATAATATCAACACTCATTTTTCACTCATTCACAAATCAGGTTGGGGACAAGGGTTCTGATCCACCCAGTCCTCCAGGGACTAAGATTCCTTCTATCAAGTTAAACTGATCTAAACCCAGATCCTGTCTCTACAACTTGCTAGTGACTCTTGGGGCAAGTTACCTATGTCAGAGTTTTCTTATCTGGATAATACTAGTATCTAACTCATGAATTCTTGAGTCAACTTACTTGGCATAGTAACTTACTTAGCAAGTGTTGTATATTTAATAATGTGACCTGTTATCAGTCATTTTCTATATCTGAGAGTGCTGCCACTCCATCTCCTCAGGGGCTGCGAAAAAGGGTTGAAGAAAGTGTGTCCCTTGTGTTATAATAGTTGATGTGTAGGAAGCGATATAGTCTTCTCAAATCTTTTCAAAATAACTGTTTTTTTCACACCATCCCAGTTTTATAAATGAGAAAAAAAAAGAGACAGAGCTTAAGCCAATCACTCAGTGTCATAGGAACACATAATGGATCTCTAGAAATTTGGCTGCAAAGTCCTGACTCTTTCTTCACTATGGTATATTGCTTTTCAAGCTGGACTACATTGTGCTTTCCCTAGAAATATTGTTATGTGCTGTGGCAGATTGCAATCTTCAAAAATGAGCATGCAATAATTATACCTTTTCTTATAGACCCTTGCCAGTCTCTATCAAGAACTGCTGTCTTTCTCCCCACCCTTTGAACCCAAATGGGCATATGTTGAATCTAACTGATAGAGTACAGTGGAAATTGTGTAGATGCTTCCAAGGTTTGATGATAAGAAGATACAATTTCTTTTTCTCTTGGATTACTCTTTGTTTATCTCATGCATGACATTGGTGCTGGGATCCCATGTTGGAAAGAAGCCCAGACAATACGGAGTGGCATGAATAGGTGTTTCAGCAAAGAGCTCCAACCATGCCCATGGCCCACACTCAGCATCATGGCCAGACATGAGAATAAGTGAACTCGGGTGATTCTAGCCCCAGCTATGGGTTCTCCCTTCCCCCTCTGATGCCAGGTGGACTGAGATGAACCACCCCTGCAGAGCCTTGCCCCAAAGTGCAGATTCATAAACAAAATGAAAATTATTGTTTTAAACTCATAAGTTTTGGGGTAGTTTCTTAGGCAGGCAGAGTAACTGGAACCCAGGAGGTAGGTAGAACCAAATATAATATGTGTAGTGTTTTCTTTAATCTCCAGTTTGCTTGTATACAATATCATATAGATTAAACAGGTTTTTATGCTTTGTCCAAAGTACCTAACCTAATCTAAAATAATTTCTAAAAAAAAAAAAATCAGAACCAACCAAATTTTTATAAATGAGCTTTGGAAACACATCCTATTTGTAAATTTGGAACATATATATGCAGTTGCTGGTTCTAGGAGAAGATTTGGCTTCACTGAGGCTAGACCGTACGCCCTAGTGAAATCTCACTCATGGCCTCCTGCTTACTGGACCTTTTTCTGCAGGAGGTGCTGAAGAGATGGCAGTCCTTGTGCCACTCTCCCTGTCACTGCTTCCCTGGCTTCTCCATCTTTGTCTCCTCTCTCACACCTACCCTGTCTAATCTGCTGCCTAGTGTTCTGTCATTAGACCCTGCTGTGTCCTTGACACTCTCTTTTGGCCCATTTCCAATGCTTTTGGGCATATTTTCTGCTCTAATGGTTTATAGTAAAGCCAAGGAATTTCCCTTGGCCAGGGAAGATTTAGCTCACTCTGCAAAGTCTTTTTCCTCTTAACAAAGCTGCTTCCATGGCAGCTGTTCTGCTGACCTGTAGCTCCATGTGTTGGTCAAACCTAGCATTCAGAATCCTCAGAAATGCAGCCCCTTGGTCCTCACTCAAAGAGGCATCTGTTTCTTCTGCTGTAGGGAAACTATACCCCCAACTCTCTTCTTGCTTGCTTAAACTTTACCCCTTTCTGATGATCTTCCCACTTTCCTCTAGGAAGGTGTTCATTCATTTAGTCATTCAATGCTTGTCAAGTTCCTCCAGTGAATCCTGCAGTTGGGCACTTATGAAACTCCCTCACCTGTGTCCATGGACTGGTAAAACTGCCTTCAGCTGTCCCTCATTTGCTTACCATAGACACTGAGCAGACTTGGTCCAATCACTAGACCCTTAATAATCAGCACATGTCCTGCTACATCCAAGATGTTCCAGCAAAGTCTTTGAAAAGGTTATAGTCCAGTTAGGTAGGCTGGGCAGCTATGCAGCTAAAGGCCAGAGTTGAATTTTCTATCCTGGTTAAAACCTTTCTTGGTGTCATGGTTGTCATGCTGGACACCTAATAGATTAAGCATATGTGGCATTGAGATGACTTTGAAGAGAAAAAGAGCTCTGGGCTTTAAAAAATGGGGAATATCTGGCACAATCAACAGAAGTGAAAAGATAATACATCAATAATATCTTCGGTAACAGAAATAGGAAACCCGCCCATCTGGAATCAAGAGAATGATTGGGTGAAGGCGAAAAAAGGTGTATTCTATAAAGTCGGTCCACGAACAATCTAGAATTTATCAGTGTAAATTGGATTTGATCTGATAGACAACAGGAAACAAGAGAAAGATCAGAAAATGTAAGTGTTATATAGTGTTATTATATTTAACAAAAAAACTATTCCTTTTGCTTTAGACAGGTTATGCTAAAAGCCTGAATAGGTGCCAAATGTTTTCTTTTTCTCCAGTTTGTGCTTATACAAGTTCTGTTTTTTGTTGTTTGTTTTTTTTTTTTTTTTTTTCATTTTTAGTTGTAGACGGACACAACACCTTTTTTTTGTTTATTTAGTTTTTTTATGTGATGCTGGGGATGGAACCCAGTGCCTCATGCATACTAAGCAAGTGCTCTATACTGAGCTACAACCCCAGCACAAATTCTAACCCTTTACATTTAAAAACTGTGAATTTTCGTTTGCCCCCAATACCACAAGTGGCTTTTTAACCTTTAGCAAGGCGAGTATAGAGGTGAAGCTGTGTGTTATCATAGTTTTAAATATATAATCTATTACTCAGTAAAGTCATATTCATATAAAACCCAAATCAACTGAATAATCCATGCTTTCATAACATTTTCTATCAAACTATACTATACTGATTATGTAATTATAATTAATACTCATAATGAAACCCCTGGGACATCAAGCCATTCTGAAAAATCTTTGAATCAGGACACCAATGAAAGACTAAATTATGTTCAGTGAAGTTTTAGTTCTAAGCCTTTATATCATTTGATTATATCTAAAGTCTTTGAACCCTGGCTTTCAATATATATTCAGCAACTATAAGAATGTTCTTACCCGGAACATGCCATTTTTTTATAGTGTTTTTTAGTTGTTGATGGACCTTTATTTTATTTATTTATTTATATGAGATACTGAGAATCAAACCCAATGCCTCATACATGCTAGACAACCACTCTACCACTGAGCCACAACCCCAGCCCAGAACATGCCATTCTTAAGAAAAGTATTGTAAGTGATCCATGCAAGAAGTTAGGTAGGTATAATGTATATGTACAGTGCATAGCAGGGGACAAATCCTGTGTAGCTGACAAAAATGTTCGTTAATCATTCTGGTGAAGTGCAAGGTTAGACATTGATGCTGATGGTAACTTCTCCACAGCAGCTTGCAGATGAGTACTGTCCCTGAGGTCCTATGCCTGAAGGAAATTGAATCAGCAATGCATTGTTCAACTCACCAATTACTTAAATATTTTAAAACAGTGGAGGAGAGAGTCAGTTTATCTCAGCTCTGCGAGTGAGCATAAAGTATACTTTCCACTTCGAAGACCAATGCTGCTGGCAGTTGTGGATGTTTGGAAATGGAAGTTGATTTCTGTGTCCTGAGGCCTTGTTCCCTCCTGAATGTTCTAGAAAGAATATCCTGGAATGTTGGTGAACCTTGAGCTCTTAAAAGTCCAACTGCCTAGGGTGGTCAAAGCAAATCATGCCCTCTTTTAGGAATTTTCTTTTTAAAGAACTTGAACAAAAATTCAAGGAGATATTAGTTCTTTTTTTTCATTAAATTATTTTTTTTCTGATGTTTTCTCAGATGTTTCAAAAGTGGAAGCCATTTAAGAAAGATATAGTCTCTGGTCCAGATTCCCTTTTGTAGAAGAAACTATCATTAAGGTCTGTTGTGCTCATTTCCAAAAATGTTGGTTATCTTCCAACTTTAAATTTCCAATCCACTGCTATTACAAAAAGGACTCCCTCCTCTGATCCTCAAAACAGTCTACGAATTAATGCCAAGAAATGACCAGGAGGCTGCTAACTGCTGCATCAGCATCCTGTCAGGAGGATTACTTTTTAAGGCACAAAACTTGGCTACAAGTTTACTAAAAGTAGATCCCGCTGAAGTCACATAATATCATGCCTGGATTTAAGATGAACAGGAAACTTTTTCTATTGTGGTCAAACATACATATAGAATTTACCATTTTAGCCATTTTAAGGGTATGATTCGGTGGCATGAAGTGTGTTCACATTCTTGCACAACCATTTGCCACCAGGCCTCTCCAGAAATTTCCATCTTGCCAAGCTGAAGCTCTACACCCATTAAACTCCCCCATTTCCCCCAACTAGCCCCTGGTGACTTCCAGTCTACAGTTTTAAACAGGAACATTTTAAGGGAGTTTAAAATAAATTTATTGTTCCTCTTTCTATTATATAAGCTCTTCAGTTGGTAAGATCCCTGTCAATGGTCCTAAAATGATTGGGACTGCCTTAGGTTTATATGAGTGGGCATGATTTATCCAGAGTTCCACAACATAGAGATTTCAGACCTAAGGCAGTGGGCAGATGATCTTGATGATGAAGGGGAAGGGGACTGTGTTCTGAATCACCTACTGACACCATAGGCAGGATCGTCTCTATGTGACCCCTGGGCTCGCCATCCTACCTATGGAAATAAAGCCATTGCACCTGGGAGATTTTCTAATCTCAAGTAGCCTTATATTGGTCTTCAATTAATGGTTATTTTAAGTAATTGAAGTGTAGAAACAATATACAATTGTGGTAGAACATTTGGATAATAAGGAAAAACAGGGGAATGTAGCTCAGTGGTAGAGCACTTGCCTAGCCTGTTTGAGATCCTGGGTTTAGTCTAGTACTGAAAGAAAAAGAAAAGAAAGGAAATATCACTCTTATTTTACTTCCTAAAGAAAACCACTATTTTAGCAATACATTTTTTTAAAATTTATTCATTTATTTTTATGTGGTGCTGAGGCTTGAACCCAGTTCCTCATACGTGTGATGTAAGTGCTCTACCTCTAAGCTACAGCCCCAACCCTTAATATTACATTTAATTTTACTTATTTAATAGAAGAAAAAGAACTCTGAAATAAAACTTGATGATTTGAGATTCAGATAACTGTTTCTTTGAAGCAGGAATTGCTGGTTTCTAACTAAATTAAATTTCTAATTAAAAATTTAAAATTAATCTGACATTAAGACATTAGGAGTCAACTTTTTAAAAAATTATTTCTTAATGAGTATAGGCTTATATTTTCAGTAGCTAAGGCTTAGTTAACTCTTTTGTGAAGACCAGAGAAGATCATGGATAACAAAAAATACTCTTAGGGAAGAAAAGGTTTTAAAACAAGAGTTTTAAACGGAGTTTAAAATTATATCAAAAGGGTAAACTGCAAAGAGGATAGCCCATAAAGACATGAACCACAAGCCACCTTATGAAGTAACAATAAACCAGCCAGGCACAGTGGCGCATGCTTGTAATCCCAGCAATTTGGGAGGCAGAGGCAGAAGGATCACAAGTTCTAGGCCAGCTTCAGCAATTCAATTTAATGAGAACTGTCACAAAAAATAAAAAGGGTTGGAGATGTAGTGCAGTGATAGAGCAATCCCCAGCACCCAGAAAAAAAATTCCTGAATGCAATCCCCAGTACAAGAAGAAGAAGAAGAAGAAGAGGAGGAGGAGGAGGAGGAGGAAGAAACAATGAACCATACAACAGAGAAGCCATTATTTCCCCAAGTGAGCTAGGACTCAAAATACAGAAATGCTCATTGTGTCTGTGGACCCTCTGCTTTACCAGAGGCTTAGCTCTGTCTGTTTCAGGCACCTGTGTTTTATATATTTCATCAATTGCTTAAATACTTACACCCTCATTAACCTTCATGTATATTTACTTTATAAAGAGTTTCTAATTATTTTCTCCGATGGACCCTGAGAAAATTTAAATCTTTAGTACATACATGACATATCATTGGTAACTTTTTGATAGTACATACATGACATATCATTGGTTACTTTTTGATGATTAATTATTCAGTTTGGTCATGATAAACTGACCTTCAGTGAGGTCAGTTTAAGCATCAAGTATAGAATTAATATGTTTATAATAGGATATTGAGAAAATACAGAAGAATATATAAAGAAAAAATATCACTACTGATATTCTAATGTCTAAAGAAAATCACTACTGATATTTTAAAGTTAAAAAGCTTTATATTTAGCTTTATTTTAGTGGAGGAAAAAAGAACTCTGAAATGAAATCGAGAATTTAAACTTCTTGGTCAAATCTTGTTAAGGACATTATTCACCAAGCCCTGTTATTATTCTGACTTGGACTGAATATAGGCTGCTCCTCTGGGATTTCTTCCCATTATAAATGGACTAATTCCATTGTCTACCCCTTTCTTGGATTCATTTTCAATTTTGCTAGAATATATTTATGATTTTTTTCAAAGCCACAGGAGGGCTATGTCCTTATAGATTTTTAATTTGTCCACATATGAAAAAGATGCAAAATAATCTTCTTTCACAATTTTATGGACTTTATTCCATGATCTTCCAGCAACCTGGAAAGCAGATGTGAAGCCTGCTGCCATTATTGTATTTTGATTCCTTTATAGTAGCTTTCCCCTCCTCTGGGAATTTTTAGGATTTTTCTAATTGTACTTGGAGATTGTTAATTTCACCAGAAAGTGTTCAGATAGCTTGCTTCGCTTTCCTTCCTCCCTTCCTTCCATCTTTCCTTCTTTTTTTCTTTCTTTTTTTCTTCCCTCCCCCTGTTCCTTCCTTTTATCTTTCTTTCTTTGTGTTATTTCTTTTAGGGATTTTTAAATCATCACACTCAAGGTTTATTCATCTCAGGAAACCACTCTTCTGTTATATTATTGAAATGTTCATCTTCTCTGCATTCTTCATTTTATCCTCCAAAAACACTGACTATGGATGAGAGATTAGTCTCTTAGTTCTAGCTTTTAGATCTCTTGAATCTCTGTTCTGTGTTCTTCTTTCCCGTCATTTTTTATTTGTTCTGCTTAGTTATACATGACAGCAGAATGCATTTCAATTCATCATACACAAATAGAGCACAACATTTCAATTATCTGGTTGTTCATGATGTAGAATCACACCATTTGTGCAATCATATATGTACCTAGGGTAAAGATACCATCTCATCCTACCATCTTTCCTGCTCCATGCCCCCCCTTCTGCCCAATTCAAAGTTCCTTCATTCTTCCTATGATCCCCCTCCATTATGAATCAGCATCCACTAATCAGAGAAAACATTCAGCCTTTGTTTTTGGGGGGAGATTTTCCTCATTCCAGTCAGAATGGCAGTTATCAAGAACACAAGCAATAATAAGTATTGGTGAGGATGTGGGGGAAAAGGTACACTCAGACATTGCTGGTGGGACTGCAAATTGATGCAACCACTTTGGAAAGTAGTATGGCGATTCCTCAGAAAACTTGGGAATGGAACTACCATTTGACCCAACTATCCCATTCCTCCGTCTATACCCAAAGGACTTAAAATCAGCATACTACAGTAACACAGCCACTTCAATGTTTATAGCAGCTCAATTCACAATAGCTAAACTGTGAAGCTAACCTAGATGCCCATTAATAGATTAATGGTAAACTGTGATATATATACACAATGGAATATTACTCAGCATTAAAAGAGAATAAAATTATGGCATTTGCAGGTAAATGGATGGAGTTGGAGAATATCATGATAAACGAAATAATTCAATCTCTTCTGTATTCTTATCTTTTCTCTCATGTTTTCTTTCTTCCCTCCTATGTATATTCAGAAGATAGCCTCAATTTTGTGTTCTGGATCTCAAAGTAATTTTTGTATTATTTCATTTCAGTTATTTAGCCTTTCTACAATATGTCTTTTTGTTTGTTTGCTTGTTTGTTTTTGTTTTTGATGTTTTGGTACTGAGATTGAATCAGGGCTTCACATACTGAGCTGCCATTCTATGGGTAGGGTTGGGGCAGAGCCTTGCTAGGCTACCCAGCCTGGCCACACACTTGCAATCCTCCTGCCTCAGCTTCCCAAGTAGATGGAATTACAAGTGTGTGCCATGGTACCTGTCTTACTGATTATTTTTAAAAAGTTATCCTTTAAAAAGTAAAGGATAACTCATGTTTATAGATACAGCCTTCTCTCAAACTTCCCTAAAAATAGTACTTTTTCAAGATTCCATCTCTTTGTCCCATTTCAATTCGATTTCCTTTGAGCTCCATTGTCCTGTTATCCTTCTGGATCCTTCTCTCTAATGTTCTTGGCTTTCTTTTGGTAACCAGGACTTTGGGTTGACACTGTCATATTTATAAATGCAGGTTGGGTTGACTAGCAGAGGTAACTGATGGCATTTCCATGTCAGTGTTGGAGGACTGGTTTTCCACCATACTTACCATCATGAATGGCAGGGTGGTTCTTGGGAGGCATAAGAGGAGCCACCAAGCAAACTTAAAACTGTCCAAACTGCCCAGATCAGGAAGGCCTCGTTTTTTTGTGGGTGAACTACTTTGCTATACCACCCTTTTATGCAGAGCTTAGAGTGGGGTAGAAAGAGAAGGAAAACAGCATTCTGGAGTCTTTTTATGAATGACCTTGACTCCTTCTCCCTGTGATTCTAGACCTAAATTCTTCAAGGCTTTGTTGGAAAGAATAGCTCTCACTGCTTTATTTGTTCTCTCTGGTATATGTTTTATATTATGGTTTTTATTGGTTCAATCCAACCATATCAGTTTGCTATTTTCTAGAAATTTCCCAAAATTTCTGTCTACCAATAGTAACCTTTCCCACCTTCTATGCAATAGAGATTTATTCTTTTTCTCACATATTTAGGATAGGTAAGCTCTTGTGCATAGTCCACCATCTTGAAGTGTTATTATATTCACATCCAGAATGGCTGTCCCAGTATGTTGGTGCATGATTGTCACAAGGCCAAGACACGTGTCTTACTCTCTCTGCAGCTATTTCTTTCGTGGCTACAGAGAACACTCCCAACTCTGATTTGCCATATTATCCATATGGATAATTTATGTATAAAAAGAGAGCAAAGAGAAAGAGGATGGTCTCATGAGCCAGTCTCATGGTTTTATATAACCTTGATTTAAAACCTATGTCAATCTTCTTTGCAAGCTCACATTAAAGGATATGCTTATATTTGTACTAAGTAGCATTAGTTTTATTGAGCCTTCCTTCCCTTCCCAGAGGTCTACTATTTCCATCAGACCCATAATATCTGCTTCAACCAGGTACTCTCTGCTTCAACCAGGTATTCCCATATCCTTTAGAACTTTGGGCAGGCCCGTTTCTCACTTCCTTAATACTGTGTAATAAAATATCAGAAACCCCCAGTTATAATACTGACCACACAGTTCTACAGTTTCTTATCTGTCTCCTTCATTAGCCTCTAAACTCCCTGGTAAACAAGGTGCCTTATTTTATGTTAGTACCTCAGTGCCCTCCACAGAAGCTGGTATGAAGTGCATTATATGGACTGAGTAGCAGAGTGAATGGACATAGAGATATTGACCTTGAAAACAGCTGTGTTGTTTTTCCATGCTGAAAATGAGGCCACTGACTTCCTTACTAGTCAGGAGAAGCTCTGAGGAATGGGCTGTATGTAAAGGCTCAAAGGCAAATGGGAACATATTTTGGGGGGGCTGGTAGAAGTTGTTTCCAGGGGGCTGTCAATGATCAGTTTTCCAAATAAACTCTGATCATTGTAGTGTCCCTGGGCTGAGGGATGGTCTCAGATTAGGGTTTTTGGATAATTGCCAGATCAGCGAGTTGGGGTTTAAGTAGAGCTGTTCTACTTTTGCAGAAATGCTGGGGCCTCAATTCTATAGGGTCAGTAGAGGCTTCTTCATGGTTTTATATAACCATGATTTAAAACCTATGCCAATCTTCTTTGCAAGCTCACATTAAAGGATATGCTTACATTTGTACTAAGTAGCATTAGTTTTACTGAGCCTTCCTTCCCTTCACACGAACATTATAAAACCACAGATAGCCGGAATGGAGCCTCAAGTCATTCTTGGGCTCCTATTGCCTCCTGAAAATTGGTAAAGAATAATACTCTCGAGAATCCATCTGCTGCTCATGAGATTGCTTTATAGAACTTCTTTGCTCCAATGCTCCAAATCTAATCACTACCTGAAAGTCCTTCCCAGAGGTCTTAATGTCTTGCCTACTATTTCCAATAACTTGAAAAAGGAAAAAAAAAAAAAAAAAGACATGTTGTCAGAAGCAAGTAGGCTCTCAATTCCTGGTTGATTGAAATTAATCTTTTCATTTTGAAATATGTTATTCTATCCACAAAGCAGGTGCTCAATAAATATTTGTCAAGTGAGTGGAAAAATGAATAGAACATTAGTGGAGAGACTGGGTTTGCCTTTCCTGAAGGTGGGGATAAGGGGCACATTTGATGGAAATTATTCCAGGTTAGCACAGGGATCTGCTTTGGGTCAAGTGATCATGGTCATCCTTCATTCACCATCTCCCTTTTAGCCATTCAGTCTCATCAGGTAATGCTCACAGCATGCATCTCTCATCTTTGAAGATAATTCATTCCAATTCATTCATTTAGAATATTATATTACTAAAAGCATCTCAATAGGATCCTTTTATTTGTCCAGAACACAGGATTATCTGGGGGATGTCCTGTTCCCATGGGTCTCACTTCTCACCTCCTGAGGTAGAGACCCTAACTCATAGGGCACATTCATCTATCCCAACTTCTCAGCATCAAACTGGGTTTGTTTTTTAAGAATGAAGCCAGCTGGTCCATGAGCAGTGTGGTGTTAGATGCATGACAGTGTAACACAGGATATTCCCAGTTGTATGACTCAGAAGCTGCCTTGGCAGCCATCAGGAAATGCCAGGCTGTCCTGATAGGAAAATGAGGTCTGGGATGCTAATGGTTTAATGAATACCTGCCCTCAGGGACACATTCTCAAGAGCCCTTGCAGTAGTTAAGGCTGGAGGCACAGGAGAGAGTGACTTCCTGGAGGTAACACAGGCAGAGAAGCTAAGGTCCTCACATTGCTCAGAGTCCCAGCTGGATCTGAGCTGCTGGATCAGTGGAGAGGAGCCCCATCCTGAGCTGGCCCCAAGGGCCCCTGGCTGGAATCTTCCCAGGCCTGAGAGATACAGTGTCTAATCACAGGCCCCTCCAGCCATCCGAGTCAGAATCACAGCAGCATTTTTGAAGGATGCAGATTCCTGAGCTGAATTCAAAACTGAGTCAGAATCTATGGAGGTGTAGCAGGGGATCTGCCACTTTATAAAACTTCCTCAGTGATTCTTAATTCACACCAACTGACCCTCAAGAGCCACCTGCCACCAGTAGGGGTGATCTCTCACTGGGGGCAGATGGCTAAGCACCAGGAGTTCCAACCAGGCACGAGGCTGCTCAGCACATAACACAAGGAGGCGAGTTCTGCACCCTTGCATTTAAAGTGACACTAGAATAAAGGGCTTGCTTCAGGCCTTGAAGGCAAGTCTTGCCTTTAGAGGATAGCACACTAGGAAGTCCCGATTGTACCCCCAAGTCAACCTGATGCATTGGCAAGAAATAAAAGTCTCTTCCTCTTATAGCTATTTCTAGCTTCATAGGTGTAAAACCTTTCAAATAAAACATGAGTTACTGTAAGAGTTTCAGAAATTATATCACATTTCCCCACTGATTAACTTTATCATTTTGGAGTTATATCTTCATTTTGGATTGATTTTCTTTTTTTTTTTCTCCGCAAGGGTAACAAGTTAATGAGCTATGAACAGGTCAGTTCTTGCTTCCACGTTGTATGATGGAAGTACTTTATTCAGTTCTTTTTGTCATTATAGGTCCCTCTTCTCTTTTAAGTTGGGGCACACCTGTTTCCAGGGAACAGTTGGTCAACAAGATAGTAGTGGCTTTGCGGGAGGGTGCGAGCTTTCTATTTATAATTATTAGGGCATTCTTGGCAACATTTAAGAGGGAAATTACTCAAACACTGTTATTTGTCATCGTGGCATTTTAACTTTGCTTAAGCAATACTCCATGACCATCAAAATCAGTCATTTCTCATTACCTATCTTTGAAGTAAGTCAGTATTAATCCCTTATTACTGGATGAGAAAACCAAATCCCAAGGAAGTTGATTTTGGCTTAAGAGCACATAGTAATCAGAGTCAGATTCGTGATTCTTAAGCTTCTTCCTCCTCTGAGAAAGCACATTTGTCATTTTTCATCAGCCTCAGTGGGATGTGCATAAACCAAAATTTAGAAAATGTGTTCTGTCTAACTGGTCTGGTATTTAAGAAAGGAATAGTCAACTTTAAAGCTCTCAGAATATCCTAGAGAGCTTTAATAAAATACCATACTAGGGTCACTTCTGATTTATTTGATCAAGGGTGAGACCTGAGAATGAGTCTTTTATATTAAAAAAATAATAATACAACTTCCTAAGCAAAGTTCATGTGGAAGGAGGGCTGAGAATGCTGATCCAGACAAAGCAAGCAGGGGCTCATGGGATGCCGAAGTTCCAAATCTGACTAGTAGTCTCCCCCATAGGTCTCCACTATCCTCAGGATTAGAGCCCCTGTATATGGAGCCTTCTGGAAACATGTATACTTAGCGTGGGTTGATGAATGTTGTGACCAGTGAGGGAACATTAGCACAGAGCAACCTATCAGTTCAACTCAAGTAGAAATGGATCGCCCTGGCAGAGGAACAGGGAAAGAAGAACAAACCCAGAGTATATTCTGCTGCCCAGACTGGGGAGGGACGGTGGTACTGGGAACCCTGAACTAGAATCCCAGGATTATGAGCACTCAGGAATGCTGGGCTCTGTGGTTCCTGAAGATGGATTGATAGGTTTTGCCAGGGGGTATGAATTCTGACCAGCATGCACTTTAAAATCAGACTGCTTGGGTTCTGGACCTGGCTCTGTCCTTAAGTTCTGTGACCTTGGGCTAGTTACTACAGGTTGAGCATCCCTAATTCAAACATTTAGAAACCTGATATGTTCCAAATTCAAAAGTTTTGAGCACCAATATGGAACTGCATATTTTCATATTGTGAAATTTTGTTTTATGCACAAAATTACATTAAATATTGCTCATAATTACCTTCAGGCTATGTATATGAGGTGTATATGAAGCATTAATGAGTTTTGTGTTTATACAAGGATTTCACCCCCATACTATCTCATTAGGTGTATGCAAACATTCCGAAATCTGGAAAAAAAAAATTGAATACAAAACACTAGTGGTCCCAAGTATTTTGGATAAAAGATGCTCAACTGGTACCTCTCAATCAGTTTCTTGGTTCTGGAAAACAGAGATAAAAATTGCTACAATCTAATAATTTGTGATGACAATGACATGAGATAATATTTATTATAATATACTAGAGCCCACCCCCATCCCTTTTCAGAATCATTGGACCACCTTTAAATGTTCTTTATTAAATTGGGTGTGGACCATTACCTTCTCCTTCAAGGTAATCAGTTCTCACAAGGAAATATGAGGTAGTGAGGCATATGTGGATTCAAAAGCAAGAGATTTCATGTGAAAACTTTGGAAGAGACCCCTTTGGCCTCAGAATTGTAGGGCAGAGCTGTGGGATCCAGGGTCAGGCTATGGTCTTGGACCCACGAATGAAAACAGGTACCAGGCAGACAACTGGAATTGTGATAAGGCTTGGTCAAAGAGCACAGAGAGCAACTAAAGCAAGAGCTGTGAAGTCAAGTTCCAAAAAGGTCTCAGTAACTAGGAAAGGTGCCCAAGGAGGAGGGAGGCAGGTTCAAGAGTAGCACTAGAGAACCAGCAGGAATTCTTTGTTCTGTGTCTCCTTTGAAAATTTCTTACATCAAGGAAGTCCCAGAAGTAAGGATTATAGCAGGCCTCTCTATCAAGGGTATGTTTGTGTGTTTGTGTGTGTGTGTGTGTGTGTGTGTGTACTCCTTAGGAAATGTCATTTCTAAATCCTCCTCCTCTGTCTCTTCTTTAAGACTATGAGCCTATCAGGACTTTCTACAGTGGGCCCACAGGAGGCTGACTCTGGAATGCTGCATGGTAAATGCATTTTTTAGATGAATGAAATTAAGCATGTTTCTTGATTGCGAGACCTGTAAATAGTTTTAAAGCTCTAAGAGGAGGGGATGATGAGATGTGTTTTCTAAATTTAACCATGGAATTCTTTTCCTTGAAATTAGAATCCTCAACTCATGATTTTCTTGCCATCTTACCTCCCGGAGTTTCTGCCTTTAGCCCCTTCCTCACTTCTCTGGGATGTATAGAACCCTCAGTAGGATGTGGCCTCATTCCCAAAAGTAAGGCTGTAAACTGAAGGAGGGTAAGGTCCATCCCTGCTGCCTTCATATTTTCTCTGGAACATAGCTGCAACTCACACGGTGCCTATTTGAGGAATGTTTGTTG
Source organism: Marmota flaviventris (assembly GCF_047511675.1). Classification (NCBI taxonomy): domain Eukaryota; kingdom Metazoa; phylum Chordata; class Mammalia; order Rodentia; family Sciuridae; genus Marmota; species Marmota flaviventris. Next base: position 35,272,964 of record NC_092512.1, read on the forward strand.
AACAAATGAGATGACTTGGCTCATGCCACACTCCGGTTGCAGACACATAACACTGTGGGTTATCTGGAGCTGAGTACTCAACTGAGCCCCACTTATGGGGAGGAAGTGTTTTCTGAGGTTATTTCACATTAAACTAAGAAGCAGGAGATACGAGTTGTCCTAACTTGGTGCTTTTCTTTATGCAAAATGACCTCATAATCACCCTGTCCATATCACTTCAAAACATGAATGGAAATAGTTTACCAAAATTAAACTTTTCATAAATGCAAAACAGGATCCGAATTATTCCTTTAGGAATTAAGCCCATCTGTTGATGTTCTTTTTAGGCCCTTTTGTACCTAGTGTGAACCTTTGTGAAATTCTAGGCACATGGCAGTCAAACTTGCCCCCAAGTAAATTTTGTAACCACAGGCTTTCTAAGTTTAAATGGAGGAGAGAGAGGGGGGAAAGAATGGACTATTTTCCTTGACTAGTTTATGCTGGGTAGTGTTTATTTTAAGGAAGTTCCCAAATAAGTAAAGCATTTCTTCTATGCTTCATGCACAGGAATGCATCCATCATCCTAGGAATGATGCATTTTTGTGGGAATTTCTGCCCATCCCACCTCCCCTGTGAACTTGCTGATCTGGAGGTAGAGTAGTCTCTGCCAGATCTCTGCAGAGGATCACATCAGACAAGGCGCCAACCAAAGTTGCAGGAGCCATATCTTGTTAGTTCTTGTGGGTTCTATCCATCTGCACCTACACCTTTCTGGAGATAGAAAGAAAAGATAGATAGAAAGAGAAGCAGGCAACTTTGATAGGAAGGAATTGGGACTTCTATCAGAGCCACAGATGCAATGACAGAAAAGGAGCTAATTTGACCAAACTGCATTGCAAATTGTGTTTGATTTAGGAAGTTAAATTTAAACCCTATTATCACAAATGTTAATGTAAAAGCACAGTGACCATATTTTCCTGAACCTGTATCATAATAGAGTCTGAAGATTCTACTTTTAAATTTTTATTTAAAACCCAGCATAAGGATGAAGCCACATTTAGTTTTAGATTAAATAAATCACTGTGTTGAAAAGCAACTTATTTGAAATCATGAATTTTAGAGAAGCTGGACTGTAGCTGTCTCTGTCCTGTGCTTTGAGAGTGAGAAAGAGACTTGGAAGTTCATGCTGCTTGCCAAGTGTGTCAAGAGTCCTAGTTGTCCCAGATGACAGCTGGCACACACAGACAAGTCCTCGCTCTGACTTTATTTTTTCCTGGTAAAGAAATAGCAGCTACTTGCCAGCCTACTGCTTTGCAGGAAGCCGACAAAGGGTTCGCATGGTGCATCTGTCACTTTTAATCATTTATTCAGTGTAAATTGTTACCACCAAAGAGTAAGAAGTAGCATGTTCATAGGGAGACCTTAAGTAATGTTGGGGGGAGAGTGTCCAGAAAAAAATTGTATTTTCAGTAATTTAGGCTAATGATTATAATAGAAGAGAATGATTTAAAGGAGTTAGGCTACTATGCCAGGTATATCAAGCTATTTGGATGTGAACAATAATTCATTTCTAAAGAGGAACCAACCAATGCACCTTTGGCCATTCCAAAGCAGTCTGGTATCTGCATAAAAGCACTGATTATTTTGGAAGAATTATTCCAATTGAAAAACACAGATATACAGCAGGTTTTCTGAAATCCAAAGCTATTTTACTGAAATATATTATCACAAATGATACATTTCTGGGATCTGATATTAACTAGCTTATTACAATAATGATGATGATGTTAAAATGTTAAGAACCTTCCAGAGCTAAGGACTTCTCTGTCCTTCATGCTGAATAATAAGAACAAAAGCCTCATCAATCTGTTAATGATCTTTGCTCCTATTTGGATTCCACTCTTGGGTTCCCCATTAGTGCTTGTCTGTCCTTCCTTCACCTGGCTGGTCAGCATTAGCCAGAACCCCATGACTGCAAGTGGCTCAGCCTTTGTTAATTAGTTTGTCTGATTCTGTCCCCACCATCCCCCTGGCTAATTTTATTTGAGAATTCACAGTGCTTCTAAATTTATATAAACGGAGACACACTTTTCTTCAAGTTATTTATTAGAGTCAAAATTAGGAAGGACTCTTAGCCTTCAAACAATTGAGCTGATAAAAGATGCTACTGTAGGTGGGTGTTGAAAATGTTCATAAGTATCTCAGATTAAAAAAAAAATAGAAGAAAAAAAGAGCGGGGATCTACCTTCACTTCTAATCATGTCTGTCAGTTTTAGTTTTACAACACTGTAAGTCAGAATGAATGGGCATCAATTCAAGGTTAACATGCCTCAGTTATTTTCTAAAGGGTGGGGAAATGGCCTTCCTCTATTAAGTTCTGAAAATACCAAGAGTATTAAGAGCCTGTAGGTAGTGTATTATAATTCATTTTCTTTATGAAGAGGGAGAATCCAATCAACTAGGACATTACTAATGAGCTATTTGAAATACTAGGAAACTTTAATCTTATGAATTTAAATAAATTGGCAATAGGACTTCAAGTTTAATACTAGACACATTTGTTATTGGGCACTTGGGATATAGACATTGTATTAGTTTCCTATTGCTGCTGTAACAAGTTACCACAAATATAGTGGCCTAAAAACAATAAATTGATTATTTTTTAGTTTTGGAGTTAGAAGCTTATAATGGGCCAGCCGTATGGCCTTCTGTTCCAGAGGTGGTAGGGAGAATGTGTTCTCTCGCTTTTTCAGTTTCTGGAGGCGGCTTACATGCCTTTAGCTCATAGCTCATAACTCCCAGAGAGTTTCATTATCACAAGAGCTTCTCTAACTCCCAATACTTCTTCCTCTCTCTTACCCAGTCTCTTATGATAACATTGTGCACACTGGATAATCAGACTAAGCTTCCCATCTTAAGATTCTCAACTTCATCAGATTCACCTAATCCCTTTGCATGCAGTGCAAGATACCCATGGGTTTCAGGAGTTAGTTTATGAAAAGCTTTAGTGGTCATGATTTTACTCGACTACAGACAGATATCACAAATAAACTAGTTTAACCTTTCTGATCAGTTTCTCATTGACTTTCCCGCAAATCTCAAGGAGTTAGTTGTTGCAGTAATCTTCACGTACGGTCTGTGTCTTTGAACATGCCATCTTGCAGAAGACTTCCTGTGAGAACTAGGTCTGTTGGTGCTGTAGAATATGCTCTGTTCCAGGGACTGATCCAGTGGGCCTCAAATTGATTGACTTGACACCAGAGTCTTGCAATGTCACATATAGCTCACTACACAGAATCAAAAATTGATTGTGGTAGTATTAATGGGTGACAGGGCTCTAGAATGAAGCAGTTCAAATGGTTAATCTACCCCTTCCTAAGTGTGTGATATTGTACAAGTTTTTTCTCTTCAGACAAAGCTGCTGGTCAGGCCAAATCCATTCCCCAGTCAATAAATGAGGCTGGTCACCAGCACCATGTGAAAAAAGTAGAATTCTGCGCTTATATTGAATGTGCAGCAATTGCAAATGCAAAGTCTGAGAATTTAGTAATAAGACCCAGTAATGGGAAGGCAAGCCCCACCTTGGAATGGTGTGAATCACAACCTTCTCAACAGTGTAGAAGAAGTAAGAGGGTTAGGATCCGAGGAAAGGAGTCCAGATCAGCTCGGTCCATAGGCAATTCCCTTAGCAACACTGGTAATGAGTATATATTATCCATGGTAAATAAATTAATCATTTAATTTACTCCTAAGTAAAAGTAATGGATAATACTCCATAGTCATATGCTCCTAAATAATGAATACTGCCATCTTATCCCAGAGTGTGGCTTCAGCTTTCTCCTCAATAATTTTATTTATTGTTATCCAAAGTACTGATTTAAAAAATCTCCTCTAGATGTTGTGATATGTATATATGTGTATTTATATATATGTATATACCTATATATATATACACACACATATATAAGCATATATATATAAATTTGAACCAAATGAATTTTACCTACCCCAAATACTGATGTTTATTATATATTTACTCTATGCCAGTAATTGTAAGTGATAACTGCCTAAAATATATTTTGTTGCTTATTCTTTGCAGTAATTCTATTATAATTCCAATAATTCTGTTATTATCTTGACTTTGCAGATGACAAAACTGAGACTGTGAAAGTCTGCAAAACTGGTCAAACTTACAGAGCTTTTAAATATTAGAGTAAGGAGACCAATCTAGTTCTATCTCTAAGATCTAGATTCTGGTACCTCAAAGGCGAAAAACCAAGTGACAATAAATATTATTGGGAATAAAACAATAAACATTATTAAAAGGGAATTGTTGCTTGACCCTGTTGCTCATGCCTGTAGCCACACAGTATATGTGGCAGAAGTGCATGTGGACTGTTCACCTCATGGCATCCAGGAAGCAAAGAAAGAGAGGAAGAGGCTGGGGTCCTAATATCCGCTTCAGGGGCACATCCCCAATGACCTAACTTTCCTCCAGTAGGCCCCACCTCTTAAAGATTTCACCATTTCCCAATAGCACCATGGACAGGGGATAAAGCCTTCAACTTGTGGGCGTTTGGGGCACATTTAAGATCAAACTGTAGCAGAATCATATTTTTCCATATGATTAAATTTGTTTTCAGTGAGTATTATTCCTATAACAAAAACATTTTAAAAGAAGGTCAATTTAAATTGTCTCCAATTTAAAATGTAATTTAATGCTTACTTTTCTCCTGATGGACAGTTTTCTAATGTTTTCTTGTGTCATAACTCAGAGACGATTGATGACCCCTCTGAAAAAAATTCAAAGAACACTTTTGTGAATGCATTATATTTTCTATAAATATATTTTCCATTTAAGAGTAACTGGAAATAAGATGTTTAACAGAGTAGGGCAGACAGTAAAGGACATTTAAAAAATATTTTTGATTGTAGATGAACTCAATACCTTCACTTTATTTATTTTTATGTGATGCTCAGGATCAAACCTGGTGCTTCGCATGCTGAGGTAAGTACTCTACCACTGAGCTACAACTCTAGCCCCAGTAAAGAACATTTTTGACAGCATTATTGCACCACAATGAGGGAGGTAGTGCATGAGACTGTCAATCGAGTTCTTTCCCCAAGAAAACATGTTGAATTGTGCATGCTTTAAAAGGACTCTATAATCTTGCAACCTGATTGATTCTTGGTGCAATCTAGATTTTTGTACATGTTGGGCTGTGACCACAGCTAGAGACTCTAGTAGTTCTCATTGCCAAGGACAGTGGTTAGTCCTTCTCATGACCTCCCATCTCTGGAACACTTCCCCCCCAGTTTAATGTAATAACTGCAGGAGCCGCAAATAGGAGGCTCCTTGGATCCATACCAGTGTGCTAGATAAGAAAGGGCAAGACTTCCTTCTACTGCCCTGTTCAATATGAAAATAGAATTTGCATGTTACTGTTTGTTCTCCTCCTTGGAGGTGATGTAAGACCATTTGCATGGAGCACTGTGTATAGAAGTCCATGTTAAGAAATCATATTTTTATCTTTCTCCTTAAGGTTGGGACTAGAGAAGGATACAAATTTCTTTGCATACATTTGCACACAATTAAGAGCTTTATACATGCTGATCCTGATGGTTCCATTTGCTTGGCACTTTCACAAGCCTGATCTCCCTGAAGGAGTCAGACTATATCATGGCAGGGGTGGTGGTGGGGGGTGCAGTAGACTATAGTAGTAGAGAGTCCCTGCATTCTACTTAGAACAACCTGGGTTTAAATTGTGATGCAGCCACTCACTGACTGTGGTTCTGTAAAATTTCTCATTTTCTCTTAACATCTGTTTCCTTGCATAGTGGTATTAATATCTCCATTGCAAAACCATTAGTAGGATTAAATTCGTTGTCACACCTGCCACCACAATGAAGTACTCCAGAAATGGCAGCTAATATTAACATGCTCTTAGCACTCCCATTTAAAAATAAATCCAAACAAACTTCTCTCAACTTCTGTTTCCATGCCAATGGCTATCCTGTTTCCTTTCAACAAAGGTCTTCCAAAGAGGGCCCATGCTCATTGCTTCTGACTTCCATCTTCATATTTGCTCCTAAACTCACTCCAACAGGGCTTTGACCCCACTTCTCCAATGATGCATTTGTTGCAGAAGTCACCAGTGACCATTCCATTGCTAAATGCAATGGTATTTACAAGTGACAGTGACCAGTTGGGAGCATTTGGTAGATGAGATCACTCCCTCCTCTTTTTGTGTTTTTCCCCTTGGCTTCATGACACTCTGCTTCCTTGGTTTCCTCCTACTCCAGTGGGTGCTCCTTCTCAGTCTCTGCAGCTGAAGTCCTTGAACTTGAAATGTTCCGGGGACCCAGGACTCAGTCATTGTTCCTCTTTTCTATCAATGTTTATTTCCCCAATAAGCCCACCTGAATGGGAATTCTTATGTCCTTGAATATGATTTTGTGCCAATGCTTTCCAAATATACCATTTCCAGCCTTAAGCCCATTCCCAAATTCCAGATTCATATCCAACTCCCTGCTTGAGTCTTCTCTTGAATATCTAACAGGGACCACAAACACAGTACATTGGTCAAGGTTCCCCAGAGATGTGTGTATGTGGAAACCCTACTAGTTCTCATTGCCAAAGAAGAAAACAGAGAGACTTCATCTTAAGGAATTGGCATAACCATTTATGGAGACACCCAAGTCCCAAGATCTTTAGGGTGAGTGAGCAAGCTGGTTACCCAGAGAGCAGATGATATGGTTCAAGTCTGAAGGGGGGGAAAAAAAAAGGCCCACATCCCAGTTTGAAAGCAGTCGGGCAGAGGAATTCTCTTCTATTTCGGGGAGCGACAGATTTTTGGTCTTTTCAGACCTACATTCAATCAGTAGACTACTCATGTTGGGATGGGGGAAGGGGATGTGGGAATCTTCTTTATTAGTTTATCAATTTAAATGTTAATATCATTCCAAAACATCCTCATAAAAACACCCAGAATAATGTGTGTCCCAAATCAGGCATCCTTGTGGCCCAGTCAAGATGACACATAAAATTAACCATTACCCACCACAACAAGTCCAAATAGTAGACTGCTCATCTTTGGACAAAAATTACTCTATCTGCACCTTCCTCTTTCATTGGTCAGCAAGTACACCCTTCCAGTTTGAATTCAAGCTAAGAAACTTGGATTCATCCTTGACTCCTGTCTTCTTCTAACATTTCATCATACAACCTGTCCAAAAATCCTGTTTACCTTCAAACCATATTCAGAACCCACCCAGTGCTTCCCCACTGCCATTGCTATTACCCTAATGTGAGCCAGTCATTGCTTCAAGAAATCCACTGGGAACGCCCGCCATCTTTAAAACATCAGTACCCTTGATGTCCTTTGCTCTTATTTTATCCATACATGTATCACCTTTTAATATAGTAGACACTTTCCTTCCTTGTTCTGATTGTCATTTTGCCATCTGCCACAGGTGGAATGCCTAGAACAGGGCATCATACGAATAATGCCTGCAAGAAAAACATGTATTGGGTAAACTGCTCTTGTAGAGATGAAGAAACTGGAGCTTAAAGGGATCAGGTGACCTCACAGGTCACATAGTAAAAATAAAGCTATTCTAGAACAGCACTTAACAGACTCACAGGCAAGAAGTGCCGACACTGAGTAAGATCTACAGTACTATTGTTGGCAATGGTTTATAGTTGTTTATAAGTAGACCTTTTCCAGATACTCATGTCCACAGACCAGTGCTCATTTACATAATTACATTAGACTATAGGCTAAGTCATTCCCTTATTCTTATCTCTGTGCCTTTGTGTCATCTGATAAAGTCCCCTTGTTCTGAAATATTTTTACCTTTCAGACACCTATAAATTAATGTGATGTTCCTCTTGCCTTTTTTAAGCTCTTAAGAAGCCAAGCCAGATATCATCACTTTGGCACTCTCTTTATAAGTTAATCCTTTTATCCTCTTATAATACTTAATAATAGTATTAACTTATCTCACCAGAGCAAAATGGAATTTTTAGTATCTTTATATTATGATCCACAAACACGAGGTGCATACTTTCTCCATGGGGGCTCCACAATGGGGCTGGGGAAATAAAGAGACATCTCGAAATGCCTGGTCTATTTGGGGAAATGCATACATACTAGTTTCGATATGATTCAGCTGCTTTAACAGGGACTACGTAATAATGGCTTAAAGGAGACGGAAGGGTTCCATCGCTGTCATCCAGCTGATAAGCAATTAAGGGAGAAGAATTTGTGCCCCCAAAGTCATTGGGGGCCCCACTCCTTCTGTGGTTTTGCTCTACCATCCTCTAATGTGATTTCATCGAATAGTAGAATTTGGCTCATTCTTCCTCCTATACACTCTAGGCCCAGGGACAGGGAGAAGTGTGAGCAGATGGCTTCCCATTAAAGATATGACCCAGAGGTTGAACATCTCATTTCTACTCATATCAGGTTGGCCAGAACCTAGTCACATGGCCATGCTTAAGACAAGCCAAGAATAGGTTCATAGGGTAATCACATGCCCAGTTCAGTGGATTCTACTATTGATAAAGAAAGAAGAAGCCAATGATACTAGGAAACAAGTAAGTCCCTGCTTGGATATATCTGTAAATACCTCTGTTACCTCCAACTAAGAAGGTCTTCAAGGGAAGGGTGTCATTTATACTCTCCACACCTTGAGCATTTGAAGTTCTCAGTAAATATTTGTTGATTGGGTGATTTGGCTATTGCATTTTCATCCAAGAGATTTTGTGAAGAGTTGTTATCACAGTGCCCAAAACAAACACTATTTGATCACAGGGCAAATACTGCAGGAAAATAAATGTCACAGGGCCACAGTGTCAGAAATAGGCTCTCCATACACCTACTCCCCACTCCCTTCCCTTTGGGGTGGAGTTGGCCTGCCACAAAGCAGATGCACAAAGCAGAAGGTAAGACAGACTGACCAATGGGCTCCTGCTCCCGCTGATGGCTGATGGGCTGCCTCAGTAAGGCACCCAGAGATTAGGCTACTGCTCCAGCAAATTTGCTGACCTAATTTTGGAGCTAAAAGACAGAGCTAAGTGTGGTTTCCTAGCATGCCACATTCCTTTCTTAATTCATCATGCTTCATGGGAACCAGGATCTCAAGCTTCCCCTCCCCCAGGTAGCAGTTAAGCTGGTAGAATTGTTCTCTCTAGTCCATAAGGAAATGTAAACGGATCCTTCTGGAGGAAGTAAATAGAGCGGCAGTAAGGCATCCCCCCCACCCTCCCTCAATCTGAACATCTGTTCAAACTTTTCACAGCTCCCAGGAGGAAGGGGGCAGAACACCAGGCTTCAAACTATAAAGGGAAGACTTCATGCATTTGTTCTCTGCTAACTTGAAATTTATGCTGATTTGCCCCGACCTAGGCCTGGGTTTATCTCTAGGATGCCTTTGAAGAAAGGCCAAGCTGGTAAATAAATATGATAAACAAGAGAATAAAGGGTGGTGCTTTTTCATATTCATGAGGGCAAACCTTTGCAGGATGTAACTTCATGAACTCTCTGTGTTTAAAGAACTACCACCATGCCTAACGAGATGCAGATTCCATGTCAGAGGGTGCGGCCACAGCTTAGGCCTTTGCTTTAGGATGAAGTTGAGCTGCTCTATAGACTTGAAAGGACAGCCACTGCTCTGTGGTCCTCTTTCCTCATTTGTCTGAATTAGCAAGGAGTTTGCTGCATTTGGTTCAGTCATTAAGAACCTCAGCCACCCCACCCCCAATCCAGATGTCAGTTTGCATTGACTTTAAGATGAATGGAGGTCCCTTCCCCCCCTCATGTTGTCATCTGCTCTTCCCAGAATAGTTAGCAGCATGGCCTTTGGCCAATCCTCTCCTTCCCAGTGTGGAAGGCTTAGAGCCTGCTCCGGCCGGCCTCTAGCTGGCTGTGGTTTCTAGCTGCCTCAGAGCCCACTGGCCAGGAGGTGAAGCGCAGAGCGATAAATGTTGTAAAAAATAAAGCCCGTTGCTAGCCAGGCCAGCCAAATAGCATGGGAGGAATGGAAAATTTGGGCTATGTTCTTGGCGTGACAGATTGTCAATATCTGAGGTGTTCTGCTTAGAGATGGGATGAGATGTTCTCTAACCAAGCCTAATCTGCGTATTATCATCAGTCAGCAGCCCTTGAGAATCATGTCGGAACCAGGCTCGTGGGACCAGAGCCATAACCTTGGGTCTGCTTGCTTATTGGTCACCATCTTGACAGCCCCTTGGAGTCTGGTGTGGCCTTGGGAACCTCAGCGTCAGAATGCAGGCCTGCCTGCCCTTAACTGAACTCCAAGTGGGAATAAGTGCTGGACCTTATTTCATCCGGGATCAAGCCAGTCTCTCCCCTTGTGTGCCCTGCTGATGATACATTTATAGCAAACACTCTGAGTATCAGAGACGATGACCCAAGTCAAGATTTGGCGGAAGCTGTACATCTTAAAATTTGTCAATGGAAATGACTATAGCTCCTGGAAATTCAGTCTGGTGCTCTTCTGGTCTTCTTTGGGTATGTGTGTTTAGCTTGAGGGCTTCAGATTCTTTGCCTTTCAGAACTCTTCGTTGCTTGGCTGAATTGAAGTAAGAGTAATAAAGAAAATATTGCTGTCCCACTTGGAAAGCAGGCCAGTCCCCCTGAGATACTCTCAGGACCTGCCTTACACTCAGGTGAGAGATTTTTCCAGAAAATAAAATGGCATCTTTTCTTCATTTCACTGTTTATGGATGGCTGCCCCCATCTGTGAATCAGGAGATTCCTCTGCTTCCTTCCTCTTCCTTTCCCCTCTCTCATTTCCCTCTCGGGTCTTTCTTGGTCTTCCTCCGTTCATCTTTAAAGATACTAACAACCACTCTGGCATGTTGCCTTGGCTGAGGAGAGAGAATCTTTGTAAAAATTTCTCCTGGCCATTGGCATGGGCACACCATATAAATCAGCGAGACACTTTGTTGTAAAACTTTCTCATTATCAACATTCACTACTGTTTCATTTTATGAATGCTTCTTTGTCTTCCCCAAAGCATTTCAGATTAAGCAATGCTGTTATTGAAAACGTGGGAGGTCTCTGCTTGTATGCTGGGCTGATTGAATTGCAGATGCTTGCAACAAATATTACAATGGCAGGTTCCTAAAAGTGAGTTAAAAATATTAATTTGTAAAGAAGGTTGGAAATGGAAGTGAAGATTTAGCTTCCTTGGTATCTAATTGAGACATTGGATTTGCACTTTCTAGTAAAAGAGCTCCAAGGTCAACATGTCAAGTCTCTAATTCAAATTTGGATTGATCTCTTCCTTACTGAATCTATTGGATGCATAGATTTAAATTAAATTATATAAAAAATTTCACAATCCTGTGTTTCAGCACAGATGTGTAAAAACCGCTGCTGTCGAGGTGCTCACAGTCCTATGAACGAACCCTCAGCTCTACATAGTGACTCTGTTGTAATGAGATATGCACTGGGGTGGAGAGCTCAGGTAGGGGAGGTATAGAGTCAGAGATACCTGGGGGCAGGGAAGGTTGCCCTGTTCAAGGTGGATGAGAGCCCCTGGTCCTTGATGGCAGACATACAGGGTTAAATCCTAGGTCTTCCAATTAACTGGGTAAACAAGTTACTGACTGAATCAATAACTTTCAATGTTTTGGCCTTCAAAGAAGTACCAGAGTGCTATATAAAGTTCAAAATGTTTTTTGCTTATTGGAAAGATGTTTTTCACGAAGAATAATAAAATCCTAAGGTAAAAACAGAGACGTAAGAGACTAAGGAGGGGGCCCCTATTACCTTTGTGTTACTCTTTTCAGAAATTACTAGCAGCACTGTTATGGAAAGATAGCCCTGGGACTGTGATATAGTTTATTTCCAGGGGAGATTAAGCAATGTAATGCATAAGTCAACACTTTATGTATTACAAAATACATAAATACCAATATCTATGTATTACAAGGTAGTATCAAGGTAGTATCTGACATCTAGAACAGGCTCCATTGCTGAGAATGTGTCTTTGGAAGGCAAGCTGTTGTTTCATACTGTATCTGGTGGGACCCTGTCTGTGTGATTCTGGGCAGTGGAGGCTGAGATGCAGCAGGAGATGGCATGTGAAGAGGAGAGGGCCAGGCCTGCTTGGAGGAGCCCGCACCTCTATGGTTGGCACAGAAGTGGAAAGAGGATCAAGGGCTGTAGAAAAGGCAGGAGGGGCCAGATTGTAAAGCCAGTTGCAGTTAGACTGAGGGTTAGACTTCACATCCAAGACAATGGGGAGCTCATGGGGCTTGCGAGCAAAGAAGTGGCACCGAGAGATGTGAGTTTTAAAAAATAACCTCTCTAATCGCTGTGCCAGGGAAATCAGAACATTTGTGCAAGCAAGAAGCTATGTTCACATTCATTCCACCCAAATTTGTTGAAGGCCTACAATGTACCGTGCACTTTGCTAGATGTAATTGAAGGCAGAATGTAGACAAGACCCACAAGGGTAGGAACAGAGAAAGGGCAGTCTTACAATAAATATTTTCTGAGGTCAAAATGACAAAAATTGGGGACCATCTAGAAGTGGGATGATGGAAAAATGAAATGTCATTTCGTGGAAAAATGAGATCTTTTGGAATGCTGGAATTCAAAATTCTCAGGGCTGGGAAAAAAAAAGAAAAATGACTACTTTATGTGTAGCCTGACTCCTCCCCTCTCTCTCATTCTTTGGGAAAAGAAATCACAGGGGCTAGTGACAGCCAGCCTTCCCTGAGCAGTGGCTCCAGTGTCCCTCTGAGGTCAGGACCTGGTCTGTGTTAGCCTCCAGAGAGATTCTGAAAACTGAGTGGACAGTGATCCAGGGGACCAACAGCTTTGGTCATCATTCTCATAGCTCATTATGGCATCTTGAATGTTCCACTGATTTTAAATCAGACTAGTGCTTGACTTGGGAAAGTTGTCTTCCTATTGAAATGGAAATGTTAGGAGACACGACACGGAATAATGGAAACTATGGGGTTATTTGATGAGAGGTTGAGGACGGGCTCTGAAGGCCATCTTGGGTCAACAGTAGGAGTGAGCGGCAGTGTGTAAATATTGGCGTGGAACCCAGGAGGAAACCAGGAGCAGGGGAAGAATTATGGCATAAAATGGTTTTTGCTTATTGAAAAAAAATGTTTTTCATGAAGAATAATAAAATCCTAAGGAAAAAAAACAGAGACATAAGAGGCTAAGGAGGGAGCCCTTATTGCCTTTGTGTTAATATTTCCAGAAATTACTAGCAGCACCATTATTGGAAAGAATGGTCATGGGACTGACATAATTTATTTCTGGGGTGAATAAGTCAATACTTTATGTATTACATAGTAGATATTCTAATAGGATAATCATAAAACAAGACACACCATGTATATCGAGCCAGATTCTCACTAGAAAGTCTCATCCAGCCAGACTGCCAGACTCTCTCGTTGAATACACATGTAACTGGACAGCAGCACTCCTCATCCTGGGAAGCTAGTTGTATCCCCCTTATTTTTAATTAATTCTCAGAATTCCTATATACCCTGTTAACAGTCAAACCAGTGTCTCTGTTGATTTTTATCTTCCCTTAATTGTTCAGGAATCTCCAGGGCTTATTTAGTTCAAAGACAGCCCTGGACTTCCACTGGTCTCCCCTAGGTGGCGGGGGTCTTATTGGCCCACACTGCACTTGCTTCTCAACACCACAGAGAGGCGATGTGGAGCACCAGCCCAGGACAGTCTTGAGTCCTTCTTGTCCAGTGCTCCTTGCACGGGTATAGCTATTTCTCGGGGTTCAAGGCAGCCCCAGTTGTGTCAAGTCAAGTCCTTTTAAGGATCTTGCACCTCATGGAATTTTCCCATGAGATCTTTCACTCAAACAATAGACCAGCTTTTCTATGAAATCCTCAAAATCAAGGATCTTGAAACGCTTTTGTCCATAAACAGTGGAGCTGCTGACTGTACATATATATTCATGAAAGAGGCCACTTCTGATTGGATAGTCTGACATTTATCTTATTAGAAAAGGCAGGTGTGGTGGTGCACACCTATGGTCAAAGAGTATTCTGGTTTACCATATGTCCCATGCAAATTCATACACAGCATAGAAGCCAAAGATAAGGCATTAGCCCCCAAAGATTGGCTTTTCCTTATTTTGCTCTTTACAAAAGGGTCTTGCTCTTTAGTTATATAGGATTTTAGCCAAAAAAATGGCAACCCGACAGTAGGAACAATATCACAATATTTTTACCTGGGTTTTTTTCCAAGACATTTTACGGAACCCCATTTCTGCTGGCCAACCTTAGGCTGTGAGATGCAGACTGGAGAGAAACTGCTGCAAGGGGAAGCAGCAATCGGAAGGAGAAGAGATGTTGATGAGCAAGAGAAGGTGAGTCAATGGTGGAGGAAAGAGGTAGAGAGGTGCCATGGACACTGTGCTTCATGAAAACTCTGTGTGTTCCTGCTTTGGGTATCAGCCCTGATGGCTGTTAGATCCCATTTTATCTGGACAGCCGTGCTGGGCACAGTTAAGAGAACAGAGCGGAACTGATTAAACTGAGCCCTGGTCGACCATGGTCAAGGTGACTCTGTGATTGGCTAGGGTACTTTTTAGAGTAAAGGGCACTGTTAATAATAAAGTTGGAGTGCAGGTGTATAATAGAAGGAACTAGTGAGGGCAAGCCAGGAGTTAGAATCATCTGTATTTTGAAGGTACTTTATTTAAAAATTGAGGTATTAGGTATGCATGGTACATCATTTGCTGTGGGAAGTATAAAAAATAAATAAAAATGACAAATCCTGTGCCACCTCAAAGAACTGACTGGTTGTAGAGAGAAGACTGATGTACAATGAAATCGCCATTAACCATTCAAGATAGTGTCTAACCAAGTGCCAAATGAACGGTGTGTTAGGAAGAGTGTTGGCCTTGGAGTTAGAAGACTGGTGTCAAGACCTGCTCAGGCTTTGTGTGTGTGTGTGTGTGTGTGTGTGTGTATTTGTATATATATTTTATATATACAAGGTCATCTAGCCAAAGCCTGAGCCAGTTGCAGATCTGTTACTAACTCTGAGACCTTGAACTTGTAGTTTAACCCTTCTGAGCTTCAATATCCTCTTTGTTAAAAGGTAATAATAACACTTGTTAAGATCTGAATACTGTGTTCCCCAAATTTCATATTTTGAGATCCAAGCCCCCAAAGTGATGGCATTAGTGTGTATGTGTTCAGGGTGGGGGGCTTTGGGAAGTGATTAGATGGTGAGGGTGGAGTCCTCATAAAAGTCCTCCTCAAAAAAGAGGCCCCAGAGACCCTTACTTCTTCCACTCCTGGGGTAGCAGCAAGAAGGTGCCTCTGTGAGCTGGGAAGTGGGTCCTCCTCAGACATCAAATCTGCCAGCACCTTAGACTTGGACTTCCCAGACTCCACAACTGTGAGAAATAAATTTCCATTGTACAGCCTTCCTAGTTTGTGGTATTTTGTTATAGCTCCTCAAATGGACCAGGATAATAACTAATTCATAGAACTGTTGTATACTATTATAAATGAGAAATAAAGTAAGGTTTCGCATACAAAATAACCAATAGTTTCTGGCAGCCAGAGAAAGCCTGAGAAATGCTTGTTATTCCATGGACTGAACTGGTGGCTAGAGATCAATTGGAAGAGGGATGAACTTTGGAGGTGAACATGGACACCTCCCAGGACAGTTAGAAGAATCCAGTGAGGACCTTAGGTGAGCGTGCTGTATCACACTGCAGGGAGGAAAGACCTTATGGGTATTACCAGGGTTCGAGGGATAAGCTAGATGCTTCCCTTTGCCTATCAGGATGGTGTCAGCTGCAAATGAGAGAGACCTTGACCTCAGATGTTTTGAATAATACATTTATACATTATCTCACAGAATAAGAAGTCCACAGGTGGAACATTCCCAGGGTTGGTTAATTCTGTGGTTTAATGATGTCATCCAAAGTCCATATTTCTACTTTACTATTACCAGATATTGATTGACTCACCTCAGGGTGACACATTGGCTGCAGTAGTTCCAGGCATTGCACCCTCAACATACCACACACTAGAAGTAGAAAGAGGCTAAATTTTGTCTAAGAAACTGTTCTCAGAGTCCTGTCCCCATATTTATAGGCTTACATGTAAGTCTTATTAAGTCTATAATTAGATCCCAAGTCCCTTCCTAAGACAGTTAATGGTAAAATAAAAATATTAAAATCGTCTATGCTAATCAAGATCCACCCTCACTGGACTGATGATCTCTTTATCTTTTCTAAAAACATGGCATTGCAGAGGGTGTCGAACACTTGAACAAAGTTAAGTTCCTCTTAATAGGGAAATGAAGAGAAATGGTTGCTGGGTGACTATCACAGTGTCTTAAACACTATCTTTATATTCTTCTAATTCCACCTCCAACATATCTCTTAAGCATACTTGGCCTTTTTCCATTTTCCTCACATCTCCTGCCTAGGCTTTTGGTTCCTTCTCTCTGTCTTTGTCCCAACAATGTGGTCTTCTCTTTGGCTACCAGTCAGCTTTTTATATAATGCAAGTCTGACTAGAGCATTTCCTAACTTAAGACTCTCAAGACTTCTTTGAAGATGCCCCAGAAGTTTTAAATCACACACTATTCTGAGTATTTGAGATCCAAGCCCCCAAGGTGATGGCATGATGAGATTACAGGCTGTCCTACTTTGTTCTGACCTATACACCAATGATCCCTTTGTTCTGTGTATCCACACTGTATATACTACCTGCCCGTCAGTTGCTTAGACCCTATTAGATACATAGGGTCTTGAGAGGTGTTATGGTTTTCATATCAAGTGTCCCCCAAAAGCTCATCTGTGAGACAATGCAAGAAAGTTTAGCGGTGAAATAATTGGATTAAGAGAGCCTTAACCAAATTAGTTTATTGATCTACTGATAGGGATTAACTAGGTGGTGATTGTAGGAAGGTGGGGTGTGACTGAAAGAGGTGGGTCATTGGGGGTGTGACTTTGGGGCATATATTTTGTCTGTGGTGAAGGGAGCTTCTCTCTCTCTCTCTCTCTCTCTCTCTCTCTCTCTCTCTCTCTCTGCTTCCTAGTGCCACATCCTGAGCTGTTTTCCTCCACCATGCTCTTCTGCCGTGATGTTCTGCCTCACCTTGGGCTCCAAGCCATGGAGCCAGCCATCTATGATCTGAGGCCTCTGAAACCATGAGCACCAAATAAGCTTTCCCCTTCTAGAATTGTTCTTGTCAGATCTTTTGGTCACAGAAGTGAAAAGGTTGATTAAAAACAGGAAGTATCCCCTGAAGATAAGGAAGGACTGCTATAGTCTGTTTTATGGCCCTAATTCAGGACAGTCATCCACTGAAATGTTTTCTATGCCTCCTACTGCCTGTTCAACATGGCCACATATGGATTTTCAGTGCCTGAGATGTGCCTAGCCCAAATGGAATTGTGATCATAAGATATACATTGAATTGCCAATATTTAGAATTTTTAAAAAGAATTGTAAAATCTTTCATGAGTGATTTTAAAAGTTAGTTACATGTTGAAATGATAATGTTCTCTGGATATATTTTGGTTAAATGAGATATATCATTAAAATCAATCCCGGCTGTTTCTCTCTAATTTTTAAGGTGGTGACAGGAATACTTCCAATTACATACATGGTTCATATTTGTAGCTCACACTGTGTTCCTGGGCAGGGGATTGCTGGCTGCCGCAGAGCCGAGGCTGCATCTCACCAATCCAAACGTTATCATTCAGTTCCTTCTCCCCACCACAGGGCTCATCAGAGTTGCAACCCAGTCAAAATAGCTTAGTTTGTTAAAATAAAGTGTAAGAGCAATCAAGTTAAAGATGAAAGAACACAGAACAACTTCATGTCATTGGACTCCTGCTTCTGGGTTTCTGACACGAGTTGTTTTTTTCTGCATTCTCACTGTTATAGGCAGATTTTTTTGCTACTGTGACTAAATGATCTGACCAGAACAACAGTAGGGGAGGAAAGGTGTATTTAGGGCTCACAGTTAACAGAGGTCTTTGTCCATGGAAGGCTGGCTTTATTCCTCCTGACTCAAGATGAGGCTAAACATCATGGAAAAAGAGCATAGCAGAGGGGAGCATCTCACATGATGATCAGGAAGCAGAAGAGACTCCACTCACCAGATACAAATATATACCCCAAGCCACGCCCCAATTCCCACCTCCTCCAGCCACACCCCACCACTTCAGTTACCACTCAGTTAATCCCTGTCAGGGGAGTAATTCACCGATTGGGTTAAGACTCTTACAACCCAATCATTTCTCCTCTGAACCTTCTTGCTTTGTCTCTCATGTGAGCTTTTGGGGGACACCTCACCTTCAAACCATATCACTCACTAATCTGAAGCTCCTTTTTAAATTTGCCAGGCTTGGAAAACACTCTTTGTTGTGGGAACTACAGGGCACTGTGTTGTAATAGATGTGTCTGAATTGCAGAAAGACAGGCACTAGAATTTAAAGATTTTAATTAGGCTTGCTTATCTCTGTTAGTTTTCATTCTGTCTGTTTATACATTCCTCAACAAATTACATTTTAGAGGTACCGGTGTCTCCATGACTACAACCTGCAGAATATTTTAGTTATTTTTACAATCGTTATTAGGAATAAAGAAGCAGATATAAATTATGCTATTTCTATTCAATTCCACTGAATTAAATCTGGCAGTTGCCTTTTCCACAGATATATATACATATATCTGTGAAATATATATATGTGTGTATGTGTGTGTAATATATATAAATATATAAACACATATGTTAATCATTCTTTATTATATTCTTAGCAAGGATTATTTAGAAAATCAAGGAAATGAATATGTTCTAGAAAATATTTAAGAGAAAATCTGTTTATAGTGGCATAGTGAAATCAAACTTTATACTTCCAGTTTGAAAATAAATAATATCCATGGTCATGAATTGCATCCTGACCAACAGGACAAGATGAGTTGGTTACTTTGTCTCGCCCCAGGGCTCTGCAGCCTTTGGAAGCCAAGTCCTGTGGGCCCTCCTCCTTCCAGGCACCCTGTTCCTGAATGAAGAGAAGCGATCATGGAATCCTTCCTTTTTTCAGCAGGATCACTTTAATAAGTGCTCTCTGCTAGGTCTTGGGAAGAGCATTGTTTCCTCAGGCTTTGATCTTTTTCAATCACCATGAAAAGCTCTGCCCCAGTGACATGTGGGTTCCAGGAAGTAGAAGCAGAATTCCAGACACTCTACTTTGTGAAGCTGCTGTCCCTGGACAGCTGGGCCACTCCTTTTCTCTTCCCTTCCCTTCTCTTCTCTCCCCTTCCTTCCTTCCTCTCTTTCTTTCCTTCTTTCTCTCTCTCCTTCCATCCTTCTCTATTTTTGGTAGTAAAATATATATAACCTAAAATTTTCCATTTTTAGGTGCAAATGTTGAGTACATTCGCAGCATCATGTAACCATGGTTGCCATCCATTTGCAAAACATTTTCACCTCCCTAAACAAAAACCCTATGCCCATAAAGCACGAGTTCCCCAGTCATTCCCTTTCCCCAGCTCTGGGTAAACTCTACTTTCTGTTTCTAGGAATTTGCCCACCCTAGATGCTACACGTAGGTGTAATCATGCAACATTGGCCTTCAGTCTGGCTTCTTTTGTGTAGCAGGTCTTCAGATTTCATCCACGTGTCAGAACGCTGTTCCTTTTTAAGGTTGAATGATATTCATTGTACATATATATCATGTTTTTCTTTATCCTTTCAATTGAACACTGGGTTATTTCCATCTTTTGGCAATGGGTGGTTTTTAATAGAGTGTGGAAATTTATGTACTGATGCTGGTCATTTCTGCATTTGGATCTATTTCTGATGAAAAAGAGAAATCCAGCTGTTCTTTTCCCTAAAACCTTGCAGGATATATACTGAAAAACGCATGACTTCCTTACTGCAAATAAAGAGCCTGCTCTGTGGATGGGACCCCAGTGGGAGTGATTTTATGGTTTGTATTTCTCAGGGGCAAATGCAAACACGTCCCAGAGAACTCAGCCCTGCCTCATTGTGTCTTGTAGCCTGGAGGAGATGAGATAGGGGGACTGTTTACCTCCCCATCTCCACTCTTGGGCCAGAAGGACATCTGAGGGACAGAGAGAAGGCTCCAGCCCTCGTGGGGTCTGGCTGCTCTTGTGGGGGTTTTAATGCTTCATGTTTGCTTCTTCATAACAATTGCAGACACCATGTACTCCTGACACCACACAATCCTTACTATCCTACTTTGCAGGTGAGAATTCTGAGGCTTCCAGGATATTAGTAACCAGCCTACCACACTCATGAGCAGAAGAACAGGATTGTCCCCTGGGTCTGTTGGACTCCATTTTCTGTGATCGAACAATTATTCTACAGTAGTGCTGTTGTCAGGCGTCATCCCCGGGAGACTGCCACCAGTCCCAGAACATCCAGGCCAGTCAGCCCCTTTCCCATCCCGTTCAGTGGGTACAGAGGAAGTTCTGTGACAGGTCAGTGCCAGTAATCATTTTTGGTTCTTTGGGGGAAGCACTTCTGACCCTAGAGACCATCTGCAGAGCCAGTTATGAGGCTTAATTTAGAAACAATTGAAGTGATTATAATTGTTTTAAAAGAAAAAGATGAATGGCCTCATTTCAGGATAATGCAATTATTTTAAGGGCTGCTTCCTAATCAACAGCCAGAGCTTGGTTAGAAAATAAGAGCGCAAAGTAGTAATTTCAAAAGTTTGACTGAAGGAATTGTAAAAGCACATGGAGTCAAAAACCAGATGACAAAATGATCCCACTGACCTCTAGCTCAGGTACCAATGCATGCACAAACACATGTGTGTACACAGTCCGCAGAGAGAGAAGCAACAGACATCACACCTGCATTACATGATGATTGTCTTGTGGCATCAACAAATCTATCTCATGGGCTCCTGGCCTTGAGAGACCCTAACCCAGTTCTGTTCTCCAGATTCACTTCTCCTAATCCCTGTGTTTATTATTTTATCAGCACAAAGACTACACAAGGTGGATCTAAACAGAACAGGGCTTGGGTTGGGGCTCAGTGGTTGAGTGCCCCTGAGTTCAATCCCTAGTACCAAAAAAAAAAAAAAAAAGAGTACTTTGTAGGAATATTGTCAGTAACCAAAATAAATCACAGTAGCTGGTCACAGCCTACCACAGGCAGCATAAGCAGCAAATGGGGAAAATTGTTTTATTTTTTTCTAATTTGGGCTTCATATCCCCAAGGGATCACACATTCAGACTTGTCACTATTTCCATGTAAGTTGACACATCAACTCAGAGTTGCCCTGACAAGACTTAAAATGGAATTTCCATTGTGACACTTGGGTCCCTAGACGATGACACCCAAGGTGCTCAATGAGTTAATGTTCTCTACGAGTCCTCTATTATAGTGCAAAAAATTTGTACTTATTATATAGGCATGTATTTACTAAAAGTTATAGTATATCACAATTTTTTAAAAATCTAGGAGGTTTTTTCCACTTTTTTTTTTTAAAGCCATGGGGACACGTACACATACACAAACCATACACAAAGAAGGTGGCCAGGCCTCCCTTGAGCTCTAGGAGGAGACCCAAGCCTTACGTCCTTTTTGACATGAACAGGTCTCATATCATCAGAGGAGGAAGGCTAAGTGGTTGGTGGCAACTAGTTCAAATCCTAGCTTTCCTCACGCAGTGATTAGTGTATAATCATCGTTTTCCCACAAGTTCCCTGAGAAAGGAGCCCTGGCAAACAACCCCCAGGAGCTGGTGATCTGCAGGGGTGTGTGGATGTGCTTGTTCCCATGGTGTCCCTGCTGGGATGCTTCCAGGCTAGGTCTCAGAAGCTCCAGCCTCGCCTGCTGCGGGGAGGTTTCCCGTCTCACCTCACTGCCTGCCATGGAACAGCCTGAGTGGTGGCTCACAACTAGCATCAAAGGGTTTCCACCTCTTTTTCCTGTCTTCATCCTAAGACTCTGTGGACGCAAGATGATCATAGCAGTTTCAGTCATCACATCCAACTGTGGAAGAAAGCTCTTTCTCTTCCTTGTGTCCCATTTTATTAGCAAGGCACACCTTGCCCCCAGGCCTGCAGCAGCCCCTCTCCCATCATTCACTGGCCGGAACCAGGGATCCTGCCTTCCCTGCACCAATTTCTGCAAGGGGAACGCAACCACATCACTGGCTTAGACTAAATAGCATTTGCCTGTGTCACGGTGGGAGCTGGGGAAGACATCAGGTTGACATCAAGGCTCTGTTGATGCAGAACAGGAGCAGGGCTGCCTGGGGATGCATCTGACATATGTGGCAGTGACCTCCAGATGCAGAGGCACCTAAACTGAGTTTCGTGTTGGAACCCCTGTAACTGGCTATTGTAGAGTTAGACGTGTTGAGTGTCAGGTTAGTGTTGACCTCACTGAGACAGGGCCATATCTGTGGCTTAAGACATATTCATTGTCTTCCAAAAGATCTTTCCCCTAACATCTTCTTGAATAAGGGGGGATATTGTAGAACCAAGTTGGAATTCCATCAAGGCGTCTTAGCACCTTAGATCATCTCAGTCATCTTTTTGGTAGAGTTTTACAAAAACCACGGAGTAAAATTGAGTCCTTAACTGTAAGCTTATACTGATGAAAGATTTATCTAATTAGAAATTATATTAAATATGTCAGTGTAGTAAAAAAATTGTGCCAAAGAGGTGCATGGTGGTGATGATTGGAGGTTTTGGTCTGGGTGGATAAAAAGAAAACAAACAAACAAACAAATCCATCTAGCAAAAGCTCTGGAAAAATATCTTGTTCTGCATTTAAAGACCTGCATTTCAAATCTCATCACAAATTCTGAATCAACATGAGTTGTTATGAATATCTGTCTTGAGTTTGCATCCTGCAGAGGCTGAAATGAATATAAAATAACATTAAAGATATGTATCACGACTTTCATTGCTGCCATTGTTATTGGAGCTACTATTAATATTTGTATTGCACTGGATAATTTACACACTTTCACATACCTTATGAAGTATTATTATCATTCTATATATTTTACACAACTGAGACTAACCAGATTAAATTATTTCCCCTAGGACCAAGTAACTAGCAGATGAGAGAACAGGATTTGAAATTCAGATCTTTGACCTCAAACTCCATGTTCCTTCCTTACACCAAGCTACCTCCTTGCTTGGTAGTATTTCATCTTTTCACAGGAGACCTGAATTCTGACTCAACAACTGGCCCTCTCTGATCCTCAGTTTCCTTTTCTGCAATATGGGTGATAACTAGCTCACTGCATTGCTGTGGAGAGTTAATAAGGTAGTGGGTGTGAAGGTGCTTTGTAACAGTGTACAGTATTATAAAAAGTGGGCTTATTGTTCATTCCTAACTACCTTTGTCTGTGACACAGTGTTCTGTAATGATCAAAGCTGGGACTTAGAGTTCCAGTGCCTGCATTCAAATCTGGACCCCATCACTTACTATCTGCCCAATCATAGAGAGATTATTTAATCTCCCTAAACCTCAGTGCCCTCATCTGTGAAATGGGCTGAATGCTTCTTCCCTCATAGGGCTGTCATAGGAATTAAATGAGATAGGATACAAAACATTTAATACACTGCCAGGTACATGAACAGATGCTCTTTAGGCCTGGTGAAGGGTGAGCTATTTATCATACAGCAGGTGATTAAGTCTTTTCCCCCCAAAATAATGATTTTTAACTGAGTCCTGCCTACAGAACCTTCTAACTCTAGCTGCTCCACAGTTCTTAGACTGTGGTTCGGTACTCCTTGGTTTCAGTAGATACAATTCGAAGTGTTCAAAGTAAACCCAGCAGTTTGAATGAGGCTGCGAGATGAAAAGAAATTATCTATTGACTGATTTTCTTCACCTAAATCGCAGCCACCACTTTCAAAGCCCATTTCCACACCATTGAAAATGCTGCTCACCAGGGCACGGAGGCTGAGCTGGGCTCCTGTGTATTTTAAACAATGAGAGCTATCAGGCTGAAATTGGAGCATGGAACTGCTACCTAAGGAGAAGTAATAGAGTTAGTCTGAATCAATGAAGTGTGCATAATAGATTTGTGAGAATTTTCTCTATTCTACAACTGATAACTTTTATTTTTGTCATTTAAGTTGGGACTGTCCACCTGTCTGTGAGGCCCACAGGTGATCCGCACCCTCATCCGCCTACCCCAGGGCGCTGCATAAATAGTGTCATTCTCTGTGTGTTCAAGGTAGAAAAGGCCAAGAATCACTGCTGTAACTGTCTGCCAAGTGTCATAGCTTTCTACTACTACTGTGGGGACCCGTGGTTAATAGAAACTCTCACAGGTCATTTCCTGCCTAAACTTGACCTTGGCAGTGAAGGTATACAACAAATAAGCTAACCCCCAAACAAGATCCCTGCTGCAATTGAAATTTAGCTCCTAAGATTTTAAAGCTTTGATAGGGAGAAACTTTAAGCAAAACACAATGGCTAAGAGTGTGGCTCTAGTGACCGAACATGACAAGACCCAGGGTTCAGTCCCCAGCACCAAACAAAAACAGACAAACAAACAAAAACCCAAAAAGCAACAGTCTCTTCAAGATCTGCCAGCACCTTCTATCTTGCTAGAGAAGGAAACTTCTGGATGACTTTGAGGCTGTTTCTTTGACTATGAAATCTACCCAAGTGAACTTTGGATTATATCAATGTAAAGCCATGATTCTCTTTGAAATGCAGATGGTTAAAACACTGTGGTTTCAAGAAGCTGAATGTTGGTTTTGCTTGGGGAAGAGGTGGGGGCTTGGGGTATTCTGCTGGAGGCAGAAAAGCTTTTCATGGAGAGCTACAGGTAAGCTGCACCCTGCCTCCCCGGCTTCCCTGACTCCCCCTGGTGAGCACAGGTGGATTGGGGGCGTGGGATGGAGTCTTTAGATCATGAGGCCCCTGAATGCAAAGATGGTGGAGGCTGGAGTGATGGCCCAGGTGATTCCCACCACAGATGTATTACATTTTCCTTGGAAGCTGCACAGGCTCTTCCTCTAAGTCAAGGCCACTTGCTCTTTGCATTTTGGTGTTAGTCCAGCAACCCTCAGGGGGTTAAGTGAGGACATACACTCAAAACCACCTCTGTGGCTGCCCATCTAATACCTTGGCCAGAAGGGATCCTTTCGCACCTACTGTCCTTGCCTGTGAGTTAGTGGATCTCAGCTCCGACTGCAGTTCCCACCCAAGGCATTAGGAGCAGGTTCACACAAAACGTGGTCAGGATGTGCCAGATCCAGAGCTATACTGTATGCTTCATTCTCAGGACATTTTAATGTCTGGATTCTATTAACATTTGTCCTCATAAATCCATGAAGAGGTTGGTTTATTATTCATCCTACTTCTTTGAACATCTATGACTAATGTAAATAGCTTCAGAATTTGCAGTGTCCCTCACAGATCAGTGTTATTTGAGGGTGTCTGTGGAATGAGGAGCAGGGAAAGTTCAAGAGGAAAGCAAGCACACTGTCCTTGTACTCACCTTTGAATAGGCCCCATCGGCACTGTCTTGTTCCCATGATCACAAAACCACCTTTGCCTTCCTTAATAGTTTGGGAGTTATGATTTGGATATGAGGTATCCCCTAAAAGCTCACTTGTGAGACAAAGCAAGAAGGTTTAGAGGAGAAATGATTGGGTTGTAAGACTCTTAACCCAATCAGTGAATTACTCCCCTGATGGGAATTAATTGAGTGGTAACTGAAGTGGTAGGGTGTGGCTGGAGGAGGTGGGAATTGGAGCGTGGCTTGGGGGTATATATTTGTATCTGGAGAGTGGAGTCTCTCTCTGCTTCCTGATCTTCATGTGAGATGCTCCCCTCTGCCACACTCTTTCTCCATGATGTTCAGCCTCACCTCGATTCTGGAGGAATGGAGCCAGCCTTCTATGGACGAAGACCTCTGTAACTGTGAGCCCTAAATAAACCTTTCCTCCTCTGTAGTTGTTCTGGTTGGGTCCTTTAGTCACAGCAGCAAAAAAGATGACTTAATCATTGGGTATAGGCAAAACCCAACCATCCCAACTGCTCCTTAAGCCAATCTCATCATGAAGAGAACTCTTACTCTCATTGCAGATTTAAGTGTTTCATATTTCATATGGTTTTGCTTTAACTAGATTAAACTCTGTGAATGTAAAGACTGTGGCTTTTATGTTAAACAGTCATATATCCAGACTCCCCTAACAGTACACACTGTGTAATCCTTTGAATCCACTGTAACATCCAGGCACACGATCAGCCTTTGGGAAATTCTTGTGAAGTAATTCAAAGGGTAATGGGATCTCCTTGGGTAAAGACATTTTCCTAAGCTTTTTACATGTACCATAGTATATGGCTCACAGCTTTATTGTAGAATAATGTTCATCCTAACTTTTCAATCCTATTATTTGACCTCATAGGGATAAATTTAATCCCTTTAAAATACATCATTTAGTATGTATTCAAAATCTTTATAAACTATTGAGGAAAAAGATGAAGATTAGTTTATTAAACCATCCATGTAACACTGTTAAAATATAGGTTTTTAAGATTTAAAAAAAAAGGATCCAACTCAGTTTTGATCAGTGATACGTGCTATTCTATTTGCTATTTTACTGTATTTCTATGTTCTTTTATTATCACTGTCTCCTTGAATCATCAAGTTCTATTTTGCATAATTTTCTTTTAGCTGGAAGTGCTGCTCTTAAAGAAATAAGCAGTTGACTCCGAGGATTGGAATCCTGCTCTGAATCACTTCATATACTGTTGTACATCATAATTCACTGATGAAAGGAGAGAGAAGTACCGGCAATTTTATTTCCACTATTATTCAAATAGGAATAGTTACATATAACACAACACCTTTCTGTTATTGCTTTCTGCTTCAGAAAAATTGTTTTGATGAATTTCAGATCTCCTTTTGGTTGTTTTTAACCATAATCATTTTGTTCCATCCCCGTCCTCAAAGTATGAATTGTACTCTACAAGTAAGCATATTTGAATCTTTAGATTTATCATCAATGAGGAAGATGTAGGTTTTTAGTTCTAACCATTTGTATTATGCTTTGTGCAGAGTATACACTGTGTGCCTGCTTTATAAATTTAAGGTGTTTACTGGTTGTACATGACAAATGTGTAATTCTAATGTCTCCTCTCCTTAGTTCATTTCTGCAGCTACAGGTTGGGGCTGCATTTGCTGACACTATGGCTACTAAGCTATATACTAATATGGCCTTTGGTACTGCAAGATTATATTTAAAAGACCAAAGGTCACATTCTGAGAAAGGCAGAATTTAATTTCTTTATGGTTCTTCTAGTGAAGTTAGTACATTTGGGGGTTCAGCAGCATGGGTGTCTTATGTATGTGTGTGGAGACAAAATGCAGGATACTTCTGCAAGTCCTGGCCAGGTGAGCAGAGGGTATGCTCTACCTGATATTGCTTCAGCTATCTCTAGCCCAGGTAGTGAAATTCCAGGAAAACACTACAAGCTCATTTGAACAATTTTAGACTATTTTGGGAACTCTTCCTTTTTGCACTGATTTTATAGGGGTATTGTTCAAGAGTGCTCCTATAATGTGAGGACTTGAGAAAATATAGGTAGTTTGATGGAAGTGAGCCACTCATGAGAGTTCAGAAGGGACAGGGAAAATCTTAGGTGGTTCCTGGTGGGAAGCAGTGTGAGTGGGTGTGCAAAATGGTATGCGAGCCCACCCCTCAGGCACATGTAGACAACTAAAAATAAAGGCAGTTCGGCCTTGTTGCGCACAGAGCTTGTCAGAGACAGCAGGAGCCTTTGAGGGCACATTCTTTCATTTTGTGGGTACATGTTCACTTTTACTCTCTTTAGATGAAGCTTCCTACTTCATCTTCTCGTAACAAGAAATGAAAATAGTAACCAGAGACTAAGGGGCAAAACAGGACGGCGTTTCCTCAAGCCTAAAGACACACATCACAGACATGGGTAACAGCCTCTCTGGGCCTCTGCGCCTTCCACCATGAGGCCTCATGCTGACTGGAAGGAGCTGCAAGGTCTATGTCCTACGTCCACCGTTGAAACCCAGCTGTATTACCTGGGTGGGACACTTACGTCTTCACCTCTGTTCCTCTAATATGGGGGTAATCTTGCCTCTTCCTTTCTCATGGTATTTCAAGGATCCTGCAGTTTGTTTGCTGAGATACGAATGAATTAGGGAAGGAAATCAAGAGATGTTGCAGCTCCTTCCAGTCAGCATGCGCCTCATGGTGGAAGGCAGAGCAGAGGCCCAGAGAGGCTGTTACCCATGTCTGTGATGTGTGTCTTCAGGCTTGAGGAAATGCCGTCCTGTTTTAGATGGCACTGTGACCCTTGAGACACAGGACATAGTGCCATCTAAAATTTGGTTCAGATATCAAGACCGATGGTGGTATACACACACACACACACACACACAAATACACAGAATATGTAAAAATATTTAGTACTTACATAATGAAGCTTTCTAAAGAAGGCAGAGCATCCTTCCAAGCTAGTCTAGAAACAACTTGAGAAGACAGGGAAAGAAAACTGGCTTGAGGTTCTTATGGTGGTCAGAGGATGTTGCCAGGCTGAGGACTCCCAAGGTGGACAGAGGTTTTCTGATTTGAATCTTCCACTGGCACCAAGGAGGGCATCTTTTCTTACCAGACATCCCAGATGTGGGATGTGAGGGGAAGAGGAAGAGGTGAGACTTCAAAACTGTCACAGTCAAAACATTAAAAACTTGAGTCAGGGGCTGGGGTTGTGGCTCAGAGGTAGAGCACTTGCCTACTATGTGTGAGACCCTGGGTTCGATCCTCAGCACCACATAAAAATAAAATATTGTGTCCACCTATAACTAAAAAATAAATTAATTAATTAAAAATAAAACTTGAGTCAGACTTCTTATTACAAGAGACATGACATTGGAACAAGAGTAGACAGAAATGAGACCAAGGGATGAGCTGGAAAGAAGGAGGAGCCTCACTTCCAACCCCAGATAGATTTTGGCCTCCACTGGCTGTGGTATAGATAATTACAATCCTGGAAAAAATGGAGCTCAGGCTGCCAAGGTATAACAGCATGGCCATCTTTTCAGCCACTAACACAGGACATTTGAAGGAGGAAATGCTATATTGAATTATTTGAGTTACTAGAGTTAACAAATGAAAATATGCTCAGTTCAATGTGAATTTCAAATAAACAACAAATAATTTTCTAAGTATGTAAACTATCCTAGATTGTTTATTTGAAATTCAAATTTAACAGTTCATTTTATATATATATATATATATATATATATATATATATATATATAATCAAAATTTAGTTTTTTAATTGGCACACAATATCTGTATATATTTATGGGGTAAAGTATAATTCAATACATGTAAAATAATCAAATCGATGTAGTCAACCTTCTATCTCCTCAAACAGTTAACATGTCTATCTGGGGAACCTTCAGACTTTTCTGGTTATCTTGAAATGTATAATAAACTGTTGTAAACTATAGCACCCTACTGTGAAAAACTAACATAATTGTTAGAAAACAGAGATAATTTCTCCTATCTGTGTGTTAGTGTCATTATCTAACCTCTCCATCCTCCCTGCCACCCTTTCCTAGCCTCAAGTGGCTGCTAGTCTATTCTCTTCTACTCTCTGCTTCTATGAGAAACGATTTTAGTTTCTAAAAAATTAGTGGGAACATGTACTATTTATCTTTCTGTGCCTGGATTATGTTCCTTAACCTGATGTCCTCTAGTTCAGTTTTGCTGCTGCAAATGATAGGATTTCATTTTTTATATATCTGAATAATATTCTGTTGAGTGTATATCACATTTTCTTTATTCATTTTTTTCTGTCACTGGACACCTAGGTTGAATCTACATCTTGGCTATTGTGAATAGTGCTACAATACATGTGGGAGTGCAGGCATATTTTTGATACAATGATTCATTTCCTTTGGATAGATACCTAGTGGTGAGATTTTTGGAACATCTGGTAGATCTATTTTTAGTTTTTTAAGAAACCTCCATATTGTTTCCCATAATGGCTGTACTAATTCATATTCCTACCAGCAGCATATGAGAGTTCCCCTTTCTCTACCTCCTTGCCAGCATTTTTATTTTGTTTTGTCTTTTTTTTTTTTTTTTGCATTTTTGATAATAGCTATTCCAACTGGGGTAAGACTGTAATTTTTATTTGCATTTCCCTGAGGACTAGTGCTATTGAGCATTTTTCATATACTTGTCTATTTATATGTTATCTTCTGAAAAAAACATCTTCTCAGATCACTTGGGCATTCTGTATTTTATCTAGAAACTCTAGTGAACATTGAAGAACTGTGGGAGGGTGGGGAGATGATGTGGGGCATTTTCCTTTAGGTGGCATGAGCATCTTTTTGCCACCCTTTCAGAACCCCTAGCTAGTACCTATCTTTCTCCCAAGGATGCTGCTCCGCGTTACCTTTGTTATGGTTTAAATAGGATGTGTTCCCCAAAAGCTCATTTATTAGACAATGGAAGAATTTTCAGAGGTGAAATGATTTGGGTTATGAGAACCTTAACCAATCAGTGCATTAATCCACTGGTATGGATTAACTAGGTGGTAACTATAGGCACATAGGGTATGTATGATTGGAGGAGGTAGGTCACTGGAAGTATATATTTTGTCCCTGGTGAGCAGAGCTCTGTTTTCTGATTGCCATGTCCTGAGCTGCTTTCCTCCTCCAGGCCCTTTTGCCATGTTGTTCTGCCTCATCTCAGGCCCGTGAGCACCAAATAAGTTTTTCCTCCTCTAAAATTATTCTTGTCAGGTTTTTGGTCATTGCATTGAAAAAGCTGACCAAAACAAACTTCTATATGGGACTTGGTAAAGCAGTAGAAGCAAAGCTTCCTTTAATAAATATTCTTATGTAACTGATGAGTGAGTGTAGCTAGGGGACTGGCTGATTATAATCTCCCATTTGTTTTCTCCTTTCCAGTTTAATGGGTGGCTGGCTGCCCGTGTGGGTAACCTCAGACAGGACTAATAGATTTTTTTTTATTGCTTCAATTTTATTTTCTTCACTCCTCGTCTCTCCCTACCCTGGCTTAAATTCATCATTTCATCCTTGTCTCCACCCCTAACATCCATCTTCGCATGTTTCCATCCTTCCTGCCTTTTTTCCTCTTACTTTTCCTTTAACAGATTTTGGGGGGGGGCAGTTCCTAATTTCTGACTTACCATAGTTGTTTCACCTCTTCTTTGATCCACAGTCAGTATTATCCTAGCTGCTTTGGGCCTGTGTACAGAGCAAACTCAATATGCAAATAATCTAATCAATGTAGGGATCCCTGCAGAGTAAGGACACAGCTTTCTGTACTGATTCAGAATGAGGTTCGAAAATACTGTTATTTTTCTCTTCTCATTTGTTGTGTGGTAGTAGAAGAAATGTGGTGTGGTTCCGTCTAAAAAGTACTGGTTCCTGAAGCAGGAATTCCTAGGTGTGTAGTCTGCTTCCTCCAGGGAATACATTCCTTATAGCCAGAGCAGTGTTCAGTAAGGGAGAGCAATATGCTTTTTTCCAGAAAAGAAAAAAGCCCAATTTTAGGGTGCTACAGCAGAAGAAAATGCTGTCAGTGACAACAAATTGTTCCTTTACCAATGACAACAGATACTTATAAAACACATACTATCTGCAGGCATGACCCTAGGTGCCAGAGATACAATAGGAAGCGAGACAAACCTTCCTTGTAATTGAGTTTAGCATCTGACAAGAGATGTCAATCTTCAGCAAATTGTGCAAATAATTAATTCCAGTTGTAGCCTGTGCTGAGAAGGAAAAATACAAAATGTGATTGGAAGGTGTGATAGGAGGCAGACCCTAGTCTTGGTGGTTGGAGGTCTTTGGGAGGAGGGGATATTTCAGTGGAGATCTGAGGAATGAATACATATGAATTAGGTCAATGAGACAGGTTCAGAGAGAGTATGGCCACAGTTTGCAGGAAAAATCTGGTGGAGCAGGGATGGAGGAGGCAGGGAGACCAGCTGGAGGCAGTGACCCAAGAAACTCCTCCCTCTCCCTAGGGCACTGCTGTCATCTGGGAGCCGAAGACACAGCTCCCTACTCCAGCAGCAAAGGGTCATGTGGTCGCCATGATTGCCAGGTGGCACTCACATAGGGATCATGAGGTCAAAGTGCAGGGCCATGGCCTCCCTAATCCCAGGAGAGGAGACCAGAGGGAAAACAGTTCCTTGCTCTCAATCAGCTGCTTCTCTGATGGTGTGTTTCATTTTGAATTGAAATAATGACTACCACAGGGGAGAACTCTCAGCCAAGGCCTGGCGGGAGCCCTCTCAGGGTACAAACCCACCAGTGTCTTTCACATCGAGCTAATGATCCAAGGAGGGGGGTCAGGCTGGCAGATAACAGTGGTCCTCTTTCCTTGTTTCTCTCCTGTGTCATTGTCTTGTTCTTTTAATTCTCCAAAGAAGTAAAGCAAGGGGAGAATGTCCCCAGTTCTGGAGGCTTATCTCTGTAAACAACCAATTCACACTAAACCCTTCCCTCTTTCAGGTTGATGGTCAATGTTTATTGGACACCCACTAGATGCCAGGCCTGATGACAAGTTTTCCCCCATTTGTTGGGGAAGCTGAATTTTCCTCCTTCTCCTTTAGTCCTGCAAACAGGCTTATGAAAGAGATAGTTTTGTGCCTGTTTTACTGTTGAAGAAATGAGACTGAGAAATGTCAAAGGTCTTGCCCAAGATCACAAAACAGTGCCATGATAAAGACTTGAGTGTTGTTCTCCTGCTGCCAAGGCCAGTTCTCTTCCCACACACCCTGCTGGGGGAAATAAAGGTTCACAGGAGTGGCTTCATAGTTTCTCATTGCTATGGTTAATGGCCTTCTCATTTGTGTGTTTCAAGAACAAATATTAATATTTTCAGCCATGCTGGCCAGGGTAGGGAGTGATCCATCAGTATCCTCCAACAGAATAGCCATTCAAATACCAAAATGACCCAGCCAGAGACATGGGATGGACAAAAGTGGGGATGGTCATTCAGGTCCCCTTTCCCTGCAACCACAAGCCACATGAATTTGGTATCACTCTATGCCCCTCATCCCTGGAGTAAAACCAAGGTATTATATCACTCACATTTTTTTTCTATGAAAAAAAAATTTAAAGAAAAAACCTTGATGAAAATGTTCTGAATTGCATCCATAATCCCAGATTCCTGTCATTTCCCTATCCCATGTAGGATATTACTTTTTATAGAAATATTCCTTCTAAGGCAGGAAGCAGTAGATGTTAAACACATGTCTACTGAATAAATAAAAAAAAATATGACCTATTATTAGACTTTATGGAGGGGCTTGGATCCATTTACTAAATTCATCTGTGGCCCTGGGAGGATATCTAAAAATGAGAACTTGGGGTCTTCTTGTCTTCCTGGAGCTAATTGAGTAGTGAGGCCTAGGCAGCTGTGGCTCTGATCTTCTTGCCTCCCCAGGCCAAGAGGGCTCACTGTACTGTGTTAGGGTTTTATCAGAATGGTAAGTAATAATTCTGTGTTTAAAATAAAACTATTTAGTAACTTTTGTTAAGTAGACATTTATGGCAATTGGAATTTCATGGAATTTTGCCTGGTAAGGTCTTAGCCTGGGGCAGCCCTGAAGAACTGTGGGGGCCCCAGGGCTCCCTCCTCCTCTCCTTGCTGCAGCCCAGTCCTGGTCCAACATCCTCTTCCTGAGGTGGTCCAAATAGGCAGTTCTGCTGCAGTGGTCTGATGACCAGGCAGTCTGATGGGGGAGGGATAGGTGAACTTTGAAGCTGTTGACTGCAGATTCTCTCACAATGACTTTGGGACAGCTATGTAGTTTTCATGGGCCTGGGGATGACCATTTCACATGACCTCTGTCCACTTTCTCATGTGTCCTTCAAGCTCCCAGTGTAAGTATAACACCCATTGCTGGCAATCTAGGAGAAGGTGGGGACAGAGCCATTAGTTGGACTTGAAGTTGCAGGAAGCAAGGATGCCTTCGAAGTCAGAAGTTGAGGATCCAGCAGTGGAGGATTTTGAGTGCTGTTTAGGTAAATTATCTCTTTAGGCTGAAATGAGAGCAATTACGTGGTTATCACAGTGTACAGTTTAGTGAGTAGGGTAAGTATACCTTTTGACATTGGAATAGTAGATGCTAAACTCACTGAGTCCCTATGATTCGGGTAGGAGAGACATGGGATGGAATTCCAACTTCAATTCAATTTTAGATCAGTTCTAATCCTAGTTAGATTGTAAAGGCTCCAGGGGAAAATGGTTTATTTGAAAACTTATAAGCAAGGGTCTAGAATACTTTTCACTGACATTAAGAACCTCTTTACAATAAATTCTATCTAGGAATCTAGGAATCATGGTGAAAGGAAATGCCAAGGCAATAAAATAAAAATGGAATCAATCTAAATGTCTATAAAGGGAGATTAGTTAAATAAAGTTAATATAATTAAATACTTAAAGGCTGTAACTTCACATTATTAACCATTGTATCTGTTGCCTGACACAGGTCGGTGCTCAAAACTGTTATATAAATTCAATAAATGAAAATTCAGCAATTTAAAAAGATGATATACATCCTTATGTATAACCTGGAGAAATGTTTAATACAGATTAAAGAACTATACATATAAAGAGTGATCCCATTTATGTATGTAGATTTCATATATATGCATTTTTATTAATTATTTTAATTAGGTATATATTACAACAGAATGCATTTTGATTCATTGTACACAAATGCAGCACAACTTTTCATTTCTCTAGTTGTCATATATATGTATTTAAATGTTTAGGAGGGCACATAAATAAAACTGTTAATGGTGGTTATTTTCTGTGGAATGCTATTGGATCAGAATGTGGATGTTCACTTTCTCATTTTCATTCCCCTTTGTTATGAATTTGTTTGTTTGTTTTACAATATAGTAGTCCCTACTTACCTGTGGTTTAACTTTCTGCAGTTTCAGTTGCCCCTGATTAACTGTGTCCAAAAATATTAAATAGAAAATTTTAGAAACAAAGTGTTTCACAAACTTAAATAACTTTTATTACAGTATATTGTTATAATTGTACTGTTTTGTTATTATTGTTAATCTCATACTAATCATTTATAAGCTATCATAATATATATGTGTGTAGCAATCATCAGGGATAAGATTTTATATATATATATAAATATTAAAAGCAGAGCATACATAGGGTTCAGTACTATTTGTACATGAATCCTGAGGCTAATGGGGGACTACCGTAATGATGTATCCCTTTGGTAATGAGTCAAACCAAATGATGTTTCCATGTTTTGGTATAGGGAGAGAGTTGTTTTTAGATAATGTGTTGTTCTGATCCTCACCAGAAATACATACCTTATTGGCAGTGACATAGAAACCAGAATTTGAAAAGAGCTCAAGACCAGGCCTGCTCTAGTCTATAATATATACCAGTAGAAGAAAATTTTCAGATATTTCAAAACCTACAACCCCCAATCACCCTAAGACCATATGACTTCCAGGGATTTCTCTCGTACCCAGAAGGCAAAGGAAGAACAAATCCTTTCTAGTGAGTCTCTTGCTCAGAAGGTTATTTTTGTACCAGTTCATTTCTCATCCCAAACCCTGTCGTCTCTCTGCAGGGGAGAGGAGTACAGGCATGCGACCCCTCCCCCAGGAGACCCCCTCCTCACTGGGAAGAAGGCCTCCCGACCAGCAGCAGCTTTGAACTGCATTTCATAGGATTTCAGCAAGGTCATTTTGTGATCCAGATGGGGCAGAGGGTCTCATTTCCTAGCTCATCCCACCAGAGGCCAGATAAAAGAATATTCTTAGGTTAGGATAAAGACAAAGTTAGTGGGATCTTTATATGACTGTGGTTCTCACTCTAATATGTTAATGTTTCTTTCCCTTGATCTACTGCTGCATTTTCCTAATTTGCTGGTTATATGTAAACATGTGAGTTTGTATATATGCTCTCCTTTCAAATTCCCACTAGTTTCATTGGAGGAGAAGCCATGAACTCCCTGGGTTTTTATTTAGTCATGCTTCCCCCACTCCCACCCCTTAGTGAGAATCAGAGACAACTGACCTAAAAATGAATCTGTGGCTTTTAGCCACAAGTAAAATTCACCTGATTCTGGAGTCGTGGTGCATGAATGCTTATCTCCCTTTATCTATAACTTTTATAATTTCCTTCCTTACATTTGAGGAACCTTTTTCTAGCTATGTTTTCATAATTTAGGCATCCCATTGGTTGAAAAGTGAAAGCAGCTTTTATGGGACATGTTTGTATCTCCCCCAAAGAGGCAAACATTTTAATTAACCTGGTCTGTGGATGGGACTGCGGTGGGTTCTGTGCTCCTTGATGCAGCCAAACTTGACTTTAGCTGCCAGCATCTTGTAAATCCCATTTTAGGAAACCTTATGTAGCCTGCATGGGGACTTTTTCTCTGAAGTTAACCAGGCTGTCCAGGGTAAGTTATGGACTTTTCCCTGGAAAAATCTAATTCTGGGCTCTGAGGAATTAAAGCACAGAGTTTTAGAACCTTATGGGGAATTGCAGAAATACGGTGCTGCAGATCTTTCCCTCTGCAGATACAAAAATAAAGAAGGGAGTGTACTCATTCCCAAAGATTGCCCTCTGTCTGCCATTTTCTTTCCTGGCGGCACCATTTTTATTTGCTATCGCTCTATCCTTTTTTTAAAATGGATTCCGTGTTTTGGTTCTTTGGTGGTGATTTGGTATCTTCTTTTCTCCTATATTTTTCCTTTTTTCATCTGTGGTCAATATTTACCACCGATTTATTTTTTTGAACCCCGAGAGACTAGATGTGGCCCAGAATAAGTTGGGAAGTTCCACGTTGCCCTTCTTAGAGTAAATTACTGAAAAACAGGTTGTTTAATGGAACAGGTGTGCCTTCACTCCAGAAAATGCAGGACTGAAGCAAAAGCCCTTGAGAGGTAAAGGATAGAGCATCCAGGGCCAGGGCAACTGGAACTGAGGGTTCAGAGGGAGATGTCACACATGGCCCAGGGCTCACACACAGCCTTGTGGGTAAACAGGAATCTGAACTTTATTCTAAGTGTGCTGGGAAGCGCCTGCAGAACTTTAAATAAGGGAATGACATAGTCTGACTTGTGTTTTAAAAGGTCACTCTGGAGAACTGAATGGAAAGTAGATTGGAGTCAGGGGTGGGGAGAGGGGGGACAAGAGTGAGAAGTGAGATTCTACTGTTGTAGAAAACCAGGAAGAAGCTGATGGTGCTTTGGCCTGAGGTGGTGGCCAGGGAGATGGTGAGCAGTGAAGGGATTTGAAATAGGCCCCGCCTCTTCACATCACCACCTCAATACTGCCACACTGGAGACCAAGCTTCTAGCACAAGACTCTTTGGGGGAACAAATTGTATACAACATAGCAATCATCAGGGATAAGATTTTATTTTCATTTACCACAGAGTCTGGTCCTAACTGAATACTTTACATATATGGTTACATTAAATCAATAAAGTATGAGCTCATAGTGTAGAGTTCATTATATAGGTGAAAAAATTGAGGTACATCAAAAAATTAAGTGACTTACCCAAGAGCTAATAAGCAACAGAGCAGGCTTTGAACTAAAGCTTTTGATTCCTTTTCCTGACCTTTTCTTCATTATGTTCTTCTGGCACAAAATAAGTATTTTAATGAGTAAAAGGATTTGACCTGAGGTGCAACTTTTGTCTCCATACTATTTTTTTCTTGACTGCTAATTAATGTTGTATTTTCCCCCATGGTATTTATTGTCTGTGCCACCCCTGACCAGCTCCAACTCACAAGGCAGAAATTCCTGTCTTCCAAAGGAAGAAGGTATTATAGGCACCCCTGTCTTCTTCCTCCCCACCCAAGAAATGAAACTCTACCATACATCCCTGGAGATTTTTGGTGTGCGGTCTAACCAAGTCCAGATGTCTCTCAAGTCAGTCCCCCGACTCAGTAAAGTATTCGTAGTCATCTAGTGAAACAAATTCTGGACTAAATTGCAAACACCCGCTTCCCAAATAACTTATTCTGTGCTCTTCTGCCTTGTTTGTGTTATGGCCTTTCTGTGCTAATGATTTTGTAAATGTGGTTTAATTACTGTTTACTGAAAAATAGCTGCACACAGATCATTCTCGGCGGGAGACTTAGCCAAAATGCTGAGGCAATTTGCTTCTAGTGCAAAACAGCTAATAAATGAGAAGCACTTTTTGAATGTTTGGAAAGGAACTTAAGTTCAGTTTTGAAGAAACAGTGCTTTGTATATTCAGGAAAAGAAATTATTCTTTAAAGGAATAGATTTAAATATCAACGTGGCAATTTTCCTCTCCAAAGCCAGGCCTACAGTGATTTGCACATATAATAATGGTGATTTGATTGAGCATTGCACCAAAGAGCTATATTCTCAAGATCTCCCCAAAAGGAAAACCTGAAATGACTTGTAAATTCCATTAAATATTTTAGAGCTCTGTAAACCCATGTATTATGTATTACCTCATGTTTCTGAATTCTGACCTCAGGCAAATTGCCAACTTAGCAACTAAATGGCAGTTTTAAATTTTTACTACAAACCAGCCTAAATTTGGTTGTTTTTTTTTTAACCTTCTAGAAAGAAAAGGACACAAGAGGGAAGTGAAAGTTATTGGAATGCTCAATTAATAAATTTTACTTGTGCTCATTTTGGAGTTGTAGTTTATGTTGCTCTTGGGTAAAGTAGGGTTTGCTTGATTCCACATAGAGACGGACCTCAACAAATACCTTCCTGCAGTTGTGGATCATGCTTCTACGAAGGGTTGTCCATTCTCCCTACTCTTGGGAGGATGCCTGCATATGAGCAAAACCCTTACCAAGTTCCACCTTGAGTACAGAACTTAGAAAACAAAATCATCTTTTTTAGATTCTGTGTATGAGTGAGACCATGAAAGTTCCAGTTAGCAGGAAGAAGGTCTAATGTTCTATTGCACAGTAAGGTGACTATAAATAGTAAGGTGCATGGTATATTGTAAAAGAGTTGAAAAAGAGGAATTTGAATGATCTCACCACAAAGAGAAAAAGGATAAATGTTTGAAGTGATGCATGGGCTGATTTCCCTGATTTGATCATCATATAATGTATACATGTATCGAAATACCACACTGTATCCCATGAAAATGACCAACTACTATGTGTCAGTTACAAATAAAATAAAACTTAGAAAAACCCCAATCAATGAACTTGGCAGTTCATAAGGGTCCCTCCTTGTTTCCTGGTCTGTAGATATTATGAAAGAAGCCTGAGGTGTGAGAGGTGCACACACTGTCCTATAGCGATTTCCTGATAGTGAAGGTCCCAGACAGACAGCTCAATATCAAGAGATCTCAAGATCAAGTCTTGACTATAGATAGCTTTTAGTCGGCAAATAGCATCCTGAAAGCCAGACCCCCCACCCCCACCCCCACCCCCTGCTTTCTGGCAAAAATGAAGTCTTCCTCTTCTAGGAAGACTATTCCATATTTCCACATTGTAATTATTCTTCTGCCTTCCAGCCACGGTTTTCAGTCATTGCTTCCGTTCATTAGTTCGCCAGATGCTCTATGTCATGGGTGCTGCAGAGATAAAGCAACCCCCAAGAAGACTCTGCCCTCAGGGCCGAATATGTAGCAGGAAAGAGCAGATAAAAAGGAATAAACACCATGGTGTGGAAAATCGGCTGTCAGGATGGAAGTGGGGCTATGCTCTCTTATATTCTGTAATTGTCCAAGCCTACTTTCAGAATTTTTTAATAGAAGAAAAGTGCCAAGTACAAGTGCCGAGCCCTTTTGTGAGAAGGTTCTTGTCTTGAATATGCCTCAATCCTAAGACCCCCCTAAGACTGCACATCAATATTCTAGAGAGTTCTCTCTTTAAGGGTTAGGGTTTCCAATGATGCGGATTTTTTTTCTTTATACAGTACTGTGTCTTACTATGTTACTATGGATATGTGCTAATGATAAGAAAATACAAAGTTGTTTGTATTTTAAAAAGGAACTTGGAACTTATTTCATAAACCACAGTCATAGGACATAGACAACATTACGAAGCATCATCTTGACCATCTAAGCTCAACGTGGGTAGTGATTTACTTGGTAGCCTTTCCTTGTATTGGGGGTGCTTCCATTTCCTTTGTTTGTGTCTGTGTTGATACTGTTCTGGAAGTGCCCAAGCCACACTTTCTTTGAAATACTCTAGCAATAAAAAAGTATTAAATTCTCTTTTATCCTCTTTTTTCCTCTTACTCTATTTTGCTTCTCCCTCCTAGTTCTTGGATTTGGTTTAGAATCAGTCTTCATAAAGCCATGATCAACCTCTTGGAAACTGATAAGATGGAACTAAGTAACCAATTAATTTCTCTGTGTTTTTCTTATCCTATCTATCTATCTATCTATCTATCTATCTATCAATCATCATCATCATCTGTCATCTTCGGCTCTCAGGTTAGCTTTGTATAAAATAAATATCAATTTTCCCATCTGTGATAGTTTTTCCCTACCTCTTCACCTAGACTGTCTTTCCATTATCCTGTGTGGCTGACTGCAAAACCTAGACGATGTTATTGGACTTGTGTAGAGTTTATTTCTTTTTTCCAAGGAACAATCACAAATGATCTAATCTGCCCCGTAAGAACAGCTCTGAAAATTAAGTGTGTTTTCTTTTCTCTCTGCAGCTTGAATTCTT
Organism: Marmota flaviventris; assembly: GCF_047511675.1. Lineage (NCBI taxonomy): Eukaryota > Metazoa > Chordata > Mammalia > Rodentia > Sciuridae > Marmota > Marmota flaviventris. Next base: position 35,313,680 of record NC_092512.1, read on the forward strand.
GCGGCCAGCATGGGGAAACAGAACAGCAAGCTGCGCCCCGAGGTCATGCAGGACTTGCTGGAGAGCACAGACTTTACAGAACATGAGATCCAGGAATGGTACAAAGGCTTCTTGAGAGACTGCCCCAGCGGACATTTGTCAATGGAAGAATTTAAGAAAATATATGGGAACTTTTTCCCTTACGGGGATGCTTCCAAATTTGCAGAGCATGTCTTCCGTACCTTTGATGCAAATGGAGATGGGACAATAGACTTTAGAGAATTCATCATTGCTCTGAGTGTAACGTCGAGGGGGAAGCTGGAGCAGAAGCTGAAATGGGCCTTCAGCATGTACGACCTGGATGGAAACGGCTACATCAGCAAGGCAGAGATGCTGGAGATTGTGCAGGTATGTAACCCTTTCAAAGGAGAAGAGTGTGTGTCATAAGTAAAAAAATGGAAAGTGCACAGAGCAGAAATTGCAAGCTGGTAGATCATCAGTGCATTTTATTTAGTTCATTCAATGTTCATAAAATATTTGAAGCTGCATCACAGGGGAAGGAGATTGCACATAAAATTTCACATGGGTAACATGTCTTGAAAACTTAGGAGCTCTGGCAACACTGGGCCCATATTCCTGCCCTTCATGTTACTGTTGCTTTAGGGTAATCCCTACACTGAAGATGGACATGTGCTCTTCAGTTGGTTGTATATACCCATTGCAGTGGCTTGCCTGGACCTGGAGCCCTGGGGTTGGGGTTCACATCCTCTGGAGTGGTGTTAATGATTAAACTTTGAACTGGGTTCATGTCCTGCATCTTATGTCACTACCTCTGTGACTTTGATTAGTTCACATAAGCAGTGTCCTCGTCTGTGAAATAGATCTACCAGTGGTACCTACCCATGATGTGAGATTATTTTAAGATCAGACATGATTCCATGTTAAATGCTTAGCACAGTGCCAGCCACATTGATAAGCTCATTATCATTATCATTAACTTACAAATTTATTAGACTCTCAAAAAAAAGCAAACTCTAGACTTCAGATTCATTCCATCAAAGATAAACACTGTAGTATCGAGGTCTTCGTCACTTTAATAAGATATACTCCATTTGCTTTCCCCAGGTTACTCACCCAGAGAAAGCTCCAAACAGGAGAATGGGTCTCAGTGTTGGCTACATTTTCCTTAGGGGACCCAAACACACTTTGGGGAGGGGGGAAGCAGGGTAAGGAGGTATGGTCATGGCAAGGACAGCTTGCCCAGGAGTGGGACCCAGAGACAAATTTAAGGAGACAGACACAGGTCTTAGGAAAGGGCTAGAAGGGCCTCAGCAGCAGATGATAAGAAGGATTAGGTGGGCGGGCACCACAATGAGTGCTGTGGTCGCTCAGGATCTTGGCAGTGAATGGGGCACACAGGGAAGCAAGTGATGGCAGACAGCGGGTACAAAAGGGTGGACACTTGGCTTTCTGGGGGGCTCAATGCAGACGCCACACTCATCCCAGGGCATCGGAGTACATGTCCTGCTGATGTAGAGCTGCAGCCCCTGGGAGAATAGTGGAGTGCTAGGTGGGCAGGGGGGATGTACCACAAGGAGACATAGGAACTTAGCTATTGCTGGAGAGGATGAGGGTGGAGGGGGGGTCTTGCCTACAAAGAATCTCCAGGAACCTCCTGATTATTGAAATTGGGGGCAGAGCCCAAGAGAGACCTATAACAATGACTCAGGATGGACCCTTGACACTGAGGCCTGAGGCCTCCTCTCAGGCCAATGGGACTGAACCCATATGGCTTTTAAAGGACCTGTTGGAGGGATGCAGGAACAGGGATCCCAAATGACTCCCTCTCCCAGGTGCACTCATTCAGGAACTCTCCAAGATCTGACAACCACCTATCCAGTTGGGCCACAGGTAGCTTTTCTCACATCCAGAGCATCTGAAAAAATTGGGTTAAATGAATTCCTCAGAGATATGAGTCTTAAGCAGAAATAAATCTTCTCTCCCCTCCCTTAGGATAAGTGTACAAAAAGTATAACATCTATAAAAATACAGGCAGTATAGAAAACTATAAAAGATAGACGGAAAATTACTCATATTTCCACCCTAGCAACAAAGAGAATCACTGCTGATGATTATTTAAATACATCTTTCCTTATCCTATTTCCATGCATTTAAAAATATCCAACTGATTTAATAATTTATAGAAGTTTTCTATGTTGCCATTTTTACTAACATAGTAACACAAGTATTTCCATACATAAAAAATTTAATAAAGACAATTCCATGGCTGTATAATAACAGTCCTATCATATATTATAATTTACTACATTTTACCCTGTTGTGGGATATTTAGGTTATTTCCAACTTTCATTGTTAAACATAACTTTTTATTTATTTTTTTTACCTTTTTTTTAATTGGTTGTTCAAAACATTAAACATAACTTTTTAAAAAATAAAATAACATCAGTAATCCTTCTGTTTAAAGCTTTTTTTTTTTTTCTATTTTTAAGTTTATTCCCTAAGAATGGATTCCCAGAAGGAAAATTACTAGGTCAAAGGGCATGATCATTTCTAAAGTTCTTGATATATTCTGCCAAATTGCTTTCCCAAGTGTGTAAAGGGTGTTTCCATATCATTTTTCTGTTCTGATTTTTCTTAATCTTTGCTAATTAAGCAAAATTGAGATTTTAAAGATGATTCATTATATTATTTAGTTTCCCATTACTATAACAAATACCTGAGAAAATCAACTTATAAAGAGAAAAGGCTCCTAGTTGGAGATTTCAATCCATGATGGGTTGCCTCTATTGCTTTGGGGCCTGTGGCGAGGTAGCACATCAAGGAGGGAGTATGTGGCAAAGCAAAACTGCACACCTCATGGCTGGGAAGCAAGAGACAGACTGAGGAAGAGACTGGGGTCCCACAATCCAGTCGGCCTTACTGGCCAAGGCTTGTGCTTGTTCTCTCTCTCTCTCTCTCTCTCTCTCTCTCTCTCTCAATCTGAGAGTGCTGGCCTCTGCTCCTCTATAGAGAAAAAAGATAGATATATTCTTCTTTAGGAGAGAATTGTTTCTTGATTAGAATCTGAAAAAGAAATTCCCATCAGCCACTGTGAAATCTCCTGATTAACATTTTCACCCACCTGTCCTGGTTGATTTCATGGCCACTACTGAAGATGTGGACACCAAAGCAGTGAGGAGCCTTCAGACCATGTGGGCTGATGGAGATCAGCAATTATTCACGCATTCATTTTATGTCTAATTGTTCATTTTGCACCTACAGAGTGCCTGGCATTGGGAATAAATAGTATAGAGGAAAATAGACACCATCCCTATGCATGAAATCCAGGTTGCAAAACAGAACGGAAAAATTACAGTGAACATTCACAAGGAGCTAGCAGGCACTAAACAAGCCCCTGGCAACCATCAAAAGTGATCATGAAAATGAAGGTGCACCTAGCCTGCCACGCTAGTTGCTATAGGGTTCCAACATGACTCACAGGCCCACAGCAGGTTTCCAGGTCTTAATGGTAAGGACACACATTCCTCAAGAAATATCTACGTATCTGCGGTTCTCAATGTGCCTGTCCATGGAAGGCTCAAATGCCCTGTCTCCCAGCACCACACCCTGGTGATTAATATTCATGACTGCAGGAAATATTGCAGCACCCCTGAAGCAACTTCCACATCATCAAAGAGATTAAATTAAATTTTGAGCTATTTTCATATTAAGAGCTATGTTATTTTGTTCTGCTACTTTGCAAACTGACAATTCATGTATTCCGTCACATTCTTATGCTAATCTCCTGTTTTCTATTATTCTGGGTGCATTGGAATTTACTGTAAAATCTTACTGAGCTTCTCATTCTATTTAATTTTTTTAATCTTTTTTTTTTTCCTTTCCTTTGAAAAACCCATACTCTGTAGGCCTTGTCAGCTTTGTGCCTTTGTGGGATCCTCTTTTCTTTGTTCTAGCTGGTCTGCACCACTTACATTCACTGGGTTCAAAGAAGCCATGGAGTGTTAAGTTTCTACTTTGTTCCTGGGTAAAATTTCTGTTTCATGCCATAGAAAGTGATGAGGTGGAACTAGTTGTGACCCAGGAGAACCATAAAGAAGTCAAGATTCTATTTGTTGACATAACTCTTGGAATTTGATGATGAGTGTAGATGCATAAATTCTTGACTGAATCTGGATCTCTCCAAGACTTAAAAATTCAAGCAACTTAATAAAAATTAATGATATTTTTTTACACCGGGGATTGCACCCCAGGGGCACTTTTACCACTGAGCTACACCCCATTATTATTATTAGTAGTAGTAGTATTTTCAATTTTGAGGCAAAGTTTTGCTAAGTTTCTGAGGCTGACCTTGAACTTGTGATCCTCCTGAATCAGCCTTCCCAGTCTTTGGAATTACAGGCATTCATCACTGTGCCCTGCAAAAATTAATGGTTAATGATTAATTAATGATTTATGGTCATTTACCTACAAAGACTAATAATTGGTCACAGTACAAGTGGGGATGAAAACTAGTTTAATTAGGGTAGAAAATGATTGGGGTGTAGAACTGCAATTCGCAGATTCTGTAATAGTTTCTCTCAGATGTCATTTCCTGTATTTTAGTTTTGGTATTAAGAATATTATTTGTGGTAACAAGATGGAATTATTTTATATTTCCTAATTTTGATAAACGCCAAAATTCATGAGACTACTGTGGATTCTGCATAGTACTGAAATGCATGGTATTAGTTTCCTATGCTGCTATAACAAAATACCACAAACCAATAGCTTTAGACAATTGCAATTTATGATCTTACAGTTCCATAAGTCACAAATCTAAGATCAGCTTCACTGGGCTAAAATTAAGGTGTCCTTAGGCTTTGTTCCTTCTGTAGGCTTTAGGGAAAATCCTTTTACTTGCTTTTTCCAGCTTCTAGAAGCTGCCTATATTCCTTGGTATGCACCCCTCTTCATTCTAAGTCAGCAATATCAAATTGAGTCCTATCATGACACCTTTCCCTCTGGGCATCTTATTCTCTTTTTTTTTTTTTGTTCCACTGGAACCATCTAGAAGAATCCTCCCATCTTAATATCCTTAATTAAATATGCAAGCCATCTTTTAGTATGTAAAGTAACATATTCACAGGTTTTAGGGATTGGGACATGGAAAAATCTTGGGGTATCATTACTCAGTTTACCATATATGTCAAAATGCTTTTTTTCTTTCTTTTCCATACTGGGGATTGAACCCAGGGCCCTGTGCATGCCAGGCCAAACTCTACCAACTGAGCTACCATCCCAACCCTAGAAGTGTTCCTTTTTAAATAAAACATTTTTTTGTGTGCAGTATCAACATCTGGATGAACAAGCAAAACCATATGCAGATTTATTTTTAGGACCTTAAATAAACCTTTTCACATTCATTTTTTTAAATAACAAATACAAGAGCATGATTTAGGCTCAATATTTTGTTATTGCATCAAAATCATCTCTTGGGGGTCTTAAGCCAGATTAAGACTATGCTTATGCTAGATTCTCTCTTCTCCATGGGTGTGGGGGGCTGTTCTGCAAGAGGATGGAGAATCCTCCCTACCCCTCATAGCTCCCTGACCCCCTCTGCTTCTGGAAGCAGTCTGAATACCCATGCGCATCACAGCATAGGCTGAGGACTGGACCAAAAGAGAAAGGGAGTGGTGTTACGAATTCTGCCACCAATGCTTATATTCTCTGGGACCTTGGGAGACAGTGGGAAGAGTCCATGCATGGGACCACAGCACACCCAGGGAGAGAATGTAGGAAGAAAATGGAATTCTATTGCCTTCCTTTTGTTCCTAGAAAATAACTAAGTAGGACCCCTGAAAGGTCAGCTACGGAGCTGTCGTTGGTTAGATGTCTATGAACTGGCATTACACTTAGGATTGAATGACAATGACAGTCTTCCACAAAAATTGATCATCTGTACTCAAAATAAGAGGAAGCCAAAGGAAGAATGGGAATGTGACAGTAGGCATCCTGGGCAAAGGGGGGTCGATATCCCTTGCCTTTTAACTAGTTCAACCTCCCTCTCCCTTCTTTCCCATCTCCTTGAGTCATGATGTCTTATTCTTGTGTCTCCGGGCTCAACTTCCTTTTTTTTTTTTTTTTTTTAACAGGCAGTTTGGTGTTGTAAATCCTGGGTGATTGTGAGGATTCAATTAGTTATTTTAAGTAATGCAGCTAACACGGTGCCTTTTGGGGAGCATCACTGGATAAATTTTGACAGTAATTATCACTACCACAGTTTCCAAAGCTGGGACAGAATGTCTCCCAGCTCAATATAGTGAGCTCATTTCCAATTCAGTGGACAGAGTACTGCGAAGGGCAGGATCCTCCATTAAAATGACCTCATTGTGAAATGTATGTTCATAAAAGAAAGGGAGGTAACCCAACTAAATCTCCCACTGGTGAAAAATGACAGGAATTCCCCAAACCCATTGACCCAGCCCACACAGTCATGCACAGGGACAATTTGGGGAACAGCTATCTAGATTTATTCTCAAGTTCAAGTCTTTCCAAAAGGAATCTATGGGCTGATGTAATATTACAGCAGTCCTCAGGGAAGCTTGCTTTAAACATCTGGTTGTAATAATTTGTAATTAGCATGTTCAGCACTTTGGATGTTAATGACTGCTTTGAAAATACTTGGAGTTCAAATACCTGCTGTCTGACAAGAGACTTGCTCCCTCCCAGTTGTGATTCAGGGTTCACCAGCACTTTGGATGATGGCAGGGTGAACTTTAGAACACCCCCTAATCCACATTCTCATATTTTTTGAATCCATGAAACCTGAAGAAGGGGAGTTTGGGGCACACTGGCACCCCATCACAGCAGATTTTGGCTTTCTTTTAGAAGTGTGTGTGTTGTTGGTTTTTTTTAATTCACCCTTGTGATGAACAAGGTCATGCAGTGGGTTTGGGTTTGGTGGGGAGGGGGTCATGGTGGTATTCCTGCAAAGGAATAAATAAATGTGCCATTAATCCTGCCTGGTTTCAAGAGTGCCAACTGTGACAATTTAGACAACCCTCCTATGAGTAGTTATGCCACAGAGGATCAAAATAAGGACCAAAGGGACGTCTTTACATAGGCTTTAGACACATATCCTGAGTGGCATTTGCATTTTTTCCCCAAAGACCTTTCTAAACTCATGTCATAGACACTATGTCACTTTTAATATGCTTCTTGGAGACGTGACACAGTATACTGATTCTAGGCGGGGAAAAGCAAGGAGTAGGAAAGATCTTTGAGTCCATCTTACGTGGTTCCTGGGCATTCAGTTCCAAAAACATTGCCTTATTTTCATTCATGAATTTGGACCACAGACGTTACTCTGGAAGGCAACGTAGATTTTTCTGGAGAAAATTATTTAAAATAGTGGCATAGGCTAGTGATTTTCTCTAAGAATTCGCCATCGTGCCTGCTTATCCATGTGTTGGGTTTGTCCCTTTCTTATTAAAGGGTTGACACTGCAAGTCACACTATAGTGTAAGAGTTTAAATTAACTCTCAGTGTCAAGTATGACGTCTGGCAGATGAAAGTGAGTATCTACTACCAAATGGCCCTTCTCTGGCTTTTCCCTCCCAGAATCCTTTGTGAATTCCTCTTTATTCTCCTGCTTCCTAAATATAGATATTCCCAAGCAGGGATCCAGCACGGCTCTCTTTCTTCCATTGCCTCTGAGAAGTCTCATCCTCTCTAGGTATGTTACGGACTAAGCGTAGTGGTGGGAGATTCCCATGCTGCGTCAGTTTCCTAGGGCTACCATTACAAAATGTTCTATCACAGCCCTGTAGGCCAGAAGCCCAAAATTAAAGCATCAGCAAAGTTTGGCTCCTTTTAAAGGCTCTGCAGGGGGTATGTTCCATGCCTCTCTCTAGCTTCTTGTGCTTACCACACTCCTTGGGGCCCCTGGCTTACAACTTTGTCCCTCCAGTCTGTGCCTCCATGGTCACTTGCCATTGTCCCTGTATGTCTGTGTTGAAATTTCTCGCTTATAAGGACACCAGTTATGGATTAGGGCATGCCCTAATCCAGTATGCTCATTATTTTTACATAATTACAATTGCAAAGACCCTATTCTCAAATCAAGTGACATCTACAGATTCTGGGTGGACAGGAATTTTTGCAAGACACTATTCACTCTGGTACACAAAGATTATCTTGTTTAATTCACAACCACTTTATTATCCCTATTTTATGGACAAAGAAACAGATTACTTCCAGATCTTCTTCTCCACTGGGTCTGACTGTTAATGGACATCTCCACTAAGCTGTTTGTTGTTCCAGAACTTCAAAGTCAGCGTTACAAATGCATCCTTGTCTCCCACCCCCAAAACTTTTTTTCTTTCCTTTCTCTCTCCTCCCTCCTTTCCTTCCTCCCTTTCTTCTTGTCTATAGCCTTACCACTCATCTGCCACCAAGTCAAAGACAACTGGGTACTTTTCCATCATCTATCCCCATACCCAGGCAGTCACCAAAACTATTACACCAGCGTCCTCAAGTTTGCAAATCTGTCATTCCTGTCCATTCCTCCTGCCACTCTCATTTCAAGTCAGTGGTGGTCTCTCTGTGGGATGTCTCCTGCAGGGTGGCTTTGAGGTGGCCACACATTTTGCAGGGCAGCTCAGGGCTGTAAAGATGTAGGTCTCCAGGAAGAGAACCAGGCACAGCTGTATCTCTCTGTGTCCTAACTTCGAGGTCACAAACCATCACTTCCACCATCTACTCCTACTCAAAGCAGTCACAGAGATCTCCACAGCTCATAAAGCGGGAGGGAGCCTAGAGTCTACATCTTGATGGGCAGTGGTGAGGTTTTGGAAGATTATGTGGGACTGGAAATACTGTTCTGTCCTTCCTTGGAAAATGTACTTATACCACACATTTCCAGCAGGTCTTCTGCTCCACTCACCTCCCACCACGATTCTTTTCCTCACAAGGATGCCAGAGGGATCTTTCAAAAATGCAGATAGAATTGTGTCCCTCTCCTGGTAGAGTTATTGGGTCTTGAGTGTCCCTAAAGGGCCATGTGTTAAGTCCTTCAACTGTAGGGATGGTGCTGGTGGGAGTCTCTAGGAGGCGGGGCCCGTGGAGAGTCCTGCAGTCAGTGGAGGATGCCCTTAAAGGGAACTATGCGAGCCCAACTCCAGTCTCACTCCCTCTTTTGCTTCCTGGCCACGAGGTAAAAGATTTTGCACCACCAAGTTCCCCTGCCTTGCCACAGGCCCAAAACAGTGAGACTGCTGATCATGAACTGGAACCTCCCGAACCGTGAGCCAAAACAAACCTCTTCTCTTTATAAGTTGATTGTCTCGGGTACTTCATTTTAGTGATGGAAAGCTAACACGATGCCTTCCTACCCACACCAGGTGCCTAAATTCCTTACTAAGGACTTTGTGACAGGGGTCACCCCCTCCCTTAAAACCTTTCTCATACTGTAGTTTTTGAGTACTTCTCACCTCAGCTAAAGGTCACTTGAAAGATTCCAAAAGGCACCATATTCTCTCACGTCCATAGTCTTTTCCTCCAGCAGTGGGCTAGAGTACCCTCTTGACACCTGTTTCTCCCTCACTCCATAGAGTTTATCTACCCTGATTTCCACCCCATCCCTTTAACCAAATCATGCCCATTTTCCCATAGTTTCTTATGGATACCTCCATTGCAATCCTGCCCTTATTTTCTGTTAATTTTAAATAGATGGCTGCTACTTAATCATGAACTACTTCACTAAAGATATAATTACTTTTATAATCTTTTTTTTAAAAGATAGATAGAGGGAGAGAGGGAGGGGGGAGGGAGGGAGTGAGGGAGAGAGAGAGAGAGAGAGGGAATTTTAATATTTATTTTTTAGTTTTCGGCGGACACAACATCTTTGTATGTGGTGCTGAGGATCAAACCTGGGCCGCATGCATGCCAGGCGAGTGCGCTACCGCTTGAGCCACATCCCCAGCCCCACTTTACAATTTTATCAATAGAATTTTGAAAATAGTTTTAGGGGCTGGGATTGTGGCTCAGTGGTAGAGTGCTCACTTAGCACGGGCGGGACCCGGGTTCGATTCTCAGCACCCATAAAAATAAAGGCATTGTGTTGTGTCCATCTACAAAAAAAAAAAAATTCTCTCTCTCTCTCTTTAAAAAAAAATAGTCTTAGGATTGGGCGTATAGTTTAGTGGTAGGATACCTGCTTGACACGCATGAGAACCTGAATTTGATCCCCAGCACTACAAACAATAATAATAATAATAATAACTTCTTTGAAGTAAAGTTGACATAAAATAAATTGTACATACTTTTAAAAAGTGTAAGTCTTGACAGTGTACATATTACAATCAAGGTAACAAACATCCACAACTCTCCAATATTTATTTTTGACCCTTTAAAATCTTTTACACTCATCCGTACCTACTACTTACTCTCCTTAGGCAATCACTGATCTACTTTCCCGCTAATCTGCTTTCTGTCCCTATGTTTTTTATTTTCTAGAATTTTATATAAATTGAAGCATATATTATGTACTCTTTTTCTCCTGGCTTCTTTCATTCAGAATAATTATTTTGAGATTTATCTATGTTATATATGCCAGTAATTTATTTCTTTGCTGAGTACTATTCCACAGTATGCAGATACCACATGCTTTTATCATTATTGTTCATTTACCTGTATAGGAACATTTGTTTTCAATTTTTGGCTATTACAAAAAGTATCTTCTGTAAACGTTTGTGTACTAATCTTTGTATGGACATAGGCCTTCATTTCTCTTGGGTAAATAGGAACAGAATGGTTAGTAGGTTTATATTGCAATAAGGGGACGTGCTATATTACTGAATGGAATACAGTTGGTTTAACTGTCTAAAAAACTGTTTTCCAAAGAGGCTGCAAAATTTTACCTCCCCAACAGCAATGTATGAGACTTCTAATTCCTCTGATCCTCGTCAACCCTTGGCTGGTCAGTCTGTAATTTTAGCTACTCTAATAGGCATATGATTGATTATATTCCATTGTGGCTTTAATCTGCATTTTCTTAATGACTAATAAGTTGAGCATATTTCTGAGTGTGATTTGTCATTCTTATGTATTTTTGGTTGAAATATGATAGTTCAAATTTTTGCCCATTTTAAAAATGGAATGCTTTTTTTTCTTATTACTGAGTTTTGAGACTTCTTTGTCTATTCTCAATACAGGCTCTTTATCAGATGCTTGCTTTGCATGTTTTCTCTCATTCTTTAGCACACCTTTTAAACCTCTTAACATGTATTTACAGAAGTAAAAAAAAATTCAAGTTTGGCTCTTATAATTTTTTTATTTATATATGATAGCAGAATGCATTACAATTCTTATTACACATATAGAGCACAATTTTTCATATCTCTGGTTGTATACATAGTATATTTACACCAATTCATGTCTTCATAACAGTTTAATATAATGTGAGGTACCCACTGAAGTTCATCCATTTGTATATGAATATCCAATGGATTTAGCCTCATTTATTGAAAAGAACACCCCCCCCACACACACACACACACTGAATTGCTTCTGTACCTGGTTGAAAATTAGTTGTCCACATATGTATAAACCTATTTCTGGACATTATTCCATTCCATTGATTTATTTTTCTATTATGATAATGATACCACACTGTCTTGATTGCTGTAGCTTCAAAAGAAGTCCTGAAGTCAGGTAGTATTAGTCCTCTGACTTTATTAAGCACCCCTGTTTCAAAGTCCTTTTGGCTATTTCATGTCTTTCATCTTTCCACGTAAACTTTAAAATGAACTTATCAATTTTTGCAGAAATAGCTATTGAGATTTTGATTGGGATGACACTGATTCCATAGATCAATTTGAAGAGAACTAACATTGTAACAACATGGAGTCTTACAACTCATGAACTTGGCAGATCATTTCATAACTTGTGGTCTTTAGTCTACTATATTAAATAATTTTGTCTAAATTATTTAATAATATTCATTGTATTGTAAGTGATATTATTAACAATCATATTTTTTAAAATATCAATTTATAGCTATTTCTAAAATATAGAGATACAATTAATCTTTGTATATCAAACACTAGAACCTTGACTACACTAATTTATTAGTTTCTCTGAAGGTTTCTCTGGGGACGTTTCAACAGATATTTTTTTGCACATAGACAAATATATTGTCTATGTGAAAAAAAATGAGAATTTTACTCTTTTATTTCCAATCTGGGTGTCCTTTATTGCACTGGCTAGAACACCTAATACAATACTGAATAAGAGAGGGTAGAAATGGACATTCTATCTCAATATCAGTCTTAGGGGAAAACCGCTCAGTCCTCACCATAATGTATGACATTAGCTGTCAATTTTTCATGAAGCTCCTCTCCTTTCTTAGCTTGATGAAAATTTTTTCTTTTCTTCTTAATCATGAATGGATGTTGCGTGTTATCAATTTTTTTCTATTCTCTACGAAAATCATGATATATTTATTCTTAGTTTGTTAACATAGTTTAATATAGTTCAATCAATTTCATTGATTAATTTTTGTATAGTAATCTAGCCTCACATTCCTGAAATAAATCCTGATAAGTCATGATGTATTATCCTTTTAGTATATTGTAGATTCAAGTTGCTGAAAATTAGTTTAGCCTTTCCGCTTCTCTGTCCACGTGGTGTATTGGTCTGAAGTTTTTTTGTGATATCTTTTATTTCGTTAGGTTGTCAGGCAATGCTGGCCTTACAGAATGAATTGTAACCTTCAGTATGGTTATCAGACTGATGCTGGTTTTTGAAACATGTTGAGATCTCTTCTCTTCTTCCCAATTTTCTGGCAGTACATTTAAGTTGGTGATATTTCTTCATTAAATGTTTAGTAGAATTTCCCAATGAAGCTATCTGGGCCTGGAGTTTTCTGTTTTAAAATATTTTTTTAGTTGTTGATGAACTTTTATTTATTTATATGTGGTGCTGAGAGTCGAACCCAGTGCCTCACACATGTGAGGCAAATGCCCTACCACTGAGTTACAACCCCAGCCTTGGAGTTTTTCTTAATGAGAAGGTTAGCTACAAATTTCATGTCTTTGTTAGATGAAGGGATATTCAGGTTATCTATTTCTACTTGTTTGGAAGATTTTTTTTCCTATTAAGGTGCTTCTTGGACCTGTGGGTTTATAGTTTTTATTAAATTTGGAATGTTTGCAGTAAATTATATTTTCAAATATTATTCTGTGTTCCACTCTCTCTTTTCTTCTTCAAGGTCTTTAATTGCATATTCATTAGGTGGCTCAAAGGTATCAAACAGTTCACTGATGTTGTTACATTATAATTTTTGAATTTTCTGTTTTCTTTTGAGTAGTTTTTCATTCCATTTTCTTCAAATTCATTGATATTTTAGGTCCTTTTTACGCTTTTCATATCACTACTTTTTGGACCTATGGAAACATACTTTTTGTACCTATTTCAGTGTCCTGCTAATTCTAACACCTATGCCATTTCTGGATTACTTTTAATTGATTGCTTTTTCTCCTCCTTCTATGTTACATTTTCCTACTTCTTTGTGTGACTGGCAATTGCAATTTTTTTATTAGATGCCAGGGATTGTGAATTTTACCATGCTGGTTGCTAGATATTTTTGTAGTCCTATAAATATTCCTAAGTTTTGTTCTGGGATACAAATAAGTTACTTGGAAGCAGTTGTAACTTTCTAGAACTTTCTTTTTAAGATTCATTAGGTGACACCAGAGCAGTGCTCATGTAGGGCTAATTACTCCTCAATACTAAGACCCTTTTGAGTAGCCAGCACCCCACAAATCCTGAGGCCTTCTATGGCTGGTGAATACGGATGCTCTTACTCTTCCTTCGAATCCTAATCCTCTTGCTTGGTTATTTCCCCGCAGTCCTGGATAGTTTCTTCTCACACATACACAGCCCAGCTGAATACCCGAGGGGACTTGCCACAGATCCCTGGAGTTCTTTCTCGGCAGCTTTCTCTTCTGTATTCTGTCCCGTGAATGCTAAACTTCCATCCCTCAGACTGGCCACTCCATCCCTGCAAGTCAGTTCGCCCAAGTACCCGTGGGTCCCCTCCTGGCACTGTGGCTTGAAAACTTCCCCAAGGCTTGAGCTGGGGCTGTAATCCACTAGCTATCTCTTTTGTTTCAAGTTTCTCAGGGACCACTGTCCTTTGCTGCCTAATTTCCAGTGACCTGAAAACTGTGGATTTGTACATACTGGCCTTTGAGTTTTACTGTTGTTGCTTCAGGTTGAGAGTGGGTTCCGTTCCTACTAGTCCTTCTTGGTCAGAAGCAGCACTCTGCTCTCATTTTAAGGTACTCATCGCCTTACCTGTCCTTCTGCTACCTGTACTGTGAGCTCTCAAAGACAAGATTGCGCTGTCCCTCCCTAAATCTGAAGGATTTAGCATCACCCCTTTTGCTTGTAAAGCCAATAAACATTGGTTAACTGAAGTCTCAGACTCCAGTGCATACACAGATGAATAAGAATAACCCCCCTGTCTTGAAGAGACTAAGACATCCCTGGGAAGTCAAGCCACGTTACCTCTTCTGTAAAACAGAGGGACAGAAAACAGAGCCCAGCTGAAGAAGGGGCCAGACTCAGTCCTGGCTCAGATGCTAGTTTCATCAGCTGTTCATAGAAGCTCTGTCACAAAAAGGGTCTCTTCAAACCAGTTTGGCAGACTCTGGGTTAAATGGAATTCAAGGGGTGTCTTAACCACAGGAATTCTCAGTCTCTAATATGTTCATGTGCGTTGTGATTGTCTAAGAAGAGTAAAGTAAGCAGCGTTTCTCAAGCTGTTTTGATGACAGCCTTTCTCTGGTCTTACAGCATCTTGAAAGACTGATATTTCTTGGAAAGAGTTTTGGAAAAAAAAACAAAAACTTCTTTACAGCATCATCAGCAATGGGTGTCTAGTCTCTGCTTATATATATTTAATTTCCTTGTGTGATGCAGCCTATCACAATTCTGCCTTTGGATACCTCTGAGCAGAAGAACACTCTTCCTTGACTTTCTGTAATTCTTTTATTTATTTATTTTTGTTTATTTATTTTGGTAATAGGGATTCAACTCGGGCGCACTCAACCACTGAGGCACATCCCCAGCCCTATTTTGTATATTATTTAGAGACAGGGTCTCACTGAGTTGCTTAGCACCTTGCTTTTGCTGAGGCTGGTTTTGAATTCCTGATCCTCCTACCTCAGCCTCCGGAGCTGCTGGGTTACAGGCGGGTACCAACATGCCAGGCCTAATTCTTTGATTTATAAAAGGGATGGTGCTGGGTTCTTTCAAACAGTAAGCTATTGTGCTGAGAGTACAAGTCAGCACACAAATCTTTGACTAATTATCTTTAAAAGGATCATATTATCACAAAGGCAAGAATATTCGCGGTGGTTGAATGTATTCGAATTCCATTTTTAGCACCAAAAATTGTGGTTTTGGGTTTTTAAGGAAAATCTTACATGAAACTTAATGTCAGAAGGGAACTTCTTTGGTTGAAAGAGGGGTGGGACCTTGTTCTCCTCTCACCCTCTCCCTAGTAACAAAGATGCTTAAGGCTCAAGGACCATGGTAGAACACTATGGGGAAGTATGGAAGTTACTAATTCAATTTATTCTTGTAGCTCTAAGTGAGAAAGTATTTATGTCATTTAGCTACATAGATAATGATCCTATTTTTAAAATTTCTGAGGATTTTCGAGGCCTGTTCCAACCTCTTTTTCTGGTATATAAATCCTTCTAAGAAGGGTGCTGTTCTTTATCTATAATCTAAAACAACCCAGCATAGCTCAACCTCTTTTGCCCTTAGTCTGCTGTCAGAGAATCTTGAATTTCTGGTTCCCTGTTGGAAGATGCTAAATTTTCTGATGGAAAGAGTCAGTCTGGTTTTCTTCAGAGAGAGCATGGAGCGTTGACTCTTGGAATTGTGCCTGGCCTCTGTTAACCCTACAACCTCTGTCAGTTCAGACTGAGTCCTTCCCTTCCAGCCTTCCAACAGTGTGCTCCCCTCTGAGGGAGAAAGAAGAAAATACTCAGATAGGTCACAAGGAGGGTGGTAGGGGTCCTGGTCACAGCTGGGAGCTATCCTGAACCTGCTGAGTGGATGCAGTGCTGGGCTCCTGGGTGTCCCAAAGCTTTGCATTTACCTAGAGACAAGACTAGGACTCCCCAAGTTTAATTAAAAACAGGATGGTCCTGTTAGGCCTCTCACTGACATCGCTAAATTAAAGTGGAGAAATAGCCTGGTTTCTTCATGGTTTAATCCCATTAAATTTGGGGATGGGGAGGGGTGAACAGGGAAACTGGAGCTAAAAAAAAAACAACATGATTTGCTTCAGATTGCTGTCTGGGGTTGTGTCTTTTTTATTTTTTCTCTCTCTTCAGTGGAGTCCCAGATTTTGAATTTCTCTAACAATCAGCTGTTGGTCATTGATGCTGTGGAAGGAAGCACAGAGATCATTCCCCAAGTCGTGGTCTTGCACGACTATCGTCCAGTACCTCACTCTGGACACCACCTCGACTCATCCCCTCAGCTCTCTGCTGACTTCTCTGGAACCACCCACATCACGGACTTGGTTTTATGAACAGTCCACTCATCTCTAGGGATGACTTGATACACATTAAAGAGAAAAGTCTGAGTGCCACGAAAAAGCCACCTGGAAACATGAGCCTCTTATGGAGATCTTGCTTCTTCCTCAACCCAGTTGCACTCCACCCTGGGTGTCCCCGAGCCCAGCAGGCAAAGCTGCCCTCAAGTCAGTCTGCTCGTTCCCATGGGGCAGGCGGCAGGAGGGAGAGCTGATTGTTGTATTTTACACTAACCTGCTCTCAGTCTCTGTACCGGCTCCACTCCTTCAGCCTAGGATTGAGAGACTAATACTGACCCACTCTATTGCATGTGAGAGTCCCCTTTTCTATCCACGCTCATGTGTTTGCTTGGTCTTTAAAGCATCTGATCAACCAAGAATATCAGGGGAATCTGGGCATGGTGGAGCATGCCTATAATCCCAGCAACTCAAAGGGCTGAGGCAGGAGGATCACAAATTCAAAGCCAGCTTCAGCAACTTAGCGAGGTCCTAAGCAACTCAGGAAACCCCGTCTCTAAAAAAAATGTGAAAAAGATCTGGGGATGTGGCTCAGTGGTTAAGTGCCCCTGAGTTCACTCTCCAGTACCAAAAAAAAAAAGAATACAAGAATGTTAGGTGAATGACTTCTAGATTAGTGCTAGTTGGCTTTGCATCAGAATCCTAAGAAGGGGTGTTTCATGAGCCCCAACCCTAGGGGCTGAAAGTTCTACAGAGTGTCCCAGACAAGTAGGTTTTACTCGATGCTGGGAGGTCCAGAGGCACCTAGGGAATGGCTTTTATGACTGCTATTAAAGCCTTGCTGGAATGACCACGCCCATTTCAACAGAGCTCCAGAAAGGGGCACTTTGGGGCTGCAGTAGGGTATCTGTAAGGAGAGGCAGGTGACATATAAAAGGAGAGAGACCACAACCATCTTGTTGACTATTGTATCCCCACCACAAGCACAGAGCAGACAAGACACAATTGTGGAACAATTTTGAATGACCATTTCTTAAATTCTCTGAACATGATTTCTTGAAAAAAAAAAAAGAGGGTATAGAGGCAGATTTGGAAAGTGGGTGTAAATAGGAAAATCAAATTTAATACCAATTCTACCATTTTGTTGCTGGCAGGAGAAATATATTCCTTATCCTGGTCTAGGAGGCCATGTTGCCTGTCCCCACCTGCTCTTACACATCCTGTGGTCTTCCTGCCATTCCCACCCTGAGCTTCTAAAGTGTTTCTCTCTGCCCTTTACCTCTTTAAACCCCATGATTTCTTCATCTCTTTTTTCAATCATCAGTCCTCAGGGAAGCTGTCCTAACCCTCTGCCAAGGCCCAATCCCCATTACACTTACAAGATTACACACCTTCCTCGGTAGCACTCAACAGTGGCCTTACATTTATTTCTCTGGTCATTTTAATATTGCCTGTCATCCTTATTTAACAGTAATTCCTATGAGGGCAAAGACTGGGGGAATCATCCATAGTATCTGGTATATAATAGTTTCTCAGTAAGCATTTGATGAATGAGTGAATGGATAGAATGAAATAGGAGTAGAGGGTTTTATAACCTGGGGTCTATGGATGAGCTTCCAAATTCAAAAGCCCCTGAAATCACCTGCAGTGGTGTAAGATTTCTAAGGGTGGAGGCCATAGCTTTTGACAGATTAGGAATCTGAGTTTTACGTGAATACGTTAGTTATGCAACAAGAGGGAGGAGAAAAAGAAAAAATGATGGGAACGAAAAATATGAAAGGATAAAGAGAGAACTTTATAAAAAAGGAGTAGAACCAAGAGGAGAGAGAGGAGACATAAGAAGAGGTGATGGAGTGGATCAGCTATCCCTGAACAAATTCTCTGCACTTAGCCTGACTCTGTGTGTGACCCAGTGTTAAGCATCATCAGGGATCTGATGAGCAGTTGCCCTTGATTGTCACTGTCACATCTAAAAAGAGAATATCCTAGCTAATTACAGTTTAGGGTAAGTAGAATGAAGGATTCCCAAAGAGGTGATACAGAGCCATTGTCTTGTACAGTGGAAGAGAGATTATAGGGAGCAATAGAAGGAAGGATGATTACAGAGGGCTTCCTGGAGGAGGGTCACATTTCCATCTGCCCCCAACACTTGAGCAGGATATCAAGGAGGAGGGGAGAGAAGGAGGTGAGACTCAGATGAGGAAAGAGTGTAAATAACGCCACTGATCCAGGAAAACAAGATGTGTGTCAGGTCGGTGGACTCAATGGCTTTGTGGAATATCTGAGCTGGGAATTGCCCTCTTGGGCCAATCATGGACAAGTGATAACTACAAGGAGCCAGGGAGATGATCCTAGAGGCTAGAACAGACTCCAGAAGGAACAACCTAGGCCCAAAGAAGGCTGAGGATGGGTAATCACACAGCCTCTCTAAGACTTTTGGCAAATATAAACTCATCCTGTCTGTACATGCTCCTCCCTCTTCACCTCCAGCCCTCCTGAAGTGGGTCAGCTCTCGCCCAGTAGAGGTTGAGCTCATGTGGCCTGGTGAGCACCCATGTCTAGGTTCTGTTCTGCTGTTGTTAATCTAACATTCCTGAGCTTATGAACTCACAAAATACACAAATGGTGTGAGTTTGAAATCCATGTGGGTCACTGATTCCCCTTTGCCCAGGTCGGAAATTACAGAAAAGATTTCCATTTAGCAAAGAAAGCTGAGGCAAGGTGACAAGACCTCGAGAGTCAGTTGCTGGTGTGGGGACACTTGTGCTTTCTACTCCTCTTTATGAATATTCAGCTGGCCCTGCAGATTTCAGAGCCTCTGTGTCTCCACTTGATAAAAGAGCTCTATCTTCAGTGGTCTTTCCTGGAATTAGGTGTCCCAAGCAGTTTGGCACATGGTGCTATGGCCCTAGTACAGACGGTAACATAGACCTGGGGCAGAGGGGACAGCAAGGTCCAGGAGGAGGACAGAGTATGGCTCATCTTTTGCCTCCAGAGACACTTCAGTGAGCACTTCTTGGGAAAGCTGACTGACTGCGTTTAGCAATGACGCCCATCACCCCCGGAGAGGGCTGTGCTCATGACCTTCCAAGAGCACTTACTGTGGGGGCAGCACTAGAGTTCAGTAAGGGATTTGGGTAGGTTTAAGATAGACTCAGAGCCAGGCACATTGGCAAACACTGATAATCCTGCTACTCAAGAGGCTGAGGCAGGAGGATCGAAAGTTCAAGGCCAGCCTGGGCAACATAATAAGACCCTGTCTCAAAACAAAATGAAAAGGGCTGGGGATGTAGCTCAGTGGTAGAACACCCTGGGTTCAATCCCCAGTACTGAAAGAGAGAGAGAGGGAGAGAGAGAGAGAGAGAAACAGGGACCCAGAAGCCTGACCTGAGGGATCAGGTTAGGGATGAAATCAGCCCAGGGGTCAGTACTATGGGAGAGTCCATCTTTTGTTCTTATTTTATTGACTGAGATTGGAGTATCTGATTGTTGGTCCAGAATATTTCAGGGATTTCAGGCCCAGTTGATCCCAAACAAGAATGTAAACCAGAGAAGTTTAACCTTGAGTGTCCCCTTTTGCTCCCACATTTCCCAATTGGAGATCACCTTCACTTAGCTGCCTTTTTTTTCTGATTTCTGCTTGCCCAGAGCTTGAGAACTTTCTGGAGTCTCCTGCTTCTCCCTGGCAAATCTATTTTTTTTAAGTTTTTTTCCCCAGGTCTAAGGTGTTCAAAGTGAATCTGAGCAGCAAAGTCATGATCTGGGGATAAAAATAATGAATTTATATTATTCTTCCTAAATAAAAACTATATTTGATAACTGAGGCCTTCCAGGCCCTTCTGAATACCCCAGAGAGGTCACAGGTGGTGGGGACACAGTTTCAATAGCAATTACAAAACTCTTTTGGTAGAATCCTCTACTGCTCATCAGATTTCATAGCTGTGCTGAGTCTATCTCTGAACTGATCCCAAACCCTGAAGGCAGATTGTTTCCATGTCAGAGCTCCCTGTGAAGTGGCACCCCCTTTCTCCACAGAAAAGCCCTCTTCACCATGGCTGATTTTAGGATTGTCAGCAAAAGAGTCTCTGCGAAAGAGTCCAAAGTAGATAAACTTCCTATTTTCATGTTGCCCTGTTTTATTTGGCCACTGGCTGGGAAGATACCAGCACTCCAGGTGCTGGACACTCTCTCACTAGTTTTTCACAAACATAGCCAGTATAGTACTTTGTAGAAATGTGCAAACAAGGCCTCTGGCCTTGAGCTGGGGTTTCACAGAGATGTCTACATTTCTAAGATAAGTTACCAACTGGGCTCCATGGTAACAGCTGGCAGGCGGAGGAAAGAAAGGGGAGAAGAAGCTCTCCCCTTCTCAGATGTTGTCCTTGAAGAGTTAACTTGCCCAGAACAGTGAAAGAAAAAGCTGCTTTTATGTGAACTTCTGCAGATTGTGAATTTCTGAGCCCCTTCCCTTACATGCTGGGTATAAAATTCTGAAACTCCCTGAACTCGGGGTTCAGGGGATCAATTGATTACAGCAAAAGCTGTGCCCTCTGAACCTGGCTGAAGCCAAATAAAACTGTTTCCTGCTATCTTTGGGGCCTTGCCTCGTGTGTCCCTACAACACCTGGAAGCTTACTGAGAAGGAATTTGAGATCAGGGTCACGTACTACAGTGGGGAGGAGCATCAGGATGGATTGGGAGAGACTGAGAATATCTGTCTTGGAGAAGACTGTCAGGTGTCTGTCATGTAGTTGCCTGAGGCCTAGGAGGAGACTATAGTAGTCCCCACTTGCCTTTGCCACCTGGGGAATATCTTCTGCAGCTTCTCTCTTCAAGATGAGGCTTGAGCACAGTGGCATCTGCTCCCATCAGCATGGAAGCTGACAAGGACAAAACTTCAGCTCTGGCCTCTTTTCTCAGCTCCACTCACAGATCCTGCATTTAAAGAAGAGTTCCAAGCAGGAAGTGTGAATCAGGTGGCATAGCGATACCAGATTTCAAACTATACTACAGAGCAATAGTAACAAAAACAGCATGGTACTGGTACCAAAACAGGCGGGTGGACCAATGGTACAGAATAGAGGACACAGAAACCAATCCACAAAGTTACAGCTATCTTATATTTGATAAAGGGGCTAAAAGCATGCAATGGAGGAAGGATAGCATCTTCAACAAATGGTGCTGGGAAAACTGGAAATCCATATGCAACAAAATGAAACTGAATCCCCTTCTCTCACCATGCACAAAAGTTAACTCAAAATGGATCAAGGAGCTTGATATCAGATCAGAGACTCTGCGTCTGATAGAAGAAAATGTTGGCTCTGATCTACATATTGTGGGGTCAGGCTCCAAATTCCTTAATAGGACACCCATAGCACAAGAGTTAATAACAAGAATCAACAAATGGGACTTACTTAAACTAAAAAAGTTTTTTCTCAGCAAGAGAAACAATAAGAGAGGTAAATAGGGAGCCTACATCCTGGGAACAAATTTTTACTCCTCACACTTCAGATAGGGCCCTAATATCCAGAGTATACAAAGAACTCAAAAAATTAAACAATAAGATAACAAATAACCCAATCAACAAATGGGCCAAGGACCTGAACAGACACTTCTCAGAGGAGGACATACAATCAATCAACAAGTACATGAAAAAATGCTCACCATCTCTAGCAGTCAGAGAAATGCAAATCAAAACCACCCTAAGATACCATCTCACTCCAATAAGATTGGCAGCCATTATGAAGTCAAACAACAAGAAGTGCTGGCGAGGATGTGGGGAAAAGAGTACACTTGTACATTGCTGGTGGGACTGCAAATTGGTGGGGCCAATTTGGAAAGCAGTATGGAGATTCCTGGGAAAGCTGGGAATGGAACCACCATTTGACCCAGCTATTGCCCTTCTCGGACTATTCCATGAAGACCTTAAAAGAGCGTACTATAGGGATACTGCTACATCGATGTTCATAGCAGCACAATTCACAATAGCTAGACTGTGGAACCAACCTAGATGCCCTTCAATAGATGAATGGATAAAAAAAAATGTGGCATTTATACACAATGGAGTATTACTCTGCACTAAAAAATGACAAAATCATGGAATTTGCAGGGAAATGGATGGCACTAGAGCAGATTATGCTAAGTGAAGCTAGCCAATCCCTAAAAAACAAATGCCAAATGTCATCTTTGATATAAGGAGAGCAACTAAGAACAGAATAGGGAGGAAGAGCATGAGAAGAAGATCACCATTAAACAGGGTCGAGAGGGGGGAGGGAAAGAGAGAGAGAAGGGAAATTGCATGGTAAAGGAAGGAGACCCTCATTGTTATACAAAATTACATATAAGAGGAAGTGAGGGGGAAAAAAACAAGAGAGAGAAATGAATTACAGTAGATGGGGTAGAGAGAGAAGATGGGAGGGGAGGGGATGGGAGGGGAGGGGAGGTAGAAGAGGATAGGAAGGGCAGCAGAATACAACAGACACTAGTATGGCAGTATGTAAAAAAGTGGATGTGGAACCGATGTGAATCTGCAATATGTATACGGGGTAAAAATGGGAGTTCATAATCTGCTTGAATCAAATGTATGAAATATGATATGTCAAGAGCTTTGTAATGTTTTGAACAACTAATAATAAATAAATAAATAAAGAAGAGTTCCAGGGAATTCATATGCACATTAACATTTCAGACAAAGCAGTTGTGGGCCCTCCTGCCAGTTGTCATTAATGAGGGTCTTGCTGAAGGAGAGAAAGCTCTATTGGCCTGGCTTCTATTAGTGAATAAGTGATAAGACAGCAGGGACAGGACAAGCTCCACCGGCCCCTGGAGAACCTTCCCTTCA
This sequence comes from Marmota flaviventris, assembly GCF_047511675.1. Lineage (NCBI taxonomy): Eukaryota > Metazoa > Chordata > Mammalia > Rodentia > Sciuridae > Marmota > Marmota flaviventris. Next base: position 35,337,073 of record NC_092512.1, read on the forward strand.
CTCTAGTATTTGGGAGGGTTACCAGGAAGGCTACTGTGTGCCAAGCTGTGTTTCAATTTTACCACCATGTCACTTCTGTCCCCAGGCAATCTATAAGATGGTCTCCTCTGTCATGAAAATGCCTGAAGATGAGTCAACTCCTGAGAAAAGGACAGAAAAGATCTTCCGCCAGATGGACACCAACAGAGATGGTAGGAGGCTGGGGCTGCGTGGCTTTTCTCTGGTCAGGGCTGCTGGTGGAGTCCAGGTGGGGAAATGCGGCTTAAGGACCTGGCCCAATGCCTTTCATAAGAGTAGCTCATCCCAAAAGTCCCTGGAGGAGGACCAGGGTGGCCACCAGAGAGCTGGTCCCCACTTTGAGGGGAAATGCTTTATTTCTAGGCCCTTCTGCTCTTTTTCTATGTCATGCTGCTGCCCCCCCCCCCCCGCCCCCCAACAAAATCAGATGGGTCTTGTAGAACAGAAATAGAAGGACCCAACCAATCACTGTTAGCAAGACCAGTGGTCAGGACAGGCCTTGGCCTCCATAGATTGGATTCCTCCAGGCCAGGGTGTCAGAATGCAGAGAGGGATTGTTATCACACCCAGACCCCAGCAGCTTTCACCCCAGTCTGGCTTTATTGGGGTCTCCTGTACATGCTCTAAGAGACAAGTGGACTCTCCCAGGAGTAGGGGTGGGTGGAGGCCTTGGGGTGACCAGCAGGTTCCCACCCTGAGGTTGTCACCTACAATTGAAACCCAAGTGGATGCAAAACAAAGGGACATGAAAAGGGAGGATTGTATTTCAAACTCAAGAGCAGACAAGATATATTAGGTACCGAGTTGCCAAACAGAGCATGAGAGGCCCAAGTAAATGAGTTTGGATCAACAAGAAGTGACTTTTTCAATATAAGCATGCCCACCTTCAATATTTGGGACATATTGATCCTAAGAAATGGCTTGCTGTCAACCTGAAATTCCAAGTTATCTGGACATCCTTATTTTATTTGTCAAAGTTGGCAGTGCTATTTAGATGCAATACCCAAGTTTCAAGTGCTAACTGAGCTCAGGGCCTGGTCTATCATAAGCTGTGCAGCACTTGCTATTATTACCAGCTCACTTGTTCTGCTAGGAGTGCTCAGCAATTCTTGTCAGCAATGTGAAAATGCACTTGTACATCCTGTGTGTCACTGACATGTACAACAGAAGGCTTTGTGGTGGGGTGGGCCTCTTCATATGCTCACGCCTGGGGCACCAGCAGCCTGAGAACCTGGGTTTGTGTGGGGCAGGCCAATCTGTTTGCTTTGTTTCCTCCACAAAGTTGCCAATGCATCTTCTTACATCCTATTCCCCCATGTGCCTTAATTTACAGTAAATAGTTTGTTGTGCAAAGATTGAACAGACATGGGATTGTTTTAATAGCTAATGAATTTGCTGGGGTTAAGCTGCAGGTTTTGCTGGTACTCCTGGGAACCCAGTGGCCTTGAGATGTCGTCTCTTTAGAGAAAGGCTAAAAGATGGGAGAAAGCCAAAATACCCCAGGATCAGGCCCTCCCCACATGTTGGTGACAGGCAGTGAATTAGTGTCTCTCCGTTGAGTTGCTACCAAGAGATCCAAGGGCCCTGATTGTTCCACATTCCTACAACACAGCTTACTGAAGGTGCTGTTCCCGCTCCAGGGAAAGGTTTAAATTTATAAAAGAAAAAAGTGGGGATGGAGAGCAGTGGAGGGAAAGAGGAAGAGGGAGGGGCCTAAAGTCAGATAGTGGTCAGAAGAATCTCAGGAGACCCAGGAGACTCGGGGCTTTACCCTAGATCCCTAGGGCCAGGGCAACCTGCCCACTTCCCTCTTGGAACAGAGCAGGTGCAGAGTCCTGGTAGAAGCTCTTTGTAGCTCACCCAGGCCTTTGACTTAGGGAAAATTTGGGTCCACAGACAAGTTAGCCCTTGAGTCAGCCTTGAAGTGCAGAGTCAATGCCAAAAAGCTGGATGCTCATGTTGAATCTAGTGTTCCCCAGCTAACTTGTGGTCCCCAGGGCCTACCTTTGAGAGATTCCCATGAGTTCAAGTGGCTTCTTTGGAAGCCAGAGAAAGTCACTGCCATTTTAACTAGTGCTCAGACAGGGGCACAGCTACTAAAGCTGGCTGCACACAAAGTTTAGAGGGGAACTAACTGATTATACATTATCAGTCAGTCAATCCAATCAATGAGTCCCCACCTTTCTCCATCAGAAAGAAACAGCAGGTTTGCAAGATAATAACTAGGTTCTGGTGGGGAGTGGGGGTGGCTGAGGGGAAGACATGTTTGTTGATTTGCGTTGGGAGGAACAGGACTCCTGTATGTAGCACCCTTTGCTGCCTGTGTTTGGAACAAGTTGAGAAATTTAAAGAAGAGCAATAACTGAAGCCAAAGGGTACTTTGGAGGAGGGAGTATCTTAGGGTGAGGCCAAGGGTATATCAGCAAAACCTACAGGCTGAATGGAACCAGACCCACCCAGTGCCTGTCCCTGGAAGAACAAACAGAATAAGTCTCTAGGGAAACTCTGTCCAAGAAAAGGAGGGCAAGGCCAAGCAGAAATGTCCAGCAGTTTCCCCTGCCCCAGCCCCAGATTTACAAGTCAAATGAGTCACTTCACTCCCAGGGGCACAGTAGGCTAAGAAGAAAGGACATGCAGAAATGCCAGCGATATGAGAAAGCATTGCCCCCAGCCCCCCACCCTCTTTCTTGCAGCAAAAAAGTGGCCCTCCTGGAAGAGAATTCAGGACACACACTATTCTGCAGGAAGAAAAGGGACACTGGAGGAAAAGGGGACCCCAGATTTCCTCCTCTAGCTCATAAGAGATCACCTTCTGCCTGGAACACACCACTTTATTTATTTGTGATTGGAAAGAACCAGTGTTCATGTCCAGGGCCTCTCTACATGCCAGGGGAAGGATCTTGCAGCAAACCTATATATGCCCAGTGGTCTGAAGGACCCAGAAGGCTCCCAGTAACCTTGTGGGGACAGCCTTGGTGCTGCAAGAGCCCAGCTTCTTCCCATAAAGGTGTGAGGCCATTCATTCTACAAATACTAAGTGGGCCTTTCCGGGGTAATAGAGACGGAAGAGCCAGGGCAGGGACCGGATCAGGAGATTCATTACCTTCTCTCTCCCCAGCCCTAGGCCAGGGTGGGCAGGAAGTGATTAGTCAAGAACTGCTGCGCTAGGGGCTGGCAATGCCACTAGTAGAGTCCTTGTAGGTCTCACATTGAAAAGACAGTCTCCTGGGCTCTACCTTGGGAGGCCACGGGCAGGTGAGCAATTGCTGCCTCCAACGTCCAGTGGGGAGGTGTGAACTCAGGCTCCTGCCACCAGCCACCACTCAACTCGTCCCTTCTCTTCCATCCTAGGAAAGCTCTCCCTGGAAGAGTTCATCCGAGGGGCCAAAAGCGACCCGTCCATCGTGCGCCTCCTGCAGTGCGACCCGAGCAGCGCTGGCCAGTTCTGAGCCCAGCACCCCACGATTTGTAGAGCTGCTTGCGTTCCCTTTTTGATTCTTCTTTTTAAATTTTTTTTTTTTTTTTTTGCCAAAAAAATATCGATGGTGATGCTGTCCCCTGTGCAGTCAGATGCACCTTCCTCCGTGATGCCTTCGCCTTCTGCTTCATTCATCGTGGACGCTTCGTGGGAATGCCCAGAGCCCCAGTGTGCGTGTGGATAGCATGAGCAGACTTCGTGGTGTTCCTTGTTTAATGACTTTCCAATCGTTTTTATTATTTTTTTTCTTCTGATTCTAATGTTTCTGTTTAAAACCTAAGACTGGGGCGGGGGGCAAGAGAAGGGGATCTGATTAAGTCCAGTGATTCCACTACAAGCTTCCAGGGGCTTGGTTTGAAAGACAGAACTCCCCACCTGGGTCTGTTGTCACACGTGCCCTAGGGGCAATGGATGGCACCAGATGCTGGATTCCCCAAGAACAAGTTACCCTCTGGGGTGAGGCTACTAAAGGGAGCTGGGACATCCTCTAGGAGGCCCACTCTGTCGCTCCGCCCCAGCAGGCTGTAGTTTCTAAGCTGTGAACATTTCAAGGTCAATCCATAGAGAAGAAAAAAGATGGCTCAGCTATTTTTTTCACAGGTTTACACTGGTTGAGCTAATGTGAGTTTCTTTGGAAATCAAACACAAATGGCAACAGTCCAAAACCAGGCCCATCTTGTTGCCTATTGTGATTTTAAAAAAGAAAGAAAAAGAAAAAAGACTGCTGTATATAAAATACTGGGATTGCAAACCAAATTAAGTGTTTTGCCTTGTAAATGCATGTTTAGTGAGCACTAATACAATCTTATTACAGAAGACTGTTTTTAGTAGCTTATTGTGAGTAAGCCAACTATGATGAATGTCTATGTTGTCTTGTTTCAAAGTCAGATCTGTCTTTGCACAAATGTACCAATCAACAAGTATATTTTGTATATTCCATAAAAGTCCAAGGTAACCATGACAAGGGCCCAACTTTGGATTCAGAATGCTTTTCCAGAGTCACAGTGACTGGAGAACAGAAGCAGGGCAGGTTCGAGAGGGTCATGTCCTGGGGACACCAGGAGGTTAATACTTTTGAGAGGGGCCAGGCTAGTGGTTTACTGGCTGACCTCAGCAGCTCATGGGCAGCATGAGATTGGAGGTATTGTTCTTTTCTGAGCAGATGACTATTTTGGAGACTTGAGAACAGTAGCCTAGGTTCTTGGGACTTCCCAATGGTTTAGCCACCATCCTCCTTAGGGAGCCATATTAGGAATGCTCACTTTTTTTTTACCCATTCAAAGAGTCTGAGGGGGACAGTCATTTAATTCATTGTAAGAAAGCCCAGGCAAGTGTGGCCACAGTGTCCAAGGCCCTGCTAACGTATTTTCCATCACTGTATTATTTGAATGCAGATTTCTCTTTCCAGAAGTGACAACATACATTTGAGTTGCTCTTTGGGCGTCACCTCATGCACACCAATTTGAATGGAAGGTTAAGAGGGAAAATCTCCTGTCACTGGAAAGACACTCGAGTAGCAGTTGGGTGGCATGGGATGGAGGAGGGGCTGAACACTCCAGGATACAGGGGGGACCTGTCCCAAGTGAAGGCAGAGAGGTCCCCAGGGAATCTTTCTGCTGCCAAACCACTTCCTGTAAAAGAGGAACCACAGAAAAACAAACATAACTTGGAGGAAAATGCTACTGGGCGCCTTCTAACCTCCAGGTTCCTGTGTCTGATATGAATTTATTCTAATTAGTATCAAAAATCCAAATTTGTGTGGTAGACACAAAAACCATCTTTGTAAGGTAAAATTGTGAGACCTGGACTCAGTAGCCTTAATCTTCCCCTGAGGGTCCATTCTTCATATTCTATGCCAAGACTTGCCAAATTCCTCCATGGGCCAAGTGGTAACATCTGTTTCTGTAAAATAGGGAATTAACCTAATTTCTGGAGTGCAGAGGGGAAAGAGGGTCCAGCACGCTCCACCTGGAGTGTTTGGGAGTTGCATCCTACTTTTTCCTGCTGTAGATTGAAGACAGGATTCCTCCTTTCAGTTCCCTTTTGATAAGTGGAGTCAGTTAAGGTTGGAGCAACCTGCCTGGGCTCTGCCCTAGGTCATGACATGTTGTGTGGAACCAGACTCACTCCGTTCCCTAGAATGAGAGCTGGGGTGAGGAACAGAGAAGGCCTCCAGCTGTTCTGGAAGAAAGACAGCCAGACACATGACTGATGGACACTGCTGGCCTCAGAAGGTACTGAGATCACCCCGGTGCTGCCCAGCCACTGACCCACACTGACTCTTCTCCAGGCTGTTTCTCTCCTTCTCCTCCTCCCAGGAAGGCCTTGGCAGGTTGAATCCAACGCACTCAAGTTCAGCCAAGGGACTGCACAGCCCCCAGAGGGCTGAATGCCTGAAGGCCTCTATCACTTCTGTACTGGGTTGTTCACTGTCTTTGCTGTTTTAAGGACTCTGGAAATGGAGTCTGTTCTGTCCCAAGTAAAACCAGACTGTGGTGTGCAAGGGATTGGAATAAAATGACTTATGACCTGAAGGATGCTACGGAATGTTTGACTGTTCATACATTGCTTAGGGTAGGGAAGGGGTGCTGCTGTGGGTGCTGTCCCATCCCAGTGATGTGTCCATGGAGACTGTCCAGGAAGATTATATATATAAAATCATGAATCATTAATCATTTGGAGCAGCCCCTTTATCACTTGACTTTGTCCCCAGGGAATCTCTTGCCTGGTGTTAAAGCATGTTAATTATTTAATATGATTGCTTGGAACATGGAACATGAGATTTTCCTGACTACCCTGCTGCCTTAGCCTGAATTTATACTTAGAGAGGTTCCAGGTTTGAATTTTGGCCTCCCCCTGGGCCAAAATTGTTTCTGTCCCAGAGAGACAAAGTCCTAACCAAAGCTTCCTGGGTCTGTGGGGCTTTCTTTCTATGATAGCCTTTACTTTCTTCCCATTTCTTTCCCTTTCTCAAGCTGGAGTCCAAACATTAGGCACAATAGAAGGAGAATCTAGCCAGATGCGGTGGCGCATACCTGTAATCCCAGCAACTTGGGAGACTGAGGCAGGAGGATTACAAGTCTGAGGCCAGCATCAGAACTGAAGGAGGCCCTAAGCAACTTAGTGAAAAACTGTCTCAAAAAAAAAGATCTGGGGAGATGTGGCTCAATGGTAAATCATCCCTGGGTTCAATCCCCACTACCCCTACCAACACCAAAAATTAATAAATAAATAAATAGATAGAAAGAGAATCTCAGGCAACCTCCTCTTCAGGGGTCTGGGTAAGCCTACGGAAGTCTGTGTTCCCCTCCCTTCTCAGCTTCTCAGTCTAAGAAGATTTAGTAGAAGAGATGACACAATGCAGGGTCTACACCCCCAAAGCCTTTCAGATGAAGGTGTTTAGGTTTTGTGGTGGTCATTGGCTTGCCCCCATCTCAGAAGGCCAATGCTATAGGAGAAGGGGGCTACTAATTTGCTAACTTGAGCATCACGTGCCTCATGGGCCAATGAGAACTTATTTGGCACTGAGTATGAATAACGCCAACTCATTTATGGTGGTGATGGGGAGAAAGTGCATTTTAGTCAACTTTTTCATTGCTGTGACCAAAAACCAGACAAGAACAATGTAGACAAGGAAAAGTTTATTTTGGCTCATGGTTTCAGAGTCTCAGTCCATAGATTGTCAACTCAGTAGCTCTGGGCCCAAGGTAAGGCAGAACAACGTGGCAGAAGGGAATGGTGCAAGAAAGCAACTCAGGGCATGGCAACAAGAAACAGAGAGATCCCCTCACCAGAGACAAAATATAGCCCCCAAAGGCACGCTTCTCCCATCGTACACCACCTACCTACCTACAGCTATCACCCAGTTAAGCACACACTCATCATTTTACCTGTGAAAATGATTGCATTATCTCACACATAAGCTCTTGGGGGACACCTCATATCTAAACCATAACAACTTGTCTGGGAGCCTTCAACCCAGTGAGGAGCCTACACATCTGCATTCTGGCAATTTCCAGCACATTTCCAATCCTGAGGCTCCCACTTCCAGGGCATTTGATTAATGTCCCAACCCAACCTCAGTTGGTTTAGAATGAAAGGAATATACCGGCTGGGGTGGAGTCAGAGTTCTCTCTATCAAGGTGAGATCTGCCCTTGGAAGAAATGGAGATGCTTCCCATGTGCATCTATTATCATCAGGTGTGTGTTCCACACTTTCTAAAATTTTCTAGTTTTTTAGCAAGTTGAAGAAAACAAGAGAAAAGCATTGAGTCCTGTATTTTACAAGTCAGTAGACTATCAGTCAAATAGATGTAAAATAGAAAGCTTGTTGCGGTATGGGGAAGAGCTGTTCAGGCCGAGGGTTGCCAAGGATATTACCAAGGACTTACTCAGTTCTAGCAGGTTTCGCTACAATTAATCCTGACCACATGTCTGGGATTTAGACAGGTCCTAGGAATTCACTGTACTGAGTGCTCATGTGTAATACATAGTCCAAGACATCCCTGGGGATGTAAACAATGATGGCAGTCTAGAGCTAAGTCTTGGGGTCAGCTCAGGATGAACAGGGCCACAGAGAGCTTTACTTCATGGCTTATTTTCTCAGCACTATTCCAGGAAGTGGTTGGTATTTTGTAGTTCCCTATAAGAAATGATGAAAAGATTTCAAAATGTGGGATATCCGGGCCTGCCAACCTCAACCTTTCAGCTCATCCACCAGTACTCCTCACTCTTAAAGACAGGGGGGCTGATGGACTCTCTCTCTCCCTCTTTCTCAAGATGTAGCTTTCCTATAGCAGCATTGAAATCACCTTATGGGGCTCTGAGTGTTCAATGGTGTTATGGTTTAGATGTGGCGTTCCCCAAAAGAGACAATGCAAGAAGGTTTGGAGGAGAAATGATTGGGCTATAGCCTTAACCTAGTCAGTAAACGAATCCCTAATGGGATTAACTGAGTAGTAACTGGATTCAAGTGGGGTGTGGCTGGAGGAAGTAGTTCATTGTGGCTTTGGGTATGTATTTTGTATCTGGAGAGTGGAGTCTCTCTCCTTCTGCTTACCGATCACATGTGAGCTGCTTCTCTCTGCCACACTCTTCAGCCATGATGTCCTGCCTCACCTCGAGCCTTGAGGAATAGAGCCAGCCTTGTATGAACTAAGACCTCTGAAACTGTGAGCCCTCAAATAAACTTTTCCTCTTCTACAATTGTGCTGGTGAGGCTCTTTAGTCATAGCAGCAAAAAAGCTGATTAAAACCAAATGACCCCAAACAGGATCAAGCACTACAGTCTTGGAGATGGGGGATGAGACTGTCATATTGTACATATGACAGTCTCCCTTGCTTTTTTTTAAGGAAAGGGCCATTCTTAAGAGTCAGGGGAGTTAGGAGTTATTAGCAACGTTGTAGGAAACCAAGTTCACGGCTCAGCAAGAACTTTCTGTCCAGCCTTAAAAACAGATGCAAAATAGCTTACATCTCTGCCCGATAGTAGAACAGCAGTCAAGTTCTTTCCTGAATGATGCATGGATAGCATTGCTGCTCAGGAAAAAACAGAAGTGAAATTCATCTTGGCTGCCTTTTCACCATGATCTTCTCTTTGGATGCTTTTGGCTGATCAGAGGCCCAATATATGTGCATAGCAGTCACCAAGGAAACCCCAATATATGAGGAAGGTGGTTTGAAGTGTGGATTCCAGGGCAGGGAGTGTCTTGACGCGATAGAGTTTGAGCCACATGGTTTAAGCCTCTGTCTGTAGAGGTTGGTTGGATGGACTAAGGAAGTAGGAAGCTTCGGTAGGTAATCAACCGAGGGACAGTGAACCTGGGAGTGAGCATGGGAGAAGTGAATTGGAACCTACTCCCAGCCCAACTGCCCTCCGAGGGGCCTGCCATCCCCACCAAAGGTCTCTTGATGTCTTTCACTGCCTTCTGCTTTAACCCTGGGGTGGGGCAGGTCTGTGTAACTTCAAGAGCACAAGCCTGCTCTGTTGGAGTCCAGGACCTGAAGGTGCTAGGGAGCCTAGAACTTTCCCAGGTCATATAGAAACTTCTTTCCCATCAGCCCCAACACTCACCTCAGAGAAAACACCAGACTCTGTTGTCTTTCTCTTATGTTATGAATATTTATTTTCTTCTTAAAAATGTACAAAAAATAAAATAACTGTATTTATAGTTTATAGATTCCCCCTCTCCCATTTACAAAACTATTAAGTTACATTTACCTTTTTTTTTTTTTTTTAACATTGGAACATATTGTACATATGACAGTCTCCCTTGCTTGTCTTTAAGAAAGGGCCATTCTTAGAATTTGGCACAAACCCTCTATTTTGGTTGCATTTTCATGATTTTAAATAAGAAGAAAAATAAACGTTTGATTCATTTCACACTTCCCAAGGTTCTGGACTGGGATATGCCTTAGTCTTTCAGGAACCATTTCTAAGATGACATCTGACTTCATTTTTCTGTTGGTTCCAATTTCTAAACACAGGTAAATTCTAAACAATTTGGGATGTATAAGAAAAATACTTGTTTCACATGTCCTCATCTTTTATGAATTACAAAAAAAAAGAAGAAGAAGAAGCTTATTTATTTGGGTATGATTAAGGGAACAAGAAAGAAGAGGAGGCAAGTTTTCCTATCTTTCTGGAGTGTTTTTTTTTTTGCCTCGGGAAATGTGCTCATCAAAGCTCTGCTAACTTACAGTGAAACTCACATGTTAGCTAACCACCAGTCACTCTGAGAATGCAGAAAGGGATGGTCGGATGGGACCTGACACTCTGTACCACCCTTTGGTGGCCCTGGCCTCATATCCTTTGTCCTGGCAATGGTCACCATAGTGACTGCTCAGGGACTTTAGACAAATACAAAGGCATTTCTGATTCATTTTCTGTCTAGGATGAGACCAGTAAACAGGGGCAGAGAGAGAGGGGTCTGTAGCCTGTGTCATGTGGCACAAATTTTGCCTTTTCCCTATTCTGGAGTCCTATGTCCCAGCCATCATGCCTGCCAACCATGCTTGAAACTTTTCCTAACCCAAGGAGCATGGGAAGTGCATAGTACATTGTGTATTTCCAATGCTGAATCTGTCCATTAGAACAGAGGCCCATTAGTACTCAGGATGGTCCCCATGCTGCAGGTCCAGGGTGTGGCAGTTGGAGTGTAGGATGAGGGGACAGAATGGAGCAGAGCTGAACCCAGCATGCACACCTTTGGCACCACTGGGATGGGTAACATGTCTGGGAGACACAAAAAAGTGCCCCCTGACCACCCCTGGAAGTTTGTTCTCCATTCCATTCAATTCCTCTGCAGCCCCAAGAAGCAATAACTGGGCTACAGGAAGCCCTCCCTCCTGCTCTGGGCCTCAGAGACAGAAGAGGGGAAAGGGCAGGATCACTGAGCATGGGACCTCCAGGTAAGACATCAAAGTGCTTTACAAACAAATCTGGACCTTTAGGCGGAGTCTGTCCTATATCTGGGTATTGGGTGTGGCTACAAAATCTAGTGCTTCAGCCCACAAACCCATATACCCCTACCCGTTCCCTCTAAGAGAACAGTGGCCCACTCAATGCATCCTTTTCTGATGTTCAAGCGTTTTCCTTTTCTTCACCTCCTCATTCCTCCTCCTCTCTCCCAGTCTCCTCCTGAGCCTGGCATCAGAAGAGCCGAGGCTCATGGGGCTTTCTTGTTCACTCAGTTTGTTAAAACCCAGCACCTAGGAGCAGAGGCAGATAATCCCCCCTTTCCTAGTCTTTAGGCGCAGGAGGAAGCCTGGGCCTGCAATTCAGAGCTGAGCTGTTGGCACGTCTCTCAGCACTGCAGTTGGGCTTTTAAAGGGGCCACTTGAGATGAAGGACATGCTTGTAAACTATGAGGCACTACACAATGTCCGAGAGTCTTATGATGGCCAAGGAGCTTTGCAACAGCTCCAGTGACGGGGCCCTATGCAAACCCCTGCATAGTCTCTCCACAAAGCTCAGGCTGTGCCTGTAACAAAACCAGAGAAGAAGGTAGGACCTCTTCTCTGTGGTCTTTCCTACAAGAGAGCTCAAAGGAAGAGTCCAGAACAGCATATCAGCAGGAGACAAACACCACGGCCTTGAGGGAAAGTCATGCCCACGGATGGGGCACTCCCTCTGGGGATGGGAAACAAGTCTCCCCAGACCAGCCCAGTGGAATGTCCATCTTGGTACCTGGCATAGTCACCAAACACCTTAAAGGCCATTCCCTAGCCTGGCATGCATCCTGAAGAGATGCAGAGTCGGAAATCTCTGAGACTCCAGGTATGTGCCTCCCCTAGGCGAGTGGCATTAAACATGCCCACAAACCACAAGTAAAATATATTATTGCATTATTATTAACAATATATACATGACCATCTGGCATATTGTCTGTGTTCCTTCCCCCCTACATGGTAGCTGAATGTCCTCTTGTATAAGGCCCAGTGGCCATTTGCTGGGATCCCCCGGAGGTATTTAGCAAGGTGACCTTACCCAGAGCAACCTAAAGGTTTCTAACCAGGAAGAAGGCAGCCACCTCTTACCCCACCTGTGACTACTGCACCAAGAAGCAGGTCACTTTGTCCAGCCACTCCAGAGATGTAGAGGAGAGAAGGAAAGAGCGAGGGTTTTCAGGCTCTTTGGGATGAGTGGTTGTGTTTCTCTTGACAGGGGACTCTGGACGGTCTCATATGGAGCCCGCAGTGACCTGCAGAGTCCCAGGGGGCCTGGACTCCAGGCTCTGGAAAATGGTGGGTAATAAATAAGGACCCACAGGCCCAAGGCAACTTCCTGAGGGGCTCAGGCTTCAACCACACAGGCGAGCTGGTGGATGGGTCCAGCACACTGCAATCAGTGGCGCCTTCGGCCTCGCCTGCTTCCCAGCACAGTCTTGTAACAGCAGTTATGAGATGGGTGAGATGGGTCTCCAGGTTCTGGGGCAGCAGGGGGGCCCCCTCTCTCCCAGAGAGGAACATGCTGAGAGCTCCTGCCAAGGGGACGCTGAGCCAGGGGCTCAGATTTCCATGAGCGTGATCTTGAAGCCTTCCACCATGCTCTCCATGTTGAGGATGAAGGTGTCCTCGTTGGAGTAGTGCTCGATGATGTTGTCATCCATATTCACCAAGATGCTGCCAAGGTGTGGGGGGTGGGGTAGAGAACAAAGATGTTGTGAACAGCAGGTTCAGTGTAAGGGTAAGCTGCAGGGTGGGGAGGAGTGCTCTCTCAGCCTTTCTTTTGGAAAGAGAGAGGAGACCAGGCCAGGAAAGGCCCTCATTTTCTTTTGTTTTCCCAAAACCCAGTTTGAGGAAAGCAAAACCTCAGTGTCTCAGAACTACCCTTATGGCTCTTTATGAACCAGGATTTGAGAGAATGTTCCGTTCATTTCAGTCCAACTCTCGTGCTTTATAGATTACTAAAGTAAGGCCCAGTGAAGTTAGCAGAGCCAGAAATCACAGAGTTAGCTATCGACCGAACCACAATCTAAATAGGGAGGCCTCCTGTCTATTTTCATTAAGCCATGTGGCCTCTGCTCTTATCAGGGAAAGCAGAATACACAGAATTGCAGCTGCCTTTTGTTGAATACATAACATGTGTCTGTGTATCAGAGACCTTGTATTTAATCCTCATGGTAACCTTGAAGGTAGGTTTTCTGATCAGCACTTGCAAATGAGAAATGGAGCTGAGAAAGGTGAAACCCCTTCCCCAGGTTCATCGCCCTTGTTCGTGGCTAGCCTAAGTTTTGAAACTTACTTCGCCTCACTCAGAAGCTCTTACTTCACCTCCTGTGACCTACTCCTTGGCTAGCTACCCCTGGTGGATTTAGTTCTAAGAAAACAACTTCCAGATTCTATCCATGGTTTAGAAGTCCTTAAGTCAGTCTCATTTTTGGAAGTCAGACAGATCTTAGTTGGAGAATGAACCATGGACTCTATCATTTTGCAGCTAGGTGTCATCACACAAGCTGTTTAGACTTTTAGAATCTCAATTATTCTTTTGCAAAACTAAGAACCATCCAGCTATAGAGGGTTGTTGGGGGACTACAAGCATTCATCACAGGGCTAGAAGCACATTCATTGTTACTATGGGCAGCACACGCGTCTGCACTGAGGATTTCTGCTCAGCAATAGGACTTTGAGACACCACTCAAAGGAATACACCCAGTCTACTGCATTGACCTTGGACGGGAATTGTAATGTGCACTTTTGTGAGCTTTCCAATGAAAGTTCAAGTTGAAGGGTTTCCTGCTTGACCTCCAATAAGCCAGAGGTTCTATCACTCAGAAAGTCTGAGAATCCCACATTATCCATTTCCTTTATGAAAAAGGCCCAGAGAAGAATTTAAAGACCTACTTCCTGCTTTTGTAGGAAAATAGCTGCAGGAATAGAGTCAATGGAGACACTCTCCTGGGATTAAATCCTGTGGCCACTGCTCTTAAAACCTCAAAAAGAGGAAGCCTCAGGAGGACTCAAAAGTAGATAGCAGAACACTGGTGCTAATAAGCACTTGAACTTTGAGCCACAGATCTGGGTTCAAATCTGTGTTTTACTTACTAAAGATGAGACTTGGGGCAAAATGCTTAAGAATTACCTGACTTAGTTTCCTCAACAGTAAACTAGAGGTGATAATAGTTCTACCTTATAGAATAGTAAGGAGTACATAGAGAAATGCAATGTAAAGCACTTAGTAGAGGACCTAGAACCTATTGCATATCCAATAATAACACTAAGAATAAGCAGGTCCAAGGATCCTTTGAGAACATTTTGTTAATAATTACCTTGGAAAATTTCCCTCTGTCCACTTTTTGTTCCCACCATGCCACCCTGAAACCAACCTCAAGAGCCACATGTGACTTCCTATGAATCCACTCTTCTCAGAGGGATGACTTCGCCATTCTCCTCAGTGTCCTCGCCACCCCCAGACCCCTCTAGTCCACCTGCTAATCCTGCCATTGGAATAGGGCATCTCAGCTACCATCAGGACCATGTGATCTCTTCCTCCCTCATGAAAGATCCTCAAAATGCACTGCACTCGCAGGCTGCTCTGCCATCCTCTAGAAGGATGACACCATTTTTATAAAGATAGATGGCAGGTAAAAAAAGACAGGAACCATTTTTAAAAAATGCATCATGCAGACGTGTCTGATGTGAAAGTCAATTTAAGTTCAGTTTGTTTCTTACCCTTTTTTGCTTTTCTTGTACAGCTTTGCTATCTTCTCCACAGGCAGCCCGTACTTCTCAGAGATCTGCAACACCAATAACAAGAAGGCAGGTGAAGGGCAGCCCAAGTTGGGGGTAAGGGAGAAGGTTCCAATTTCCCTCTCTTGGGCATTTTCCTGAGCACATCACAGTCTTGACTCATGAATTAAAGTCTCAAAACACTCACTTTGTACAGACCTTAATTATTCGACAAAAGATTTGGCCACTTCTATGATAGAAGTGGTATTTCAGATCAGTCAGAAAAAGATGGGTATCTAGTCATGATGCTGGATTAGGTAGGTAGCCATATAGAAAAAAAATTAACAAGTTAACTTGGACCCCTTCTCTACTCCTTATATTAAAATAAATTTCAGGTGGATCAAATAATTATATGTGAAACACAAAACTATAAAAACACAAGAAGAAACCAGGAGTAAATTCTTCATGTAACTATCATCTTAAGGTAAAGAAGATCTTTCTAAATGAGACTGAAACCTGGAGGAAAAAAATGTTAAAAGGTTAAACAACAACAGAATTTTAAATACCTGTATATACAAACCACCATAAAAAACTGGCAATGATAGATACGGAGCTAACTTTAAGTTAAAAAGAGCTGCAAATCAAGAAAAAAATAAACTAACAATTGAATGGGAAAAAAAAGGAACAACTTGGGAAACCAATTCACAGAAGGAAAATACACCCAGACAATAAACATACAAAAAAATGCAACACTTCCCTCACGATTTATAATTTTTTGAATTAAAGCAATAGTAGGATTCTATTTTTAATTTATTAGACTAGCAAAAACAAAAACAATAGTAATACAAGTATCAGTCAGAGTATGAGAAATGACAGCTCTTGTATTCCATAGAAAGAAGAGGAACAAGTTCAACTTTTTGGGAAAAAAATATGGCAGAAGCTATCAAAATTTAAAATGCATATATCCTTTGACTCATATGTGCCATATATAATAATCTAATCTACAGAAATACATGCAGAAGTATGCAAAGATTTTCAAAAACTCAATGTTTATAATGAAGAAAACTATATATAACAAACATTCAGTAAACATTTTTGATATTTGCACAATTGAAAACTGTGCAGTCAATTTAAAAACATGAGAAGTCTATAGGTTTTCACATTTTTAAAAATATCAATAACATATTAATTGAGGGATAAACAAGTTGTGAAACTGTATATTGGATGATTCTGTTTGTATTTTAAAAGATATATATATATAGAGAGAGAGATTTAGATATAGATTTATTATTTAAGGGACCCATCAATCTTTTAACAGTGACTACCATTGAAAAATGAACAGAAACAAGGAGAGTCTTCTGCTCTGTACTTTGTACAGTTCTGGCCTGTTTATTTTCACAGTCATTATGCCATTTCTATAAACATCAAGTACTAATTGAGAGATGGGTTCTGGGAAAACCAGTCTCAAATGCTTGCCATGTTCATTCTACTCCCCCAGGGGCCAGTGAGGCTCACAGGCAGTTAAGGCAGGTGAGCTTTGGGGCTTGGTTACTGAAAGTCTCCCAGAGTCTAGAAAAAGAGGATGGAGAGCTCTAGAAGAAAGTTGAGACTACTTTGGATCTTGGGAAGAGCTTATTTTGCCGAGAATCACAGGTTCCCATTCTTCTTCTCAGCCTGTAGAAAAACTCTCCACACCCCAATATACTTAGAAGGAGCAGAACCACTGGGCTGAGGGCTAGGGGAGTGAAGAGAAGTGGGTAATCAGCACCCCTGCCTGCCACACACCATTGATTTGTCACTGATGAGGTGCCTCAAAGCCCAGATGAGTCAAGTGTAAAGAAGAGCACATCTAAGTGGGCCCTGTATGCAGTAAAGAAAATTGACAAAACTTATATAGGAGGCATCCATTTGAATACAACAAAAAGCCCACTGAAGAAGACGACAAAAGAACACTTACAAAGAACACTTATGAAGCACATGAGCAAAATTTCAATCTAAAAATATGATTAGTGAATTTCAAAATTCAGGCAATAGGTGGTGATTTCAACAAGCCAGATATTATTAGGAAAAATCAATTTATCTCAAAATGCAAAGCAAAAAATAGACAGAAATCATGAAGAAAAGGAAGAAACTTGAATAGTCAGTTACATACAATACAAAAACCATCTTAGAGAAGGAAGAGATGGAGAGGAGGAAATAATTAAATAATAGAAGAGAGACCCATGTTTTGGGATGAAAGGGGAGAGCGAGGGGTCTCCTGAATCCCAGGAGAAATCAGTGAGAAAAGGCTCAGACATCTGGTCACTTGGAAAAGTAATTCTGGCATCTTCTGGACAGAGAGAAAAAGTTACCAAAGCGGGGAGGGAGGATAAACCTAGCTTCAATCTTCTTATCTGCAACACTAGAAACCAAAAGACAGTGAAATAATCCCTACAGACCACAGAAAACATTTTTAGATCTTTGGGGGACATTTTAACAATCACCTTGGCTATACAGTAGTGTACCATCTCTTCCTTAGAAACTCAAATTCCTGTAGTAACTGCTTGGGAAGATGTTAAGTCATATCTACCTAAACTAACACTAAAGAGTTTCCATTAACATGTCAAGATTTCCACATCTGGTAAGACATTCAATAATGTAGAGTTAACACAGCTTTCATTACTCCTCCACCGAATTGGAAAAATTTCTATTTCTTTCTCTTTTCCTCTCATGCTGGTCCCTGCACTATTTATCACATCTCCTGGTGCCCTTACTTATACATGCAAATCAAAAGGGACCTGCCAAGGTGAACTGGTTCTGCATCCATAGAGTTTTGAGTGAAGCCTTGTGAAGGGATGAAGGTGAACCTGGATGTAGTCAATTCTCAAGAGTGAACTCAATAGTTATCCATTCCTGGGATTCTAGAACCACTCACTTAACAGAGCTGGTGCACAGGAAATATGTTTGAGGAGAAATATCAGTCTGCTTTCACATTATTTCTGGAGCTATTTCCTCTGCACAGCTGGTCTCAGCCATGGCTTCTTAACCTGGGGTCTACAGGTGACCAAAGAATGTGTACATGAACTTGAATGAGGAAACATACATCCTTCTTTTTACTAACCTCTACCTGGAATTTAGCATTTCCTTTAATCATGAACATATAGCAATATTGGCAATGCCTGTGTCTTGTTGCCAATGGAAATTACAGATATTTTCATGTCATGTTAGAATTCTGCAGATATTTCAAAATATTGATTACACTCATCCATCACATTTTGAAATTACAAATCCCACCATAGAACACAGTATTTAATGCATAAATAAGGAGCACATTTATTCCTGTATCACAAACATGGTTTTTGATATTGTGATGACAGTATATCAATATAATTGGTTTCTTTTGCAATCCTATGTATCCTTTTTTTATATGTTTAAAACCTTATTCGGAAAAGGATCCATGGATTTCACCAGATTGCCAAAGGCATCCATGGCACATAAAGGTAAGAAGCCCTAAAAAGTATATTTCGCTGTATTCAAGGGCTTGCTATATACTCACAGTTTCTACAGGTCCATCTTATTGGTACCTAATTATTATTCTGACTTGGTTGACCTCTAATAGTTAGTTTTTTAAACTTGGGTTAGTGTCACTTGGAATTCTTTTTTCAATGCAAATAGAAAAATAAAATAGATTTTTTTCTACTTAACATCAACAGACAGATATATATTATAGATAGATAGAGATAGAGATAGAGATAGATATAGATATAGATACATTTGTTCCGAAAGAGAAGTGAACTGATATTCTTAGGATTCTTAGGTCTTCTCTTTTCAGGGATTTGACTCTCTGCTCCCCAAGGGATAAATGAAAACACCTTGGATCACGAATCATTTCATAAGAGTCAGAACTAGACAAAAGGCATAAAATATGCACAATTCCAGCTTCTACTTGGGTCTGTTGAGAGCAGCAGCAAGCATTTACTGAACATTTACTATGTGCAAGCACATATGCCTAGAGCTCTCCATCTATCAGTCCTCACATGGTTAGGATAAAACAGATACTTTCAAGAAAGAGTTTTGTGTCTCAGAGGAGGAAACTGAAGCTTCTAGTCATTCAGCAACTTTCTCAGGTCCCTCAGCTAGTGTCAGGGACAGAATTTAAAAAGGAACTACCTGGCTGTCTGGGCTTCAGATTCTGAATTCTTAGAGAAACTGGGCATCTGTTAGAACAGTTTGGGAGCGAGGTTCACGGACCCTAGCCAATACCAGGAGGCCCTGGTAAAGCTAAAACAGGCATCTGCAGAAGGCCAGGGTCTGCTCTCCATGTAGTCATCGAAGGCGCTGACAACATGCCACCCCGAGACGATATTCTCTGCCTCCATGCAAGGCAGAGAGGTGTGCTTTGCCAAATTCAGAACCCTGGAAAGAAGTGAGACTATGCAGGACGTTGTGTGTCGGAAGCTGGCCCTCCGTCAGGGGCTTATTGAAGATTCCTTCTGCCCTGGGCCTGGGTGAAATCACCCAGTGCCTCTCCCTTCTATGCATGGGAAATGTCCTACTGGCTAGTTCTGTCATGGGGTGATTAGGAATGCTTAGATATTTTCCCCCTGCTTTTTTTTTTTTTTTTTCAAGTAGTTGAGTGGAGCAAACTTTTTAAAAATAATTTTTTAAAAACCCATTATGAATATTTGTAAAGACCTACAAAGACTTCCTTGACACCCAGCAGGGTCCTGGGTCCTAGACACATCTCATCACTGTGTTACTGGTTGTCTCTTAAACTATAATTATTAGAACTCTACTTCGTGGAGAATTTTTGCCCAACAACTTTATATTACGTGATAGTAGAAGATGGAGACTCTCATCCATTTCATCAGCATGCAATTCAACATGCCTCCTGCTCACAAAGTCAACTACTTTCATTTGGAGTTATAAGCTATTCTACAGGGACCCTCAGATGCACATCAAGAAAGCCAGGGAGTCTTGCTTGCAAATAATTTCCAGGAAGCTACATTTGACCTGTCAAGAGCCCCAGGGAAGATACGCTGTCACCTGCACACATGAAGGACTCACTCAGGTAATTAAGCAGTGTCAATGAAGCCATAAGCAACAATTTCTTTTGGCTAGCTTCATTAAGAGAGAACATTCCTACCTCTTTCTCCAGCCCTTTCAGCTTGGAGGAATCACAATCTGCCTCTCCAACTCTCAGCACTCAGCCATCCACTACTACGTATGTATATTCACTTACAGAGTATTTCTGTGAACTACTTGAAGCACCGTGCACACAAACTCATTTAATTCTTGCACCAATACTATATTCCTTTTTTTAATCCTCATAATATCTCTAATTATTCTTCTCATTTCAGAAATGATGACACTGATATTTAGGCACTGTGTCACTTGCTCAAGGTCATATCACTCCTAAGTGGCAGAATCAGGGTTTGAACTCAGCTATGGGACTGTGTGGGATCAATCACCAAGCATTAGTACTCTTTGCCCAAATGCTTATTATTGCCTAATCTTTTCCTTTAGTCATTGTGAGCATGACTTGGAATGTTTATTCTCCCTTCTAATATTTTCATATATGGACTATCCCTAACTGGATTTAAGTTGCTTCCACCATTTTGAGGAGCTGTTAGGCCTTGGGAACCCCTCCCCGTCTTAGCCTCTGTTAGCACATCTGTGAGTGGCAATGATAGTATTTACTGGCCACGCTCAAAGAGGTATTGTAAGAGCTAATTGAAGTGGCGCATGTGAAGATTGTGCCACCCACAGCACTCAGCATGGTGGCACGTGGTGGCAGATTCTGGTGCAGTCAACAAATATTTATATGCAACGGCCTAGAGATTAGAGCAGACAACAAGAGACCTGGCTCATTTTACTGGGGGAAAGAGAAACAATGAGCATGTAACAAACATTAAAGATGTCAGGCTGAAGTTAAACCGAGTATTACAAGGATAGAGAGTGATGAAAATGCTATTGATGTCAGTGTTCTGGAAAGGTCCACTTATACTGTCACATGTGAGCAGAGACCTGAAAGAAGTGAGCCCTGCTGACATGGAAGAAGAACACTCCTGACAGAGGAGACAGCAAATGCAAGGGCCCTGAGGCATGAGTGGCCTTGCTGGGTTTGAAGATGAGCAAGGAGTTCCAGAGGTAGAACTCATAATTCATAAAATTATAAAGCTGATGAAAAGAAAAAACAATTCACATCACCATCACCACCACTGTCATTGCCAAATACTTTACTTAAAAATTTTAAGTTTAATTATAACAATAAAGAAGCTAAAGTGAATGAATCATCACCAATGCTATGTGAATGACTTGACTGATGTGATACAGAACACGCAGGTAAAAAAGAAAACTAGTCTATTTCCTCCACATGATGCCAAGCACAAACTCTTCAGTAACATCTGGCTGATGGAGAACATTTTTTTCCTTTTTTTTCTATCAGAGTAATAGATTCTTATGGATAATGATTTTCTGGTAGGTGAAAGCAAGATATGAAAGATTCAAGGCCATGAAATAAGAAGAATCATTCAGTCTGTCCTACAGAGAAGTACCCCATTTGTCATAGATCAGCAATGGCTCCACTCTTTTGTGGCTCAGAGTTCTTTTCAAGATAGTAAGAGGCCAAGTACTAACAAAACTATTTTTTTTTTTTTGAGGCAGGTACCACCCACATTTTTTCCAGGAAGGCAATGAATGAGTCCAAAATTCACATACTCAAAACTACGCAGTCCTGATTTGAGTCCCCATCAGTCAAGCTGCCCAATCCACTTTTCTTCCACTCGCTGCTGTGTCTGCCCGTGGTGGGATGTTAATCTTATGTGGCAATCTCGAGGGGGAAACCCCCAAGATTATTATCTCTAGGAAGAGTATAGTGTCTGTTGAGTATAAGAGTACCCCAGTTTCTAGATAGCAGAACCGCTCCACGCTATAAAGAGGCGTACAGGATGTAGGAAATGTGTGTAGGCTTCAGGAACACTGTCACCACCCCCGAACTGTTCACGAATCTGCCTGATGTGGCACCTTCTGACTCAAACCTCAGTTCCCACCTGAAGGAAGTGGGGCAAGACCGTGCTGTTCTCTCTAGATGACTAATCCACATTTCACCACCAATCCAAGATGTTTTTTAAAAGAAAAAAAAAATATGGCTCACCCTCCCATATGAATTTTCTTCTATATCTAAGTAACACCTGGCAGAGGATAGGAGATTGGGGGTTCAACAGGAGAGGTAAGAGCAGGCTCTACACTGGAAAGCAATTCACGTCTTCCTGTATTGTCATCAACATCATTGTCATCAGATAATAGATACCCAGTGCTTGAGTTGTCATTTAATGCTCTGGGTGACTCCCTTTTATAGATGAGGAAGTTGAGGCCTAGCCAACTTTTTTTTTTTGTACTGAGGATTGAACCCAGGGTGCTCAACCATGGAGCCACATCCCCAGCCCTTTTTATTTTGAGACAAGTTCTTGCTTAGGGCCTTGCAAAGTTGCTGAAGCTGGCTTTAAACTCCTGATCCTCCTGCCTCAGCCTCCCAGGCTGCTGGGATTTCAGGAGTGCACCACCATGCCCAGCCTAACCAACTTTTTAACTGCTTGTTTAGAAAAGTAGTAAAGCAATGTGAGTATTGCTCCTATTTCAGAAACAATTGCAGGCCGCACACACCTACTTTACACAAGCTATGTTTTTACATTTAGAATTGTGAAGTCTGCTGGCCCTGAAAGACTGAGTTCCTTCCTCAACAGAGACAGCAGTTGGCCTTTCCCAAAACATCAATGAAGATGAAGGAAGTAGCCTGGACCCAGGCCAATTCCTAAAATCCACAGGGGTAAGGTTACAAAATAGCTTACAGGGCCACTCCTTGGCTTAAAGCTACATTTACAGGGATTTGGCTTCACAAGAGCGTGGGCTTATCCCTATTCTAAGTGAATGTGCACTTGAGGTCTCAGGACAGAATAGACACTCGTCTCAGTTCCCAGTCAAGGGACACACGAGGTAGTGCCTCTCAAACTTTAGTGTGCTTCAGTTCAACCAGGGAATTTCTCATCAATGCTCTTCTGGGGGCCACCTCTAGAAAACCTGACACTAAAGTTTGTAGTTGGAATTCTGGTATGGCATCTTTGAAATGTACCCTGGAGATTCTGATGGACCTACTTAGGGAAGCAAAGTCCTAGGTCCATAGTAGTGAAAAGGGTCTGGGTCTATGTTTAGGGGAATCTATTTTCAACCAGTGTCAGGGTTCAAAATGATGGCTTGAGGTCAAATATAATATCTCTTGATTAAGCAAACTTCCTTAAAAGTTAGAATCTTCTTTTTCTTACTGAGCATTTGTTCTATGTGACTTGTAGTTGTTAAAAATATAAACCTCCATGCACGATGATATTATTCTGAAACTGGGTTGAAATGACTGTGGATCAAAAACCTTTAAAAAAATTATATATATATATAAACTTTACCTAGCATTTACATTGCATGAGGTAGTATAATTATCTAGAGATGATTTAAAGTAGGTTCTATGCAAGTATTAAGTGACTTGAGCATTTGTGGGATTTGGAATTGTAGCAGGTCCTGGAACCGGTCCTGAATACTGGGGGATGACTGTATAATTGCACTATACATATTGCATAAACACACACACACACACACACACACATATATATATATATATATATATATGCATTTATTATATTATATGGGTATTATATATACACACATGTATATTATAATATTCAAATGCATATTGGTAAATAGGACTATAATAAATATTAAACACTAGTGAGATCATGGTACTCAGCGAACCCAGACTCTGGCTTAGTTATGCTTTGTCACCTCACACAGGACCCCAAATAAACTCAAGGTATAACTACAGTGAGCAGGATCTAGTATTCTTCAGAATTCTACCATCTTCACAATGCGCTCAAGTCTGCACTGAACAGAGCCCGGGATCCTCCATGGCCGTCCCTAGCTGCAGGGCTGTCACATCATCTCTTCACAGCTCACCACCAGCCCACATTTCCCGAGGCTCCTGAAGGGGCCTCTCTTGTCCAGCACATCTGTGCAACTCAAGCAGCAAGGAAATAGCCTGTGTTGGTGCTTTCAGAAAACTTTTTCTTTCCAGACTTAAAGGAGAGATGAAGTCTGCACTGCCCTGAAGGATCTGACCAGAGTAGGCCTAGGAAACCTGATTTTTCCTTGATTTACAGGGTCAAAGGCTATCATGCATCACCTCCAGCCTCTGTCCCTGCATCTAGCCAAAACAAGGCAGGTATCTGTTTATATCTCTTATAAGGCATCGAGAGCCAGATGCCTCTGTGGTGGGAAGAGTAGGCAGAGGTGCTGGGCCGCAGTTTTGGTGGGAGTGGAGGTAACATTTAGTTCCTCTCTGGTTCAGTGAGATCACATCTATAGAACACTTATAAAACCAGCCAGATGTTATGGAAGGAAAATAAAAGACATCAAAAACAAAGGCAGGATCACAGCATAGCAGATGCACTCCCAACTGGTCTAGATGAGAGGTTCCCACACCTGGCTCCTCTTAGAATGCCCTGAGGAGCTGGTGGAAACAGATGCCTAATCCCCGAGCTCAACCCCGTTCCACCTCCCTATCATCAGAATCAGAGTTTGGATTCGCTGCTGTCCTAGGAAGTCAGTTTCAACAATGTGGTCTTTGAAAAGCCAGACCGAGTACGAAATTGTCCAAAGTTGCCCAGAGAGGTCTGGATATTGAATGGGCCTTTCTGGCTCATTAGTCCATCCTCTGGCAATTTTAAGGTCATCTTAAGAATCTTGTTTGACTTGGGATATAGAACCATTCATTTCTGGTTTTTTTCTTTCTTTTTTTTTTTTTTTAATGTGAGGTAGACTCAGTAACAACAAATTCTATTCCAAAGAAAAATCCTGTGGAACAACAACAACAACAAAAATCACCAAACCTTCCATAAGTGGTTTGGGGGTGGTCCTCGATGTCTTGTTTAGGATTGCCTACAGATCTGCTAACAGTGCCTCACAGAGGCAGCACAGAATCTGCACTGGTAACTTTTTTATGCATTATTCTAAAAATATTTCTGATGAACAACAAATACTAAATACATATATCACACAATTCACAATTTTAACCATTTAAAAATTACTCAATTCAGTGGCATTTCAGTTCACTTACAATATTATAAAACCATCATCTCTCTTTAATTATAAAAGATTTTCATCACTCCCAAGAGAAACCCATCAAGTGTCTGTCCCTCCACCTCCTCCTTCCAACTCCTAACGACCACTCACCTGCTTGTTCTCTCTACGGATTTGACTACTTTGGATATTACCTATAAATTGAATCATATGCTATTTGACTTTTTGTGTCTAGCTCAGCAATCCCACAAGAAATATACTCCAAATAATCATAAACGGGAGTTCATACAAAAACTTGACCATGAATTTTCAAAGTGTAATTATTGACCATAACCAAAAGCGGGAAAAAAAATCCAGCATCCGTCAACTGATGGATTGAAAACAAAATGCGGCATATACATAGAATGGAAATTTACTGATCTATCAGAAGAATGAAGCCTGGGTGTATACTATCACATGGATGAACATTAAAAAAATATGCTAAATGAAAGAAATCAGTCACAAAAGTCCACATTGTACGATTCCACTCATAGGATCTTTGTTATACATTTTTACATTGGGTCCCAAAATCCAAGATGTTTTTCCAATGCTGAAGTTTTCTAGAACAACCAACCATTTCAGATTGTGTCTCAGGCCATCCTGGTATTTTCATCAGTATAAAAAACTTGGATCTTCTACTACTCAGTTGTACAGGGCGGGGACTAGTGGGAGTTTAAAACTTAAAGTCAAATCACATTTGGGTGGTTAATATGTGACTAAAAGAGAAGATAACTTTTCTTGGGTCCAAGTTGACTAATGCTAGTCCAAGTCAGGGAAGCAGTGGAAGAATCATACCACAAATCACTACAATATATTTTTTTCTTTAGCCAAGAGGTCATAGTTTTATTTTGTACTACCATAGCTAACAGGACATTTAGTTGTTTTGTTGTGCAAATATTTGGAAGCTAAATGTATCTAATTTGGTTTCATGCAAAGAGACAAATGAAAACTCGGTTTAATCTTCCTCCACACATGTTACTGTGATTAGTCTTCAACTGACAGAGAATTGGCAGTTTCAAAATTCCCATATTAAGATGCTAATGAGCAACAACATTTAGAAATCAGTGTCTCCACAGATCTCAGCTTTTCCTTTTTCTATATAAACCTCATTTGGCTCCATTCTAATAACTGGGTTTAGCTAAGAAGCACTGGTCCCCTGGATGTGGAAAGGGGCTCTGAGCTTACCGCGTCCATCAGGCCCTTCACCGTGGGAGATTTCAGCATCAAAGCATCAAACACGTCATCTGTCTCCTTCCTCACATACAAGAGCACTGAAAGAGAAGGGACAAGGGCTGTGTGACCGAAGGGGGCCCAGAGGTCTGCTTCCTGTCATATAGACATCTCAGGCAGTCATCATCTGCTAAGCATGGACCCCAGACCAGATGATATAGAAGGGACACTGAGACATCTACATAGATGCCCTGTAGCTAGGAACTTCTAAGGAGTGATTCAATGACATAAACGGACACCCTGGTAACACCTACCAGGCTGTCAGTTGCTTTGACACATATGAATTTCTCAGGATAGATATATAATCATTTTATGACTTCTTTCCTGCAAATTTCTTCTTCTATTTGCTGACTTGTTCATTCAACAAATATTACTGAACAACCACTAGGCCCTGTGAGCTAGAAGCTGAGGGTATAGCAAACAGTTAAGTCCCAGTCGCAGCCCTTAGGGAGTTCAGGGTCCACTTGGAGAGGCAGAGAAATAAGCTAGACAGAGTCTAGAGTGCTCTACAGGCTGAACTTGCCAGAGTGAGGGTGGGGTCAAGCTCAGAAAAGGTGACCTTGAAGGAGAGATCTGAGTCATAAAGATTATAAGGGCTTGCAAGTGACAAGGTGGAGAGGGTGGGGACAGCAGATTCCAGACAGGCACAGGTCCTGGGTCAGTGGAGGAAGGGGCTCAGGATATGGAACGGCACTGATCTGGGTTTAAGCAGATCACATACCCACCTTGAGGAACTCAGAGGTGAATGCATGTGTCAAAGCATCTTACAGCCTGTTAGGTATTACCAGAGTGTTTATGTCATTGAATCACTCCTTAGAAATCCCTAGCTACAGGGCATGTATGAATGTCTCAGCCACCCTTGCACATCATCTGGGCCAGGGGTTTAAGATATGGGCCTGGTCATATAACCTGTCTGAGCCTAGATTTTCTCTATAAGACAGGGACAAGAGGACTGCATATGGTCGCCATAAGGGGGTCGGTGAAATAAGGTCCACATGGCATATTTACTATGGTGCTAGTACAGGGCAAGCACCTAGTTTTCAACCTGGAAAAGCTATTAGGAAGCAGTTGTGCTCTCAGTGAAGTAGAATGCAGCCTTTTCTACTCATTTCTCTTTAAAATAAGAGAATAAGAGATTGCAAATGGAGCTCAGAGTGGGTAATATATTCCCCCTAATGTCCTCCTGACATGACAGCTGCTGGCCGCTGTTTCTCCTGCTCGTCCTTGTCCTCTCTGACTATTTCTTTCCTAATAGCAATTGTGCTGGAGCTCAGTTCCCAGAAGGAACTGGCAACTGCCACTCAGATGCAACTGTGCCTCTGCAACCCCCGTGGGCTGACTGCCCTTTCTGTCTCCCTCCTCCTGGTGTCGTGACTTCTGTTCCACACCCCTCCCTCTCACTCCTTCTTCAGAGGGAAGAAGGAGGGTCAAAACCAAAGCCCTATGCACCTGGACACTCTAGGAAAAAATGCCCAGGTCATAAAACCCCACTGAGCCTAGGTCCCAACTACAATTGAAAACCAACTGAGCTACAATTGCCATCTGCCAGGAGAATGAAGTTGGAGGTAGAAAGTGAAATCAGCTCTTATCCAAACTCCCACTTCTCCTTCCCCACCTCCCCCATTCCCAAGGACTTCATTCAAGCTACTGCTTTCCAAAGGTCAATTCAACATGGGTACATGGGGGCTCTGCCTGAATTGTCTTTCTGTAGCAGAGAATGCTCAGTAGTTGTGACAAAGGAAGGGAGCGAGGGAGGGAGAAAGGGAAGAAAAGAGGAAAAAGTGAGTTTCTTCTCTTTATCAAATATAAAGTATCTATTAAATAGAGTGAACATGTCTCTAAAGATTAGCAAAATTAGTCCTTTGGAAGGAATATCTTATAGCCTCCATTTCAGCTAAGATGACCTAGTGATCTAAGGGTTATTACAGAGGATTCCATGTTAGCAGTTTACAGAAAAATAATTAGTACATAACATCCCAATTATATCTCAATAAGAAAAATTAAAAGGGGAGGGGAAACATGGGTGGCTGTTACAGATTAAAAAAAAAATTTATTACGTCTTCCCAAAGCTCTCAACAGAAAAATAAAAAAAGAAAAAAGGAATTTCCAGCAGGCTGACCTTGAGAAAACCCCAAACCACATTCTATAAAAAAGAGTACTGCTGCCACTGTATTTACAAATTGCTTCTTTTCAAATTATTATCTTTGAAATTAAGATGGCTGCCAAGCTTGCTTCAGGAATGGCTACATGTGCTCAAGGTGTTCAGGAGCCACTGAAGAACCTCAAGCAGGGCAGGGCGGTCCCATCCTCTCCTGCTGGGTTGTTGGCGGCCACACCTGGGCATACAGGGCTCACAGCACGCCCTGATGGCTTGCCCAGGGAGTCAGCTTTCCCGAGCTCCTGTCTGTGGCAGAACAGTCATAAGAGTAATAATCGCTCTGCCAGGGGCAGCAAGAGTCTCCCAGATGTTGTACAGCTGAAGGCACACAGCCACGGGGGACAGCCCCCTAGTGACTCCGACCAGACCCCCTGACAGGTGGCTACAAAGCCAAACAACCAATAATAACGGCTTTGGTGATAATTGCAATCATTCCCTCTCTTGGGGAACTTCTGACAAATAAACAATAGAAACCATCAGTGACCCTAATTCCCTGAGCCTGTCAAACTTCAGCTCAGGGCGGAAGCTCCAAGCCCGGGGCTTTTTGCTGGTAGGATACGGCGCCCTCATGTGTCTCTATGTTTCAAAGCCACAGCTTTCCTTTTAATGACAACCCAGTATGATTTCTAGTGGAAATTTTCGTGTGGGATTCACAATATCTGAAAAATCATCTTTAGCCACAATCACCAACTATGGAAGTAAGCTACGATGACATAAATTCCACAGATTTCCACAGAATTCTGCTCTAATTCTAGAACAGAAAAGACATCTAGGAATGGAGTTCAAAAATATAGATACTTGAATACCGAATACGGGAAGCCTGTAAAGTCAGAAAATCTTTTAAAGATTTAAATGTTGCCTGTAGTCTCCTTCCATTCTGAAATTCTAATTGCTAATTCACAATTATGATAATATAACTTTTCAGGATAAATGCCTAATAATCATTTATAATAGTAAACACGGAGTGCTTGCCACGTACCAAGCCCTTGAATGGAGTATCCTACATACATTAACCTATCAGTCCTCACAACAGCTCTCTGGGATCTACTTTCATCATTGTCACTTAACAGATGAGCACTCTGGGGAACAAGAGAGTGAAGGACCTGCCCAAGGTCATACAACTCCAAGGGGCTGAAGCAGGCTACCAAGGACCTCTCTTGACCATCACTCAAATTCCACTACAATAAATAGGAAAAAACTTTTTCTCAAAAGCAAAACAAGGCCATTTATATTTGACATGATGCAGAGCCTTAAAGGTCCTGTAAATTCTAAGTTTAAACTCTCTGGAAGCCCTCAGAGTTGGCTGCAGCAGGACAGAGGCGAGATGGCTGTTCCACATCCCTCCCTCTCACTCTGAGGAAGGACAACTGTGTGCAGCCCTGAGACGCTGGGCAAGACATTGACTCTCATGCTTGTTTCTTTCCTTCTTGATGAAGTGGAGTCAGAGACCCTTAACCATGAGAAAATGAGTAAGTTGTGACATCATGGAAAACAAAGGTCTCTTTATTTGTCTGAGATTAATCATTCTTTGCATTCATTATGAACGGTCCTCAGGTTCTGTTTCTTTTGGTTATTTTTTTTTTTTTTCCAGGGCTGGGAATGGAACCCAAGAATGGAACTCACACACGATGCTAGGCAAGCCCTCTACTACCGAGTCACACCCTGGGCCCAGTAACTGCTTCTTATAAAGTATTTTTGTCACATACACAGCAAGAGTTTCTTTTGAACCTGGTATCTGACTGCTGGATGAGTCAGTGCATTTGTTACCATTCTCCCAAGACAAAGAAAAGAATCAGTGCCCAGAAAGAATAAGCCTTACTTAAGATGTTTAAAAGGGCACAGTGTAATGCAAAGGAGAAGACTATGAGCTTTCTGTGTAAATAAAAACTCAGGAGGGTTGGCCCTGAGCCACAGGCCAGGGCTGCAAGCTCTTCTTGGTGAAGTGCCCCACCCCTCATGCTGGGAGGGCTGGTCAGGGGACCCACGCAAGTGGCAGGCCCCAAATGGAGAGATACCTCGCTTTATCCCTTCTTCTTTCATCTGCTTTGAAGGTGCTGGACCAAACTCCTCTTCCATGGGCCTGAACATTCGTTTAACAAGGACACTGCTGAGGAGAAAAGGAGCAGAAATTGTTATGGGCAGCAGACAAGGTGTCAAAACACAAGTTCATGTATGTGGCAGTCCCTCTCCTTTTCCCTTGTTTACACCACCCCTAGTTCTCCACAGCCAGAGCCACTCACCAGCCTCCCTCCTGCCCTTGCAGGTCCCAACTCATCCCTGTTGGGAACAGGAACATACTCTGCCATCTTTGAGGCGTGGACCTAAGACCTGCTCTACATTGCTGATTATGGATCCACAAAGGGGAGAGTTCTGGGTTTTGCCTACTCTGGACTTCAACTGCTGTCCTCTTCCTGTTGAGAAGATCAGGGCTGGGGGAAGCCAGAGTGATCCCTGGAGGGGAGCAGAAGCTTGCAGTGTGGTCCCCAAGTCAGCCCTCTCCCATCCAGCTGTGACCTCTTCTTCTTCTGCCCCATCTTGCCAGCCCCTTAAATGCTCTTTTTTTTTTTTTTTTTTTTTTGAGACAGGGTTTCCCTAGGTTGCCCAGGCTGCTCTCTAACTTGTGATTCTCCTGCTTCAGCTTCTTGAGTAGCTGAGATTAACCTCTCTGTAAAGGCCACAGCCTGCTTGGCTGGGACTTAGCTGTAAACTGTGCTGATGCCTGATGTCATCCCCCTCTCCCCTTCTCCTGGTCAGGGGAGATGAGGCTGCAGTAGTGGGAGTTCCTCTCAGACCCAGATGTCCTGTCCTGTCCTTCCTTCTCAAGGGAGGTTCCAGTCCCCATTCCTGGAAGCTCATAGAGCTGAGGCCCTGCATGACCTCAGCTGCATCAGTTCTGATGGTTCTATATTTCCTTCCAATGTCCCTGTAAGGAAGGGGAGGACTATTTAAGAGGAAGAGAAATTAGAAGTCACTGATATTGTGAAAATGCTCCTAAGTGGAATCTTACAATTCTTTAAGCTCTCAAGGGAGATGACTGCAACATTTCAAAATTTTTATTCTCTGGGGATTCCTAGACCCATGAAGCAATGCCAGGCAGACAGTTCAGCAGAACTGTTAAGACAGGAACTCTGGGGCCAGACTACCTTGATTTAAACCCTACTTTATAATTTACTAGCATGGAATCTTGGACAAGTTTCTCAACTTCCCTGGGCCTCTGTCTCCTTGACTTTAAAAAGAGACATTGACATAGAAATGACAATATTTAAGGTGATAGAAATGCTAATGACCCCAAGTTGATCATTATAGATGGTAAACATGCATCAAATTATCATCCATAGTCTATGAGTGAGTACAAATATTATACGTCAATCTAAAAACAAATGTCAGAAATTAGTTAATTAATTAAATTTTAAAAGGAGGCTGTTGAGAGAATGGAATGAACTCACATCCGAAGCACACTCACAAGAGGTTCCCTGATCCATTGAAAACACCTCAGAAGAGTTCAAGGAAGATGGTGATGATAAAGTTGGAGACATTGAGCAAAAGAGAGATGGAGAAAACTAAATAAAGCAGACAATTTGAAAGAGGTCAGAATTTCTGCTCACCATCACAGCAAATAGTCCAAACCACCACTTGGGTCCACTCTAAGGTAATGTTCCCTGAATGGGAGGCTGACATTATATGGTCCCAAGCTTCCAGTTAATGCAAGATCCTGCAACTCCCTGCTAGCATTATTGTCACCAGGAAGTTATTTGTGGATTCTCGAGTGGAGTTAATGGTAGGGTCCAGAGGTAGAAAGAGCACACGGTATGGAACTGGGAATCATCCAGAAAGTATTTCTATAAATTATAATAGATAATAGCTTTAAAAATAGATAATAGCTTAAAAATATTATAATAGCTTAAGCCAATGAGGCTTTAATTTGTCTTCTCATATTCTAGTTGGTACAAAGGGTATATCAATCAATCAAACTCCTTGATAAGACTTCAGATTTTACAAAGCTTCATCTCCTCCATCACTTAAGTCTCAGCAACATTCTGAGCCAAACAGGGCAAGGGCCAGTTTTATCTCATCTCAGTGATGACAGAAGTTTCAGTGGGTTAAGGGTCCTAAGCAGGGCAGTAAGTGAACCAGGCTGTTCAAAGAGCCTACCTCTGACCTCTGAAGGAACAGTCTCACCATAAAGTTACTCAATAAATCCGAGATGATGAGTAAGGTATAAGAAATAATATTGAGACAGTCTTCTTTTATTCCCTAGTATGTCAAACAATGAAAACAGCTAGAGGAAAAATCTAAACCTCAAGTCCCAGCTGAAGGTTTTCGTAAGCTTGTAAAACACTGTTCCCTCTGTCTTCCCCTCACTATTGTGTCCTAAAAGCAGGTTATGTTACTCTGTCATATCTTGGAACTAGAGTGACCATGGCCTTAGGACTGAAAGATTGAAAATCCATTCACACAGCAGCCAGTGGCCATTAGGTTAATAATAGGAAAATGGCCTGATATATCACCAGACACTGTTTCACACTGTGTGAAGGTTCCTGTGAAGGTTCTCTCTCCTTTTTTCCACCAAGCAAGATTTATTTATATTTTCCCAGTTCTGTTGACTTTCAATAGCACCCCATTCTGAGCCATGACTGACTTGGCCATTAAAATAGCATCTTGGATAAACCACATTTCTCTTGGGAGTTCAAATATGCTCTTCCACACTTTCTAATCTATAAACCCAGTAGGGGTCAATAAGTTTTGTGTGCTCTGAATTCAACTGTTCTACTTGTTTTCAAAGTAAGGCCAGAAAAGAAGGGCAGGTGTGACTGGCCTGTTGGCCAGATGAAAAGAGCATGCATTTCAGGTCTCCTGATTCGCAGGGCAATTACAGTGAATTATACCACAGAAAGCCTCAAGGACAAGGAAAAGGTGATTTCTCTGACATTAATCTCTATCCACTAGCACTACAGGTGGTCAATATGTAGAGTGGCCCAGGGCCAGCAGCACATTCATCCACTTGCTTATAGGGTCCGTCTCAGGGAAAGCAAGCCCCTGAGGTCAAAACAGAGGAGTGTTACATTTCATCAGAAAATACTGGGAAGATGTCTGGTCTGAAGCAAGAGTCTCTGGTCACACCCAGGAGAGATAATGTTGTGTTCTACCCACCAGGCTGAACTGCCCTAAGTATTGGGTGCCCAGTGAGGAGATGTCAAACTGAAGTACAGAAAAGAGTGGCAGACAGCATGGGGACATAGTTTGTTCATTTCATAACTCTGCTTATGGCCCATATATGTTATTTATGGTGAATACCCTAAATAAATGGAGTCCCCTTTCTACATTAGTGTCAGAAATTAGGAGCTCATCTTATATTCAAGTCCTCACAAAGTCTTTTACATTATGGAGTATAATTATTTTTTAGTTGTAGATGGACACAATATCTTCATTTTTATTTATTTATTTTTATGTGATGCTGAGGATCAAACACAGTGCCTCACACGTGCGAGGCAAGCCCTCTATCACTGAGCCATAATCCTAGCTCATGGAGTATAATCTTGATTAATTTATTTTCAACAGATTATTCTTTGGGGGAGTCAACTAAAAATTAATGTTAATTTGAGGTGTGTACAGAATTCACTTGACAAAATTAATTTTAAAAAAGAAAACGAAAACACAGGGTTAGGAGCTACTATGGCAATAATGAACTAAAAAAAAATGCAAGTTACAAATGATTAGGTCAGTAGACTCCAGAAAGATCATTTTAAAAGGTAGTACAGATTTTTTTTCCTGACTAAAATGTTATAGGTTGAGGCAGAGCAATGTTCCAGCCAAGAATAACTTGAAAAACTGTCTATATAAATTTTTAAAAATCTACTGAACATACTAGAGAGTTGCCCATAAGACAGCCAGAGTTTGAGCAGAGAGCTCAGAGAAGATAGCCACAGAGAGACGAGCTCAGGAGAATCAGTGACCGCTTCCTTCTTAAAGCATCTGTTGGTTCTAGGTTGGGATAAAGATCATGGCACTCATTTCCATGATTACTGATAAGCCAAACTGAAGGACAAAGAAACTTGCATAGCTTTTCACAATTTTGTGGTGCTAGATAAACAGAAGTTTGGGACTGCAAAGTTACCCAGGACTTATGTTCAAATTTCTAGAGAGCAAGGAGGCAGAAAAAATTGAACCAGATACTCTGTCATCTTCTTATTGAGGCATGTACCACATTAAGCTACACAGAACAGACTAAGGAGTTAAGCAGAGAGCCCTTGAAAAGCATAAAGAAGTGAAGGACTTGGCCTAAGAATCACCCCTGATGGAGGCTGTGCACATGTTACTAAAGATGGTACCTGCTCAGGGCCAGGTGATACATATGGCAGCCTCAAATCTGGTCCCCACTGTCATGTAAACTCATGGGGACTCTTCACAATTTTGGTTCCATACTTCAAGGAATGAACCAAGGTTGTGCTTTTGTACAAGCCAGAAAGATATCTCAATGAGGGCCTGTCTCTTGATGCCTCCTTTGCAGCTACAGATCAAGAATTGAGAGGGTTAGGCAATAAGGCACAATAGTTAAAAGCAGGTAATGGGAAGTGCAGGTAGATATTCCTTCAATTCCTGCTTCTATTATTTCCTAGCCAGGTGACATTTAGCAAGTTTTCTAATCTCCTGAAGCCTCAATTTTCTCATAATCAAATGGAGGTAATAGGAAATCTGGGAGAATTGAATGCATACTGCATATAAGGCACCTAGTTCTGTGTCTAGCCAAGGTATCCAGTGGACATTAATATTACTTTTACAAATAACAATAGCCAACTATCTACTATGTATTAACTCTGAGGCTCCAATGCTGCCCATATTACTCAATCAAATGTGGGTTAGAAGATGCGTAAGAGTATGAGACTTGGGTCTCAGGATTCATAATTATATAAGGGTAGTTCTTACAGAGAAGCAGAACCAATGGAGTTACAAGCAGGTCAATAGCCATCTAAATATAGTCAGCTTGCAAAGCGCAATTTGGGATAAGAGAGATTTACAACTGAGATCTTCTCATCAAGGAGCACTCAGGATCTCAGGCCTTCTCACTCTGACACTAACTTTTCTCCAGAGTTTTTATTTTATTTTATTTTACTTTATTCAAAATACTAAGTGCAATGTTAATGCTAGATAAAATGTTAGAGATAGTTCTATACAAAATCTACAAGTGCAAAACTGAAAAAAATCAAAGTGCAGGGATCAAGGAGCTGGCCCAAGACTTCACATTGACAAATGGCAGCCAGGAGAAGAACTCAGGCTTCCTAAGCCCAGTCAATATTCTTTCTGTGCCACCACATGGTCTGTTGTAAGATATGTGAATAACAGATTAGAATTGATAGTGCTAATCATTTCTGTTCATTCAGCCACTGGAAATGTATTATTTGTGTGCCAAGATACAAAGAACAATCTAGTAAGTACTTAGAAAATTTAGAACTCTAAACTTGGAGGTAAATCATAGACAAGATTCTACCCCAAGTTTGGGGAATAATCTTACTCCTTTGAGACTCTTTGCCTTTGGAAAGGAAGGTGGCAAACATTTTTCTGTCAAAGGCTGGACAATAAATATTTAGGCATCATGGCCCATATGACCTCTGTTGTAACTATTGATCCTGTTGTTATAGAACCAAAGCAGTCACAAACAGTACATAAAGGAATCTACATGTTTGGGTCCCAGTAAGACTTTATTTGTGGACACTGGGATTTCATAAATTTTATAAGTCATACAATATTATTCTTCTTTTGAAATTCTTCTTAATTGTTGAAAAATGTAAAAGCCATTGTTAGTTTGCAAAGGGTTGAAAAACAGATGGTAGGCATGAGGTGGTCTTCAGACCATCATATGCCAACCTCTGCTCTAGGAATGAGCCCAGCAATATCTGCTCCATTTACTTTACCAGCTGTGAAATGTTTTACCAGTGAATATATTCATTACCTAGAAATAGGAAGCACAGGTTTGACTGTGGTTTAGATGGGAAAAATATCTAGAAATTTTAGTTACGCATATCTAATGCAAACTAAAAGCATAATATAGATATTGAAAAAGAATGGAGTTCTATCCTGTTTTAAGAGAAAAAAAACACAATCAAGTCATAAGAAGTTATACCAATATAATCTGCAATTCATGTATTTCTAACACATGTTTTTCTCCGAAGGCCAATTTTAAGGAGACTCTTGACAAATAGACTATTAACAAATCTCCAGTAGTACCCCTGGAGGGAAATTGGGATGTTGAGGGGTAAAACTATATTTTAAAGAATATAAAGAACGGCTGCAGAGAGGGAAGGGATATTTGGATGTTGAGGAGAATGTGACTTAGTCCAGAGGGCAGGATTTGAGAGATGATGGGTTGAAATGAAGAGCAGGTAGATATCAGCTCGACAGACAATACATCTTGCTAAGAGCTAGACTGGTAGAACAGTGTAATGACACTCCCTCCTCACAAAACACACACACACACACACACACACACACACACACACACTGAGCTCTCTGTCATGGGCAACATTCAAGCAGCAGCTGGCTGACCACCTCTCAAAGATACAGTATAAATGTTACCATTGCCTAGAAAGAGCCCTCAGCTCAATAGCTTTGAAGGTTCTTTCTTGGCTCTAGACTTCGAAGTTTACAAAATGAGTTAAGAATAGAAAGAACTTTGAAGATCTGACTGCCCCTAAAATTCTGCGGTACCAGGTTTTGGTGAGCATGTGTTCTTTGCAAAGATGGATAACATCCCCTATCACTGTTATACAGAGATATGATGTGGAAAACATTGGCAGCCTTAGTGACAACCTCTAATCTAATCTTAGAGGACAGCAAGCAGGTTCTCAGCCTTTCCAAGTCCCATGGAAACCAGTTAAGTGAGGCCTTCAAGAGATGTGTGTGATCCAGGGATACTGGAAGTAAGGCAGTCTCCTTTGGCTCTTGCCTCAGGCTTACCTTGATCTTGTGTTGGGACCAGCAATGGGCAGCAAGGGCCATCCCCCTCCCTCCCAGATTGTCCCTTTCTCAGCTCCTAAGTGCTGAGCTGAGTGGAAGGTCCCACTTCCTGCCCAGTGTCACATCTACTGACATGAACTGACTCAGGGTGTTTGGGTGAAATAACCAGGTGTCTTACCCTTCTCGCTCATCATCCGTGTTGTAATACACCTGTGGAACAAAACAATAGGCTTACTGTAGGTCAGAGACTGCAAATGGAAATAAAGCATCTGACACACAGACTTTGCCAACTGTTTCTTAAAAAGACAAAACACAAATGTGTTTAATGATGCTCTGCCTGAGTTTCTAAGGAAATGCAAATTTTTAACCTCCTCATATTCTCCTTGGGGTCAATTCTTAGATTTTCATGAAATAAAATAGGAAATCTGATTATTTCTAGCTGAAGTCAATTGGATCAGATTACTTTGGCCCTAAGCCAAATCTTGCTCTTGACATCAAGAAAATATGTTGGCAGGATCTAAATCCATTGTTTAGAAAAGCTGTGGCTTGCAGGGTGGCTCAGAGAGCAGGGCTTATGAGTAACCAATCCCACCTGGTCTACAAGCAAGCAGCCTCCACGCACTGTATTACTGGGGAGGGGGTGAGCAAGAGTGCCCCATGGCAGACCAACAGTAACCCCATGCCTTTCAGCTACTGTGGCCCTAAAAGAGCCTGGGTTATCCTCACATCCCACAGCCACACAAATTTAGAAGTAGCATTCAGGCTGGTGAATGTCTCATGACTCTGAGAGCCATTTGTAGCCACAAGGAATCTCTCTGAAAACAAACACCATTAGATGATCAGTGAATGGCCAACAGAATCAGAATTTTTTAAAAAATGTAAAGCATCCTTATTATTTGGTGGAAGATGGGAGAAGTTCAGAGGGAATCTGCTATGTATGTGTATCCTCCTCACCCAATTATTTCTAAAAATTAATTTGGGCCCTTTTGTGAGCTTTATGTGTGTGCTTCAGGGCCAGTTGTGTTTGGGTGGGAAAATGATACCCAAATCCGTATCAAACATTCACATATTCACTTCTAAAGATGTCTCCAATTCTAATACCTTAGTCATTGTCCCTGCCCGGCATGGGTCTGGACAGACACCTTCCCCGCAGATGTTCTCAAGGGCTCCTGGCAGCTCGTGGGATGCTGCCAAACACAGGCCTGGTTGTATAATAACCCTCTTACCTGGTGTGACTCTCTGGAATGAGTCATTCAAGTTACTAGCTCAGATTTCTATGGGAAATTTTTCCTCTGAAATTTTTTTGAGGGGTGTGGCTATTGTTGTAATGTATACCTTATTTCTTCTTCTTAAGCAGAAAACAATAAGGTAAGTTTTTTTCCACACCAAGGTTCAGTGTGGCATCCAGAGCCCCTGTCACTGTGATGGACCAGAAACGGGCTGTCCATGAGTGAGGGAACCTGGACCACGCTACTGACCACATACCCAGATTGTTTCACAGAAGTTCCTGGTGGGGACTTAGGTTTTATCGGCTTCTGCAAATGTGGCATCATGCACCCACCTGCCTGGCTCCCTGGCAAGGTAAGTCTGCTCAGCAGAGCTGTGGTTGCTGTTCCAACATGGAAGAGCATTCTCCTAAGGGTTTCCCTGCCCTCCTGAGCAGCCCCTCCTTGACCCTTCCTGTCACTGTCCATTCACTTCCTCTCACTTAATAAGCCACCGTTTCTTCCCTGTCAGCCATTGAGCCCCTTGCACTCACAATTTTTTTTTTTTTTTTTTTTTTAGTACTGCGAGTTGAACCACTGAGCCACATCCTCAGCTCTTTTATATTTATATTTTAGAGACAGGGTCTCACTAAGTTGCTTAGGGCCTCACTGAGATTGGCTTTGAACTCACAATCTTCCTGCCTCAGCCTCTCAAGCTGCTGGGATTACAGGCATGTGCCACCACGCCCAGCATATTCACAATTTTTTTGAGCATGTTTTTGAACCTTAAAATGTCTAAAAGATACATGGAGACATACTATTGCGAATTCCTGGAACCCACTTGGAGATTCTAACTCTGAATTCAAATCTGAATCCTTACCAAAACTCCCGTGAGCTGGGGGGAGATTGTGGACAAACCATGATTCAAGAGACCCTTCCTGGCTTGGCCAGGGAAGAGCAAGGAGGCACCTGCATATGTGTGTGTGTGTGTGTGTGTTGGGGGCAGGGGACACATGACCTGCCATGTCACGTGGCCCTTCCACCAATAGATTCTTTGAACTATGGCTAAAACTTCTCTTGTTCCTGCCCACCATCCTGCACACATAAGGATACTCTCCTTTTTTTCCATTTTTCCACTAATGACCTTTTATTACCTGTGGAGAAGCCCAAAAAAACACAGCAAGAAGACTCTCAATCTTGGATTTCCCAGCTTCCAGAAATATGAGCCAATAAATTTATGTTTATTAAAGGGCAGGGAGGAAAGGGTGCTCCTTTGGTTGAGGAAGGCTGTAAAGTGCACATTATCCAAAAGAGGAAGCCTCCAAGTGCCAAGGTCTCCCCCAAGCTCCCCTAATCACTTGCCTGTTAAAGGCATTCCCACTTGAATCAAAGTGTGAAATATGATATATCAAGAACTATGTAATGTTTTGAACAACCAACAATAAAAAATAAATAAAAAAAAAGGCATTCCCGACATGAGCAGCTGAGATCATGGGGCTTTAATATGAGGTATGAGACTAAAGGCATCCATGGTGCCTATGTAGTGGATTCATTCTCTGGTGTCAACCAGTTTTTAATAATCGTCTGAAGAATCTTCCAATCCACATGTGAGTCAATGAGTTAATGGGGGAACAGGAGACATATGGACTGACCATCACCAAACCATATTCCTGGCAGGTATTCTTGGGTGAATAGGAACTGCTGTGCTATAGTGGGGAGCCCTCAACATGGCTTGGCACTCACTGACTGTGAGAGCCAGAGGGCAGTTGACCCTACTGTGCCCAGAGCTGCAATGAGGCTGATTTTAGCAAGACCCACACCTGCAGCGGTCACTGAGCTGCACACGGCTGTCTGCTTCCCTTCTCCTCTGGTAAACCTGTCTCTCTTCCACCCTGCGACACCAGCTCTTGTTCTGCATGTCCAAGTGTGCCAACCCCAGCCCCATCCTCATTTCTAGGCCAGAGCACTGCGACTTCCCTCCTGCCTCTGGAAGATGCCCCAAGCATGGAGCTTTTCCCAGAAAAGGCACTTTAAAAGCCTCAGCTGGCCACTGTCCCTTCCTTCAGCTAAGCAAGTTGACCAACCATGGCATGTTCACAGGCTGTTCTAGGGCACAGATAAATGTTCCTCTGCCACCAGGAGTGCAGGGCGGACTCCCTCACAGACTCCTTCATTCTGCCTCCAAGGTCACAGGGGAAGCCTGAGGGCTCTGTGAGGGTGGCCTCCAGAGAACAAGGCTTAAGGACACCCATGGCCCAGGGGGGTTGCTGATCAGGCTGCTTTGAAACCAGCAATCTGTAAAGGCTTCACTTTCCTTCTGAGTCAGCCTCCACCTGGGAACCCAGCTTACAACCCTGAGGGGCGAGTAAGGCCCCAGGATGGACAGTCATGGACGGCCAGGTTGGCTCACCTTTGCTCTTAAACTCATTTGTATATTTCAGGGAAATCTTGCCAAGAGAGAAGGTCAGGTTGTCAGCATAGACGCAGAACTGCAGCCAGAATCAGGACAACAAACAGTAAGATCAATCTAACTGCATAATCCTCTCTCCTGGAAGGTTCAGAAATCCAGCTCCATAAAATCATGGAGTAAAGATAATATAGACAAAATCACTACCTCATACTTGGGAATTAAAAAAAAAATAGATGCTGGAACTCCTGTCTGGATAAATTATAAAATTTTTCCTTTCCCCTTGTGTCCCTGTTCCTATGAAACAAGTAAGACAAGATGGAAACATTAAATTAGTTTTTACTGGAAATCACTCCCAGGAAAAGCCACAGGTATTTTGTAACCACGTGACGTTTTGAGTGGCAACAGTAACCACCACCACCACTACCCCTCTGGTTAATAAATACTCTCCAGAAAAAGAGAGTGAAGCCAATAATGATTTCTCCTTCTAGACTAAGATCAATTCCAGGGAGTGTCTGCACACTTAGAACAAGAGAAAAACTTGAGTGTGTTGCTTTTCCCCACTTCTCAAGACAGATCTTTCCTCAAGGGATCCGGGATTCAAAACAAGACTAATCAATGCAAAATTCCAAACTCAACTGATCTGGTAAAAGACAATTCTGGGGCTGGGGATGTGGCTCAAGCGGTAACTCGCTCGCCTGGCATGCGCAGGGTGCTAGGTTCGATCCTCAGCATCACATAAAAATAAAATAAAGATGTTGTGTCCACCGAAAAAACTAAAAAATAAATATTAAAAAATTCTCTCTCTCTCTCTCTTTAAAAAAAAAGAGACAATTCTGGCTAATTCTTAAGGAAATATATTTTTTCTTTTTCCCCACAATTTTAATTTATCACATAAGAGAACTATTCAAAAAATAAAAGGGGAAAAGATCAGCATTCTCTCATAAGCCAGTTAATAATAATAATAATAATAAACTGGGGCAATTTTTCTTCAAATCCAATTAGATAACTAGGATTATGGTATAGCACAAGTTGATACCCTACTATTTTTTTTCTTTTAGTTTTAGGGATTGAGCCCAAAGCATTTTAACATTCCATCCCTTTTTATTTTTCATGTTGATATAGGGTCTCACTAAGTTGCTTAGGGCCTCACTAAGTTGCTGAGCCTCAAACTTGTGATCCTCCATCCTCAGCTCCCGAGCTGCTGGTATTACAGGTGTGCACACCATGCCCAGCCTATTTTTTTTCATTGATCATTATCATAATATTTTCCATGTTGTTATATGGTTTCCATAATTAAACTTTTAGTGGCTGCATAACACTCCACCAACCTGAGGAACCATAAAAACAGTCAATTATTAGACTTTCAGGATGCTTTAGTATTAGATCTTTAATCTCACTTGTAATCATTTGGATGAGAAATGATTTACCAACTCAATGAAAGCTGTTATTTTACCAAAGGAAAATTTGTTGACAGGGCCTTATTTAATCAAAGAATTTTTCCCTTTGCTCAACTTTATGAAGTTACAGATGCAGTTATATTTGCTAGCATTAGGTGGCGCTCTGCTGCTCTGGCTAATCCCCCATGATAAGCCAACAAAACAATTTCTCTTACAGGTTTTCAGTCTTCTTGCTTGCTTCCTCTTTCATTGCATTACCAACACTTCACTAGTTCTCTTCTTCCCTTTAGTAAGGGAAGACCTGACATTCTTTCCCATAAAAATGTACTTTTTGAAGACAATAGTGTTGACTTTTCCTCTAATGAATAGAAGGTGGGTTTTATTTATGTGGTCAAAATTGCCTAAAGCATTTTTGTCCTATGGCACCACCAGGCCCACAGATGGACAATGGTGGCAGTCAGCAGGGAGGTCTTACCTGTCCAGTCCTCTGCAGGTTTGCAAAGTGAACATCAGGTATGAAGAGAACAGGCTGTGAGTGCAGATCTGGCATGGTTTTGAAGTAGGTGATGTCACTCTTCTTCTGTAAAGGTATGGCGGCCAACTTCCCATCAGAGGCTGGACGCGACCACAAAACCCATAAACGACAGGGTTATGCATGACTGAGAACCCTCAACTACTAGCCCTGTCTTAGCAAAAGTTCATGGCTTTCTCCTACAAAGCTTTCCACATACCATAGATGTGAACACAATTTAAAAGTCTCCCCCAACCCCCCATCCCTCAATGAATAGAGAAAGTGAGCACTGTAGGTGGAGCTTGGGTCCTGACACCCTACAGGAGGATGTCAGTGTTCGTATTACAAAGTCCCTCTGACCTCAGTGTGCTCATGTGAATTTATTTGCTTCTCATTGGGACAATCACCCTGACTGCTCTGCTAGTAGACAGCAGGCCATGCCTTCCACATTTATGCTTTTCTCTGTAATGCACTTCTTTACACCTGTTTCCCCAAGGGGTCCGGCCCACCTGGAGCCTTTTCCTTAGCATAATTAGTTTCAGAGAAACTCACCGTTGTTGC
The DNA here is from genome assembly GCF_047511675.1 of Marmota flaviventris. Lineage (NCBI taxonomy): Eukaryota > Metazoa > Chordata > Mammalia > Rodentia > Sciuridae > Marmota > Marmota flaviventris. The sequence continues at coordinate 35,380,302 of NC_092512.1, forward strand.
ACTGGGTTTGGGGGGCTTGGCCTTTCCCTTTCTTCCTGTTCTGCTTCCTCTCTTCGTCTCGGATTTTTCTTTCTGCTCCCTGATAGGAAAAAACAAACACAGACTATGTCAGGCATGTTCTCAGAACATGCAATAAATTTTCACATATACAAATCACAGTGATATATGACAAGGAGACCTGAAAGTTCCATGTTCATCCCTGAAGCAAGATCCGCCTTCAATTCAGGAAGCTGAGCACTCCCATGAGTCTATGCTATGTGTTTGACCTATGAATGATCCCATCTCTCCCAGATTTTCTCCTTTTTTGGTATCTTGCCTATTTAAAGAACTTCAGTTTTGAATCAGTATGGAAAAACCCTGTTCCCTAACTCAGTGATGCCCAGTAAGTAATTTTAGTGATTACAATAAAACGTCATAAGATGAAGCATTGACCAATTAAACTCATTCCTAGTCACAGAGATGGCTTTAAAATTGAATGTGACATCCCTATAAATTTTTTTCCTTTGCTTGTTATGAGCTTTTTAAAAAATCACCACAGTGGTAGAAAAAGGGAGGGAATTCCTGTCTTACTTTGTGACCACACAATGATATGGGATCGCTTTGCACACACAAGTATAATTTTATTTCCTTATCAATATTCTCATATGTTCTTAGAAATGGTGCTCATTTAACCAAATAGACAAGGTTGTGTCTATTCTCTTCCTGTCTGCCCCTCTGCTCTTTGCAATTTGATTTTTCCATTGGCTCCTTTGCCAATGTTACTAAATCTCATCATTACCTTAATCGGTCTTTCCTGTCATCAATTGCTGCAACCCTGGTCATTTGCTAGCTAATTTCCCTATTCTTATCCCCAGTACAGAAATTCCAGCAAGATTTATTTTTGCTTTCTCTCCATTTTTGCAGAATTCTTCTGCATCATGTTTTCATAATGCCCTAGACAGATGACATTCACACAGACAACCCCAGCCTATACAACTTCTTTATTTGCAGACCCTGCCCCTTGTAGTAGCAGATATAAGGAGCAGTGAAGCTCAGTCTGGCCACCAAGCTCTACCTCTTTAGAAACTGCTCCCAAATCATCACACACAAAAGTGATTTGACAAGATAAAATTTTAACCTCTGCATGCCAATAAAGAAATGGCAAAAGACAGTTTAGTGAAAATACTTGCAATAAAACATCACATAAAGCGTCAAACTCTAAATAGATAATGAGTCAGATGAAAAGAACAACATACAAATGCAAAAGGGGACAAAGATCATAAAACAGGCACCACACAGAAAAAGACACACAGATGGTTTGAATTAAAACAACGACATAAACTTTTTTGTTATCAAATTGGCTCTTTAAAAAAAAAAAAGTGGATTGCCAATCCTGGCCAAGGTGAGGCCGGCCATAACACTGGGGATTTGGAGTCAACAAAGGCGTCATAAAGGAGATGGCTTTTGAGCCAGTTCTTAAAGAATTAATAATAATAGCAATACACACGTGTCACTTGTCCTGTGCCTGGTGATTTCTAAGAGATTTACATAGATAGCATCGAATAGCTACAGTATGTAAGCCAGATAATTAAAATACATATTTTTATATTCAGAAAATACCACAGGGAGCAATTGTTTTACTTACACTAAGGAGAGTGATTATTTATAGTGTTCCCTTTTAGTTTTGTCATTGACACAGATTATGCAAACTCATAGCAAGAGAGAGATAAATTATTGAAATATCCTCTTTATAGAGTGTTTGTATTTAGAAAAATGTACTATTTTCAGAAAATAAAGGGTTGAATGCAGACATTACCTTGCTCAAATGGATGTGAAATACTAGCAAGAGACCCTCCAAAATATTAAAGTTCATAAAGGAAAGTACTCACTTTTTTTTTCAGGTTTATAAAAGGCATTTTTCTCTGTGTTGGGAGCTCTGTGTAATATAGTATTTAACATGAATAGAATCCTGGCTTTCTCTCATCTAAGTTACATTTCATCCAAGACACACCCCAAGTTTGGCTTTGGCCAAACACTTTTGTTTCTAAATTAGTGTTTTTGTTTTTTTTTTTTAATACTATTTCTGTAAGGAATAGGTTTGGGATTATTCTTTTTCAAGATTTATATATGTTCGGGGCTGGGGATGTGGCTCAAGTGGTAGCACGCACGCCTGGCATGCGTGCGACCCGGGTTCGATTCTCAGCACCACATACAAACAAAGATGTTGTGTCCACCGAAAACTAAAATAAGTATTAAAATTCTCTCTCTGTCTCTCTCTCTTAAAAAAAAAAAGATTTATATATGTTCAATGTAGATTTTTAGGCATTCTTTGATATATTAAAACCAAGGGATTGACATAGAACAGAGCAGATCTCTAGAGAACACAGTCTTGGTGCCACTTCTATATAAGGAATTTCCTGCCCAGAATGCCCAGATATCAACATGACAAAAGAATTCTAACAATATCCAAACACTCTTGGGAGAACCACAGTTCTCTTTTCTAAAATAAAGTTTTTGGCTTGGCAAAAATGAAGTTTTTGACTTGACAATGCCCCAGGGAAGTTTTAATTACTCCATTAAGATGGAGATAGCTTCCCTCCTAAAGTCTCTCAAGAATCCTTTCCCTGCTAGGATTATTTGTGACTTGAAGCTTAAAGAAAACACTACTTCTATTCTTATTAAAATGTAAAAAGAAGGTCTAGTTCTTCCAGAAGAGTACCGTCTGCTACAAGGGTGAAAGTTATCACTTGAAAATAATTTCCCCATCTCAATATTCTTTCACTATGGAGTGTTAAATTTGAAAAATGTATCTGAAGAGTTCTAACTACATTGTGATTGCTTCTGCCAACACTGGAGAGAGAATGGCTATTTCTGTCTTTTATTTAGCACTTACATTGTTTCTCTTAAATTTATTTTAAGATTGCAACTTCATTCTCAAGTTTCGGTGCAGTATAGTTACTGTTTGCAATAATACAAATTCTTTTTTCATGGAAGATTATGGAAGTAACTAAATGTAGACATAAAAATAGTATACACAATTATCTATCTAGGTAGTTATACAGATATTTCCTGAATTTCTTTTTTTTTAAGAGAGAGAGAGAGAGAGAGAGAGAATTTTTAATATTTATTGTTTAGTTTTCAGCAGACACAACATCTTTATTTTATTTTTATGTGGTGCTGAGGATCGAACCCAGCGCCGCACGCATGCCAGGCGAGCTCGCTACCACTAGAGCCACATCCCCAGCCCTAGTTCCTGAATTTCTAATGCATAAACATGCATTTCAATAGAAGTCTCCATATTACAAAAAAAAAAAAAAAAATTAGAGAAAGCCCTTATTTTCCACCTGTAGACCCACCGGTATATTAATTAGAAATTAAGCTGGAGGATTATAAATAGTGCAGAATTACATCTGTTAAAGATTCTAGACTGTGATTAGAAAACTTATGGTTTTAAAATAGAATAGTTCTCCACCCTTGTTTTAGAAGATAATTTAAATCAAGCATTTGTACTTTTACACCTATTTGAAAAGTATACAAATGAATTTTTATTTCTCTTTCTAATCTCCCAGGAGTGATTTTTGCCTGGGTTTTGAAATTAGAGCTGTAAATATAGGGGAGTGATTACACTAAGGGGAGTAATTATTTATAGTGTAAAATATAATATAATGAAAAATTATAACAAAAGACTCTATCCAGATTATTAGAGAAGTTGACAGCCATTACAGTCAATCCCCCTACATGGTACCATGAGATTTTCCCATGTGGGTTTCTGGACTCCCTCCTAATCCTCAGCAATAGGATTTCTAACACCCACTAGAAACTCGTTACTTCACTAGTTACTTAGAGTAAATACCATTAACTCAACATTCTCCAACCATGTTCTTCTACTTCACCCTATTACTTACTTAATTGAAATAATTGGCTACTGGAAATGCCACCTATTTTCTGATTGGCAAAACGTATGTTAACATGATTTCTTTTGGGGGAGATATTTATGTTTACAAAATGCCCACATGGGTAAGTGAGCCTCCCAACCATTTCTTTTCTTGCTACAGATGACCCTGGTAGGTAGCATGAGTTCAGGCAGTAAATACGTTAGAAAAACCCATTCAATCCTCTTTCCCATCCTCTGTCTTTTAAAGGTAAACTGTGAATGAAAATTTATAAGATACTCTTAGTTTCTTAAGCCCCTCTTTTTCTAGAGCATAGCTTAATAATATAACATTCTCTATTCATTCTGCAAGGTTTTTTGGTCTTGTTTTTTATCACTTCAACACTATGCAACGAGACAATTACATGAACATTTTTTTAGGCTTTCTTTTTCCCATTCCCAATTCCAGCTGCCAGAGTAAAGGTAAACTGGTTGTTAAATATTTCTAGCCCATCTTTCCCTCCCTTTTCCCTCCATTTTTCGGGGTGGGGGGAGTATTGGAGATTGAATCCAGGGCCTTATATGTGATAGGCAAACTCCCTGCTCCTGAGCTACATCCCCAGCCCGCCTTCCTTTCTTCTTGCTTTTAACTTTACTCCTTATTCCCATGGAGTAAACCTTCATGGAGGGGGATTCCACCATCTCCCTTGGAATTTCTGGAATAAAGTAAGGGAATTCAAATTATCTAAATGCTTTCCCATTTATACATCTGAAAATTCTATGCTGTAAATCATTTGAAATGTTTTCTTAATATGTTGAACTAAAGACATAAACTGGTTTTCTTTTGGTTTTAAAGCCTACCTTGGGTCTTTCTTGAGGTTTTGAAATAGTTATCATTTTGTTATTTCATGCGTAAAGTTATTCATTTATTCAAATAGTTCAAGTTTGGAAATAGACCTGTATTTGTATCCAGCTCTGTTCTACTGTATGACTCTGGCCAAGTGGTTTGTGGCTTTAGACCCACAGTGTACACTGATGTGATTGGCCTGTGTCATGGAGACTGCCCAACGGTCCCTCAGAGCATGGTGCTGCTCTGAGGATTGGGTAATTGACACTAATTAAAATCACCATGGCCTGAAAGGCTATTGAGTTGAGGGCTGCACATTGCTAGGCTGCATGTCCCTCCACCCCTGTGTGGCTGGAGCTACTACGTCTCCCTTCTCTTGATCTTCTCTGCCTTCTGCTGTCATTGCTCTCAGCTCATGGAGCCCACTTCTCCCTGTGCCCTTTTACTGCTAAACCCTAACTTTCAGATATTTTAATGTCACTATAGACCTTTAACATAAGGACTGCGGCTCTTGATTCCAGAGCAATGGGCAGAACCGAACCAGCTACTGGCCTCTTTTTCCCCAGCATCTAACCTGAAGTAATGTCCTTTCACTCACAGTTCATACCTAACAGCAGTTAGTCAGCTTATTCTATTTTTCATACAGTCTCCTCATCCTCTCTGATTTTTAAATAATTGTATTATGTCTACATCATCAGACCATCCTGTCTCTCCCATCATGTAGAATCAGATTTATAGGGAAATATGTTCTTCATGGTCACCATCAGCACTTTTATCAATGTTGTAGACGTTACCATTAAAGTTCATTCTCTACTAAATTTTCCAAGAGGGAATGGTCACTAAATTAGGTGGGGAGGTTGTTGTTGTTGCTATTTATTATTATTATTATTATTATTATTATTATGGCTTCTTGTGCCTGCAGTCCTTACACTTGAAAGTTAATTTGGTTGGATATAAAATTCTTGATTATATTTTCTTTATCTATTAAATATCATGGTCTTTTGACAAGGCATTGCTATTGAAGTTTGATGATAAATGTTTCTTATTAGTGACTGATTATCTTACTTAGTTCTCCAAAGAATATTTTTTCTAGTTTTGAAAGGCCAATAGCTCAACTACTTGGTACTAGTTATCCTGGGTCAATTTTGCCTAGTGTATGGTAGACCATTTAAATATGTATACTTTCCATTTCAAGTTTTCCTAATTTATCATTCTTAGCACTTGTTCTATTCCATCGTTTTGTCTTTTGCTCAAAAATTTCTAATACATACACAAATATTCGAAATATATTTGTAAAGAAAATAAATTTCTTTTTTATATTTATTATTTTCGGTCATAATTCTTTTTTTCCAATTTTAAAAACAGTACTACTTTCCGGCTTACGTTTCCTTATGATGTCATCTGTCGTATTTATGCACTGTGTTGTTGCTTTCTGTGTTGTCTTCCAAAATATTTTATTCTTTTATTTCTAAATTCTTTCCTGAATTCTAACACATATCTTTTCAAATCATCTTTTCTCCAACATCATGAGTTTTTCCAATTGTGATTTATATTGATCTTCCTAACTTTATTGTTTTCTTAACTTCATTTAGCTCATTTGGAACACTGGACTGTAGCTTTCACCAGTTTAAGGTGATGTCTTTGCAACATGCATTCATTGCCCATAGGAAAGTCTGATCTTAATCTCTTTTTGGGGGATTTGACAGTTTACTGTTGGCCAATTTTAAGTGAAATATATGGGCCAGCATACTTCCTCCGGGCTCACACTCTCTTCTAGTGTGTTCACAAAAGAGTCTTGTTATTTCAACTTTCCCTTTTCTTTTCACCCAAACTCAATTTGATTCTACTATCAGCAATTTTCCCCAGAACAAGATTTTGTTCTAAAAGAAAACTTCAGTTTATCACTTTTTATAAAGAACAAAACACTTCCGTATGCAGTCCCTTTGCACTCATCAGAAAACTGGAGTCCACAGACTCTGTTCCTTCCCACCCTAGTCACACACACCATGCTCAGAATGTCCACTTCTGTGCTGTCCAGGGTAGTACTGGGGTGTCCCTTGGGAGTACTGGAGGGTTTCCTGCTCTTTGGCCATCACGTTGCCCCATGACTTTCCCTCTTAGCTGTGGATCTCATTACTGATGCTTAGTCCCATTCATATTTGGATTTGTGAGGATCTTTTATCACTTAGCCAAGGGATTTTTAAACTTTGCTATTCTGATTGCTGAGCCATGTTTATGGTAAAGTTTAGGGAGATTCAAAGCACATGTTTACTGAGTGCATGTGTACTAAAGAACTCACTTTACAGGTGGTGTTTCCATTCTAAAAAGACCTAGATAAGGCCCATTTAACCCATAAAGTTACATTGCTATGTTGTGAGATAGTATCTACATGCAATAAAAACTATTGATCTATTATTTCAGTTATCTAATCAAATCAGACCATAGCACAGAGTGGGTTATAGGCCAAATGTTTGTCCATGCCCCATTCATATGCTGAAGCTCTAACCCAAATGTGATGATGTTTGGAGGTGGGGCCCTCCGTTTAAATGAGGTGGTATGGGTGGGGTCCTGATGATGCAATTAGTGTCCTTATAAAAAGAGACACACAAGTGGTTTTTTTTTATCCATCATGCGAGGGCACAGAAAGAAGATGACATCTATAAGCAGGAAGAGGACCTTCACCTCTAAACTAGTCAGCACCTCAATCTTAGACTTTCTAGCCTCCAGAATTGTGAGAAATAAATTTCTGTTGTCGAAGCCACCCTGTCTGTGGTATTTTGTTATAGTAGCCTGAGTTGACCAAGACACTGTGCAATGTCAATCAATCATTAAAACAGTTGTAAAATGATTAACTAAAAAAATAAAAAACATGCCTCACTTTTGCTGAGGTTGGATTTGAACTCCTGATTCTCTTGTCTCAGTCTCTAGAGTCTCTAGGATTACAGGTATACACTATGGCACCTACCATACATCAATTTTTAATTCTGTATAGTGTCAATTATTTTCACATGTCTGGTTAGTTTTGCCCATGTCATAATACAATAATGTACCTGTTAAATATGATTGAATTTTTCTTTTTATTGCTATAATTGTTGTCATTTACAGTAATTTGGAAAATAATTTCTTCCTAATTATTCTTTAAAGGCAATAAGTTTATAAAGTGAAATTTACTTAAAATGGAGTATAAATATTCAATATTAATAAATATTTAATATAATGTGAATGTTAGTATATTAAATTTTAATGATATTTACAAATTTTGTAGGTAATTTCTTATATGAATTTTTCTAAACACTGATTTTCATGATTGAAATCATGAAACAATTTTGACTTGATTCAGTGTTGTTGTATATTTGAAGATTCAATAGAGTACTATTCAATCAAATTTAGTCTTTATATTCAAATTATTTTCTGACTTTAATAAAAAGAAATACTCTTAAAAAATCCTCAGCTAAGTTTTTACTTAAATATCAATAGAATTCTGAGTAATGCAGATACTGTTCCTAAAATATTTCTGTTTTCCAACTGATTAAGAAGTTGTTAGTAATCTGTATTGTTCAAAAATTTTTTTTTCTTAATTGAAATAAAATTTTTATCCCACTAAAAAACAAACAAACAAACAAACAAACAAAAAAACCAGACTGGTCACTTCCTAGCCATCTAATGGGAACTGAGAATTAAAAGATTACCACACCCATGGTGATTGATGAAGTCATCATTTTGACACTACTAGACAAGAGAAGGTGACAAGGAGGAAATGTCATTAAAGGCAATATCTAATAACAAAGATACCTTTATGATAAACTGTCATCTTTACTCACTTTGTCGCAGAAGACCTTGATCTGGCAATAAGCTCTGTGAATGGGTTTATTGCTACGATTATTATAACTGTACGTATCAATCTGAATCATCAAAGGAAGTCCTTTCACTCCTTTCTGGGAGGAGAAATCTGTACTCAGGCAATTCACGGTGATAAAAATCTGAAGGAGGGAGAAAGAAAGGAGAAAGTTTACAAGTTACCAAACCAAGGATCTCCAAAAACAGGCATCAGCCTTCAACTGATGAAAATAATGAACAAACCTATAAGGCAATTGAAGAATATTGTGACATAGAAAAAACCTGTTGAATGCATAAAACGTAACATACATTATATAATTTATAATTATAAAATTCTAAGCTCTTTTCCTTTCATATTTGATTGAAAGAGACCATTTATTAAGTTTCTTGAAAATACGTCAGCAAAGTCTTATTTTCGTAAACATATGTAAATGGATGAACACTGTCTTCTCAACATATTTGAGTTGTCACTTCTCATAGATCAGTTTCTCTAATCTCTGACCTGTGGGATTAAAAATAAATAAATTCAGATAACGCCTTCCTTTGTGAATTCTTGCAGTGGAACTAGTTAACTGTTGATGTGTCTGTCTTTCTTACTTGACTAATCTTGAGCATCAGATCCAAAATTATTTAATTTTGTTTTTGAGTACAAGAAAGGAGAAAGTTTACAAGTTACCAAACCAAGGATCTGGCACCTAGTGCAGTTCCTGCAGAAGAGAAGGTATTCAATGAGCATTTGACGAATGAATCAGAATTGTTCTACAGAAAGTCCACTAGGTCAAGAGTCAAAGGTTCCAAGGTTAAGCCCCAGCTCTAGCATTAACCAGCTAAGAGACCCATGCAAATTACTATGTCTTCAACTTTCAATTTTCCCTTTGAATCATCATTAAGATCCCTCCCTACAGGACAGAAGGTAAATACTAACACACTCCATGTTAGGAGGTAGAAAGTGTAATGGCATGGACACCCTCATCGGATAGGATGAAGCATCAAGAAATACAACAGAGACTGTATGAATCCAAAAAAGGAGTAACTCAGGTAAAGTACTGAGGATTACAGCAATGACTAACAAAAGAACTGAAAGTAGTTTCATTATAAAATGTTGAAAGAAACAGAAAGAGATCCAAGTGCACTAAATTTATTCTTATCTTATACACTGGGTAGCTGTCAATAGATAAGGTGATTTATCACAGAATTGAGCTATAAATATAGCACCCACACTAAGTGGGAACTACATAGACAATTAAGAGGTAGTCTCTGAGAAGAACCAGTCTTACTAGACTATTTCCTTTGTACTATTTTCATTTGATGACACATGTACTACTTTTTTTTTTTTTTTTTTTTTTGTACCAGGAATTGAACCCAAGGGCACTTAACCACTGAGACGCATCCCCAGCCCTTTTCATTTTCTGTTTTGAGACAGAGTCTCACTATATCACTTAGGGCCTTGCTAAGTTGCTGAGGCTGGCTTTGAACTTGAGATCCTTTTGCCTCAGCCTCCTGAGCTGCTGAGCTTATGGGCTTGCACCACCCTGCCTGGCTTACTTATATATATATATATATATTTTTTTTTAAGTTTGAACCATTCATTGCTTTCAATTTGTACAATTATGTATTCTGAAAACCATCTCATCTGATGTATTATTTAATCTTTATTTGTGTATTTTTTTTGATCCCCTGAGCTTTTTATTCACCTTCAAACCCTAGATGTAAAGACTTCTGTGTCACAGAGAAACCAGAAAGATTCACCCTGTAGGAAGTGAAGACTCACAGTTCTTTTTAATATTTTTGTGTAACTATGAGGTCTGATTTAATTCATTTCAAGTCCTCGGCCTGTAACCATTTGATAATTTTGGTGACCAGGCACATACTTTTTAGTGCTGTATCTCCCTAAACATCATTTTCCTTTATTTTTTTAAGCTTGTCACTTGGCAATGAGATATGCACCTGCGAGGCACCGGTTCAGTAGTGACAAGTCCAGCTGACAGATCTTAATAACACACTAATTACAATGGCCACATGCACTGGTCCTCAGGCTCTCACATTTCTATCCTCCATCTGAAAACAAATGCCTAACGATGACCTGACTACATGAACAAGGACGGAGATCCAGAAGGACTCTAAGTAATGAAGTTGTCCTGCATATGGGATTCAGGCTAAAAAAGTAAACTTTAGCTGTTCTGGCCCCAAAAACACAAAAGAAGGGTGACTGTATGAGGTGATGGATACATTAATTTGCTTCAATCACTTTTACTAACTATATGTATCCCTCAACATCATGTTGCACAGGAGAATATCATGCTAAGTGAAATAAGCCAATCACAAAAAACTAAAGGCTGAATGTTCTTTCTGATATATGGATGCTAGCACACAATAAGGGGTGGGGGTGGGGGCGCGAAGACGTTCATTGGATTAGACAAATGGAAATGAAGGAAGGGGAAGGAAGATGGGAATAGGAAAGACAATAGAATGAATCGGACATATCATCAATATATGAACAGTGAAACTCCACATCATACAATTGCAAGAATGGGATCCTAATTAGAATAAGTTATACTTCATGTATGTATAATATGTCAAAATACATTCTACTATCATGTATATCTAAAAAGAACAAAATTTTTTTTTAAAAAAAAATTTAAGCTATAAAAAACAACAACAAAGGACTATCTCAGTGGCTAAGAGATTCTTAGTTCAACCCTGGTACCCATGAATAAATGAATAAATAACATCATGTTGCACACCTTAAATATACACAATAAAAGGTTTTTTTTAAAGTTGATCTAACTGTGGATATGCTCATTTTATTCATTTATTTCTTTAAGTCATTTGCTCATTCAGTCTGTAAATGTCCACAGAAGCCCCTGATGGGTCAAACAGCATTAGATGTCAGAAGTAAAGAGGAAAGCCCACCCTGCCTCATAGAGCTGACAGTCTAAGGGGAAGAGAGATAAGAAATCCAGCAATAACCAACACACTGTGGTCAAGATTATCCTAAGGAGACATATGTCCAGAGGTTCCAAGAATGTAGAGCAGAGCCCTGAGCCTGGAAGATACTAGTAAAATACAAACTGCAAACATGCTGGGCTCCAAGTGGGGGCCTCATAAATACAGAGGAATGGGAAAGAAGAAGAGAGCAACCAAAGATGCCAGTGTCATATAATGTAGGGGAACTTAGTGACAAGGACTTCCAAGAAAGAAGATGCCAGGCTCAATGCTCCTACTGGAATTCCAGCATAAAAGCATTTTGCCCACGATGGTCACCAAGACGGAAAATGCTACCTAGAGCTCTTGGAGATTCCTTAATGGCAGAGAATTTTTATTTAATATTCATTCATGCAACAAATATTTTAAAATGCCTTCCAAGGTCTCGAGACTGCCAGCACAGATGTGCTAGGTATGGTTTCTGCAATCACAGAAGTCAGAAATGAGATGGTGAGCCAGGTACGTTGGCACACACCTGTAATCCCAGCCCAGTGGCTTGAGACACTGAAGCAGGAGGATTGAAAGTTCAAAGCCAGCCTTAGCAATTTAGTGAGGCCCTGATCAACTCAGTGTGACCCTGCCTCTAAATAAAATACAAAAAAAGTGGGAGAAACAAAAAAGTACTGGGGATGTGGCTCAGCGGTTAAGTGCCCCTGAGTTCCATCCCCAGTGCCAAAAAAAAGAAAAAGAAAGAAATGAGATGGTGAGAAAGATAATGGGGCAGCACTGGAAAGATGACAATAGCTTCATTGAATGCTGATCCTTAATAAATAAACATAAAAGTTCTTTTCCAGGAACCCTTGACTTCTTTTATTGTTATTACTGACAATACAGGGTTATCTTGGCCAGAATGCATAAATATTGTTTTATGTCAGCAAATCAAATGTTCACTGTGCTGAGCAGTCATCCTCCATGCTAGCCACATGGTTCATAGAGAGCTTCCTGGTGGTGACTGTAATCCATATGGCCCTCAGTCCAGAAAATGTTTCCTAGAGCTCCAGGAGTAACCCAAACGTGTGTGTGTGTGTGTGTGTGTGTGTGTGTGTGTGTTCCTTTAAAAAGCCTGCCTAGTTCTACAGAAGCCAGAGGAGAAAGCATTCTGAAGAATATTTCCTAAGCGATTAGATTTCATGGTTGGCTCACCGATTTAACGATGCATCACTCATGGTGGATATATACTCTGTCACGCAGCAAGAAGTATTCATTGTGGTTTTATCAGCTCCAAGTCTCAACTAAGAGAGCTGGAGTGATGGATCGTGACTGTTTACAAGGGCCACTTAAGTAGACAAATTCACTGAAATCACAGATGGTTATTGGCAATATAAATAGACTAAATCCTCCTTAGAAGGCCTATAAAAATCAGTTACGCAGTAGAGATGGTCTTTAAAGGTCACACAGGCTACCACAGACTAGACTCCACAGGGAGACACTTGAAGCAGTTTCTCTTAATAGAGAAAAGTCCTTGGTTCAAGGCCTAATGGGCTCCCTTTGACTCGAGGCATCCTGATTTCCCAACAAGTAAACAACAGGAGACTCTGCTTCTCTGCTACATTGTGTTGGGTGTGATCCTAACAGGCAGGGATTTTATAACAGGGTTGGCGCTGCTCTCCTCTTGCCTGGCTCCCGCCAGTGGAAAGTGCAGTTTCAGTGCCTGATGGCATCAGTCACAGTCTCACTGTGCTGCACTCAAAACCCAAATGGTTGAACTTTAACTGAAGGGCTGCAGCTAAGGGTTGGGAAGGACATTAACTAAAACCTTGCCTGGGAACAGATGAGCATTACATTGTTTTATTTTGCAATCCCAATCATGTCCCAGTTCCATGCATAGCAGGCAAATGTGAGAGCTGATTTCTTGAACAAAGCTGAAATCTTTATCTACAAAGCACTTGTACTGGAGAGGCCTAAGGAAAAGGCATGATTTCATCCACCAAATGTTCGCCCAAATGTCAAGCACACAGAGTTCTTTTTGACTTCAATGGGAATACCGATTATGTAAAGAGCAGACAAATGTCATAAATAATTGATCTGTCACCCAAGTTATGAATGCTACAGATATGTTCACATAATATTATCAAAATCTCAGTTACTTTTCACTCTATAATTCTAATAGCACATTGAATAGAAAAATGAATTAAATCGGGTGTATTCAAGTGGATAATAGATACAATTTTATTTTTGTCATGGGCTCAAAGATTGATTCAGATACATTATTTCTGAATTGTACCAAGACCTTTCCTAAAAAGTGGCAGTCTCATGACACTGGACATTTTTTAATAAAATCATTTGTTACATATGAATGCCTATTCTCATTTTGTAGTTCCTACTCAGAAAGATGAGGACTCAATAAATCTCAGCTGTGCACTGTGGGTAGAAAGATTTATTAAAATAAATACGAATCAATGAGCTTTAGAATTCATACATTAACTTGATTATTAACTCCCGAGATTTTCTGAGGGCTTTCCATTAAAATAAGTGGTTCTACCTTTGATTGATTTGGAAAGCAATTTGAGATTTAAAAAAAAAAATCACAACACCCATGATTTTATGTAATGTGTTTATTTGCCTCTTTAATCAATTGCATTTTGGGGCTGGGGATGTGGCTCAAGCGGTAGCGTGCTCGCCTGGCATGTGCGGGTCGCTGGGTTCGATCCTCAGCACCACATAAAAATAAAATAAAGATGTTGTGTCCACCGAAAACTAAAAAATAAATATTAAAAAATTCTCTCTCTCTTTAAAAAAATTGCATTTTTAAAAGTCTTTATGAGTTAAAGACTTAAAAAGATCCTTATTTGTTAATGACTGGAATTCTAAAGAGACTTTTTCCAAGAGATTGCTATGCATTGACCTCCAAATTACAGGTACACATCAAGAAATAATAATTTTAACATAATTTTTAAAATTATTTAACATTCCCCTTCCACAAACTATATGCACATATGTGTACAATTGCCAGTTTTTCTACTACCCTGTTCGTTTGTTGGTTCTTTGTATTATGAAAGACCTTGTAGATAATTTTCTTAAATTTCATCATTTTTTCCCCATTTTGATAAGATCACTCTTGAATGAAAATGCTCAATTGAGGCAGACAATAGACTAAATGACTAAACATGGACTTATTAAAATGTGGAAATGTCCTTCTGGGGCACTGATTCATTTATTTCAGGCAGGAATTCGTCACATAGTTATTAAGTGTCTTTGCTGGCACACTGGCATTTTGTGGCAAGGTGGAGACAGAATGACAGGGCAGACTGCCTGCTCTCAGGGGACTTGCTATTCAGTTGAAAATCTAAAATTTCCTAGATCTCTTGAAACTTCCAGTTACACAACACTTTTAGGAAATGATTAATCTATTTCTTTATTTTATCTTTTTTTCTGAAAATATATTTCATTGTCTTCTCCTGCAAATCTGAGCACACACACAGATGCACACCTGATGTACTTAAATATTCTACCATGATTTCATAATGCCAGTACTCAGGTTTTTGTGTCCAGAGCATGCCAAGTGTGTTCCGTTACAGAGCCTCTGACATCTGCTGTTCCTCTGCCTCCTCTACTGTCCCTGTAGATCACCACACTGCCAGTTCCTTCTCATTCACATTTCAGTCCAATGTCAACTCTTCAGAAAGAGTGACACCCCACACGAGTAGCCTCTCTCCTCCTCCCAACACCCTCAGTCCATGACCAGTGGTGCACTCTATCAAATTTTTCTTTCCTGTTTTCTTTATAACACTTAGCATTATTTGAATTTATGTTGTGCATTTTTTTGGCATTTATTATCTGCTTGCTCCATGAAGCTAACTCTAATGCACCAGGCTCACAGTAGTTAACCAATAAATATTTATTTATGAATTAAGGGAACATAAATTATTTTTCTAAATGTGAATTCCCCCTTTATCTATGCTCTTGTTTTCCTAAGTAATACCTCCTGAGAGCTGAGACTGATATGAGTAGCTGAAGTTGTCAAGATAATACAGTTAAGTGCTCTGATCAGATTTCTCTGGAAATGTTATCTACCTACCTACCGACTTACCTATGTAACTAGTTACCTACAAATGTAAGTTGAGCATCAACTATGTAGTTGGCATGACTATGATTATCTATCTAAGCATCCGTCCATCCATCCTATGGAAGATGCTGTATGTAGATGCCATGTGAAATAAAGAATGTCCCTATGGCAAGGTCCTGCCCTTAAGGAAAAGAGCACTGTTCACACACTGTTCTAGTCACCGAGGTGGAATGTATATAATTAGCTATTAAGTAAGATGATCCAGACTACACTTGCTGTAAGGACTTAAAAGAGAATAAGGCAGCCAGGGAAGATTTCCTGCAGGAGTCTTGAGATAGGAGACATACAGAAGGGAGGAAAGTACATGCTGACTCTGAAAATAGCAAAGAAAGCAGACAATGGGTAAGCAGGGTTTTTATTTGGGAGGATAAAAAAGAGCCTGGAAGGCAGAACAGGAGGGGACTATATAGGGATTGTACTGCAATCAAACAACATACTGCTGAGCCTAAGTGTCTATCACTGAGGCCAAGTACAGCAGACAGCTGCAGCCACAGCCCCCAACATCTATGTTATAGGCAAGCCCCCAAAGTTTCCAACTCAGCAGGCCTGGGTGGGAGACCCTAGTTTTCGCATTTCTGACAACTTACTAAGTTGCTGCTGATGCTGCTTGTTGAGAACCAAACTCTGAAAACCCCCACGCTGAAGCATTTGACTTCCTCACCTGTCTCATCTTCCTCCTCTTTTCTCTTTTCTTCTTTCCCTCTACTCTCTTTACTCACCATCTTTCCTTCTCTGGTTTGTTTTCTTCTATTCCTCTAAATGCAGGATATCTGAAGCCCAGATTGTGACCCTCTTTTGCCCATCCTCCAATTCTCTCCACCAGTCTCATCCTTTCTCATTTGTCCTGACTTCTATCAACCCCTCTGAACAAGCAAGTCTAACTTCTCTCCTGAGCTCCACAATCCCCTGCTCTTCATTGTTTCTAGCCTCTGCATCTTTGGCCACCCCATTCTCCCACCAGGCATGTTTCTTCTTCCAACTTCCAATGATTTAATTCTACCTGACCCCTAAGACACAGCTTTCATGATGCAGCCTTCCTCATGTCTTTCCTAATTCCACAGAAAGGGAACCTCTGGATGTGCTGAAGTATAGAAGTGATGAAATTGGAGGGGGCAGGGGAAAGCAAATATGGCAAAATATTAACAATGAGTTGATCTAGATGTAGGGTGTTGATACATTTATCTCATATTTTTCAAATAAAAAGTAGACCAAAAAATTTAAGATAAATTGAACTTATGTCTCTAGAACTCTTCTAGTATTTTCCCTCCATCAGTCGTTGTCCCTTTCTACCTCACATTACAGTTATTTACATCCATGTCTCAGTTCTGGGTCTAGCCCTAACATGGCTTGAGAGCAGGGGCTCTACCAGGCCTACTTGTCCACAAATTTCCCCTCTTCTGGGTTAGTGCCTCATGGACAAGTGGGCATGCTGCTTCCAAGGAATGTCTGTACCTTGTCAGAGTTAGTTAATGGAAGAGATAACACTGCTAGATTTTCCCAGCATCAAAAAAGCATGGTGGGAAGAGCACATGCTTCAGAACCGGAGAGCCCAGGGTTGGAATTCCACCTCTATTATACATTAGCTGCACTATGTTAGGAAAGGTAGCTAAGCTGTCTGAACTTTAAATTCCTCATTAGTTAAATGAAAAATCCTACCTACTTAAAAGCATGAATATTGCATAACGTATATAAAGTGCCTGGCAGAATGCCTGGTGTA
This sequence comes from Marmota flaviventris, assembly GCF_047511675.1. NCBI lineage: Eukaryota > Metazoa > Chordata > Mammalia > Rodentia > Sciuridae > Marmota > Marmota flaviventris. The sequence goes on from NC_092512.1 coordinate 35,397,604, forward strand.
TAGTAATTACCGAACAAATATTAGTCATTGTGCACACAAGCACACACCATCATTTTATGAAACCCAAGTCTATAGTCTAATTTTCTGCACAATACAGCAGTTCATACCTGTTAGTTACAGAGCCCTGAGTAGAATTCAGGCCAGAAACCATGGATACTCCACATTCTAACAAAAGATCAAATCATTAATATCTTCAGTGAGATGCCTTCCAAAGATTATTCCTTTTATAAATGAATTAACTCCAGCTTTATAGTTTTTCCTGCCATCCATTACCATATAAAACTGGAACAAAGGCCTGGCTTTGTTTAAGTTCAATACCAAAGACTCCAGCAAATGTTTACCTTTCCCTTTTAAAGTTTCCTTCACCCACACCACGCCCCAGCAAACACATAAAACTGCCATTTGCCCTGCTCTGCAGTGTGTAACTCAATATTTCAGGACTTCTCCCAGGAGCTTCCCCCAACCCTATCTTTACTTTTGAAAACCACAGAATATGACCTATAATATTCTTTAACCTTCCATAAGGCGACCTATTAAAAATCAGGCCAACTTAGGCAATAATTTTTTTTGATTGTTAGTATCTATGAACCCTATTTCATCCAGGACTGTCTTGTAAGCAGAAATAGAACTTTCCAGGCAAAGGCATCATGTTTTGAGAGGGTTAAGCAAGGTCATGAAGCAATGGGTCCCTCAGGAGTATGGTCTCCTTTGGGCAATCCCTGGGTTTTCTTTTTGTAGGCTAAATATCCATATTCATACAACTTCTCTTCTCCCCTGGTGTCCTGACACAAAGTTCAACAGAGAAAGAATATTGTCCATTTCAGAGCATCCTTTTGGAGACATGATTCATCAAAATATCACAAATATTCAAAAGTATTCTGATTGGCATTTAGTGGGGACACAATAAAAATTAATTAAATGTTTTAGACCAAAAAAAAAAAAAAATGCTGAAAAAAAGACCCAGAAAAAAAAGTAGGAAGGAAGATAAATAGAAAATTTGGAACAACATAATAGATTCACCATGATAGTGAATTTCAAGCCAGCCTTTTAATTAGCATGATCTTATTTTTCTCTGAGATTGAATTATTTGCAATGTACAAGAAGATTAGAATGCACATATTTTCTTCAATTTACCACCTTTTCATAGGCTATGATCATAGTCCTGCTATTTCTATCATCCTGTCTCTAAGCTAGTAAAATGGGGATAATAAGTCAAGGGAAACTATTTTTCCTGCCAATAGCAGCTCATGGAGCAAAAACTAAGGCTACCTTGCTGACCACCAGCTGCACTTTGAGAAGATGGCACTGGGAAGAGAAAGGGTCAACTCATACAGCGAAAAAAGAAAGACACCTGACTTCCAATGGAAAGAGTAAGTCACCTTGTACAACAGCTCCAGTTATGTCTCACAATAAGAAGTAAGGCAGCTGCTGTCACTGTGTAGTCACCATGAGTTAGGCCGCACCAAATGCATGCTTAAGTCCAGGGCAGCTGCAGAGTAATGCAAGGGTACTAAATCAATTTCACTGTCTTCCTTAAGGATAGGAGGACTTTTTTAAAATTTTTTTTATTTGTTCTTTTTAGTTATACATGTCAGTAGAATGAATTTTGACATATCATATATACATGGAGTATAACTTTCCATTCTTATGGTTGTACATGATATAGAGTTATACTGGTTGTGTAGTTATATATGAACATAGGAAAGTTATGTCTGATCCATTCTACTGTCTTTCCCATTAGGATGGGAGAATTTTCTACCCTCAGTCTTCACTTGTATTTTCCTTCTCAGTCAGCCAACTCATCTTAGCATTCATGTTTCCATTCCTCAGTCTCAGTTCTTAAATTCCATTGTTTTGATATTAAAGCAAAATCAGACACTAGGTAATAATTAAAGAAACTCTTAAGGGAAATGGGGCCCAGAGGAAACATCAACATGCCCACCCCAACTCCCACCTTGCATTTTCCTAAAGCTTCAAAAACTACACATAAATTTCTTTTGTAAATCCAATTCATTTAAAGCATCCCATAGGACCCAAAGTTAGAAGAATCTATCTACAAAATGAATATTGGCTTACATGTGATATTCACTTCCAATTCACTAGTTGAGTTAGTGTGAGTATTTGTTTATTGAATTTCTTAAATCACAAAGCACATAGAGCTGATAGTCAGTGGGTGTCTTCTGCAACCTTATCCTCTCTGACAAAAATACTCTTTCTTGCTTCAGATTTTTAAATGCTATGCTTCTTGCCAGGTTTTGCAAAAAATGAATAAGAAAAATAAGAAACAGTCTCCACTATTCATAACAGAAAAAATATATGGAGGAAATGGCGAATAAATGTGCAAAGATAGGAAGAAGAATCACTGGTACATCTCAGAGTCACAATACTAGAACTTATCTTTAGTTAATGCAGAGTGAGGGAATAATTATGCAAGGGAATTCCATAGTTTGAGGCCAATTAACACACACACACACACACACACACACACACACATATTCACTCACCTGAAGAGGGCAAGGCTTCTTTAGTCCTCACTCCCATGTCCATTCTGGTCAATGACATGTATGATATGAACAGGGAAAGTATCAGGGCAACAAAAGACACAGATAGGAAGAGTTCTGGGTGTTTGAATAGTTGGACCAGCAAACTATCTTTACTGGGCCTGGGGTAGCAAGGTATGAGCACAGGGCAGGTAGTAAAAGCAGGGTGACCTGATTGAACTGCTTTGTTCATGGAAGTGACACTGACCGTTTATTTTCTTTCTTTTTGGACACAAAGAATTTGTAACCTAAAGATTTGTTGGAGGAGGAAAATCATAGCAAGATTTGGTCTAAAGACAAAAAAAAGCAGATTCCCTTCTGTTGGGATGGTTACAACATGGGTTCTGGATTTAAAGGGATCCACCTTTACTTCTGCCTAATCTTGTAGTGTCTGGGATATCAAAGGTCCTTATAGAAAGGAATCAGAATCTGAGATGAAAGGACTATTACATATGACATCTCTTAACCTCTCTGATCCTCATCCAACCCCAACCAAGTCTCAGTCTGCCCAACCCCAATCTTGCCACAAAAATTTGTTAATAGAGATGAAAATATATGCCTTATTTATGTCTTTGGCCCTCTATAGAATGACAATAACTTCTTGTCTGAAAAGTCCTCTCCTAGCTTCCAAATACAGAAAGAATGTTCTTCAATGATCTAACTAAGGGAAGGGCAGGACAAGCCAATCTCCCAGCAGCTCAATAGGAAGGGGGAAAGGAAAGCATGGTGGACCTCGTCCCATAGGAGGTCACATAGGATACTAGAGAGCAGAAAAGAGTGACCCACAGAAACAATTTCTTATTATCAAATCATATGACAGGTTTCTCATAAAGGCACAGGTATAGCAAAAAGACTTGGTAGTGGGTTTGCCTTCTTGATTATGGTAGAGAGGGAGGAGAAAGATTTTCACTGAATTAAGACCATTCCAGAATGGTTGGATGCAGAACAATTAGAAGAAAAAGAGTAATAGAAAGGAGCTTCCTTCACCCTAAGGAATTTATAAATGATGGGAAGGCCAAAGCATAGAAATGGGGGAAATTAGCATAGTGCCCTCGTGAAAAGACACGAAAAAGGAAACTCAGCTCTCAAATGTCAGTACAAGGCACTAAGTAGCACCTTAATGCTCATGTCTTTCTCCTGTGTCCCACAAGAGAGGTTGTGACAGCACACTGGGTTGGGTAATCTCGAAATCATTGTGACCAGAGAAAACAGCATTGGATGAAAATGGAGGCCTGGTTTCAAGACTCTCCTTAGAAACCTGGGAGAAAGGGAAGCCCGTGGTCTGGGTTGGCAGCACTCCTGCTCTGGAGATGACATCACTGCTGGAGAAAGGCCGTGCTCACTCCTGGCACTCTGAGCTCACTGCTCACCAATAACTCAGCGGAGTCTTGCATGGGAATCCCTCATTGTGGGGATTAGTGACTATCAAAACTAGTTTCAGGTACTTGTGTTTGACTAAGGGGAGAAAGTAAAATTAAAACATCCTTGTAAATGGGAGTCACATGACAGAAGGTAGTACACAAGTCCTGCCATTAGAATCACATGGAAGGGCCCTCCTCCCTGCTTCCCGCCACTTTAGAGCTGAGCAAACTGAAGTGGGGAAACGGGAGGTCAAATGCCAGCTACTCCAGTGTCAGGACTAGACTCAGGGCGCCTGAACCCCATTTCAGATACTCTTTCCATTGCATCGCCCTGCACCCATCTCCTGCCAGTTTCCAGGCTATTAAGTGTGGACACTCAGAGCCACACCCACCTAGATAGCAGTGACACTTTTCACCTTACCTAGACTTCCGGACAGCACAGACCCCAAGGGAGAAGTGAGGCCTGTGGGAGAGTAAGTTGGCTGCTTGTGTCATCCTGCAGAAAGACACTGTGGCACAACCAGCAAAACCGGTTCTGGGTGGAAAAACCCTGCAACAGCAGTTCCACCAGAATCAGGCTGCAGTTGACCCCCTGGAAGTCTGGGAGTAATCCCCAAACCTCAGTGTGACTAATACTTTGAACACCTTCCCTGGGCAGATACTGTTCGTATAATTAAATTAACCTGAATGATTAGCATCTCATGTCCCCTCCTTTCCTGTCTGCTAGAGGAGACAGAAATAACTTGTAAGTCAGCCACAGAAGAAACAAGCAGAGTGTGCCCTGGAAAACTCTATGATCCTTATCTCCGGGTCTTGATTAAATGTATGTAGCAAGAGTATCAGATATTGGAATTTTTTTTTTTTCTAAATAGAGGCACCAAAATGTGAATATCCAAGGAAAAGCTATCCTTCAGCATGATCACCTTGGAAAAAGGCACAGTTTTCTCATATGATGCAGCTATTTCTGGAAGCACATGTGTAGCATCTCTTCTGACACTTCCTGCTTCAAATTGGTTTACAAAACCTTGTGCAAAGAAAAACAATGACAACAATAAAACTCGGATCTCCTCCAGCTTGTGGCTGGGTCTTCACATGCGGATCCATCTTACTTCTGGGGTTTCTTTAAACACCTTCAGAGGTCAATATTTACAACTTTGGGAGGGCCTTTAAAGAAAACTTTTGGTAGGCATTCAAAGGATGTTGCAGCATCTCCCTCCAACCATGGTGACACGAGTGTGCCTCGGCCTGCTGCCACTCACTGTGGTGCACTAAGGACTGGCAAGGAAACCAGGGAATGCTGGTGGTGCGCCTCACCCCTTTCTCTGAGCCACAGGCTAAACCAAGCCCCCCCACCCTTGGTGTGTCACTACCTTCCCCAACACTGAAAGCCAGCAAAGATCCAAGCTGTGTATGTGTTGTTTGGGGGTGACGTGATAGAGTATAAAACTCAAATGTCCAACAGGGCCATGCATGGAAAATTCTAGAAAAAAGAAGGCTAAGAAAAGCAATAAAGAACAGCCAATACCAATGAGTGCCATGAAGGTTACTCTCCTTGCAAATACTCTGGCCAGAATCTTTAATTACCAAAACAGTCTAGGAATCTGGATTTAAATTTTTTTCTTTATTATTAAATGTGGACAAAAAAGTTAAAATTTGAAATATAAGTACATAAATGTATAATATACCCACATTTGTTCTGTGGTCCACACAAGGCAGAAATCGCAGGTTTGTGTCCTTTGACCACACAAGCCAAAAGCATCATGTGACACTGAATGTGATCCTGATCCTGAAACCTAAAGATTTCTGGGTGGATGTCATCAATAGGAATTTGAAATAAAATATAACTTCTTCTGAAAAGAAGTCTACAATATGGAAATTACAAATCATTCCACTGTGAGATGACACTTTGTATTTTTTCTTGGTACTGCAGATTGAACCCAGGAGTGCTCTATCACTGGCTCCATTCCCCAGCCCTTTTTATTTTTTGAGACAGGGTCTCCTCAATTTGTCCAGGCTGGCCTCACATTTATGATACTCCTGCCTCACGCAGTCTCCTGAGTAGCTGATATTACAGCACGTGCCACTGTGCCTAGGTGACACCGTTTGCTGGCTTTGTTCAAAAACCTTTTTTTGAACCACCATCCTATTTTTTTTCCAGCTTGTTCATTATAAAATCAATAATATCTTAAAGAAGTGCCCTAGGCTCTGCAGCCTCTCTCATAAAGTAGATTTAACTATCACAGCTTTCTTTAAAGGCCCTTCCATAGTTTGGAGAAAACCAACGGGAACTATTTTTTATTACTTATTGATTAACCCAGACCCAATACAATCACAACCACCAAACAATAGTCACTTAAAATAGACATTAAAGAAATAAAACAAATTTTGCTACAGTGAGCATTATAAAATATTCTTCAACGTCATTTATCAAAGCATATGTGAACTTAAACTTGACCATCTGGAACAACACACATAGGCACACCAACATGCACATGTATATTTGTGTACACATGTGTAAACACACATTTAGAGCTCCTGCACATGGCCAATGAGTGGTATGGAGTGAACTGGACTGAAAGGTCAACTCGGGCCCAAATCAACTATCTCACTGGTCTACCTTAGAGCTGTCCCTTCCAAATTAGGCATTTTCTTTAAAAGGTTCCTACCGACACATAACACTTAACACATTCACCTCTAGCACTGCTTATCACAGATTGCATGATCATGAAAATTACAGTGATGATTAGAGCTCCTATTTATAGCTTGCTCTAACACTGATAAATACTTGCAGTGACATGATCACATTGTCTCCCCAGTGACCCTGAGATGGCCCTGCTTCCCTGGCTCACACCGTCAGACGGTGTGGTTCCCTTGCCTCCCTCCCCAGAGCACTGGATCACCATGCATTGTATCCTCAGCATGATGCTTGGTATAACAGAGACATTTGGAAATGTCTATTTTGTTTCGAATTCAGGAATGGAGGCCCAGAGAATTTCGATTGACTTGCTAAGGATTCTAGTCCCTTCTGGAGATGTGCCATCACAAAGACTGCCCCAGGTTGTCCAGTCCCATCATCCAGCTTCCAAGAGAATGGGCACAAAGAGAAAGGGCAGGCACTGTTGCAGTGAGTAGGGGTTGGACAGGAGCCAGGGAGGGTGCAGACAGACCTGCACAAGGCCAGAGGTGGAGTTCTTGGGACTGGGAGGGGCAGGAAAAATGGTGCTCAGGCAGCCAAGGATGTTAGTGCAGTGCAGAGAGCACATGGGAACCTCCAGTGCAGGGGCCACGGGCCTCACATACCCACTCTCCCTGCACTTCAGGGTGGCACCTGATCTTGTCCGTGCAAGGTCTGCTTCCTTCCCTGGGAGGCCCTGATCCCCTGGAAGATTCTCAAGGCTATGCTGATATTCTGTCACTATGTGCCCATTTGGGTCACCTTTCTTGAGCCTAAAGCCAATTTCAATTACATTGTTTTCCTCATGAGTGACATGGGACACTGAGCAATTCATCTTCCTCTAGAAGTCATGCTGCAAACTCCCAGCCAGTTTCCTTTCTCATCCAGCCTGCCCCTGCCCGAGGACAATACGGCATTGACAGGAGTTGTTGACATTGACCTTGAGTTTGAAGACAAAGTCTTCTAACGCTCACCTGGGTGGTACAGAATTGAAGCAGAAAACACGCTTAGATTTCATCCGGAACCTTCCCTTAAGTACAAAATAAGGATAAAGGATCAGAAGCTAAGACACTCAGAGAGGAGTGGGCTTGGCAGAACTGTTTGGAGCTCTCCTAAAATCAGAGACTTGGGGCTTGAAAGCAAACTTCCATATGTTTGCTTTCTTGTCCACAATAGGCAATGGTGGGCATCTGTCCTTGGTGTACCTCTGGCTGCCAAGGTGTTACCCTTGTGCTTCTTAACCACACTGGTCCCCAGAGGAACAGACAAAGGTCAAACAGCCAGCAAAAGAAGTGGTTCAAATTCATGGTGGGGGCGTTACCCAGTCGTGAAGCTCACAGCCCTGCCGTCCTGCTTCTGCCCCTCCCTTTCCCAGCCAAAGACATTAGCTCTGGGCTCTGCCTTGCCTTGGGAGGCTGCATGGAAAAGCCTGAGATGGGGTTTGAGGGTTCTGCAGTGCAGGGAGGAAAGGTTTTCTGGACTATCTTCCTTAGCTCCGAGTTCTCAGATGGAGCGTGTGGCCTGAAGGACCTGAGAGGGATGTCAGCTTGACTCATCACCACCTATGACAGAGCAGAGACAAACCCCCTCATCTCCCCTCACCCCAAAATCAGCACTGAGCAGTATATAACTGAAAATGTGTGACCTTGGAGAAAAAGACAATAGGTTCATTTCCTTTTTTTCTGGCTCAAGTTAATAGGAAGCTACCTGTACAGCATTTAGAAAAAGAATCTTCTGCTGAGGGCTGGCGTGTGAACTGAAAAGCATGAACCGATGAACCAACCAACGCTAAGAATTCACTCACCTTTGCCTCTTCGTTCACATCCCAGGTAAAGGAAACAGCATTATAGGCGATCTCTTCAATGTTGCCAATCGTATTGAAGCTCTCTTTGTAATCAGCTGTAAGAGTGAAAAAGAAAAAGTTTTCAAAAGAGTAAAAATTACTTGGTGGTATGTGTTTTCCAATGGGGAAATTTAAAGTTTGTCAATTTTTCTGGCCATCTCTATGGCAACAGTTAAGGATAGGTGCTTACTGGTATTCTTTGGTTAATATTTACCCATGTAAATAAGAACATAAGCATGCTTCTCTATTAAAAGAGAAAATCTAAGTGAAGCAATGCCCTTATCTGATTTATCAGTTTGATTTTTTACTAGGTTTAAATTATTTAGGTGTTTTTCTCTCCTGATTCTGCCTGTATTCTTTCCTACCACTTAAATTTGCTAGAAATGCCAGAGTATTCCATAGAAATATTTTTTAAAACAGAATATTCTGTATATCAGTTAGGTACTGTCACTTATGTTAGCAAAGAAATTGCAGAAAAGTTGAATGTTCAAAACTTGTTTTTTGTTTGTTTGTTTTTGATACACAGGATCAAACCCAGGGCCTCATACATGCTAAGCACAAAGACTACAACTGAGCTGCATCCCCAGTCCAAGGGAAAACACCTTCCAGGCTCAGGTATAGAGAGTTGAGTTTCTAATACCCAGTTCACAATCAACGGCTGACCATTCAAGGCTTTCTCTTACTGTATTTCTTTACTTATATAAAGAAAGAAATCTCTTTACTTATGTAGAGAAATCATCCTGCCGAGTGCAGTGGCACATGCCTGTAAATCCCAGTGGCTCGGGAGGCTGAGGCAGGAGGATTGCGAGTTCAAAACTAGCCTCAGCAGCTAAGTGAGGCACTCAGCAACTCAGTGAGACTCTGTCTCTAAATAAACTACCAAAAAGGGGTGAAATGTGGCTCAGTGGTGTCCCTGAGTTCAATTCCTGGTTCCAAAAAAAAAAAAAAAGAAGAAGAAGAAGAAATCATCCCCATTAACCTCCCCTATAAATACAAAAGCTATCAAAGTGCTTGATACGCATTCTTATGAAACATGTTAGGTTGACTTGCTTGTATATGTAACTTAATTGTTGATAAGTTGTGTTATGCTATGGCTAAGGCTGCCAGGTTTGGCAAATATTTCGGACATACTTATCCTAAAAAAAACCCTGGCTGCTTTTATCAAAACACAAATTTAACCAGGCACCCTGTATCTTAGGTCACAACCCTCACTTTGGACCTCTTCAGAACCAACCACATTGCAAGACTATTTCTAACTGTGGCTGCAAAGAACAATATGGCAACCATCAGCACGGTTTATTTATCCCCTCTCTCCAGAGATGCACCCTTCACTAGTCTCTGCTCTCGAAGACAACACTGCAATGGAAGTCCTTATTCCTGGAAACTGAATTGATAGTTAACTTCAAAAAAACCCACCAACTGTGCTCTCCAGAATGACCTTCCAGACTCTCTCCAAAATAGGTTGGCCAATCTAACCTCACAATTTAACCTCAAAATTCTCTTTCCCTTTTTTTAGCTAATCTGATGGGTGTAGAGTGGAATCCCCTTGATGTTATATTTGAATTTCTTTTTATGGGTCCAGGCAGGTCCTCACATACAGGCTAGCCAACTGAGTGTCTCCTTGTGTAAACTGCTCACTCCTGTTATTTGGCCGTATTCCTAATCACCTCCCCTAGAAAAACTACATAGATTTACTCCTTCCTTCCTTCCCTCCCTCCCTCCATCCCTCCCTCCCTTCCTCCTTTCTCCTTCCTTCCTTCCTTCCTCCCTCCCTCCCTCCCTCCCTCCCTCCCTTCCTTCTGGATTGAACCCAGGGGCACTTTATACTTTACCACTAAGCTACATACCCCAGTCCTTTTAAAATTGTTTTAATTTTGAGACAGTGTCTTGCTAAGTTACTGAGGCTAGCTTTGAATTTGCAATCCTCCTGCCTCAGCCCCCGGAACCCCCGGAACTGCTGGGATTACAGGCATGTGCCCCCGTGCTCAGCTATATCTTTACATTTTAAACAAAGTACACGAACAAATTATAAAAGCATGAGTGTTCCCCATAAAAAAAATCAGAAGCTATGAACAAATAACAAAAATACTTAAAAGCAACCACAATGTACTCATTCACAATAACCACCTTTAAATACATCTGTGTACATTTTATCTTTCCTCTCTTTCTCCCTTTCTCAGAATATGTAATATTTCTACAATTATTTTTTAATTAACTCGTAGCCATTGTTGATACTTAGCACATCTTTAGCGTATTCCCATGTTAATAAACTGGTGTAAAAGTACTGTTGAGGCATCTCTAGCAATTAGAGAAATGCAAATTAAGACTACACTGAGATTTCCTCTCACTCCAGTCAGAATGGCCATTATCAAGAATACAAGCAACAATAAATGTTGGTGAGGATGTGAGAAAAAAAGGTACACTCATACATTATGGGTGCACTCATACATTGGTGCAACCACTAGGAAAGCCGTATGGAAATTCGTCAGAAAACTTGAAATGGAACCACCATTTGACTTAGTTATTTTATTCTTTGGCTTATACCCAAAGGACTAAAACTCAGCATACTACAATAATAGAGCCACATCAATGTTTATAGCTGCTCAATTCACAATAGCTAACCCGTGGAACCATCCTAGGGGCCCTTCAACAGATGAATGGATAGAAAAGCGTGGTATATATACACAATGGAATATTATTCAGCCATAAAGAGAAATGAAATTATGCATTTGCCAGTAAATGGATGGAACTGGAGAGTATCATGCTAAGTGAAATAAGTCAATCCCAAAACACCAAAGACCGAATGTTTTCTCTGATATGTGGATGCTAACTCACAATAAGGGGGGAGTGGGGGTAGAGTAGAATAGAAATACTTTGTATTAGACAAATGGGAATGAAGGGAAGGGAGGGAGGATGGAAATAGGAAAGATAGCAGAATGAATCAGACATACTTTTCTATGTGCATATCTGATTACATGACCAATGTAATTCTACATCATGTACAACCAGAAGAATGAGAAGTTATACTCCATATATGTATAATATGACAAAACACATTCTACTATCATGAATAACTAATGAGAAAAAAATTAAAATATTGGGAAAAAAATCACTGTTAAGGGCTAAGTACCATCACATTAGATCTTGTGGCACAACTTTATTTTGCTCTTGTTGGTCATTAGATAACATAGCACTTTGCTATCTCAAATACCATTTCATTTAATTATATTTACAGCTAAAATTTTATATGTACTTAATTATATTTTATTAAGATATATTCCCAGGGTCTGGGGGTGTAACTCAGAGGTTGAGCACCTTAGGTTCAATCTCCTGGATTGATAAATAAATAAATAAAAAGTGAAGATATATTCTCAGAAGTGAAAGTAATAGGCCAAAGAGCAATATATTTTTAGGACTAATTGATTTTGTCAAATTGTTCCTGAAAAGGTTGAAACAGTTAATATTCACAATAACAGTTCTTTTTTCCTCACACGTATCTTTCTAAATTGACATGCAAAACCTGCCACCTTATTATTTTAATCGATAATTCCTTGATTGCTAAAGAGGTTGAATAGTTTTCATTTGGTTTCTGGCTGTTGGTATTTCTTTTTATTCTTTCTCTTTGTTTTTAAAATGTATTCACTTATATAACTGTTTCTAGTTCTATTCTTTGCACATTTTTTATCTCTTAGGATATTCAAATTTTCTTACTGACTTTAAAATAAATATTTAAAGCTAAAAGAGAAAACAAAAAGCAAAGAAAAACAATTTTGTATTCTACAAATTTAGATTAAGGCATTTATGACTTTATACGAGATGGTTTTAAATGCACACCTGTGCTTTTGACTGGCCAACAATCTCTTAAAATTATGAAGAGAGAAATAGAGCACTGAATTTGAATAAGAAATTGCATTCCTGGATTCTTTATAGCTGGCTTAAAAGATTGTGTTACAATTTTGTTTGAGTTTTTAATCAGCATTTTTAAAAACAGTTTATAGGTCAACTGTAAATACGAAAGCAAATGTCATATCTAGAAACTAAGACAAACCAAGGTGCTTAGGTCAAACACATATTCTAGATGTCACAAGCTATTTGTTCGGTTATAGGGCTTTATTTTTTCATAGCTTCTCTCACTGAAAATTTTCTACAATGAAGAATGTGTCACTGAAGAATAACTATGACATTTGCTGGTAAATGGATGGATCTAGACAACAACACGCTAAGAGAAATAGGCCAATCCCTAAAAACAAAGGTCAAATGCTTTTGCTGATATGTGGAAGCTAAACCACAATCAAGGGGAAGAAAGGGAAGAAGAGAAGTTCGTAGATTAGAGAAAGGGGAACGGAAAGGAAGGGAGGTGGGGATAGGAATAGGAAAGACAGTGGAATAAATCTAACATAATTTTCCTATGAACACATATGAAAATACCTAAGCGAACCCCACCATGGTGCCCACCCACAAGAATGGGGTCCTAATTAGAATAAAATATATCCTATGCTTGTATAATTTTATTAAAATGGATTCTATTATCATGTATAACTAAGAAGAACCAACATGATAAAAAAAAATTTTTAAATGTGTCACCTGAAAAAGGAAAAACATTTTCAGAAACAAGTGTAATAAAAACAAAAACAAAACCCTTACTAGGTCCCTCAATCAGGCAGAGATTCCCTCTCTTCGTCAATCAACGTTTGTAACAAATGCTCAGGACGAGCCCCTGGCTTCCAGGCGTTGTCCTCAGATGGAGGAACAGCAGAAAACAAGACTAGGTCCCCAACAGTGTGGCTCTTTCAGTCCAGAAGGAGCCAGAATATAAATCAGTAAATACATAAATGAACAAAACAATTAGACAAATATCTTTAATATGCTTTTTTTTAATGCCAAAAACAAAAGGGCGGGTAAGACTATGTTTTACTGGTTTTATTACCTTGTTTATTTCTCTCACAGCATGTGCAAGTACTTCATTTATTTGTTTACCATTTTTCACCAGCACTTTTATTAGCAATTTACAGGCCAAAGAAATGATCTGAAATACTGCTGCTTTCTCAGAGCGTGTCATCATATGCTTAAAATACACCCAATAAATTTGTTGAACTAAAGAATGTGTGGATGGATCCACAGATGTTCTAAACACAGAAAATATAACCAAGAGACGAACATCATATACTTCTCTGAAGCCTTAAATGGGAACCGTCTGTTCTTCTCTACCCTTCATTTCTAGTGTCTGCAGAGGGTCAGACAGTTCATGGAGGGAAGAGAATGCAAAGAGCTGCGTCTCCTGTTTCTGGAAGCTGTGCTCATATCCTTTGATAAGTGTCGTTTACTTCGGGGTTTATGACCTATGGGGTAGGAATAGGAACTCAGCAACCCGGTGGTAAGCTGTCCTTGACTAATTTCCTCATGAAAGTTATTCAAGCCCCAATTTTGCAAATGTTGATAGTTGCAACCAGTAGAAGGTCCTGCTGCTCTATTAGTTTCCTAGAGCGTCCACCACAAATGGCCAAAACAACAGAAAAGGATTTTCACTTAGTTCTGGAAGCCAGATGCTTGAAATAAAGGTGTCAGGAGTGTTGGTTCCTTCTGGAGGCCCTGAAGGATAATCTGCTGTGTGTGTGCCTCTCTAACTTCTGATGGTGGCCAGCAAGGTTCATGCTCCTTGTTGTGCTGCCTGTCACTGAGTCCGCCACAAGGTGTTCTCTTCTGCATCGCTGTGTGCATTCCTCCTTCTCTTCTCTTCTAAGGACCAGTCATTGGATTTTGGATGATCTCATCTTAAGTTTCTTAACTAATTATATCTACAAAGATATAATTATATACCTTTTTCTAAAATGAGGTCTTATGTACAAGTTCTGGGAGTTGGGACATGGATATATATCATTTTTGAGTGTCACCATTCAATGTCCTTCATGAGATTCCTTCCCATAACTAAGAATCATGATTGGAGTGAATAGCTTGCTCTTGCATAAGGGCCACTATAGGTTAAAAAATAATCACCCCATTTGAAAAGAATTATAAAGCATGGAAATGTGAACATATTAAAATTTGAATCAAGTTTCCCTAAAAATGTAATGAGGCAATATTAAAAACTACATTTTGATACACCAGTTTGTAAACATAATACCAATATCTATTTGGTGAAGATGAGAATATAAACAGGAAATTGACTTAGGAGTTTCTAAAAAAAAGTATGATGAAGGAAAATTATTATTGACCACAACAATTTTTTTAAAAAAAATTATGCCAACTGACTTAAGAAGGTAGTTCTTATACACACCAGCCTGTTCAGCAAGATCACCAGATCAACTCTGGCAATAAATGGTGTGACGGATTTCATGTCACCCAGCCCGCCCTTAAGTTGTGATTGCTCTCTTCACTCACAGGCCTTCCTTCTTTCACCTCACTTCTTTAAAGCTGTGCTTTGATCTGCACTGTACAGAAAAATACATCTTCATAAAATTTGTATCAATGTTAGAAGGAAGTATGAGGTTGGAAAAGTGACACATGGAAGCATTTGGGAGTCTATGTCGACATTAGCTATATACCTATGTCCTTGATTTAGCCTCCATCACAGTAGTCTAAATACTGTATTCTAGGGAGACATTGAAGCATGGGAAATAAATGAACTCTTACAATGTTGTTATTACCACATCTCAATGAGTTCTTGATTTTTATTTTCTCTAATGCTTTTTTTCCCCATTCCAAAAAAAAAAAAAAAAAAATAAGGAGAGTAAGGGATGAAGATAGTTCTTAATATGACTAATAGTCATGGTAATTTACACCATATACACCCAACCTGAAGTATCAAAAAGAACGAAACCATAGACATAGGAGTATGTCTAATAAAGCAAGAATAAAATTGATCTCATTGTTAATGTCATCCTGAGATAGGACCCAAATCTCTCAGTCATATCCAAGGCTGTGCTCCTGATATGTTAGAGTACAGGAATGCACAGCTATGCATATTCTCTAGGGCCTGTTAGGTGGACACCAAAGTAGAATGGGTGTTTTTGGATTCCCAGAGTTGACAGGCTTGTGTATAACAAGTACTCTCTAACAATGCTTCTCAATGTTGGGGTACGTCAGGATCACTTGGAGGACTTGTAAAATTCAGATGTCTGAGCCACCCTAAAGATTCTGATTCATTTTATCTGGAATATGGCCAAGAATGTGTATTTCTAGCAAGTTCCCAGGCAGGGCCACTGCTGCTTATTGGGGGGATCACAATTTGGGTAACAATGGTTCTACATTTTGGCAAATTTAGTTCTATGGTGAAAAAAAAAAAAGACTGGATCCTTTGGGTATGTTTGGTTCATTCCAAATATAGTCTTAGAAAGCACCATATCTGTCATTAATGAAGTTCCTGTGACAGATTGTTCTTCTCCAAAAGCTTTCTCTCTTGATAAACACAAACACCATATACAGAGGACCAGACAATCACTTACACAGGGAGACTCAGGCACTACCCACTCCAAGATGTGTTCATCCTCATGCCTGACATGCCATCCAGAAATGCCCATTCCCTCAGATAAAGGCATTTTCATCTCCTGGCATTAAAATGTTAATGATCTTGGAATAAAAAGTATCCCAATCAAGAACTTAATTGCCCATCCCAAGCCTGTGTCAAGCCTTTTGCCAACATGAGACCATTGTTCTCATCCAACCCTTCCAACCACTCCATGAGAGTCTGTACTCTCCTCAAGTTAAACTGCTTGTGGAAAATCACATAGCTGGTAACAAGCCAATTTGTGCTCTGAATCCAGTCTGTTTGATGCCAAAGGCCATACTGTAAACCACTGCCAATATTTAGCTTGCAAATTAAACAATAAATTGTCATCAGATATTGGCACCACAGCATGACCTTCAATGCAACTGAGTTGTGAAGAAGCACTGAGAAAAACCAAGTTCATGAGGCAGAGAGAGAGTGCATTTTTGGACCACTGCAAATTCCTTGACAAAGGAGGGCAGGGTTGGATCAGCTGTGTAGGTGGAGCAAACAAGAAGATATCTCCACATTCTGCTATGCTAGCACATGAAGATTGAGAGAAAAGTTAAAAAGTCAGTCCTAGCCAGCACACACCTGTAATCCCAGTGGCTCAGGAGGCTGAGACAGGAGGATCAAGAGTTCAAAGTCAGCCTCAGCAAATAGTGAGGCACTAAGCCACCCAGTGAGACCCTGTCTTTAAATAAAATACAAAATAGGGCTGGGGATGAGGCTCAGTGGTTGAATGCCCTCAAGTTCAATCCCGAGTACCTTAAAAAAAAAAAAAAGGCAGCTATTCTAAGAAAACCAGGGTTGGAAAAAGCTGAAGAACTTTACACTGATTCATAAAAAGGCTGCTAAGCTCACACGAGTGCAAGGTTCACCATGCATATTTCTGGCAAGTTAGATTCTGAACAGGAATTATTGGATTCAATTCTATTTTAATTGTTACAGGAGGGATGATAGAGAATCCTTTTGTTATCTTTTTATTTTTTATCTTTTGTATGTAATCAGTGGTTTGTTAATAGGTCTGTCAATTCAGACTTTTGAAGACTGGGTTTTCTTCTAACTGATTGTATAAGCAAGAATGATGCTGGAATGCTGTCAAAGGAAATGCTAGTTTTTTTAACCTAATTAAGCTTCATGGTAAATTATAACTGCCCCTTTTAATTATTTTGTATATATTGTTGGAGATTAAAAGGAGTGGTGTAATTAATATAAAAATTGCTTCTCTTCTGAAAGGTATGGATTCTGCCTGGACTAGTAAAATAACGATGCTGGAATGCTGGAAATTGCTCCGAGCACCATTGCCAATTCAGTGTGTACAATGCAGATGTTTTTTTAAAAAAATGCTGAAAACCTGTTTAGGTATTTGGGGTCATAGTGCCACAAGTCCATCTACAGGGTGGCAGCCAAAGGGAGAAGTATATCGACAGTGCAAACACACACCTAGATTTAGTTTTCTGTCCTTTTCTCGCCAAACCCTGTGGACCTTCAGGGAGTTAACCAAACCTCTCTGAACTTGTATTTCCTCATTGACAAAATAGGAACAATATCTAAGAGAACAGAAGCTGCTTGTCCATAGTGGATGATGGGAACAATCCTGGCCCCCACTTAACTCGAACCTGCCTGTCCTCAAACACCAACTAGAGGGTCATCTGAGGAGCACTCTCTCTGACTCGAAATAAGTGAAATAAATAAACCCTAAAACCCTAATCTAAGTGGGTTCCAAGATTTTTGTTATGTTTTGTTTTTTCAAAATTGAAGAAACAGCTTTTTAAAACCTGAGCGACTCACAAGAACTTGCTAAAGAGCTTGTTATTTTTTTTAAGAGAGAGAGAGAGAGAGAGAGAATTTTTTTTTTAATGTTTATTTTTCAGTTTTCAGCAGACTCAACATCTTTGTTTGTATGTGGTGCTGAGGATCGAACCCGGACCACACGCATGCCAGGCGAGTGCGCTACCACTTGAGCCACATCCCCAGCCCTTGTTATTTTCTTATAATGTTAAAGCACTATAAGCCAGAGGTAACCTGGGCGTCCTTTAGTGGGCTGACATTTGAGAAGCCCTAAATGCATTTCCATTGTTTGGTCCTGGTCCACGAGCCAAACAAAATGGATACCATTTTTTTGAGGGCTAAGTATGTAATAGGCCCTGTTCTAAATATACACACTTCACAAACATTACCAGGGACAACTCAGTTTCTTCTTCTTCTTTTTTTTTTTTTTTCCCCATTACCTAAAATAGAAAATAAGCAAATACTTTCAGTACCTCCCTTCCCCAACAGTTTGTATCTTGTTTGTTTTTGTTTGTTATCACTGAAGACCACTGAATGGAAAAATTACAAAGAATATAGGATTATTTAGCTCACAGTGCTAGAGACTGGGAAGTCCAAGAGCTTGGGGCTGGTATCTGGTGAGAACTTTCTTGCTAATTTAAGACACAGCACACGGGATCTCATGGTAAGACAGAGCATGCGTGTTGGCTCAGGTGACCCTTCTTTTAAAGTCACCCATGCATCAGGGGTCTCCACTCTCAGGATCTCACCTAATCTTAGTTACCTCCCAAAGGCCCTACCTCCAAATATTATTCACATACGAATTGGAGGATTAAGTTTCCAACATGGACTCTTGGGGGACATGCTCAAACCACAGCAGTTTATAAGAGACTCAGCTGGGATTGGAACCTACAAAGTTCTTTCTATACACAAAGCTGGAACTTTTGACTTCTGTGACATATAATCTTTCAAATGAGCACTTTTTGGTAAATAATCCAGAAAAATAATGGAAACTGAAATTGTGAGTTCATAATACACAACTATCAGAGAACAAGGCTTCGATATTATTAAAGCTGTCATAATCAATAGCATTATTACTATGCACTCTCCATGACTTATTATTAATAATACCCTCACAGAGATCATCTAAGATGACATCTCTTTGGGGATTTGCTCCTTAAGCGAACCCAGTATTTTATTTGTGTTTGCTTTACTCTCTGTTTTTCTAGAGGAGGAATTATATAGGCCAATGTTAAAGATTTTGAATTTTATTGAATGAAAATTTAAAATAAGAAAAACATTTTACATTGTAATCCATTATATTTCATGTATGCTAGTATTTTTAATATTATTTGATTTCATTTTTTAAAAGAATGCTGTTTTCACCCACAAATGTAATTCCACATGGTTCATACCTTATGTGTAGACACTCAAATGCACATGCATGTGTCTATACATACATGTGTACATGAATCATGGCTTATAGCTTTGAATCTAATCAACTTGGATAGGCTTGAAATTAAACTCTTCCCATCAGTTCATGTGACTTAGAGAGATTTAATTTTATCTCATCCCTGGTCCACAATGTTAGTTCATAAATGACAAAAACCAAAATAAAACAAACAAAAAACCGGTGTTTTCTAAGAATTTTCTGAGTGAATAAAGATATGGATGGTATTTTGGTAAATAATTTATACTTTTATTCGGCATGAACTATTCATGATTTAGTCTGGCTTTCTAATATTTATTTCATCACTTGACACACCAACAACCTTGGGGGTTTGTGTGAAGACAAGAAGTTATGGGCACATGGGATTAGCAGTTACCTCCAAAGTAGTTAATCAACCATCATTGGCTCCCTCTACCACAAACTCCCTAACCTCCTCCCACCCAGATGATATTTTGGAGAAACAGTATCACTTGCTTAAAACAATATAATTGGAACTCTTCCTCAATTTGATGGTGCTTTTCTATTATTAGTAAGAATTTCAAGAATTGTATTCTGTAAGACATTCCACAGTCTGACAAAGGCCCATCCTGGGGGCCGGGGTTGTGGCTCGGTGGTAGAGTGCTCGCCAATCACGTGTGAGGCCCTGGGTTTGATCCTCAGCACCACATACAATAAATAAAATAAAAGTATTGTGCCCAACTACAACTAAAAAAATAAATATTTTTTTTTTAAAAGCCTATCCTGGTGTCTAACAACCATCAGTGTCAGAAATAATTTCAAACATAGATAGTCATGCTTGAGAGTTGCAGACTGAATAGATTTAAACAATAAAAATGACTTTTTTGGTCATCGGTGGTGCCATACACAGATGTATTATAAGTCCTGTCAATCTTCAAATGGATTATCTTTCACTAAACTTGAATCAAAAGCCTAATTCTTTCAGAGACTCAATATATATTAAGATTGAATCTCCATTTTCTACCTCCCCAATGGTCTCTGGCTGCCCTATCACAAATACTGAACTAGTGGGCAGACATGGGAACATAAATCTGTCCCATGATGTAAAGGTAGGGGTGGCCTGAGGGACTGAAACGACTGATCTAACTGATTGAATTAGAAAAGTTGTTTTTTCACTAGGTGCTATGTAAATGATTTGTATTGCTATTCCTGTTTGCTTTTACAATATTCTGTCATTTCTAATATTATATTAGAGGATTTCTATATTGTTTCAAATCTGAAATTCTATTCCTTTCAATATATGTCTTCAATAAGATAAATATGTCATTCACAGGAAAGAAGCTGCAGCTCCAGCTGACCTTTGTAATGCTGGCCACAGCATATGGGACAGTAGGTAGAAGCCACCTGAACTGGCCATGACTTTGGAAAAGCTGCAGGACTTCTCTAAGCTGGTGTCCTATCATTAAAACAGAGATGCTATGGCACAGCCTCACAGGATGTAGACCAATCACCTATTAAGCCCTGGCTTACCTCAATACTCATCTTTTCAAAAGCTGAAACACAACTGGTGGCTCCACATTCCTGGAGTAGGTTCAAAGAGTTTTCGTCAGATTAATTTCATCTTATTTTGGCTTCCACAACCTCAAAGAGTTTAATTTAATTTTAGAAAAACTTAGTCTTGCTGTTTAGATTTTGTAAACAAAGCAGGAAAACTAACTTTGTCTAATTTTGCACTTGGGGCTATTTCAAAGATATAAACTCATTTCAGTTGAAAGATGCAGGGTCAGAGAAGCTTCCAGAAAGTGCTGAAGGTTAGCTAAAAATACTAACTCTATACTTTTGTTCAGGAATCATCTTATTCTCACAAAACTATCAGGCTGTATCTTCAGGGTTTTTTTTTTTTTTTTTTTTTTTTTTTTTTTTTTTTTTTTGTCATTTTTAGGTCAATGCAATGATTTAAAAATATAGGCTACCATGATAACTGAGGTTTCATTAAATGCATCTCTGAAAAAAAATAATAATTAGGTTCCAAGCCAAAAAAAGAAAAAAGAAATCAAATTTAAAAGTACAAATTATATGATGAAAACACAGTGTGATAACTATGAATATAGAAAAAGGTCCATCAGTTAGGGGGAAAACAGCACAATGTCTGGTAAATGTTAAAAAAAAGAAGAAGATAGGAAATATAGCATTTGACAGAACTACACATGGTGGGTCTATCATGTGAGCGTGTGTGTATGTGTGCTTTAGTTTTGAAATCTTACCATCTAAACCAGTATCTCTATGGGGCAGTTCAGCCCTCTCAATAAAACAATCTTAAAGAGAGCTTCAAGCTTCCATTCCATGCTTCAGTACTCTCTGGAACATTCCTTCTGGTTAACCACTGAGGGCTTAATATTTCCAGGAGTAGGAAAACTCCTTACCAGAAAAGAATAGTAAAGGAAAATGGTTATAGAAGGCTACATTCATTGTAATTTTTAATTTACAATTATTTTAAAGTTTGTTTTTTAACAATTTCTCATTTGTTTGCTTCAGGCAAATAGTAATGATTTCTAGTTAAGATTAAAAAAAAAAAGCAAACTCTTCTCACTTATTAGTATATACATTATGTTTCTGTGCTAGCAATTAAATCTTAAGAGTTGCTGATGTTTTAGCAAAATAAAGTACCAAAAGCACAATTTGCATCCAGAAAAATGCTACCTAAAACAAGTCTTTCTGTATGAAAGGGAAGAGTTCAACACCAGCCAGATTTCCTGGTTAAAGAGGCATGTTTACCATAATTGTCACCTAAATATAAAACTGCCCAGAGCACTTTGTTCATCAGCCACTAAACACTGATTGAACAACTACCTGCTCTATGCCCAGTTCTGCATCAGGTGCTGGGTATATAGAACTTAAAAAAGAAATCCTTCTATTCAAAAAGTTGGACCCAGTGGCTGGAGAGAATTAAACTGATAAACCAAGTGAAACATGGCAACTCGCCAGTGCTTAGATACAAACCCGAGCCCATGAGGAAGCAGCTGACTCTACCTGGGAAGACCAGAATGATCTCACCCAGAGCGGGACAAGGGAACAAGGTCTCAAGATGGGAGATGTCTTCCAGAAGGAGGAGGGAAGAGAGGGGGCTGTTCTAGGCCTGAGAGTCCTAGAGAAGAACAAAGGAGGGGTCAAAAGTTACTAGGAAAACATAGCAAGGGGTGAACAGACTCCTATAGATGTGACGTTAAGAAATTTTAGTAAAAGACAGATCACACTAGAAAGACCTGAATAATGGCTTAGGTGTGGGGCAGAAGTGTAGCAAAGAGGAAGACCCAGCAATAACTCGAGAGGGACTCCAGGGACTAGGAGTGATCTACAGACTCCATCCTGACCTTGACCCTTCTCTGAAGGGAAGCAGGGGGAACCCTAGGGCCACCCTAGTCACTCACTCTGACAGGGAAATGGTTCTCTTTACACAGGTGTTGGCCTCAACAGAATCAGTTTCTCAGATTCATATCAAGACTTGCATGCAATAAATGGCTCAGTTATTACTGAAAATTATTATTATTCTGCCTGAACAAATGTTAAACTTTAAAGAACACTTGCATTTTACAATGCTTTGAGATACTTAACCTTCATACCCTACCATGCTTTTATCGCATAAATGCTTTCTAACCAAAACTGAAGGAATTTTCGGTAACCGAGGCTTCGGTGCCTCCCTATAAAACAGAGCACGTCTCACGCTGCATGTGAAGGTGATAACAGTGAGAGCTGGTGAGAGAGGGAAGAATCTGGGAGCTCCTGGTGCCCACCTGCCTGGTTCTGCAGGGGAAGAAGGGACACAGCTTTGCTATCTGGCTCGTAGCCTGAACTCTCACCAGGCCTCAGAGTTCATTTTGGAAGTTGGGGGCTCTTGCTATCTTGCTTTTTATCAAATATCTATCCTGTCTATTAAGAAGTATGGAAATAGCCTAGAAAAATATCAGAAGATAAAATTCCATTTGCTTGAGTTATTTTTATTTTTGGTACCAGGGATTGAACCCAGGGGTGTTTAACCACTGAGCCATATCCCCATCCCTTTTTTATATTTTATTTAGAGACAGGATCTCACTGAGTTGCTTAGAGCCTCAATATGTTGCTGAACTCAACATCCTCCTGCCTCAGCCTCCAGAGCTGCTGGGATTACAGGCATGTGCCACCACATCCAGCCATTGAGTTATTTTTAAAGGAGAGAAGACCCACGTTTTCCATTCTGCAGGGAGATAGCAAGTGTGTGGAAGTCTGGGGCTAGTGCAGGCACCCTGAGAGCTAAGCTTAATAGAAGGGTAGAAAACCCATGTGATAGAGTAGTGGACTGCTGAGGACTCTTTCTTGTCACCCAGGCCTGTTGGGCCATGAATTCATACTCCTTGACAATCTGGCCACCTGACCTCCAAAAAGACCATAGTTGCCTCTTCCCACACACAACCTCAAATCTCCCACCTCCTACTTTTCTGCACAGATCTCAGAGGAGCCCAGCCCAGAACTGCCTATAAAAACTGCAGGAAGGATCGAAGGTCACTCAGAAAGCCAGCTGCCTCTAGACATCTCAGGAAAACTGTGCTGCTTAATTTGAATCACAATTCCTTGAGAGGAGAGCATGACTCCAGAAGAGAAAGAAGTCCAAGGTCTCACGGTGGTCATCTGAGCTCTTGTTTGAGAATCTTTCCAAAGGCTTTCTGGACCCTCAAGGAGAAACATGGAGAAGTAAACTTGGAGAAATGTTTGATATCAATGGAACTTAAGTCTTCAGGGAAAGTATTACTTTAATATAAAACTACTATCAACAATGCACGCAGCGGAGCACAACAGACACTAGTATGGCAATATGTAAATCAATGGATGTGTAACTGATGTGATTCTGCAATCTGTGTATGGGGTGAAGGTGGGAGTTCATAACCCACTTGAATCAAAGTGTGGAATATGATATGTCAAGAAATTTGTAATGTTTTGAACAACCAACAATAAAAAAATTAAAAAAAAAAAACAATGCACGATATTAAAATGGCTCTTAATAAACACATTTGTATTAAGGTGCAGACAAAAATCCTATAATGACATGCTAATAACTGAGAATGAAGTTAATTGTCAGCTAAGTACCATGGAAAATTAAAGGATTAATGTAACCAAATAACTAATACATCTTGATACAGGCAAGATTACGGTGAACCAAAATTAAAGTCAGAGATTGAACAAAGAGCATACCACTGGTTTCACAATTAACTACAAAATCTTACCAATTTTGGTAACATGAGCTATAAGTGAAAAATAATGATGTACTGGTCTCATTAATCCCAATGGGCAATCAAGTAATTCTGAAATTGCACATACTATGATGTGTATTATTTTGGAACATCTGCATCATAAAGTAGTGAGGGAATTCTGTTCAGAAAGGAGAAATGATATATAAATGTTAACAAATTAACTATCATAGCTTCTGGCTTTCACTCTGTGAAGTTAATATTAGTTGTTGAGCCCCTTCTAATTTGCCTTCCCACTTGAAAGGTAACAAATTGAAAGATACCCACCCCCAGAGAGTGGCGTTGAAATGATACACTGAATAGATTCAATATCTAATCCAGGTCTTAATTTGATTGGTAATTCATTTCAAATATTTTTCAGATGGCTTATATGCTGGGCCCAACTGGGTAACTCCACCATGCAAATGAGTCTAGGGCTGCCATCTTGGTCTAGGTGTGGAGAAGGCTTCAAAATCAACAGATGCCCCACTGAGCTCAGGACCTGGTCCACCTCCACTCCCCCAGGACCCAGCCATGCTGCTTCCCCAGCCCCTTCCCTTTGGATGCCACACCCACTCAATCAGCAAAGCTGTGTTTTCCTTTCATGAACTTTCTCCTTATCTCCAAAGCCAGCCAGTCAGCAAGTGTCTGTCCTTCCTATGGTTTGTCCCTCGATCTGCTGTAACTTTGTACTTCCCCCTTCACATTTCATGCCTCTGCATATTGGTCCTTCCCCTGGCTGTCACTGGCCTCCAGGTTGCCAGTCTCCACTCCACTGCATCCCCTCCCGCTGGCTGGCCCAGAATCCCCTCTTTAAAATACAGGATCATCCCATTACAATCCTGCCATACATCGTCAAAGGTTATCCAGAGCCTCTAAAATTCGGTACAACTCATTAAATAGAAATTTCATCACAGTATTCTGTTTGTCTGTTACCCCTCATATTTTCCACCATCTGTCCTTACAGGAGTTCTGGGAGGACAGGGGCACAAATGTACCACAGCCATTTAGATAAATGGCAATATGTAGGTACAATGTCTATGTTTCCTCTCTTATGTATTCCTGAATCTCAAAGTCTACTTTGTTCAATAATAGAAAAAACATGTTAAACCTTAATATGGAATATAAGTGCATGCACACTTCTATATCCCCCTACAAAGCCACAAAACAAGACTTTGTGGAGCCAAAACAGTGTTAATGCAACAGAGGACAAGAAGATCTGAGGTTATTTACCCTCAACATCTGGCTCAGTGAGGTTCCTCTGCAAAGATGCTGGAGTTAGTGTTTGCAAAGGAGCTGAACCAGCATGACCCTGATGTTTAACCTGCAGCTTTGAGGTTTGCCAACAGGATAGAAGTGGCAATGACCTTCTAACATCAGGAGCCATCCAAGTGTATGGCCCTCCTGGGCACAGACAGCCAGCATTGGCCCCAAAGACTTCAGCCTGTGCTACATAAAGACAGCTCGACACAGGGGTCCTTTCAGAGCTGGAGACCAACAAGTTCCATCTAGGCTTCACATCCTTGTCACTCTGAGGTCTCCAGCCCCTTCCCTTTGGGTGCCACACCCACCCAATCAGCAAAGCTGTGTTTTCCTTTCCCAAAAAGAAAGCCCTTTCCCAATCTCATTTATTTGGGACTTCCTTCCTTCTCCTGCTCTGCATGGCTCAATGAATTCTCACTAGTATGCCTGGTAGTTCTTGTCCCTCCAATTTTGCTAACAGTTTTATTAGACTTGAAACAATTTTCCAATCTCATTTTTATTTTATTTTATTTTTTTGTCTTGATCATTTTACCCAGCGTGTGCTACTTCCTCGGCTTGCAGCACCACTGCTCCCCTACCTTTTGGACCTCATAAGCCTTTTATATCCTTCCAGAAACATCTTCTCTGGGAAGAGTTCCTCTGTGCTACCTCTTACCATTTGACATTTTAGCTGTTCATCTTTTTTACCTCTAGATTTGAGCAGCTTGACAGAAAGGCCCTGTGCTAATCCCACTTTACTCACCAGTGCCTAACAAAGGGCCTGGCACACAGAAGGTGCTCAATAAATGCTTGCAGAATGAATGTATGCATTTTCCCAAACTGGTGTTAATAAACATGGGCTCATCATTAACTCCGTGTCTCAATATAATGGGGCTGTTATACTCAGAGACAAACTACAAATAAAATTAAGTGGCTTTTCCACATAGGCGGTATAATTGACCCAGGAATGTCCCTTGGGCTGCAGAGTATGAACTTATTTATGACCCTGAGTAACTGCTATTATTCAAGAAGCTTACAAGAAAGAACTTGTGAGCCATGGAGAACTTTGCTTGTGTGTTTTGAAAAGCAGCAGAATTCACTTGGGCCTGGGTTTGTTTGTTTTACTTTTATCAGAGATAATTACTCATGTTTCTTTCCCCACCCCCAAATACTTTAAGAACCACATATCTGAACTAGCTTTTTGGAAATTGCAAAATGAGTAGCAAGCAGCTAACAGTTTCACCACCCAGATTGTAAAATGTTCTCAGTGTTGGAAGGTAAGGGCAAAAGGCAGGACATCAATTAATGAATGTCTTCAGACCCTCTGCACATAACACGTGCCTGGGGTGTCAGGAGCTAGCTAGGGGCTCAGATACAAAAGTGATATATGGTTGAGAGAGGAGACCAAACTCTGGCATTCTTGGGTTTCCACCCTATCTACCAAGAGTGGAATCTTGGGTAAAATTCTTACCCCTCACCATCTCAGCTTTTAAACCCCATCATGGTTGTTTTGAGGATGAAGGAGAAAATGCTAATGGATGATGCTTCTAGAGCCTGAAACACAGGAGGCAATGTAGATGTTACTAAGGTATAGTTCATTCCTTCAGGCCCATCCTTTGCCAGCATAATCAGAGTTTCCTGCCCACATTCATCCATTCATTTATTCATTCATTTATGAAATACTGACCAACACTCAGTATGTTGCAGGTGCTGTGCTAAGTACTGAGACTAGAGCAAGGGACAAAACAGAAAGCTCTGCATTCATGGAGCTTACCATGTAGCAGGAAGCAAAACTAGAAGAAATATGAACATAAATAAATAACACGTCAGGTGGTGATAAGTGCCCTGAAGTTAAAGATAATGGAGCTACAGAGTGAAGAGGGTGTGTAGGTGACGGGAATACCTTGGTGACAAGGCTTGGAAAAAAATGAGGGAAAAGGCCACCTAAGTATCAGTGTGAACAGCATCCCAGGCAGAAGGGAATAAGTGCAGAGACAGTCTCCTGGAATCTTCACTCAAGCCATAGGAATCTGGAGACCAGGCTCCAAGCTCTTCCTCTGCCCTGGGCCTCAGAACCCTGCTCTCTTTTGCAGGGAACCAAAGACAGGACTCCCCCAGGGTCTGGCAGTCAGAACCTGGCTAGCACATTGAGGGCCACTCAGAGGATTAGGTGTGGGAGATGAGGAAAGGCCCCAAATTGGACTCTAATTCCAGCTTAAGGTCACCACCTGGATGGCTCAGTTGAATTTGCTGACCACAGACACCAGAGGAGATAAGGAAACTATGATTTCTGAGCCCTGACTTCAAATTCCAGCCTCGTGGAAGTTTTTTAAAAAAGAGTTTCATCAAATAATTTCAAACTTTTCCCTTCCTTTTTTTGGCCATTAGAAGGCTGTCAATCAAAATTGGCTCATGTATGGTACACGTGCTCTCTGGTCTTCCTGCACACTTAGCAGGCATTGATAATCCTCTGCCAGACTCCTGGTAGAGTACGGGGGGGGGGGGGGGGGGGGGGCGGGGGCTGGGTGCCTTAGGGCTGTTCTTCCTCCCACACTTGAGTTCCCATGGATGATGGTACACAGTACCCAGGTACATGGCCTCTCAATATCAGTTCTCTTTTGTATTAGAAACATGTTTACAACCCTGGCAGAGGGATACTTGGCTTGACTTTTATAAGGAATTCTGTGATCGTTTTGCACGTTTTCTCACCCTGTGAGCAGCTGTCAAGTTGAGGTTAAGGATATACAGAAAACATTTATGCACAGAAAACATTTGCACCAATTGAATTCAAGGAACTGGCTTTGTACCTTGGTCTCTGGTGGGAAGCTTCTCATGATGTTCCTCATTAAAAGTCACAGATTTCAAAGACAAAGCATTTGTTCTGTCCATGTGCATGTGTGTGCTTTCACACATGTACATGGGTTGTATAAGGGAGAAAAGTCTGAAGGAAGATGAGAGGTGATAAAGGAGAGATAAAAGAAGATTTGAAGGGTTACCAGAGCTGAGAAATCATCTTGGGCTCAGAAAACTAAACTCTGTTACAATATCAACGTTGAATCAACAGGTATGCCAGTAAAATGCTTTTTATTATTTGCCTTACTTGAACTTAGCCCAAATTTCTATTTAATTGCTCCTCTCGTTTTCTTGGGTAATAATTATAAGGCTAACTTTTCAAATAAAATAAAATTGTTCCTCTGCTTTATGCAGACTAGTTACAAAGCAGGCTAAGGCAAGTTCCCCAAACCCCTATCTCAGTCTTAGATTTAATATAGGGACCCAGGGCAGGAAGAGTATTTTTATTCCAGCACTTATACTAATTACTGAGGACAAGTTATATGAGACAGTAGGTCAGGGAGCCTCTCTAGACCTGTTTCCTTGGGCATTAGATTAATATGTTTGACTAGTTATCACAGGTGTGTGTGTGTGTGTGTGTGTGTGTGTGTGTGTGTGTGTGTGTTTGATGAGGGGTAGGAGTGGCTTTACTATTTTGTAGGACAAACAATAATTAGTTTCAATATGTTCTATGTTGAGTCTCTAACCTTAACCTAGTCACTAACCAAACTCTGCCATTGGTCAAGGGGTTCTAGCAAGACTGAGAGGGAAGGTCTGAAAAGTCCTTCAATACATTATGCAAGAAATCAAAGAAAGTATCCTTCTAGCAGCTCAGCCTTCTGATGCCCAGCACAATGGAAACCTTCTCTGTGCCTACACTCATGGGGACTGTAGCCCCGCGGTTTTCAAAATGGAGCAATGAAGCCTGGAATATGAGAAAAGATTTCTTTCTTATGGAAGTAGCATGTAACTAAAATGTTAAAATACTTACAAATGCTTGCATTATTGGCTGTGTTTTCAATCACTTTTGGAGACCTTTGAAATCCATGCTTTGACTTCCCCTACTTGGCTCTGTATCTCAGAAGTCAATCCCTAAAAATTGCATTTTTTAAGGTCATATGCCCGCTGGCTTTTGGTTAAATGTGGTCTATGAGAAGCACTGGCAGGAGACTAGCAGACAAGGGAAGCCAGGGCATTTCTTCTCTTCCCTCTTGGCACTGAATGTCTCTGGCAGCGATTCCTCTGTGGCTCCGCCTCCCAATGGGAAACTGCTCCCTCTGTGGTCCCAGCTCCTGTTGGGTGGCTCCCCAACGCCCACCACCACCTCCCTTTGATTCTCCAGCCCAACAGGTAATAGCAGGATTGCCTCACTGTGCCTTCAGCCTCTCCAACCTTGGCAATGAATTCCTTCCACTGAATTTCTTGGCATGGGCTCTACCTTTCTATATAGACCCTGGATAATGACACTGTCCAGGGGTCTATGGTCTCCAGAGAACAGACATTATATTTAGGAGTGTACAGACTCCAGATAATGAACTTGGCACATACGTTCCTTCTTTCCTTGGCAGAGTAGGTCTCTTCAGTGGTCATTAGCCTGACCACCAAGTACTACCTGCACTAAGTGTGTGGGATGTGGAAGGAACACTGCACAGAGCATCAGACCCTAGATCTTGCTTAAAACTTTGCCAAGGGCCTTAGAGGGCCATAGGCTTGATCTTCGTCATGTCCAGGGGAATAGGAACAAGAGCTCATCTAACCTGCTGATTGCCTAGACTCAAACAAGGAGGGCATGAAAATGTGTTTTAGATACCCAAATGGTTCTTGCAAATCTGATGTACTGCTGTTATTATCCAAGCCATGGTTGACCTTCAGGGGAGAGAAATGCTTGGCTCTTAATTTCTAAGGCTGATTGTGCTAACTGTACTAACACAGGGGAGGGCTGTAGATTGGTGCTTGGCATGGCACAAAAGCTACAGGGTCCTCGCTGTGATCCCAGTGCTGGGCCCCCCCTTGGCATCACAAAGTTTAGTGTATCAAGACCCGAAGGAGGTCAGGACCAACGTACCAATGTCGAGGACCCTCTGCTTCGCTGTGTGTTGCCGAGAGTGCCAGTACTTCCAGTACTTCAGCTGTTCGTCTCGGTTTTTGTCTTCGCTGAAGACCACCATCACCACACTCTGCAGAGGGGAGAATGGAGAGGTTACTCTCTGCCCAGTGCTTCTGTTGCCTTAGAGGGTCCCCTGTTGCAGAAGTTCTAGCACAGGTATGTTTCTTAAGCAAGAAGAGCCCAGACGAGTTCAGCTGTATGGATGGTTTTGTTTTAAATGTGCTTACTTAAAAAAAAAAAAAATGGAAAATGAGAACCACACAAAGGGAAAAAAGAGAATCCTATAGCAATTTTGATTATTCCGTGAGGTCAGCCAGAACACCATAATATTTTTTTCTTATATTGTAAATAAGCATACTTTTGAAATTTTGTATCCCAAAACAGAATTTGGGACCATTGTTAAAGAAGCAACATCCACTTCTGGCCGAATTTAGTGCCTGGGCTGGAGTAGGGGAGGTAATGAGAGAAATACTAAGGAAATGAGGGGAATGCTGAAAGATGAATTCCTATTGATGCACAGAGTTAAACTACATATATTCCATATGCTGAAAAATGCAAGGGCAGCTACGCCCGGTGGTGCATGCCTAGAGTCCCAGAGGCTTGGGAGGCTGAGGCAGGAGGATTGCGAGTTCAAAGCCAGCCTCCGCAACTTAGTGAGGCCCTAAGCAACTCAGTGAGACCCTGACTCTAAATAAAACATTTAAACAAAGGACTGGGAATGTGGCTTAGTAGTTAAGCACCCTGGGTTCAATCCCCAGTACCCAAAACAAAACAAAACAAAAAAACAAGGGCAAATATGTTATCTATTTAAATTTAACAGGGAGGTACTTGAAAAATAAGCTTGAGAAACTGATTATATCTTGAAGAAATAAAAATCCAAAACCCCTTTTGGTTCTAAGTTACAAGCAGCCTCATTAACTAAACACCCATAAATTCACTGTCATTTATGAAATGGAAGATAGCACCAAAAATAAACAAAATAGACACGGTACCAAAACAAACAATCAAAACACTGAAACTACAGTGCCAGGAATGCTTCTCCTCTCATCCCATATCCAAAGTACTTCTTAGACACTTTCTGACTATTTCAAAAGAATAACTCATTGACTCTCTTTCCTTCAGAACTTTTTTGGGCTGGGGATGTAGCTTAGTGGAAGAGCACATGCCTTGTGTGTACAAGGCCCTGGGTTTAATCCTTAGCCACAAAAAAAAAAAAAAAAAAACCGGAAACTTTTCCTTTGTAGTATTTGACACATTTGTAATCATTTACTTAATTATTCAGCCAATGGCAATGTCTTCCCATTGACTTTGAACTCAACAAGGTCAGGAACGTCTGCTATTCAGCACTGTAGCTCTGGAACCCGAGAAATGTCAATAGACAGCAAATTCATGCTGGTGGCTGACTGTCAACTCAAAACCCAGCTCACTCCTAATGGACATATGAACATGTTCTATATAAGACAGCAGATGCTTGTTAGAAAAACTAGCTTAGAAATATGTGTCCATGTCATTTGAATTCACAAGCATCAAGAGTGTCAAAGGATTAGTGGCTGCAGGGGAAGCTGTTCACTGTGTGATGAGCCCTGAGCTCAGCCAGCCCTTGTTCTTCCACAAATGTGTTTATATATACTTAGAAGTTTATTGTGTGGTTTCCTGGTGTTTATTTCTGGCCCAAAATAAAAATAACATTTAAAGTAATTTTTTCCCTAGCAAAAGATTAAATTAGCATAAGTAATGGCGCATTCTTGGTATAAAAATTCACTTCTTCTGTAAGAAAGAAAAAAAATCAGTTTGAAACTGTTATCATCAAGTTTATATGCCTTGATTCAGAATTTTACACTATTCTTGGAAATAAATTCTGGAAGATTACAAGTATTTTCCTTCGACCTTAGACTCCTTGCTGTCCCAGAGGGGCTGGGTGAGAAAGATGTACTCTGAGAGATACCAATTTACTACCAAGATTAGAAGTTAGAGTGAAATCTTTAAGAAAAGGAGGGATTCTCATTTTAGCCAAAATAGAACAAAAGGAAATATATTTTTCATATTAAAGTACTTCTATGATTCCCACAAAGTAGGATTCTTGGAAAAGTCCCTGTACTCCATACTGGTGCCATGCCTTAGAATATCAATCGTCCACCATTTTTTCAGGATGATGGTGATGGTGAGATTAAGAGGATGTATATAACTAAATTCTTACTTGGAATTTACAAGACTTTTAAAAAGAAAAGCCAATGTATCCGGTGTCATCTTCTTCTCAGACACCCATATGTGAGAGTATGTCAAAGTTCAATATCCAGAGATGGACCAGGATGAAATTTCTCTGCTTTTCACCCACCTAGGCTGCTCAACACAGCACATGTTAGTGATTCAGAGAGGTGGGCTCAGGAGTCTGGTGGCCTGGGATATGTCCTAGGTTCCTGTAACCTTGGCCACTTACCAGCTCCTGAAAGTCCAAGTTTCCTTATCTGTAACACTATGATAATATAGTGTCTTTGTCATAGAGTTGTTGTTAGTTTCAGTGAGTTACTAGTCGTGCAACACATGAAAGATATTCGATAATTCTTCATTGTTATTGTATGACTCACTGTGGCTGTGGTTGTTGTCATGGTATATCCTCCATCATGGTTTTGACCACAGGGGTGGGGCATTCTAATTCACCTGATGCACATAGCATACTGGGCACCTTTTGACCTCAGCCCCTGTGTGAGACCTTGGCCCCATGTGTGCTGGAAGTAAACTTGGCCTGCACCATGCTCTAAGCATGCCATGCTATTCCCCTCCTAGCATTCCCAGGAGCTTATCAGGAAGAAGCTATAGGCAAAGTAAGGGGAGCTGGACACCATGGATACAACCGCATAAAGCATTTTAAAACAAACCAGAAAAGTCTACTTTACAACAGACTGGGAGAGTTCTTCAACCTCTTTTCAGAGCTTGGCTATAATTTTCCTTTTCAGTAGAGAGGGATTACCAAGGATTACCCTTCTTGGCAGTAGTGAGCATACCAGAAACTGGCAAGATTCCAAAGCAGTGAGTTAGGGATCCAGTTTCATTTCTCACAAATAGGACTAATACACAGGAACCTGAAAATTCCCCCAGGTTGTTCCTGGTGGGGATCAGGCCTCATCCCTTGAACCCTGAGTAAGCCCTGGGCTACAGAAGGCTTCCAAACAAAGTTGAAAAGGGCCCAGGGACTCAGAATTAATTTCTTTCTCCCTTACATAAAGCAATATCTCGTCTCACCCACAGACATGTCCTGATTTACAGTTACTTATTTGAAAAATTAAGATCAATTGAAAACAAATATACAGCATCCAGGCAGGAATGAAAGAAGGAAAATTCCCTGGATACAGTCAGAAAGCCTGTTCCACCACACTCCTTCCCTGGGGTTTATTGGTTACTGATTAAAACGAGGAACTAGCCAATAAGTTTTCTTGCTCCAACTCTCTGATATTTGTTCTAGAACTATTCATTTTGGAATTTTTTTCCCATGCTGTTCCACAGGCTGTGAGGTAGCTATTTCACTCATCTGATCTCTCTGTACTTCATTTGGAGAAATGTAGCCCATACCCTGACTTTGCTGATGGGATGTCGGAAGCATTTGTTGTCCCCGGTCTCACTGAGTGTTATGGCGTAGAACTGTCCTTTGTTGAGGTAGGTCATAGGGCCCTCCCCCTGCTTCTGACGGAGAGATTTGGTGGCTTCCAGGGTGTATTGAAATGTGCCGCTGTGAACAGAAAACAGTGGTCAGATGTGTTCCCTGGACATTTCTACCTTCCTGACCTGTTCCACATCAAGAGCATTCTGTATGAATATTAACCAAAGTTTACTCTATTTTAAATAGAGACAAAATATAGCATATGGCAAAAGAGATGAGACCAGACCAAAGGTCATTGTAGGTATAATGTATACAACATTTCTAATAGTGTTCCATAAAACAGATGGTTTAGAAGGGGAGAAAGTCCAGGGTGTGCTTGGCCAATTGGGCAAGCTTGTTGCAGAGAACCTCAGGTATATCTTAGTTGGCATTCAGGTAATGCCAACTAAAACTTCACAATTGATAGAATTTGCCACTTTTATCCTAACCACTTGCCAAAAAAATCTGAATGCTTTTGTTCATTTCAGGTTGCCTAACCTTCTTTGTATCTTACTAAGATATTACCAATAGCTATATTTCACTTAAAAATATTTTGAGGGCTGGGGATGTGGCTCAAGCGGTAACACGCTTGCCTGGCATGCGTGGGGCGCTGGGTTCGATCCTCAGCACCACATAAAAATAAAATAAAGATGTTGTGTCCACTGAAAACTGAAAAATAAATATTAAAAAATTCTCTCTCTCTCTTCTCTCTAAAAAAAATATTTTGAAATATGAAAATCCAGAACCAAACATTCTATTGAGAATCTAGTTCTCTAACAGGGAGTATTTTCTGTGTTTGTTTCTTGTTCTGAAATCTGCAAAAAAACTTACAACAAAGCTACTCTAAATCAGGGGTTTTCAAATGATGATCTGTGGACCACAAGCTGCTCAATGTCTGTGTGCATAAATAAAGTTTTATTGGAACATGACTACACTAATTTGATTATGTATTGTATAAGACTGCTCTCATCTACAACTGCAGTTCTTAGTTGTGATGAGCACTATAGCTTGACAAATCTAAAATGTGTACTATCTAGTTCATCACAGAGAAAGTTTGCAGATCCTTGCTTAAAACAGTTTCCTTAACATTGTTTAAAAGATGTAATATATAAAACAAAAACACCAATTTTTTCCAACTTTGAAGAACGTATCAATTGTTTACAATGAACACAATAGATGTGACCACAATCTTTTTTGTTTAACGTGTTCACTGAGAAATATTTACTTCTGGGCTAGGGATATGGCTCCCAGGCAGAGCGCCTGCTTGGCATGTGTGAGAGCCTGGGTTTGACCCCCAGGAAGGAAGGAAGGAAGGAAGGAAAGAAGGAAGGAAGGGTGGGCTTCTGCTGTACTGTAGGATGGGCCACAGCTACAAACACTGTATTTTCTGAATCATCTGACACTCTCCATTCTGTATTTTTTTCAGTCCTTTCATTTCATAGTCTTTAAAAGACTGGATGCAAAGGTGATTCTCAAATTCTCTCTTAAAATGACCTATTTGCAAGGATTAGGAGAGACTATTGCCGTCTATGTTAGCTACTTCTGTAATATTATTTTATTTGTACTTTAACTTTTATAATGAGAAAGAATTCTAAGGGGAAAAAATAATACTCTTCTTATATGATAAAAATCTGAGGCTTAAGCAAATGAGCTAAGCAAATTCCAGAATATGTATCTTAGAGCATATGGGAAATAAATCAATTACAACAGAACCATTTGCCGTGATATTTTGCCCAAAAGAACAATTATGATACAGTACCATAAAATAATACAAATTTAGACCCGATTACAAGCTACTGGTCACCTAGATAGTTGGGTCAAAGATTGTTTTTAACATATAAAGAAAGCTTGGAACCCTCTTCCCAGAAATAGTCATATATGAACATTAACAACTTTTAGTATAATTGCAGAGGTTCATATCCCCCCAGGCTGTCCAGAACATAGGGTAAGAACTCTGGATTCAGCCCACCTTCCTCCTTCCACAGCTTGGGAGGGTCTAAGAGACCTGCTCAAACCATCTGACAATGGTGGCAGCAGAACAGAAATCAGGCCAAGTGACTGAACTGAGAGCCAATCACACAGTGCTTTGGATTTTACACACAAACCATCTATGCATTTCCATATTTTGGAAGGTAATTTGTCAAGATTGGAAATAATGATGTAGAAGTTCATTTGCACAGAGCAAAGAATGAAAGGCAAAGGAAATCAGATTGGTCTATGAAAGTACACAAAGAAAAAATTGTTCAAAAGTGTAACTTACAGGAACAGTTAAAGGATCCTTAATGAAGGTGCAACTTCTGGTTTACCTACCTTGACGTCTGGTCATACATGTACTCCTCAGCCCCAACTGAAGCACTCCGAAATTTCTGCAAAATTTGTCATTAAAAAAAAAAGTAGATCATTACACAGGAAAAAAAATTATAAGTATATTCTGTTTTAGCCTCTCCTTAGAAAGGAAAGTTGTATATTGGGGGCACTATGTTTTCAAATGACAAAAATAGTTTCCGCCTCTTTACAGAACTCACATACCACTTCCTCCCTGAGGGCTACACTCAACAGAAGATACATTCAGGCTTTGGATGTTATTCACATGTCCACAGGTGTTCCCAAAGCATTTGCAGTTAGAAATGATTTCCTCAAACATAAAATATCACTTTCATTTTTTATTTTCTCCAACACTCTTACAAATATCACAAACTCTGAATTCATGAAATATAAATAACACAGAGGGCACATAATGTAGCAACATGTGTGCCCTCTGAGTGGTTAGAAGCACAGGATCTAGAGCAAGACTGCCCAGGGCCAACTTCTAGCTCTCTTACCTGATACTTCTATAAAATAAAGCCAACTTGATATTTTCTCCATCTGTTAAATGCCTACGGATACCAATTAGAGGGACTAAACAGGTAACAAAATATTACTAAAAGTGATTGGTACATAGTGAGCACTATGGATGTATATTAAGCACTACTAAGTGGTAACAGCTTGAGCATGGTCAAGTCCCTTCTTTAGGGATCACTATGATCACATTTTAAGAGTCGGGTTTTGGAGGAAACTTTATGTCTAGTATTACACAAAACATCCAGAGATGTTTGTTTATATATATGGTTCAAATAGAATGCATTTTGCTACATTTTAGAACATTTTCAAAAGTATATGCCCCAAAGCCTTAACTCTTGATCCTAAAGCAAGAATAATAGAATACTAGTGGAGAAGCACTAGGTTGGCCACACACACCCAGCCCTCTCACTGTGACCTTTTATTTTTCAAATATCTCTAAGAAATCAAAAAAATTATAAATAGTGTGCAAGCCCTCTATGAAAAACAACAGGATTCTCAACAAGTAGAGAAACAAGAAAAATACACAACTGAGAAGGTGAAAATCAACACTGACAATCGGCCTGGATGGTCCTAAGAGAGTTCAGTGCTTCTGGGGGAGGATAGACAAGGCAGAAGATTAGCAGTATCCAGCAGAAGCCCAGGACCCGATAGCACAGCTACAAGAGCAGGTAACATCCTCTTCCCTAAGTGATTTCAGCTTTCTTTACAAAGACATCCCCAGGTCCACTTTGATCATCCCATCCCTTGAACAATGATTACCAAGTACGTGGTTTCTGAGGGCCCCTACATCTGGACAGGATCCAATCCAAACTGCTCCCTTCCCTCCTGCTAGACAAACACACAAACACACAGAGGAATCCATCCCAAATAGCAAATGAAATTCACCCATTCA
Organism: Marmota flaviventris; assembly: GCF_047511675.1. Classification (NCBI taxonomy): domain Eukaryota; kingdom Metazoa; phylum Chordata; class Mammalia; order Rodentia; family Sciuridae; genus Marmota; species Marmota flaviventris. Next base: position 35,435,492 of record NC_092512.1, read on the forward strand.
ACAAGAGTTCCAGATACATTCTTAGTTTACCTAAAAGAAGGACTAGATTTTAGACAAATTTTGTGTCATGAAATTTTCTTGGTGAAAATACTTCAAACTTGCTCTTAGAACCAGCTGCAAAACCAACAACAACCAAAAAAAAAAAAAAAAAAACAAAACAAACAAACAAACAAAAAAACAGCCTCAAGATCATAGCAGATCATTTGGTTTAATGTACATCAGGCTGAAATACAATCTACAACACAAACTCCAACCTCCAAGACGAGAAGAGCAGCAGCTTAACTAAATGCTTCATTTTTAGCTTTTGGCAAGTTCCTTTGCTTTCTCATCAACTCCAAAATAAAGCTCCGAACACAATAGCTTCCTTTCACATGGCTCTTTATCTACAACACAAACACAACTGATATCCCATCCCCCCAATAGTATGATGTTTCCGTTGACATTGGACCATGTCCACACACTCTTCTGTGACTAACAGAATGTCTCTAGAAAGTGTGAGAAAATACATCAGTGGCAACCCACTGGTGAAGAAACTTGTATCTAATCCCTCACCTGGGATTATGGAGTGCTAGTTTCAGTTATTTGTTTTTCCTACAGAAGCATCCCTGACTGCTGGGGGACAAATTGAGTATTCAACAATATCAAAGACTCTACAAGATCCCTCACTCAGTTAAAAGAAACTTTTTAAAACTACTTTCAGCATTATAACAGGAAGCTAACTGTAAGACTTTTTTTCCTTTTTTATTATGAGGATAATAAAAGTTTAGTTGTAAAGCCACCAAACTCCAAGAAATATGATAGCCTCTTAGGGGCAGGGAATTTCTCATGTCTGGCTCTGGTCATGCTGATTGTAGAAAACACAGCAGGTGCCCCTAAATGACTGGTGTCAGGAGTGGCAGGGCTGGGTGCACCAGCTCCCACAGGTCTGCAGGCAGCTTATGCTGCTTGCCAACCTTTTCAGCCTCTTCTCCCCACCCAGAAGATAAGAACTATCTATGGCCATAGATAAAGGACACCCAGATTTTAAACAAACATTTGGCGAGTCACTGACTTAAGCAATGGAACTATTGAGAATTGGAAGGTCCCACACAGTCTTCTCCAAGAGTATGGAGGTGAAAGTTAAAGATGTAGGTGCTGGAGCAGCCAACTTGGGTCAAGTTCCATCACTCCCACTTGCTGCTAAGTAACCAATTCTTGTGTTCTCTATGCCCTGGTTTCTTCATTAAGAAAAGAAATTTGACAATAATGCCACATCCTCATGCGGCTTTCAGAAGGATTAATGAGTACACATCACCTAGAATGACGCTGCTATGGTTTCTGGTTTCAATGTATCCCAAAGTGTCTGTGTTGAAACCTTAACTCCAATGCAATAGTGTTGAGAGGTGAGATATTTAAAAGATGACAGGTTGTGAGGACGGCCATGGTGACTGGATAAAGGTAACTGTTGTGGAAGTGGGTTGTCACTGAGAAAGTGGTTTTTTTTTTTTTTGGCTTAATGTTTATTTTTTAGTTGTAGGTGGACACAATACCTTTATTTTATTTTTATGTGGTGCTGAGGATGGAACCCAGTGCCTCATGCATGCTAGGCGAGCACTCTACCACTGAGCCACATCCTCGGCCCCAAGAAAGTGGGTTCTTACTGCCAGAGTGGGTTTGTTACAAGCCCACTCTGTCACACATGTGTGCCTTTTGCCCTTCTGCCATTCTGCCATGGGATGATGTAGCAGGAGGCCCTCAGCAGATGTGGCTCCTTGATCTTGAAGTTCTCAACCTCCAGAACAGTTTGCCAAATGCATTTCTATTCACTGAAAATTCCCCAGGCTCCGGCATTGTTACTACAGCACAAAACAGACTAAGATGCATGCCTAGCACACAATAAGTGTTTACCAAGTGTTGGGTTTTTCTTTTTTTTTAATATTTTTTAGTTGTAGGTGGACATAATACTTTTATTTTTTTTTTATTTATTTATCTTTATGTAGTGCTGAGGATTGAGCCCAGTGTCTCACACATGCTAGGCAAGTGCCCTACTACTGAGCCACAACCCCAGCCCTTACCAAGTGTTTACTATTTTTCAATGTTATTATTTAGCAATGAAATCTCAAACTCCAGTAACTACATTTTTGTCCCAAATAAGCAGCCAGCTTAAGATATTTGGCATGCTGCCACCATGCTTCTCCTCTTTAGGAAATTAAAAACCACCCATTTCCCCCTTCTGCCATCATGTTTAAAATTGGAAAGACAATGAGTATCATCTCAAATCCAGATGTGCTGCTCCCTAAAGGTAAAGAAGGTGATGATCTACTAAAGGTATACATTACATATTCTAGGTCAAATATTGGAGAGATGGCCCACGATTATATCATGAACAGATATTCTGAGAAGATTTCGAGGCCATTAAATGGATGCAAGATCATTATTTCAACAAATGGTGCTGAACTACTGATTATCAGTGTGTGTGGGGAAACAGAACATTTTTTCCTTACTTCATATCAAATATAAAATTTACCTAAGAATGGATAAGAAGCCTACATGTAAGAGGTAAAGTTATTAGGCATCTACAGGGAAAAAATAATTTGTTGTAACATTGGGATAGGAAAAGACTTCTTAAACAATATCCAAAAGTATCAACTATGAAGGACAAAATTGACAACGCAAGCTTCATCAGATTTAATACTGTTGCTCCTTGAAAGACATTTAGGAAACTAAAAGGTACAAGATACCAAACAAGATGATAAAGAGCTTATATTCACACTACTTAAAGAACTCTTATGACCTAATGAAAGAAACATAAATAAGCCAATTTGAAAATTGGGCAAAGAATTTGAACAAATACTTCACAAAAGAAGACACAGGGAGGGCCAAATAAGTATATGAAACAGCTCAACAGATATCAGAGAATGCAGACTCAAATCAAAATGAGATACCATGTTATATCACTAAAATAGCTAAAGTTTGAAAGAGTGACATACCAAGTTTTAGAAAGAGTGTGGAAGACAGGCATCCTCATACATTGCCAATGGGAATGAAAACGGTACCATCACTTTGAAGCACTGTGTGAGAGTCCCTTGTAAACTTAAATGTGCATTTACCAAATGGCCCAGAAATTCCAGCCCTAGGTATTTGCTCATGACAGGCCTCTGTCCACATTAAAAGATACACATGAAGCTGGGCATGGTGGTACACGCCTGTAATCCCTGTGGTTTAGGAGGTTGAGGCAGGAAGATCACACGTGTGTTCAAATCCAGACTCAGTGACTTAACCAGGCCCTAAGCAACTCAGTGAGATCTCTCTCTAAATAAAATACAAAAAAATGGCTGTACCAAATAAAATAAAATAAACACATGAATATTCATAGCAGCATTATTCATATTAGCCCCAAACTGGAAGCAACCAAAATCTATCAACTGGTACAAAGGTAAACGAACTGTGATATACACTTACCATGGAATACTACTCAGCAATTTTTAAAAAATTATATAAGCAACATAAGTGAAACTTAAAATTATGCTAAGTGAAAGAAGACAACATAAAAGACTATACACACACTCTATCATTCTATTTACCTGACATATTTAAAAAGGCAACAATATAGTAACAAAGGCAGGTTGTTAGCATTTGCCAAGAGCCAAGGGAGGGAGAGGGGGTTCAAGGGAACTTTTAGGGTGAAGGAACTTTCTACATGGTGATTCCAAAGACATCTACATAACTGTATACAAACCAAATCTCTCAAACTCAGCACTCTGAACATATGAACTTAAACAAGCAAGCAAAGATAATTGTTCTTGTACATTCTATGGGCACCTGAAAATATGTAGTTTCCAGCGTGAAATACAAAGCACACACACATAAACTGGACTATAGATAGAACACCTTCTCCTCGAATATTCAATCCAACAAGGTTTTTAAAAATGACATTGTTTTTAAAAAGAATTGACAGGCAATGTCGTTTGCTACTTATCATTTGGGAGGTTATTACTAGAGGAGGTCAAGGTAGAAACTTTACTAAGCAAGATCAATTTCATTTTTTCTTTTTGGTAGGGATTGAACCCAGGGGCACTCAACCACTGAACCACATTTCCAGCACCCCCCCCCTTTTTTTTTTTTTTTTTTTTTGTATTTTATTCAGAAACAGGGTCTCACTGAGTTGCACAGGGCCTTGCTAAGTTGCTGAGGCTGGCTTTGAACTCATGATCTTCCTGCCTCAGCCTCTGGAGCCACAGGGATTACAAATGTGCACCACTACGCTTGGAAAGAATATTTCTTAATGCCTCAAAAATATTTAATCTTAAGACTAAAGCTAAAAGGATCTGTCATTTAAGAGTCGAGAAAAAATAGCAATGTTCTACTCACATCCACTCACCTAGAGAAAATTCCAGAACACCTAAACTCACATTTCCATTCATTTAATCCACTTAAAAAGAGAAGAGAGAGCACAGTGGAGCTCGGGCCCTGGCTCACCTCCGTGGTGCCGTCTTTGAAGCCCTCGCTGTAGGTGCTGTCCGGGGTGCTGCGCTGGTCGTCCTTGAGATAGGTGCTGTGGCTGGCGATGGAGGGCAGGTCGTACTGAGTCTGTTCAAAGATAACCACGCGCTGCTCCTCCCCGTCTCCCCGGGTGTAGTGCCCAGGTTGGGTCATGAACACAGGCGTGAAATCTTCAGCTTTGACCACGGTGATCCCTGACACCGGGATGATGGCGGGGCTCTCGGTGAGGTTGACGCTGTACTGTTCCCGCTTTGAATGCTCCAGGTGCTCTTGATTTAGGGAAAGGTTCACGGGAACTGTCTTTAGGACCTGCACGCGGTTTTCTCCTCCACTCAAATTACTCTGGGCTTCACTGGCGCCAAGACAGTTTCTGTGTGTACAGACCCGACCCCGCAATGTCATACAATTAGAAAAGTCACCACTTAGCCACTCACAAGAAAATACCGGATGCGGGCAGTCATTAGGGGGAAGGTTGACAGGGAACCTCACAACAAAATGCAAAGGATCTTTGCATCACCAGAAGCAGGACAATAAGCCATGCATGTCCCTGGTATCTCCCAATGTCAACTACTCAGTGCCACCATAGAGCATTACTGTTCAAAAAAAAAAAAAAAGAGTTGACTCTAAATCTGATCATGCCTTTAGACCTAACTTTCAGCTCTTGGGAATACAGGAACTGGAAGAAATATTTAAAAAACAAAAAGAAACAAACCAGAATGTAGCACACCTGACTGACGTAAATTTGTCAACAAGTCAAAGGCACAAAAAACAAACAAAAAAAACCCAACAACAACAACAATAAAAGAGGAAGGAGGACAGTTTTAAATCAAAAATTATTTTAAAACCCTAATAATCAAGTATGATGAGTGGATGAGTGGATCATGTTTGGACCCTGACTTGAACAAATTGAAGAGATAGTAGGAGAGGCAGGGGGACTTTTTGAGGAAATTGACTATGGACTAGGAACTTAAGAAAGTAGCATTAACATAGTTGGTTGTGATAATGATTTTGTGTTTATGTAATAAAATATTGTTTTTAGAGGTCCAAATCAGAAGAGGTTAGAAGTAAAAAGACGGTGGGGTCAGGATTAAAATGAAGGAAGAAAGAGTAAGAGGGAAATTGTGGATACCAAGGCGGTGTGATGAAAATTTATCAGTATGAATTGGAAGATGTAATGAGCATTTGAGGAGGACATTGTACTGTCCTCTGCACTTCTGTATGTGGTTGCAAACTCTCAAAAGTTTTTAAGAGAAAGAGAGAAACACAACAGGATAAGCATGGTAATTTGAAGAGTGGAAGGAGGGATATTTTTCACCATTCTGTGGGTTAAATTTCTTAAAGGAAATAAGAAATAAGAATTTAACATAAAGTATCTTTCCCAAATTGAGAAATAGCTTGAGTACATAGATAGACATTGTTAGCACTGAGGTACTTTTGGATCTTAAGGAAGTGCTATGATTGGGCAGGAAGTGGTGGGCACACCTGTAATCCAAGTGGCTTCAGAGGCTGAGACAGGAGGATTGTGAGTTCAAAGCCAGCCTTGGCAAAAGTAAGGTGCTAAGTGAGACTCTGTCTCTAAATAAAATACAAAATAGGGCTGGGGATATGGCTCAATGGTCAAGTGCTCCTGAGTTCAATCCCTGGTACAAAAAAGAAAAAAAAAAAAAAAGCCGTAACTGGGCTTATGGATAACAAGATCTCTGACCTCTTGGCTGGTAGAGAGAAAGGAGTGGGTTTAGAAAATTAATTCTTGGCAGGTTAGAATGAAATACTTTCATTTAGATTAAAGAATTCCAGGAAAGAGCAGAAGCAAAGAGGAACATATAAATGGAAGATAATTATTGATAGAAAACTGATTTTACTAGCAAGATCCCTCTGCTCCGTAAAATTGGAAGAGGGGGCACTTTTATTCATTTATGACTATTCTCCATATTATGGAGATAAATAGACATTTTCCATGAAACCTTGTCTTAGATAATCTGGGATGTTCTGGATTTTTTTAAATCTGCTTATTTTTTATATAGCATGTACTTTCTGGGGCTGTTTAGCATCTCTTATGGAGTGAAATATTTGAATAAAATTTTGTCTTCCAAAAATTGGGCTCTCTTGGCTCCTTTCTATCATGAGAAGTCCAATAGCCTCTGAGCTCACCTATCAAGCAAGACATGGATGTTTTTAGCTTTGAATTTTCAGATAAAACTTCACAGCGAAGTTTGAAGAAAGAAAGGTTCCCCATGAACAAAGCCAAAAGAAAAATAGCTAAACATCTCTGAGTCTGTCACAGTTCTGTAGAAACAATAATAATAATTCTAGGAACTCATACAGACATTCTGGCTTTCAGCATTAACCCGTTTTCATGGTAGGATCAATGGAGTGAATCACATATAAGACACAGTGAAGATTTAGAAATTATGTTTCATCTGAATCCAGTTAGGAGGATGATGCCAAAAGCCAGACCACCCATTTACATCAGCACCTCCTAAGCCCCGTTGTTTAGAACATTGCATGGAATGTTAATGGTTGTTCCTTTAAAAAAGAAACCTCATGATAAAATCAGTGTTAAAAAAAAAAACAAAAAACAGAAAAAAGTATTGCCATAACAAGACCACCCTGAGTGGGCCTCAACATCATGAACACAGTAAGGGCCCCTGGTCATTCCTTTACTAGTTAAATTGGAACCTAGAATTTACCAAACCCCTCTGGTGGAGAGAAAAAAAAACAACAATTCTTGTGGATAAGGTCCTGCAGATTGAGTAATGATGGGTTTGTCTACCCTGATTGGTTGCCAAGGCAATTACCCACTTTCCACTCTGGACTTCACACAGGCACATTTTTTGACTTTGCCAGAATATTCAAGCTTGTCTATAGTCTATTTCAGGCCAGATTTTTCAGTTCTTTATTTCATGTAAAACATGAATTTTAAACAAAGAGCACAAGTCCAAATATCCTCTGGTGTTCTTATTAACACATAAATCAGCAAACTATAGAGTTGTATAAATCTAGCTGAATTGTTACTACCATATCACCAGGAAATAATCGACTCAGACACCACACTATGATATGTGACTATGCCTCTGTCATGAAATTAACTTCAGAAGCTGATGCCAGAGAATTTTAGAAAGATATCCAAGAAATGGGAAATTAGAACAAAAGAAGAATTATTGTGGGATACTGGCTTACCTGCAATAGAACTTAGAATTGAACTATATTGTAAGAAAAAATTGCCATACAAAGAATGGTGCGCTGAATACATTTTGTAAAAAAAATTGGATTGTGTCATTGAGAGTCTGTTATTTTCCCCAAGTAGTAACTTCTGTATACAAACAGTTGTAATGATATCATGTTAGCACATGGCACCTTAATTCATGAACACATAGCAGATCAAAATGATATCCTTCCAAATTAGATTCAATGAGAAGTCTGCTAAGTCATAATTATTCTATACAAGGTGGTTTACTCTACCTCCTAGCCAGGTTTTTTTTTTTTTTTTTTTTTTAAGGTGCTTCATGGAAATCACAAAAATAATTGCTGAAATACAATGAGTGTTGTCACTCTGAAATGTTGCTCTAAAATATGCCTTAATAAAAATGGCTTCTCTTGCCTCTGATGTATCATGCAGACAGAGCACACAGCCTAGGCTCATTGTGCCCTGACTCCATTGTGATTATTGGCCTAGGCTTAGCAGACAGCACAAGCCATTAGCTCAATAAAACTGGCTGTATGGAGGAAATGTCACAATACCTAAAGAGTGAGGTCCTGAGACCTCAGGATAGTTTCAGAAAGTCCCTAGTGGAACAGTGAATGAGGCACAGACAGTGTGATCTGCTGGGGTGGGTTATATACAGGGGCTGCAGAGCCCAGGGTTGCTAGGGAGCAGAGTGACCTCTGCTAGTAGGCAAAAAAAAAAAACAAAGATCATAATGTCATAGCAGTTTCTATCCAGGACAGGTATGTTTCTGACATAGACACTGGCTAGTGATTTTATTTCTCTTGGCTTCATACTTCCATGTGAAAGAAACTTCTAGAGAAAACCCCTGTGATTTCTCTCCATCCCACTGCAGAGAAAAAGTAGGCGACTTGAAGGGAAGTAGCTGAAGGGTGGTCCCCTCCTTTTGTTTGGATCATTCTGAACCAAAAGACAGCACCCTGCTGTACCATAGTGGTATGACGTTCTACCTTGAGTCACCTAAGTCAAGACTGAAGATTTATGGGCTACAGATTTCAAGTCACATTCTCCAATTGGTTTCATTATACATAAAATTGGTGGCATTTTTCCCCTTTTAAATATCAATTTATCTGTGTCCTGGTTGTTACTGGTTCTTAATTCAAAGGGGTAGAAACGTGTGTGTGCACAGGGGGTGACATAATGATCTCCTAATGGCTTTCCCACCCTTGTACCTAAAGAGCACTCACACAGATCCTGGCCCTCCACCAGCTGCCTCCCTCAGCTAAGAAGGAGCCCTACCACCTCCCTTAGGAAGAGGGATCCTCAATCTTTCCGTGTCTCACTCCCTCCAGGCCTGGCGCATTGGTGGAGCCATGGTACTAGTCAGAAATGTTTACCCCAGCAGTTGGCTCCCTTGCCAGCCTATTCTCAGGCTTCTAAGCCTCCTTGGCAGGCTCCTCATCTGAAAAGCTTGCTGATGACCTTCTGGATGCATAATCAAAACAATGGAATTTTCTCTCCCTAGTGAGAGATTCAGTTTGGGTCCAAACTTTAACAGACAGAGGAGGGCAAAGCGTTTTGAACACATCGCCTCTCAAGAACAAAATTTCATTAGTTGAATACTACTTTTTTCAAAAAAAATGTAGAAAAGGAGATATTCTGGGGGTCTAGTAGATTCCTTTACACCCATCATACCTTTTATCCTGGTCTTCTTGATTGTCACTTGCTTTGTTGACAGACAGCAACCTCTTGTCTCGAGGAACCTGGAAACATGATCAATCAATCAGACTGACATGTAGGCAACAGTGACCGTGTGCAGAACCAGACATCAGTGTAAACAAAGAAATCACAATGGAACATTCTCTGGGAAGAAATGGCAAATGTGTTACTGTCAGGAGATGTTAAAGAGTGAGTAGCTTGATTGACAATGACAGTGGACCCAGAATAAAAGGGGGTGGTGATAAACATAAGGTCACAACAGACATGATTTTGATGACCTTGTCCCTGTCCCTGATATCTTCATGCCCTCCCCACTTTGGAGAGGAGCAACTTGTATGGGTTGAGTCAGGACATGGGTGCCTTTGAGCAGACAGAAGCATCATGGAGTTACAGAAAGCATCTTGTTAAGGAGCAAGACTATCCCTTCCCTCTGATAAGGGACATCAGGTGCCAGCAAGAGCAGGGGGATTGAGGAGGGGACCACACTCTCAGCCAGTGGGGGAACAAGCAGCTAATATGCTTGGACCACCCATTACCACCCTCCCTACACAGCTTGGGAACTTGACTCCACAATTTCTTTTTCCAATGCACTTTCATTATCATCTTAACCCTAATGCCAACGTGTTACCTGAAGTGTTACTGAAAAGGTGCTTAGGAGGACACCCCTAAGTTCTCCAACCATCATCTCCCTGCTGTATCATGGATCCTCTGCTCGGCCATCATTTCCAAACACATGAGTAAGTAGGTTGGGATTTATTTGTTATTTACCTATTTGTCTTTGGATTTTCAATACATCTTCAGATTTTCTTTTAACCGATCTCCTTTGCATCCAAATGCAGCCTTACATATTAAGATATAAACACATTGACGAGAAACATTCTTCCACTGGACACCTTGAGTAATTCCTATGGCCCAGATATGTATGCAAGCCCAGGTAGCTGGACTAGGGAGGTGACAGCAGGGTCACCAAGGGTCAAAACCTAAAGCCTGAGTTGGGGATGTGGCTCAAGCGGTAGTGTGCTTGCCTGGCATGCGTGCGGCCCGGGTTCGAGCCTCAGCACCACATACAAAAAAAAAAAAAACAAAGATGTTGGGTCCGCCAAGAACTAAAAAATTAAAAAAAAACCTAAAGCCTGATTGCCTGGGTTTGACTCTGACTAAACTCAGCTTTCCTCATATCTGTAAACTGAGCTTAATGATCATCCTGTACTTCGTAAGCTTTTAGTAAAATTAAATTAGGTAAATCTTTGAAAGCATTTAGAATGTCTGGTGCTTTATAGGTATTTGTTAAAATAAATCAATTGTAAGTCCTTTATGTCAATTTTGGGAGTCTACAACATACCAGGCATTGTTAAATATTAGTTAGAAATGGCATGAATAAAACATGGTTCCTGTCAGGAATTGAAGAGGACAGATCTAGTCCTCAATACCTAGTACATCAATGTTCATTGCAACTCTATTCATGATAACCCAAAGGAGACAACCCAAGTATATATCAACAGATGAATGGGTAAACAAAATGTGGTGTATCATATATAGGAATATTATTTGGACTTAATAAGGAATGAAATTCTGCTATAATTACAGCAATTATGCTATACTATGGATGAAACTTGAAGATATTATGCTAATAAACTAAGACACAAAAGGAAAAACGTTGTATGATTCCATTTATATGAGGCACCTAGAATAGGTCAAGGGGACAGAAGTCAGAATAGAAATCCCTAGGGGTTGGGTTGGGGAGAATGAGGAGTTAGTGGTGGATGGGTACAGAGTTTCACCTTGGGAAGATGAGAAAGTCCTGGAGATGAATGGTAGAGATGTTCACATAACTTACTTAGTGCCACTGAACTGTGCACTTAATAATGACTAAATTTTAAGTCATGCATATTTTACCAGAATGTGTACTTTGAAGGTGGTAGGGAGAAAGCAGTATTTAAGGAGAAGACCCTGTCTCCCCAGATTTCCTGCGGCTGTGTCCTGGTTTATCACATAGCTCATCCCCACCAGGAGGCACCTGGCTTCTCTACACATACATAGTGTTCCCTAATAGTGTTTTTTAAAAGTCCAGTCCCCAGAGATTTGATGTAAAACTGAGCTATGTGCAGGGTGCTCTGGAAACCTAGAGGACATAGCTTCCGGCATCACTGAGATTGGGAGAGAATTTATTGGGTAGATGGAGAAGGCTTTCTAGCTATGGGAACTGCTTCTATAAAACTCCAGGATATAAGAGAATAAGGAAGTCATTGCCAGAGCAAGAAATGTACAAGGGAGAGAGGTGGCTTCAGAGATGAGTGAAAGCCAGGTGAGGAAGGGCTTTGCACCAGGACAGATGTTTTACTTCATTACGGTCCCTTCCATAGGTTCTGTGCTATGACATAGATACATTCTCCCTGACTTTGAATCATTCCCCACCAACCAGGTGGCATGAAATACCCTATGTCTAAAATCCACCCTCTAGACTCAGCCCCCAGTGCCTCTTGCCTGGGCTGCAACCATCTCCTGAATCATCCCTCCTCTTCTTCACTCAATTCCCACAAATCCTTTCTGCATCCAAGTGGTCTTCATAAAAATGCAAGCCTGATTTTCTCATGCTGCTACTTAAAACTCTCTCATACTCTCAGGAACATAACCTCCAAAAAGCCTCTCATCTCAGCACGAGCAGCCCAGTTGCTACCTATCACACTTGAGCCACAGGGTGTCTATGGCCATGCAAAGCTCCTTCTCAGAGACCTCACACAAAGTTGGCTCAGCCTGGAACACAATGCACTCCCCATCTCCACACCTTTTCCAGGTTTATAGTCCTGACTAGACCTCAAGTCCCATTTGAATTTCTGTATCCATGATAAGACCACAATCTCCATGAGTGCCTATCCTGTGCAATTATGTCCTAAGTGCCTAGGATGTAATAGGGCCTCTCAGAATACTTACTGCAAGAATGAATTCATCAATTCCAATGGCCTAGGGAAGGCAGAACCGAAGAAATAGAAAAAAAAAAAAAAATAGGGATTCCAAACTCACTCCAAAGATGCATGGAAGGGAATGTTATTGTTGCCCAGAGCCACTAGTATGGGCAGACAGCTGGGCTCATATACAGTGTTGAACAAAAGCTATGGAGATGATTACTGTTTGCTGATTATTTGGCTTTGCTGCAATCCAGGCCTCTCTGAACCATGGTCACCTTGGGCTTTGCAGACTGTCTTCAGAGAAACTGAGACCTCTGAACTCTGTCCCCTCTCTTGAGCACTAGATCCACATTTACTATATCTCACCTGGACTTCCTACAAAGCTCCTCAAACTCTTGTTCACCCCACACTCATCTTAGGCATCTTGCTCTGAGCTCTGAACTCCCCCTAACAACTGTCTCACACACACACAATCAGTTGCCAGTTTTTATTCAAATGAATACTTAATAATTTCTTGAGTATATTGCTTTGTCTCTCTGTAGTGCCTGTTTGAATGGGTGATTTAGGGAAAAGGCTCACAAATGCTGATCCAGGGAACTCCCCTCCCCCATACTCATCCCTTAGATCAGTATTTTTCATCTATTGCAATGGACTGCTTTTTGAACTCTCTCCCCTCAATCTACCACTCTGCTGCTGCTGCTACTATAATATATGTAGATAATCTCTCCCATCTATGACACCTAGGTTCAAAATCCTTTGGAATTGGAGGAAATTTAAGTCAAATGTTATAATACAAGGATTATAAACTTTTCATTTTCTTCTGTAAGCTTTCCTTCATTGTCCATAATGGATTTGCACAAACTTAAATGAAAAGCTGATATACCAAAACATCAAGTTGTTGGCCTTAAGTTTAAGTATATATATATATATATATATATATATATACATATATATATATATATATATATATATATATATATATATATATATATTTTCTATTTGTCAATTATTCCTCAAGGAGGCTGGAAAAAAAGAAAAGTAGAAAAGCTGATTTTTTTAAAAATAATTCTCAACAGCTTATAAATATTTATCATTCATTCATTTATTTTGCAAAAAGCAATACCATGCACCCAACCCTGGCCTGCCCTTGCCCTCCAGCCTGCCCTGGCAAGGCTCTTCAAAACAGAGCTGCCGCTTTCTCGATTGACCTCAGTTCCCTCCCCTGTTCAGCTGCACCATTACTTGGATTCCACTGAGTTCAATTTGGCATTTTATAGCCCATGTTTTCTGTCTCCTGTTCCCTTTATCTGACAGGTTCTCTCCTCATCTGTCTACCTGACAACCTCCTCTATTCTTTAGCAGAGCCGGCATTGCTCCCTCTGGAAAATTGTCAGTCAATTTACTGCTCCTAAACACAGCACTTACTCCATGCATGAGTTACAGATTTATAGGTGGTTTATCCTGGCCTGTGACTCTGTGGCTTCTGTGAGGTGGATATCCAATCCACCCTCATGATATCTATCACTACTGTTAGAAGATCGTAGCTAAATTGTGAATATTTGTTGGAGAAACAAACCAACAAACTACTTCCAGCACTACCAGGTCAGCAGAACAGACAGGAACCTACTGACCGGGCAGATTATAACAAACTCTCAAGGAAAATTAAAGTAAGAGTAAGTTGCTACAGTATGAACCCATCCCCCAAAAGTTCACCTATTGGAAACTTAAACTCTAAATTCATGGTAATGAGATTTGGAGGTGGAGCATTTGGGAAGTAATCAGGATCAGAGTAGATTATGAGGATGGGGCCTCAATAGTGACATTTGTGACTTTATGAAAAGACTAAGAGAGACCTGAGCTAGAATACATAATCTGTCATGCTATGTGATATCCTTTACCATGTTATTATGCAGTAAGAATTCCCTCACCAAATGCCAGTTTCATGTCCTTGAACTTCACACCCTCCAGAATTATGAGTTAAATAAACCTTAACTCTCCATAAATTATCTAGTCTGTAGTGTTCAGTTATAGCAACAGAAAACAGACTAAGACATAAATTCAACTCCTTTTTAAAAAATCTAACTAATTAAATCTGTTATGTTTTTCTGTCAAGCCTGAAATTCTAGAAAGTTTCCACTTGATTTTGGAGCTGCTCTTGGTAAGTAGCTTAAACTGCAGTGAGAACTGCACTGGAATTGAGTCCCTAAATTATAAGAGATTCAATAAGTTTTTTTAAAAATAAATACCACTTAATTAGTACACAACATAGCAAGCTTCAAATGTATATTTTAAAATTTTGAACTATTTACAAATAGGCTCAAATAAAAGCATTTTTAAGATAGTGGGCATTGTAATGAAATGGATATTAGGAAACCCAGGACTGTCCTGTGACTGTGGGTAAATTCCACTTAGTTGTCTAACTATAAAATGTAAAATCTGATGGGCTTCACTGCAATGATCCTGTGGTGACACTTAAAAATGTAGGTGAACAAAACTTGAGAGCTATAAAGTATTATACAAAGACATGCCTTTGCCAATTTCCAAGGACAGGGAGCACTATTTCTTTTTGTCTTTTTCTTTTTTTGGTATTGGGAATTGAACCCAGTGGTGCTTAACCACTGAGTCATGTTCCCAGCCCTTTTTTTATATTATACTTAGAGTCAGGGTCTCGCTGAGTTATTTAAGGCCTTGTTAAGTTGCTAAGGCTGGCTTTGAACTTGCAATCCTCCTGCCTCAGCCTTCAAACTTCAAAAGAGGTATAAAAAGTTGATAAAATTTAAATGATAATGTGACAGTAATTGTTAACATTAATTTAACTTCCCAGTTTATATTTTTTAAAAAGTGAGAAATCACTCCTATTTCATTAACATGTCGCTTTGCCATAGGAGAAGGCCTATCATCCCAGGCTATTTAACTTTATAACTCTAAACCCAGTATACATACACTGTAGGCATCCCAGAGAACAGACAAAGCCTCAAATATGATCATTGGAAACATGTCCAATAATTCTTTTCACAGGCACTAAAATGTTTCAAGCAAAAAGAAAGCAAGTCTTCTGTGAAATGAAGGGAGCCAGAACCCTAACAGATCTTGGAAAATATTAATTTGGTACAAAGAGCTGTAGACTTGGCTACAATTTGAGGTTTATGTATTCCATATCCTACGTCACACAATATTGACAGAAAACAATATTTAAACTTTCCTTTGAATCTCAGCAAATGTGTCAGAGGAGAGGTAATCTAAGTACTACATTTAATAATACTTGATTATTAATATTTACTAATACTAGATTATTCTCTGACCCTATGGGAAATAAAATACATTTTAAGCAAGACTTTTTTTTTTCACTGATTAAAAAGAATTGTCATCAAATATAGACATCTAAAACTATGTTCATTTCACAATGACAAAATAAAATAAGAACAATATATTTCTTCTAAATAGTAAAGCTATTAACTGAAATACTAACATTACAAAAGTTAGAAAAATGTAATTATCTGAATGATTAAATCAGAATCACTTTAATGATTGTCAATGGATTTTAAAAATTAAATAAAACTGTCAAGATTTGATTATTTTTTCTCTCATTAGGGAAAACAACTTTCTAAGGATGAAACCAAAAAAAATAAAAAAAAAGCTGAACCTCAACAAATGATCTAGGGCATAAAGCAGATTTGATGATCTGAGCTTCAGAATGATCCCCAAAAGGATTTTGAAAATTTTCACTCCAAAACATTTAGAATTTATCCTTGTACTTTTCAGATGAGATCTTTAGTCAGAAAAGATAAAGAATAAGAAACAACCACAAACAGGAAAGAAGCAAGAAAAGTCTACCATGAAACCATTTGGGTTCTCAGGCTTCTTTTTTTTTCATGTTTAAGTTATTCCTTTATTGTCAGGAAATGAAATGTAAAGCATCCTTGCATCTGGAATCCACTTTTTCCTAATGTTAAGGCCCTTCTCACCATGTCAGGAGTCCCGTTGGGAGTTTCACACTTTCATAGAAGGCCACAACATCTGCCAACTCTGCTGGACTGGATAAAGGGGGATGTCTGCCTAGACCAGCAAGGGTACCCATGAAAAGCACTTCATAGAGTTCTCCAGCATTCCCCAACAACAAAGACGTGTTCATTAGAGTTCATAATATCCTCATTTTAAAAACCCTGGTTGGCTGACCTGTCCATCCCTCACAGCTGTCACTCACCCTTGCTCTTCATCTCAGATAAGACAACAGGAAGCAGAGACTGATGATCACTAAAAGGGAAATTGCTCTTCCTGATGATATTGTCCAAGGATGTTAGTCCCATGATGCAGAGAGAGGGCTTTCATCCCCAGATAAGAGCAACACAGCCAGCTCATCTTTGTGCCAATTCCCAGCATAAAACAAAGATGTTCACAGTCAAATCCAGGCAAAGTATCCCCATCCTTCAGCAAACACTTGTTTATTTTATTCACATTTCAACATTGCTAAGAGAGTAGGTCATATCAGGTATAATCCCTCAAGACAGACTGTTTCTTCTTGTGGGGTTTCCTGAAATGTTCTATTTTGGAAGTGCTATAAAGCAAGTATTTTTTCTAAGGTTGTATTTATTTCATTTTCAGGATTTTTCAAAATAGAAGTTTAGTGCCTGTTGAAACAAATGGAGGCAGTAAGGATTGAAATTTCTGCAAGTCATCCCCTAAAATATTCCCTATAAAACGGAAAACTCTAGAGGCAACCTAGTGACCAGAGAACTGAGCAATAGCTAAATCTTGGTACAGCCACACAATTAATATACTTTATTCACCAAAAATCATAACCACAAAGTAAACATGCCAGTAAGGAAGTATGAGTGATATGATATTAAGAAATATATTTCATAATATCTATGAATGTGCACAAAGGACATGAGAAACAGTTATCCCCAAACGGAAACTTCCTCTGGTGGGTGTGAGGTTGGGCTTCACAGATGAGTTCGCAAAGAGGCAAAGAGAACGGAAGAGGCTGAATTCCACAGAAGTCCACTGGCCTGTTCCTCCCATCAGCAGAGGAGCCCTGGAGGCAGGAAGAGTGGGAAAGCAAGAGGGCAAAACCCACCTTGTAGTAATCATAGAGCAGGCCTAGGGCGGCAGCACTGTCCTCGTCCCCATTGATGCTCATCATCGCCTTGGTGGCCGCTGTCAGGGGGTTCTCCAGGTACGACTTCCAGGCTTCATCCTCGCTGGTGTAGGCTCTTCGGGTGTTGAACGGAGGGTCACTGGGCATGGGCACTAAGGCCACTAGTCTTTTATTACTGTGAACACATAAGAAATGGAGGTTCATTATCAGGGAATTTTCCTGTATGCCCCTAACAAAATACTTTATGTGGACGAGTATTGGTTTGTATACTAGTTTCCTAGAATGGGGAAGAAGAAAGGAAAGGTTAAAACTAAGGCGACTGATGTGCTGCATTTATAAAATCACTAATTAATTTTTTCACTATGAAAAGTACTAACCGGTCTTTAAAAGGTAGCCTAAATGGTGTTTAAGTTGGTCCCCTTCGAACTTGGCTTTCCGTATCCAATTATTCTAAGTAATTTTATTTAATTATTATTTGTTAATGAGTACTGAATGGAACCCTGTGAGAGTAGGTTTCATTTAACTGAGTTCTAATTATAAGTTTGTGCAATACATAAATGTAATCAATACATTAATGATTATTAAACATTGTTTTTTATCTAGTTTAATCTATGCTTGACATTACTAGCAAATTACAGACTAATCTAAGTCTTTCTCAATTAAATAGGCAATATAAGCCCCCTGGCAAACACAGCATATTACATACAGATAATTTTGCATAATAAGAACATGCAGCAACAGCAACAAGACAGGTGATACATAAACCCTACATTGTTGTAGGATTCTACTGTATTTTGGTGATTTAGAAGCTACAGGTTATTCTACTGTATTTTGGTGATTTAGAAGCTACAGGTTATTCTACTGTATTTCGGTGATTTAGAAGCTACAGGTTATGAAGACCATTATGGAGAGTGAGGAGTACATCTGGAGAACTTTCAGTAGAGACAGAAAGGGGCAGTCAGTCAAACATTCCTGGCCGGGTCAATCTTGTGCAACTCCACAATGAACACACAAGGCAGTGTCGTCAGGTGGGTGTGAGAATGACTCAAATACCCAAAGACCATGACGTCCCAGCAGCTCCTCATGCTGGGACCCAAAGTGTCAAGTAAAAGAGCCTGGAGAAGCTTTTCTCTCACTTCCTGACTCTCTTGCTTATTCACTGAAGTGGAACCAAAATGGAACAATGAGACATTGTACTTCAGTAACACCTGCTTTGGCACACAGCAACGTCACACAGACAGGTGACAGGATGAGTTTAGATAACACTGACGGTAATCAAAGGATATGCAGCTACCAACACCTCCTGATGGCCCACAGTTATTATAAAAGAGGTCTCATTTTGCTTACACTCCTTCAGGGTCACCACCGGCTCCCTGTGTAATGGAGAGCTGGTGTGAACCCTCAACACAGAGTGTGTTGAAGGCCCTTTCTATGCTGGTATGCCAGGCACTGGTGGAAGGTCAGAAAAGGGTCTGGGGTAAAATACATCTGAGGGTAGGGGTGGGGCAGGTGGAAAAAGTACATTTAGCAGAGTGGAATTCTAGGATAGATGGTCTCTAGGACTCTGGTTTGAGCTTTTTGTCCCAGTCGTTTGGTGGAGCTGATTAGGAGGAAAGAATATTGCCCACAATTGCAGATGAATTGAATTAAAAGTGTATAATCAGGTTTCTTGGAGCAAATGAGGAAAACCCTGATCAAGGGGCTTACAAGCCACAGGCAGTGTGGTGACATGGAATAGCATGGGCCCTACAAGTGAGTCTTTGCTCAGTTACCTACTATGGAGGAAAGCTGGCTGGACATCAAATTTCAGTTTCTTCTGCCTAAAATAGGGATAGCAATGGCCACTACTTACCCCACAATGTGATTGTGAAGATCAAATAAAATAATTGATAAAATAGGGTCCTGTAAACTGCCCTGTGCTATGTAAATGACAGATAAGGTTATTATTGAACTGCTCTGCAATACTTGTGTACACATCAATTTTTGGTAAAGTTGACTATAATTTAAAAGCACTAGGGCTGGGAATGTGGCTCAAGAGGTAGCACGCTCGCCTGGCATGTGTGCGGCCCAGTTCGATCCTCAGCACCACATACAAACAAAGATGTTGTGTCCACTAAAAACTAAAAATAAATATTTAAAAAATCCTCTCTCTCTCTCTCTCTCTCTCTCTCTCTCTCTCTCTCTCTCTTAAAAAAAGCACTAAAGATAACCATTAATTAAAAAGAAAACATTTATTTAGCAATATTCCATAAGCATTTATGGACAGCCCAATAGGTGCCAGACGTTGTGCCGGATGTTGAGTATGGAGGGACAAGACAGACACTGTCTGTATCCCACACTGCTTGTCATCTAGCAGGCTAGACAGAGGGCATCTATTGCAAAGGTCAGGAGCATGAGAAAGCAAATGGACAGTGTTGTGAAGGTGCATGACAGAAGAGACCAACCTAGTCAGAGAACCAAGAAGGAACAGAACTGAAAGACAGAGAGTTAGGAATGTGCTTGTCAGTTTTGAGAAGGAGAGATGTGGGCAATCATTTTTAAATTGAAGAATATATTTTATAGTGCAGAATAATGGAATTTTCTGACAACAGGAGCACATCTATATTCATTTTGGAGAGTCTGCTAGAGAAATTTGCATATTTTGATCTAACAATAAAATAGCACTTCCATGTTGTAGAAATAGATTCTGAGCCCCCAGCAGTTGCCTCTAAGGGCCAAGACATCATGCATGCTTTCTAAAATGCTCAGTCCCACAGGAAGGAATAAAGAAAGAGCTTCATGGTACAGATGTTCCAAGATGGATGAAAGATCCAAATTCAAAATTCAAAGTATGATTTCTACTGAAAGTGTATTGCTTTCACATCATCAAGTCAAAAAATTGTTAGTCAAACCATCATCACTTGAAAATGGTTCATATTTGCAAGAATCTCACTACTGAAAAAGATCTCTTTCCTGCCTGAGAGAAGCATGTATTGCTTCACTGCAGGAGGAGTGTTAATTTCAATATAGGCTAATTTCCAAAAGTTCAGCAGGAAGCCCAGGCTAAGAGATCGTAGCCAAGACTTGATTTATAGTAAGTGCTGTCCTGATCCATGGAAATATTTTTCCTGAGTCTTCCTTCGTGGGATCCTGCCTGCTAAGTCTTCTGGATTGCTGATGTCATCTGTTCTTAGCCCAGATGTTAGCTCATGAATGTAAGAGATTCATCAGCCTTTCCCCTAGGATGAAATTGTTGATAAATTCTTACATGATAAATGGAAAGAGTTATACAGTGAAAGCACAATCTTACTGGTCATTTCTTTCCACACTATTAATGGCCCAAGGGGCCCTTTGTGGCCTCCTCTCCTTTAACTATGCAATGAGGTGGGTTTTTTCTTCTTCTTCATAGATTATAATCTCTCCAGTACAGAGCACTATTGAATGAAGTTTGGTTTAATAAAAATGTAATCATCTCTCTGGTACACTGAACAAAAATGTAGACTTGTAAAGAAAGGAAAGTTTCACAGTGCAGTGTTTACCAAAACTAAAAACACTTTGTGAAGTTTTTATTATCATTCATTGGGAATAATAATTCAAATTCTGCTTTGGTCATTTTCTTAAATGTCCTTTGTGAAGTTCTAGGTTTGCTGTGTTCTAAGGAGCCTTGGACAAAGAACTGTGAATGACAACTACAAACTTGCTACTCCTTGCTACCTGGGTCTTTCTTTGAAGGAAAATGCAAATGAGCACCAGACCATTCACAGCAAGGCTAAGGTCAAGTTAGATTACACATACAATTCCTTTTTTTTCCCCCCTTATTTAATTTCTTGAGCCACTACTTCATTTTGCAGAAGTTGGAAGCAAGTTTGAGAACTGAGTCATCAGCTGAAGGAGAGAGAGGGGAGGGAGGGGGCACTCACCTGACTGAGATGATAATCTACAGGTCCACAAAAACTCTGGATCACTCTGCCAGGATCAGCCCACCTTCACCTCCTCCTCCCTCTACACAGAATAAACATTCTGGGAAGGAACACAGGCAGGGAACTTAGCACATAGTATCTTCCCCTTCTAAAAATATGTGTCCCTTGTAGGAAGTCAGTCACCATGTTCAGCTTTAGTCTTAGCTTTTCATGCTTCTAACTAGTCTCTGTCCTCTGAACCATATTGAAATCCTCTGGAATAATCTTCACAGAACATGATTTTCTAGAGAGTAGTATAATTCTTTACTACCTATACTATCAAGTCCCAAATCCTCCATCTGACATTTAAATTCCTCCTTTGTCTGGCTTCAATCTGTTTCTCAAAATTTATTTCCTTCTACTTGTTTAATGTATACATATAAACATTGCCGGGTGTGGTGGTGTAAGCCTGTAATCCCAGTGGCTCAGGAGGCTGAGACACAAGGATCACAAGTTCAAACCCAGCCTAAGCAATGGCGATGTGCTAAGCAATTCAGTGAAACCCTATCTCTAAATATAATACAAAATAGGGATGGGATGTGGCTCAGTGGTTCAGTGCCCCTGAGTTCAATCGCTAGTATCCCCCAAATATAAATATAAATATAATGAATATAAATAATAAATATAATGTGTGTGTGTGTGTGTAAAATTTTTTTAAAGCCACTTTCTCTGTAGTTCCCTAAATAAGTGCATTCTTACCTTCATGCATTCCTTTGCTGAGGTTGTTCTCCTCCCTGACAACTACTCTAAGTCCAGTTGCAACATTCTATCCAATAGAAAATGTTACATAATTTTACTCCTTTAGAGCATCCCCTTGCCAAGAACTCCTATAGCATGTATATTATTCATTATATTGTGTATCACTTAATTTCTACTATGCAAAGAAGACTCATTTAAGTGTCAGACCCACCAGGGACTCCAAGAAATGACTTCCATTCAACAAAACCCCCAGCAGCTCCCCTGCGCCACTGTCCTTGGCCTGTCTTAGATCCCTGACCAGTCTGGTTTCAGTCTAAAATCTGGAAACTCTTCTTCTCTAGCATTGCCTTTTTTTTTCTTCTAGATGTTCCAATTTCCACCCCATTCCCCAGGGTATTCTCACAAACACACATCTCCCCAAGTAAATTAATATAACTAGCTACCTAGACTGGCCCTGGGCACTTACGGCTTAAGAAACATCTAATATAGGTCTTTAAAAATGTGTCCGAATATTTGTTTATAGAAAATGCCCCCAGGAAATGGTCCTAGATGCAAACCCTGGCCATAATACTCATTAGCTATTATTACCTGTCTGGACCTCAGCTTCCTCACTATGGAAGGGTTGTTGCATAAGTTAAATGGGAGAAATATATGCAATGCTCCTAGCAGAGAGCTAGGTACAGAGTAGTGCCCTCTCACTGTGTCACAAAGAAGATTATAGAGGAGCAAGGTAATATAGGAAAGCCAAACCTCTGATCTTCAGCCACCACCATATGACTTCCGTCTCTTTAAGAAGAAGTAGCGAGACCGTAAATTGAATTGGACATAACTTTCTTAATGTTCATATATGAATACGTTACCAGTGAAACTCCACATCATGTATAACCACAAGAATGTGATACTAATTAGATTAAGTTTACCCATGTATGTATAATCTGTCAAAGTACACCCCACTGTCATGTATATCTAAAAAGAATAAATAAACAAAGTAGCAAAGCTTTTCTATAAGGTTCAGGATTTCACATCATATACTCTGCCTCATATCTGCCCCCCCAACACACTCGTAGCCTTTATCCTGAGATCACATGAGTTCTATTCTCCAAATATCTTGACCCATGTTCTGAGTCTTCAGCACAAATATTTACATTTGGTCTTCATCCATTTCTATTTCTTGTAGCTGATTCACTATAGCTACTTACTGACTCACATGGTCACTTCAACTTCCATGCCAAAAAAAAAAAAAAAAATCCCAACCATATTTAGACCATAAATAGCAAAATTTGAAAAAAAGGACAACTGTTATTTTCTTTTAGAATCTTGGTATTTTCTCCATTAACAGGATAAGACTTTCAAACGTAAATTAATGAACCAATTATTCTAGCCAGAGTTAATGTCACAATTGAAATGCCAATGATGCTAGTTGTTTCACTGCTAGCTACTTTCTGTAACGTCCCTCCTTTTGGTATTTGCTAGAGGCAGACCATAAGAGATAACAGACACTTCCCATGGTAGAACCAGGGTTGAAACTTAATGGAAAGTTTCTACACTCACTGCTTGTGATTAATGACTCTGACCTCTTGCCTTTAACCTAACCTGTGCAGGAGTCATGAGAAGTAAGATGAATTTATAACCCTGGGGTGGTACTGAACATCTTCATGTCAAAGACACTTGTATTGGGGAAAGAGAAGATTCAATTAATTCAATGAAAAAAATTATAATGACCTTCACCAAATAAAATACATGGATTTTAAATATAAGAAGCCGTGAAATGAAATTTATGTCTATGGGAATTAGTATAGACAAACTGATTGCAAAATATATTGATCTACCAATTGAAATGAAATCTCTCTCTCTCTTTCTTCTTTGGTGCTACAGCTTTGCTAATGCCCTAAGCATGCTCTTAGGTCACCTATTAAGTAATCCAGAATCTAAAGGGTTAGAAATAAATATAAAGAAGCTGCAGGAAAGGTATATCAAGTACTACAAATAAATCATAAAGAGAAAAATATCACAATGGAAAGTGGAAGAAAACAGATAAGAATTTTTGAAATGGAGATAATTTATAAAGACGGTAATCTATAAGATTATTAAAATTGGGGTGTGTGTGTGTGTGTGTGTGTGTGTGTGAATCAAAATTCAAAATGTTAACAGTGACTATAGGTGAACTTTTACTTTTTAACTTTGAAAATAATCTCTAATAATAATATCACACTACCTATAGAGCACCGGCCATATATATGGCAGATCATGTCATAGGTACCTTAAATGGGTTAAATCACATACTCCTTAAAGTCAGATATGGTTATCATATTCTTTATACAGATGAGAAAATTGCTGAGTAACTTCCAAGAGTCACGTAGCAATCAGGTCACACTTGGATTGCATCCCAGAGTATGAATTCTTAAGCATCCTTCTTTTGCCAATTCTTGACTATACTCCACTTTCATAATTAGAAAAAAAAAAAGAGTTACTCAAAAAGGGGCACTAGGAAGTAGACTGGAGACAAGAGAACAACAGACAGGAAACTTTCTATATGGGAATAATTGAGATAGTGTGAAAAATCAGAGCAATACAGAAATTGTGCAAAGGGGGACTCTATAAGCTCCCTAGAAAAAGATCATTTATTTAAATTGCTTGTAGAATTCCAAGATCCTGGCACATTCTATAGTGTGCACAGACAGGCAACACATATTTATTGAATAAATTATGTGAGGTGATAGATAGTTTGTTTTTAAATGCTCTGTGGAAAAAAATGTTAACAAATAATTTATGTGATATACATATGATTTAAAGACTATATAATATATATGAATTAAAGAATTGAGAAATAAGGTAAATACTATATTTAAAGAGCATGATTTTTAAAGGGAAAATTATTTTCTAACCAAAATAGCTATGATATTTAAAAACGGAATCAATGTTTCTAAGGAACTTATAGTGCTCAAACCTCTGGCAGCAGGAAAGCAAGCATAAAAGCACCTTACAAGACTTGCAGGACAGGTTTCCATTTCAAAACCTTTCCTGTATGCATCTCTAAAATTTATAGCGAATGTGGAAAAGAGAGATTTTAGTGTAATTGTCAAAGATAAAAAGCAGAAAAAAATTGGAATAAAAGAGAAACCAGAGTTGAGAGGCTGCACCTCAACTCTGGCACAGGAAGGATTAATGCATAACTGAGGACTGTGGATCCCACTCAGCTGGGTAAAGGCTGAGGGTCTTCAGGATGGATGACCAAACCAGTTGCTTACAGGGTATCCAGAGGAACTAGCTAAACATACATTTCTTAAATGCGGGAGTCTGCCTTTGAGGGGTACTAGGGCCAGAGAAAGAAACAACTTCATAAAATACCTAGAGTAACTTTAAACTACCACAAAAGAATTGGGGAAAAAAATGTTTTAAAAAATGAGTTTAAAGCAACATTAAAAATTTTCTAATGTGTCCAACCCACAGTTTGTGCCCTTGGGCCTCACTTGAACATATACAAAGGAAACTTCCAGGTCCCTGCAGCACCTGTGGTCAGGACATTTAGCAGAACAGCCCACCATGGAAACAGTGAGCTCCACCCTGCTGACAAGCCCCCGCCAGCATCACAACTCCCAGGGGTCTAACTCTACACTTTTAATAGAAGAATTAAGAATCACCAGATGTTTAAGGAAATCTTACATGAATGAAAGAAAAACTCCAAGACAAACAGAACAGCCTAGATGAATTAATGTCAGATACAGAAATTACAGTTAAAAAGAAGATACTGCATCCATAAGACAAGCATGGACTACTTGGAAAACATAATCACAAAATGATTTCTGAATTTTAAAATGTGTAAAGGCTGAATGGAAAGGAAAGCAAAGAATAGATTAGTGAACCTAGAGACAAAAGCAAAGCATTATCCAGGTTTTTGTTGTTGTTGTTGCTATTGTTTTTTTGGTGCCAGAGGTTAAACCCAGGGCCTTGTGCATGCCGGGCAAGAGTTACACCATGGAGCTACATCCCCAGCCCCATCAAGTTTCTAAACGAATAATAAGAGAAACCATGAAACAAATTAAAAGCCTGCAGAATGATTCTAGGTAATAGTCTACTAACAGGAGTTAAAAAGCAGGGAACAGAGTGACAGGGAGGAAATAAATAATCAAACAATAATGAAAGAAAAATATCCTTGAGCAGAGGAAAAATGGTTCTTGAGAAGGAGAGGCCTCAAAGTGCTGAGAAGAGTAATAAAAAGAAATACATCCATCCATGTTCTGCTGATATTTCTATGTTAAAGTTAAAATAGAAAAATGCTGCACATACTTGGGGGGAAAAAAACTAAGTAATTTTCAACAGAACAAGAAACAGGCAGTCAGTAAACTTCTTATCTGCATCCCAAAATGCTGCAGGGCAAGAGAAAAATGGAATTTTAAACACAGCGAAAGATCAATCTAGTGTAATAGAAAAACAAAGACATATTTAGTCATGGAAGGATTTAAAAATCCTTCTATTCATCTATTCTGTTTGAAAGAATTATTCCTTGAATCAAAGTGAAAAAAGGCGTGCATGGATAGAAAAGAAAATCAGCATAGCTACCAGAGAATATCAAATAAACCAGAAAAATATTAATTTTAATGAATTTCTGATCTTGGAAATAAAATTAATGACCCAAGGAAAGTTTTCTTAAATATGATGCTAAATGAAAATGAAATATCTCAGGTGATAGGAGAGTAATTGTTTAACAACTGTATTGAAGGTTTTGCTTTGTAATAAAAAGTTATAGATAACAATTAATTCCCAATGCTAATAGAAAACATAAGTTTAAATATGCTGATCAAAAATTCCATGGTAGGCTGGGGATGTGGCTCAGCAGTAGATTGCTTGTCTAGCATATGTAAGGCCCTTTGATTCAATCCCTGGCATTGCAAAAACAAGACAAAACAAAAATTCATTGGTAATAATTACTAATTAAAGATGGGCTGTAAAACTCGTCGAGCAGCAATTCCCAGAACACAGTGTGCAGACTCCTGGAGAGAGGTCCCTTAGATACTTTCAGGAAACTGTGAGGAGAAACAATGGTTCTCGCAACTATACTAAGACATATTTGCCTTATTCACCGTATTGATATTTGCACTCATGGTACAAAACTAGTAGTGGGTAGAGGTTCTGCTTCTCTATGCAGATCAGAGCAGTGACATCAAACTGTACTAGAAGAATTACATTCCTGAGCCACAAGCTCAAAATACAAACAAAACAAACAAGTGCTGGTTTTGTTTGAGAATCCCCTTTATGAAGCAGGACAGAATCCTAATTTTATTAATCCCAAACTTTGGGTATATGCCTTCTTGATCCCACATGTGACTGCAGGAGAGCCATTCAAAACTCTTGGGACCGCTAACTGAAATGCAGTGACTGACTAGAAGAAGAGGCCTTATCCAGGTTGGAGGTGAGCTAGATGAATTTGCTTCTGGGAATTCCATTTTCACATGAAAGAGGACAGACTGACAAACTCTGTGTTCAGACTTGAATATTTAGCTGACATTTTCTCAAAAATAAATGAAGTATAAGTCCATCACTTTAAGGCAAACAAGCGACAGTATTTGCCACCAACAAAAAAACATTTGAGCTTTCAAGCAATATTTGGAATATTTACTTGAAATTTGAAATTCAAAAAGTGATATACTAAATTTAGAAATGTAGAAAACTTGCATCCAACAGTATTGACAATTTCCTCATTGTCATTTTCTGATGCAGTCAGTGGAGATATTAGTGGATGCCATTTTTCACTAATGTATGAGGGAAAATGTTAGCATTTGGAAGATCTGAATACATAACCAATATTGGCAAATACCAATGCACTATGTTACAACATCAAACACAGGTAAAAGATCTATTCAAAGTAAAAAACAGGCCTAAAGATTTTCATGTAATAGAGTATAGAAAGTTCATTATATGATTTTGGTTTCTACAATGCAATTAACCTTTCAGAAACTACCAGTTATGGAATTTAGGTGCAATATCAAAGAATATCTATAGTTATTTGAGAAGACTATTAAAGCACACTTTCCTTTTCCATCTCTCAGTGTGAAACAGGATTATTGTTGTTGTTGTTTGTTTGTTTGTGATGGTGCTGGGGATTGAATCCAGGGCCTGTGCATGATTCTACCAAATGATCTATATCCACAGCTGTGAAGAAGGATTCTTTAACCAAAATATCAATGTGCAACATACTGAATGAAGAAGCAGAAGTATTTAGAAGTCTCTGATAAGTCAATGTCAGAGAGAATTACAAAAATGTAAAATAATATCACTCTCCTTCCTAAATTTTTTGCTTTGAAAATTTTAGTTTTCATTTTAACAATGTTATATTAACAAATAATGGGTGTACTATTATTATTTTAATTGAATCATTAATAAATATTTTAAGATTTCTCCTTAACTTCTAATATGATGAGTATTGATATAACCCACACAAACACAAGCCAAACACAACATTCTTCAATAATTTCAGAGTGCTAAAAGGATTGTAACAATTGTGAGTTTGAGAATCATTTCTCTAGATAATCACTTGAGAGCTAAATCATGGAAAAAATATTGATCAATAAAACAAAAATTAAAATAATGACATAACAGGAAAAGTAAATCTTTACATATCTGCAATTGAAATAAGTGAAAATGAGTAGCTCCATTTTTGAAAGAAGTAATTTCAAACTGGATTTGAAAAAAAAAATTCTTTTTTAAGCACCCAGGAAACATAAGAAATAACCATTTATCAGGCCACTAGACAAGACTATTCATTTTGAAAGAACTCTCGTAGTACAAATGAAATTATCGGACCACTATGTAGTTAAATATTAAATTAACATGAAAAAAAGATCAAATTTAAATGGCTGGGGATGTGGCTCGTTGGTAGAATATCTGCTTGGCATGGGTGAAGGCTTGGGTTTGATCCCCAGCACTGCAATAAATATTTAAAAATCAAATCATCAAAAAAGATTAAATTTAAATACCGTATGTATAAAAGTTATAACATACTGTTAAATATTTATAGTAAAAAAAATAGCTCCTAAAGAAAATTTTTTGAAAATTAGAACTCATTGACAAAATATGTAGCATGTATTGTGGAATATAAATAAATCAGAACTTAGAGGTCATTTCATAGCTTTAACTGTTTGTTTTAGAAATGAAAACAGGGGGCTGGAGATGTGGCTCAAGTGGTAGCACGCTCGCCTGGCATGCGTGAGGCCTGGGTTTGATCCTCAGCACCACATACAAATAAAGAAGTTGTGTCCGCCGAAAACTAAAAAATAAATAATAAAAAAAATTCTCTCTCTCTCTCTCTCTCTCTCTCTCTCTCTTTAAAAAAAAAAACTAGAAATGAATACAGGCTAAAGTTAAAGAGTTAGGCATATGGATATAAGCATAAAATAAATGAAAGTAGAACATAAAAATAGAAAGTATTGAAGTAAAGACATTAGAAAGAACAATTTAAGACAAAAGTTGGTTCTTTGAAATGGGAAAGAAAACTAACGAATTGACAAAGAATCAAATATTAGAAAAGAAAAAAGGAGAATTTTAAATGTAGCACGTATTTTAAAAAGAGTATTCTGGCTGGGCATGTTTAGGTGCACTTGTAATCCCAGTGACTCAGGAGCAGAGGCAGGAGGATCGCAAGTTCGAGGCCAACCTCAGAAACTTAGTGAGACCCTGTCTCGCTAAAATAAATAAATAAATAAATAAATAAAAGGGCTAGAGATATAACTCAGTGGTAAAGCACCCCTGGGTTCAATCCCTCATCACTCCCCCCAAAAAAGCATTATGAATCCTTTTATGCAGATTAATTTGAAAACAGACAAAAAGGAAACATTTCGAGAAAAAATATGAATAATCAAAATTGACTCAGTTATTTGGAAAGAGAGAAACATTAACATTCCATTAGGGAATCCTAGCAGCTACCTCCCTAAACAGGTGATGAAGGTATACCCTGAGACAATGAGAGAAATCTCGGGCAAACTGAGCAAGGAGCCCTCTAATACCCGCCTGCCGACTGATGACTGTGGTACTAACTGCTGAAACAAACCAAGCAATAAGTATGTGAGTAAAGAAGCAGGTAATTAACCCAAGGAAAACAAAACAACTAACTTTTGGAGGTTGAACTGTGAGTGGCTTGTCTTTATTTAGCCATTTCCCTTTTATATTGCTCATGCAGCTGAATATAAATGCAGACAAAACCATTTAGCTAATAGAGAAGAAATGGATGGGAGAAATAAGTGAGGGAACCAGGAAACTTCCTCCCTGTGGCATCCAAAACTCCTGGTTTATCTTCCTCTGCTACCCACCTATAAACCTGGTCACAGCAATCTTTATACAATCCCCCAGTCCAAGGCACAAGACTTCTACCATGTACATTTCTCTTGTCACCTGTATGGAAAAGTTCCCTTTGATTTCTTTAAGAATAGATTTCTACTATCTAGGCCCAAATAGTCTGTAACCAAAAAGGCTTATTAAGAAAGAAAAGAAAATTCAAAAAAAGCAAACTGTATTGTGTGCAAGCTTAATTCCTTAACTACTCAGAGGTAGATATACTCTAATGCTCACCAATGACCTGAGGTTCAGCTTGTCTTTGTGATTATCAATAGATTCTTAGCATGCAAATGATTATCATCACTATCATGATGATCCACTCTAAATTGCCTATTTTACAAATGGAGAAACTGAGGTCCAGTGAGATTATACCATTTCCCTGGGATCACAGTTATCTTTATTAACCCTAAAATGATTAAAGGACAAGTTGCTGGAAAACACATAGATTGTTGGCTAATTTGTAGTGTTTTGTGAACACTTAAGCATTCTTCCATGAGGATGAAGTGAACATTATGGACATCTTCATGCAAAAGTTTCCCTCCTCCATCCACAATCCCTGCTAACTTCCCCAATCCATTGAATAAAACTTTATGGAGCTTCTACTGTGCTGATCTAGGTGTAGGAAACACAGAGCTAGGAAATTTTCACTCATTCATTCACATTCATTCATTCGTTTGTTCATCCAAGTAATCCATTCACCAGAGATTCCTCTGAAAGCTAGCAATGATTGCCTAGAGGGTCCACACTTTTAAGTATTTTTTTTTCTAATAGGTTCTAACCCCTAGGTATGCTAAGCCCAGGCATAAAGATGTAGTAGAATATTGTACCATGAACAGTATTTTTGTATTGTTTTTGTAGTACTGGAGATCAAACCCAGCGCCTCATGCTTGCTAGGCAAGCACTTTACCACCAAGCTACATCCCCAGCCCAAAATGTTTTTGATTGTTTGTTTTTGAGTACTGCTACTTAAAATCCTTGAAAATTAAGATAACATTTACTCAACAGATCATGATCAACTGAGCACCTACTATGGGCTGGTATTCCTCTGAATACTCTAATATAATGATGTAAAACACAGATCCAATCTCTGTCCTAGTGAAGCTTTTACAAGTGAATATACAACTGCAGATGTGACAAGTGTTGATAAAGAAAAAGCACAGGGTACTAGGAGAAAATGTCATGGGGATCTTGCAGGGGCTGTGAGCATGTCTATGTATAATGTTCACAAGTAAAGAAACTTTGAAGAGGCGAAGAGGAAAAGAGAGGGACTGGATGGGTGTGGTGGTACATCTTATAATCTCAGTGGCTTGGGAAGCTGAGGCAGGAGGATCAGGAGTTCAAAACCAGCCTCAGTAAAAGTGAGGTGCTAAGCAACTCAATGAGATCCTGTCTCTAAATAAAATACAAAATAGGGCTGGGGATGTGGCACAGTAGTCCAGTGCCCCTGAGTTCAATTCCTTGTGTCCCACCCCCCAAAAAAGGGAGGGACTGAAGAGATTTGAGAGACGTTCTCTTCTACTAAATGATGTTGGACAAGTAGTTGAGGAGTTTTATTTCACTTGTGTGTTGGTTGATTTAAATTAGACCCTCAATTGAGTCCATTAAAATAAATTCTACACAAATTTTAGTTGAGCTTTACATTCAACCATACAAAAAATGTAGATTATGTATGAGTTTTTAATCTACTTTGTATTTGATATCAATTATTTAGGCATAAATACAATAGAAGAATTTATGAAGAAAAATGATAACTTTAATCATTTAAATACTAAAAATAAGTGGATGTAAAAAAATGGGGCGGACAAACAACTGTATGTTTGTGTGTCTCAAAAATTTACCCACTGTACAATCCCACATCACACATTCTGACAAATGTGGCTGAACACAAGAAACAAACAATTCTCACACCAATGGCTCACCTTTAGCAGCAAAAGAGACAGTTAAATCAACAAATGATAGAGGGTTTTTGCTAATATCCTCCCAATATGGAGGGGAGCCTAAAAAGGGGTGAATTCTTGGAAAAGCCTCTGAGGCAAGTCATTCCCTCCACTATCGGCATTTTATCAACAGAGATGAAAAGAACTTGAAATCTTTCTAGTCTGGAAGAGGGGAGAAGAATTGCAGAATGATCTCAACCCGCACAGCTATGGGTGGCTGAGAATGAATTGCTCTATATTGAAGGTTGTGTGTCATATTGGTGACCAGAGATACTGGCAAAAATAGTCAAGATGAGAATCAAGAGTCTGCAGAGTGGTTGCATCTTGTAACCAAACACACAAGGAAAGACCAGAATGGAGGTGGAGTTCCACCAAGCAAGGAGATATTTTGTGGATGCCACTGCTGGGGGCCTGATCATTGTTCCCCTTCCCCATATGAATAATTTCCTAGTGAAAAAGTCATGTTCAGTACAGTAATTGCAGACTAGGAGCAGGGCAATACATGATGTGGTTGTCTCCACCTTGGGGCAAGTACACAGGGAAGTTCAGAAAAAGCTATGCTGTGCACAACCCTGCATTATAAATGAAGAAGACCATGGTGGGGCTGAAAGCTAAAGAACTTGTAGGGTCCTGCCGACACTGACTCTCCTGATGGCTGTGTGACAAGATCAGTGTGAACAATCCAGAGGTGGGTGAACCCAGTTACCTAGCCTTTTCTACCTGGTGTCACTGCTGCCTGGCAATGTGATGTTCTCCCGCCCAGCCTCACAAGTATCAAGCAGAGGCTACCAAACCAGCCTGCTAGAAAGACAGGTGGAGTTGAAAGAGGCATAAAGCTTTCCAGGAACCCTAGCTGCTTAATTACTACACTCGGGATGCTGTGTCAGACAACTTCAAACATACCTAAAACCCTGAAAGAAAACCAAATATCAGTGCTGTGCTTTTTAGATTATTTGGCCCTCTAT
The DNA here is from genome assembly GCF_047511675.1 of Marmota flaviventris. Classification (NCBI taxonomy): domain Eukaryota; kingdom Metazoa; phylum Chordata; class Mammalia; order Rodentia; family Sciuridae; genus Marmota; species Marmota flaviventris. The sequence goes on from NC_092512.1 coordinate 35,468,730, forward strand.
GAAAGCCTCATCTTCTCTATCTCATCTCTGAGGAAAGTAAGCATTTTTTAAAATTATATAAATTCCTCAACAACTGTGAGAATATTGCCAATAAAAGTATTTTACAGAGCTGAATTAAATACAATACACAGGCTGATTTCTTTAACAGAAGGAGGCCACTGGATTGAGAGCACAGCCGTAGTGGCTTTTGTGACTTGGTTGGGTTACTGTCCAGACATTGTCCCTGCTTTCTGTGTTGTCATGAAGGCTTGGATCCATCCAGAAGGACTAGACCTAGTTGAAGAAGGAGGCATTAGTAAATCATCCCCAGCAGAGATTGGGATATTTAATAGAACTGAAAACAAAACGGTAGACGTGATTGCTAATCTTGGTTGTCAACTTGACTGAATTGAGAAATCCCTAGAAAATGGGTAAAGCACACTTTTGGGTGTGTCTGTGAAAGTGTTTCCAGAGATGATTGGCATGTGGATCGGCCAACTAAGGGGAAAGGCCTACCCTGAATGTGGGCAGCACTACCAAAAACGCTGGGGTCCTGGCTGGAAAAAAAAGTGGAAGAAGGGGAAAGTTCACCCTTGGACTCATTCAACTCTTCTTAAGCCTATGCATTTTTTTGCTGCTGCCCCTTCCCATGGACACAATACTTCTGGTTATTTAGGTTTTGAATGCAGATTTGCACCAGTGACTCTTCAGAGAGCTTCCAGGCCTTTAGCCTAAAACTGGGGCAGCATCGTTGATCCCTATTATTCTGAGGCTTCCAGCTTCTCAGATTGAGCAGCTTCTGGTTTCCCCAGCTCTCCAGCCTCTAATCATGCAAGCCAATTGAACAAATTCCCTCTTACAGATACATTCTGTCGGTTCTGTTCCTCTGGAGTATCCTGATGGATATAGTAGATAAATGCAATAAGACTCTTTGAAGGAAGGAAAATTTGACTTTGGGGAAGGGGCAGGAAGAAGACTGTTGAAAGCTCCAGACGAAGTTTCATGGTTATTTTCCACTGGGAACTATTAATGGCTCCAACATCCTCAGGTACCCTTTTCTTTTAAACCTAGTGTCCGAGAGGTGTGACAGTGGAAATGGAAACTACAAGAAACCAAAGCAGAGGTCCAGGACTCTGTGGTCAAGCAAGGAACTGACCTAACACCCCCCAAGGCATCCCTCCCTCCAGGAAGAGGATGCTGTCCTACACATGTGGACTGAATTCAGGACAGAACATTTTCCCAAGGCACACAAAGCCAAGCCTTCCTACCTGGCCACATCGTCACAAGCCTGGGCTGCAAGCTGACCTTGACAGGGTGCACAAACAGATCTCAGCTGACAGAAAGACAGAAAAACAAAGCACTCATACAAATGGGGAATGGTAGAATCTCTACCTGCATGTTTGGAAGTTAATAGATTACACTTAAAATGGATAGTTCAAGAAATAGCAGTATGAATTACCAAGACACAATGGAGGTAAACTAAGAGGAAAAGATACTGAAGAATCAAGCCTAGCTGCCTTTGGATATGAGGATCCAGGCAGAAGAGTACATCTAAGGAAACTGCTATTTTCACACAAACCTTTCTAATATTATTTAATTGTATTTCTAAATACAATTCTTTGATAAAAAATTAAAAATATGTATTTTAAGAAAATACTATGTGAATCCTGTACAACATGCCTACAGCCAAGAAGCAGCCTACGGTTGATAGTTTCCAACCACTAAACTACAGGTTTTTGGTAAGAAACAGTAGGTAAATGGGAAATAGGAACAAAGAAATATGGTCTATTATCCATAAATGTAACTGCCTTCCTGCCTATTCTCCAATGGGGTCTTTGTTCCTATTAATAGACCATAAGGTGCTACCTTAGCTCATGACCTTGGGCAAGCTACTAACTTATCTGTGTACCCATTTTCTTATCAACCTTAGAGATTCCATTTGAGAACTGAATTAATATACATAAAATACTTAGTACCTATGACACACTCTGCACTGTATCTATACAAGCTATTAGCATTAAGGTGATTTTAAAGCTAAATTTTTATTTTATTTGATTTGATTATTTTATTTTATTTTTGATACCAGGGATTGAACTCAGGGATACTCGACCACTGAGCCACATCCCCAGCCCTATTTTGTATTTTATTTAGAGTCAGGGTGTCACTGAGTTGCTTAGTGCCTTGCAGTTCCTGAGGCTAGCTTTGAACTCGCAATTCTCCTGTCTCAGCCTCTCAAGCCTCTGGGATTACAGGCAAGGCTAAATATCATTAAGCCTTCTTTGGTAGACACAAGTGGTCCCAACATAAGTCCCTCACAGAGAAGAAGTTGAGGCTAACCCCTTGGATATAAGCATCAGGTTTTCCTGAGCAATCCACCTGCCTGAAATTGGACACTCCCCTGATCAAGCCTCTGAACTGCCTTTCACTGAAATCTGAAAATTTTGTGCCCAAAACACATCATATTTTGGTTTCAACAGAGATTCCAAAAGACAGCAAAAGAGGCAGAGGCAGGAGAGATCCAGGCTTCCTGATCCCATTTTAAACTTTTCTTTCCTTTTTCTCTTCCCTTTTTCACTTTTTGTTATTTGTTTGTTTGTTTTTGTACCATGGATTGAACTCAGGGGTGCTTAACCACGGAGCCATATCCCCAGCCCTGTTTATTTTTTTATTTTGAGACAGGGTCTTGCCAAGTTGCTTAGGGCCTCACTAAGTTGCTGAGACTGGGATCCTCTTGCTTCAGCCTCCCACCTCCAGGATTACAGGTGCGTGCCTCCATGCCTGCAGCCTTCCCTCTTCCTTCCTTCCTTCCTTAACACCTCTAACAACAAGAACTCACAGCTTTAAACAGTAGCTCATGGCACCGAAGGAAGCTCTAATTGTTAAGAGATTTACTTTGTGGCAGCTACAGGAGTGCACCTCGCTGTTCCCCAGCTGTAGGAGAGGAACTGTCCATGGGCCCAGGCCGCCCTAGGGGCTGCTTTTCCAGCCAGTAACTGAACTGGTCCAATTCCAGAGCAGACACAGGCTCCCCAATGGGCACAAGAGCCTTCCTAGACTGCTGGGCCAAAAGAAGCTTCCACCCCATCTCCCCTCCGCTCTCCAGGTCTGAGATCAAACTCCCTAAGAGTCAGAGGCTCTTTGCTGTCCTTGCTCCCCACACCATCCCCTCACAGGGACATTCCCCTAATAAAATCCTTCTCTGCTTAGTCTCATCATGGCGTCTGCCTCTTAGAGGATCTGAACTAAGTGAGACAAAATATTTTCATTTTCACCTATCAGCCCCAATTCTATCTGAGGAATCACTGCTCTACTGTGACCAATTTTTCTAGCCAAGTATTCATAAAGGCAGAGATAAGCTGTCCTCTGTGTGAGTGTGAGCAGGTCCACATGTGTCCTCGTGTGCACATGTGTAAGGGTAAGGCTCGGGGGAGGATGACAGCAAGACCTGTAAAATCTCATGAAGGGTGAGAAGTCCCAACCTCAGATACAAAGGAGATCTGAAACCGATTTCTTCCTGTGAAATACAAATGCTAAGACTTGGCCTCCACTCAAAGCCTGAAAAGACAAAGGAAGCATAGAAGAAATTGCAAGGTTAGTCAAAGACTTTCATAGGCCCAGGCAACCTTCAAGGAATACACCATTCCAACATTGTTTGAATTACTGCAGAGTGTAACAAAACCTGGAGAGTTTCCCAACTCGTCCTAATCGGCTGGCCTAACACGGATATCAAAATGCAACAAAGAGCAGACACCTGTACCCAGGAACAAGATCCATGTCGGTTACGACAATGACAGCTAACATTTATGAGCATTTCCCATGTCTCATGAACTGCTCCAGGAGAAACTGAGGCACAGAGAGACTAAATAATTTACTCAAAGCTATGCCAACAGCAAGCACTGGCACTAGGACAAATATAGATATAAAATATTCAGTTAAAAAATATGCATCAGTACAAGGTGACATCCACTGATAGAGCACTTTCTTTAGCATGCAAGAGGCCCTGGGTTCAAATCCCAGCACTTCCCACCCTTGCCAAAAAAAAAAAAAATATATTAGTTAACAAAGAAATATAATTTGAAAAAGAAAAATAAATAAGGTTTTCTCAGTTTAAAAATAAAAAATTAAATCCTCCAAAAAATTGATGAACTGAATTTATTATTAAAAACAATAATGATAATGATGATAATAATAATAATACATCATGACCACATAAGGCATATCAAGGATACAAGTCTGCTCAAAATTAAAAAAAAAGAAATTTATTTGTGAATATCATTACATTGAAAGGATAACAAAGAGAAAGCTCAATGTGGAAAATCTTTATTAATAGCTGCAGTGAACTGAATATCTGTGTCCCTCCAAAAGTCACATATTGAAATCTAATTCCCAATGTCCCCAATGTGATGGTATTGGAGGTGAGCCCCTTTAAGAGGTAATTAGGTGATGAGAATGGAGCCCCCAAGAATAGGATTAGTGTCCTCATGAGAAGAGAGCAGAAAGCTAGCTAAGTCAGGAAAAGGACTTCACCAGAGCTCAGCCATAATGGCAACCTGACCTTGAACTTATAGCCTAACTGTGAGGGATGAATTTCTAAGGTTTATAAACCACCCTGTATATGTATATGTTTGTTATAGCAACCCAAATGGGCTAAGACAATGCAGTGAGACATTCAAAGCACTTCCTTTATGGAACATCCCTGCCATCCTCCTTCTCAACAGTGTATTTGAAACTGTCTAATGTAATAAAGAGAAAAATTTAAGAAACCTACATAATGGGAAGAAGGGGGTAAGAACTATCAAATGTAAATAATATAATCACTTAATAGATACTACACTAAGAGTTCAGTTGGGGAGCCAGATAGAAGATCATACAAAACCAAGGGCTTCTCAAAGACTAGATTGTATTTAATGCTGAAATCCTAAGAACATTAAACAACCATCCCACTCTCAACCCTATTCATCAATATTTGTTAACATGTTTCTGTAATGATAGGTTCACAGATTTACAGATGAGAATAAAGTAAAAAGAGGTGAATAAACATTTGCATATGACATCATGTCTAGAATACTCCAATAGCATTTAAAAATCAAAACATTATGTTACAGGAGAAATAAAAATGCAAGATCTATTTGGAAAAAATATTTTAATTATAGGAGGAACATCAAACAAAATTTAAATAAGTAAAGCAAAACATGTCTATTCTTGTAGGAGTACCTAATATTAGTGTCAATTTGATACCAAAGTTATCCAGAAAAGTTAATGCATTATTTCTCTTTCTCCCACCCCCAAAATAGGATTTCTTCAGAACAACAGAAGTTCATTCTTAAATTTACATGAAAAAAGCAAAAATATTTAGGAAGATTTTTAAAAAGAAGAGTAATATCATAGCGCTTTCAGATATTACAGCATTTTATACATTTAAATTACCAGCTGCTTTTGAAACATAAACAGATAGATCAAAGGAACAGAATTGAGAGTTCAGAAACTGTCCCAAATTCACCTGAGAATTTAATGCATAATAAAAGTTGGATTTCAAATAAGTGAAGGAAATATGTATTATTCAATAAATTACATTGGCACAATAGGGTGGGCATCTAAACAAGCAATTTAAAAACTTCAGTTCTTCATCAATAAATTTCAAACTTTCAATGGACTTGTGAAACCATAAAAGTAATAGAGTGATCGAATAAAATTTGAGGACTAGGGGTGCAGCTCAGTAGTAGAGTGCTTGCCTAGCCTGCCTGAGGTTCTAGGTTCAATCTCCAGCACCCCACCCCAAAAGAGAAAAAAGTTTGGGTTGTTGGTTTTCAATTGTAATTTTAGAGCAGAGAAAGCCTTCCTAAGCAAGGCGTAAAACCTAGAAGCCATTAGCAAAATAAAGCAAATCAAAAGAGAAAGATGAACTTGGTTACCTAAAAATTAAAATCTCTGCAGAGCAAACACATGATGTAGCCAAATGACAAATGGTGGTAAACAATGGGCTAATCTCTCAATTTATAAATAGCTCCTGAAATTCATCAAGAAAAGACCAATTACAATAACTTATTAGATAATTTAAGATTCAGTAAATACAAAACAGGCAAAGAACACTAAAAGAGTTCACATAAAAGGAAATACAAATTTCTTTTAAATATAAGAACTAAAGAAACATAATACACTATTTTTCATGGGACAAATTATAAAAATTGATAGGACCCATTGCTGTGAAGGTATACAGAAATAAGCATATTAAAATATCACTGATGTATAAATTAAAAATAGCATTTTAATTTACAAGAACAAGCTATCAAAAGTTTCAATACGTATAACCTTTGCTTCAGAATTACACTTCTATATTTACACCATAGAATATTACACAATCAAAAAGATTTTTTTTTTTTTTTAACCCAGGGGTACTCAACCACTGAGCAACATCCCCAATCCTTTTAATTTTTTATTTTCAGACAGGAGCTCACTAAGTTGCTGAGGCTGGCTTTGAACTTGAGATCCACCTGCCTCAGCCTCCCAAGCAGCTGGAATTACAGGTGTGCATCACCATGCCTGCCACAATCATTATTGACATGGAAAATTAATATGTATGAAAATTATAATATGTATAAATATGTATAAAAATTATTTATGTAAAAAACAAAACAAGTTAAAACTTTTAATCCCTCAAATGCATGCACATTCATATATGGTAGTATGTCTACAAAAACATGCAATAATATCCAACAAACATTAAAATTCAGTTCAAAGAGGTAGAACAAAATCATAAAAGAAGTGGATATCCTTTTTCTCCTTAAATCATCATTTTTATGTAATGGAAATATATCTTAATATGTGTGACTTTTAGGCTGGTAAATGCCATTGATAGAAATTCATTCTAGAATGATCAAAAAATCTTGAAAGATTTTACGCCTTTAGATTTGGGGGGGAGGGGATTGACCCAGGGGCACTTTACCACTGAGCTACATTTCTAGCCCTTTTTATTTCTTTTTTACTTTGAGACAGGATTTTGCTAAGTTGCTGAGGCTGGCCTCCAGCTCCTGCCTCAGCCTCTTATTTACTGTGATTTCAGGTATGTGCCACTGAGCTAGGCTGAATTGTTATAAATGTTTGATATTCTAATAGTGAAAATTATAGTAACAGTCTCCATGCAACCAAAATATAAGTCAATGGCAGTAAATCCATAGCATCTAATGCTCTGCAGCCATTAAAATATTTAGGGGAAAAAAAAAAACATTCATACAATCAGAAACAAATACAGAGTTAGTTTCCAAAAAGATAAAAATACGCAATATGACCAATTACTGGAAGATTACCATTTGCACAATACTTTATGGGTTTCATGGGGGAAAAGTCATTATTTGTACTTTGCAAATGACAGACTTCCTAATCAAGGAATTGTTAAACCTCAGCCTCAAGAACATGCCGTGTGTGGATCATTCGAAATCCTAGATAATCTAAGAATGTATTTAAAATAATGAGTTCAACCTTCTACTGGAACTAAATGTTTTTTCTTTTAATCAGTAGCCAAACTAATTAAGCTGAAATTTCCTTTTCATACCCTCTCTGCTAGATCTGTAGAGAGGGAAAAATTACACATCCGAAAGGCTAATCATAGGAAGGAGACTGAAGGAAATAGCCTTAATAATTCACCAAATAATGACTCCAGATTAATGCAGCTGGCTCTAATGCCACCAACATTTCTAAAGCAAATTCCTAATTGTCCTAGAGGTTTTAATGTTGCATCTCAGTTCAAAAAACTGTCACGTCACTCTTATAAAATGCAAGTTTCTGCAGATGTTACCTTTAACTCTCTTAACAACACACAGATGACAGAGAACACAAACAGATGCTTTAACCTCTAGCCCTAAAAGGATTTTTTTTTTAAAAATATAAAGTTTAATTACAGGGCCCTGGAGATTTATCTTTGAAAAGTGACTTCATTTTAAATAGCCCTGCTATTTAAATAAACAACCAAAGTGTTTCTTAACCACTAATAACAGGCCAAAGAGAAACTTGAAATGAATGGATGAAACCCTGACCAAACCTGAGGAACCAAAAAACAATGGCAAGACTTTTCAAACGGAGAGGGAGCAAAAAATTGGAAGACTTGGAGGCTAGGGATGTGGCTCAAGTGGTAGTGCGCTCGCCTGGCATGCGTGGGGCACTGGGTTCGATCCTCAGCACCACATAAACCTAAAAAATAAATAAATATTAAAAAATTCTCTCTCTCTTAAAAAAAAAATTGGAAGACTCACTATCTTGTCTCATTTCTGCACCTGTCTCCATTTTTCCCACAACTAATTATCTGAAGAATGGGCTGTAAATGTGCAATTTTCTTTTCTAAGTTATATATATTTTTTCTAATTACAACCTTAAACTACTAGCCCGGTTCATCTTGGCAGTCTTAGTTCATCTTGGAGGTCTTGATGCCTAGCTCTGGAGCCAGTCCCTTGCCACATAATAAAACAGACAATGAAATGAGTGTTTGCCAGTGTTCCTACTGCTGGGATATCCTCATCCTGAGCTCATTCAGCACTAGCCTGCCTGGGAATATGGGTCCCATTCCTTGATTAAATTCTCTGAACTTAGGGCCTTCATTTAAGGAGTTTGAGGGCTGGTCTGAGTCATTGCTCTCATTGGCAAGGGGATGAGGACTGTTAGGGAATTGTTGTCAGGCCCAGGGATTTGTCCTAAGAGAAGAGATCATGGCTCAACACTCCCATAAAAAACAATCTATAGCTGAACTCTCTACAAAACCCCAAGGGCTTTTAAGGTATGAAAATGTCAAACAAATAAACATAGAGCTCCATTAGCATAAAAAACACAATTTGAGGGACTGGGGTATAATGCAGAGGTAGAAGAGCTGCTCAGTATGTGCAGGGACCTGGCCTGGATTTCCAGCACCCAGAAAGTGCTGAAGGAGGAGTGCTGAAGGAAGCAAGAAGGAGGAGTAGGAAGGGAGGAAGGAGGAAGGAGGAAGGAGCTATACCTTGAGTAAATGAAAGAAAGAAATGCAATTGGTGTGGCCATTAATTAGGAGGAAGCATCTGGAGAGCAATTTGAAAATATGAGCTGAATGACTTCAAAAGGTGCCTGCCTTTTGGTCAAGAATTTGTGTTCCCTGGAATTATTTAAGAAGTGTTCAAAGATCTAGATCTAGTTTTAAGAATAATCACTGGAGTATTGACTTTTAACAATAAAAAAGTGAGAGGCAAAAATCCAAATCTACAACAATAGAAAATGATTGAATTAATTTGGATATTTCCATTCAATGTAAGACTATAAGGTCATTAGAAATATTTATTGCCATGGAAAACAATCTGTGATAAATAATAATTTTTTAAACAAGTTACTAAATAGTATATAAATCACTATGTCATCCCGGTATCAGCACTAAATTTGTATGTACATGGGTAGAAAAGGGAGTGAAAAAAGAGATTTCAAAAGGTTGGAAGGTAGAAAATTGTTATTTTGGGGGGATAAGGATGTAGCTCAATGGTAGGTTGCTGACTGAGCATGCTCAATCCCCAGCACAGAAGAAAAAAAAAATCTTTATAAGATGGGTGCAGTGGCACACACCTGTAATCCCAATGACTTGGGAGGCTGGGGCAAGAGGATCACAAGTTCAAGATCAAGCTGAGGAAGGAGGATGACAAGTTCAAGATCAAACAACTTAGCAAGACCCTATCTCAAAATAAAAAATAAAAAGGACTGAAGATGTGTGGTTAAAGCGCCCCTGGGTTTAAAAAAAAAAAAGAAAAAAGAAAAGAAAATTGTTATTTGAGGATCTTTTACAACTAAGGATGAATTAACTTCTTACAGGGCCTTTAAATAACCTTTAAAATAAGATAAAAGCACAGGAAAAATTTGATGAACTACATCCATAAAGGTTGATCTTAAACCTTCAACATTAAAAAAAAAAAAAAAAAGGGAAATACCTACACTGTGTGACTCAGTGGCAGAGTACTTATCTAGCATGCATAAGGCCTTGGGTTCCATCCCTAGCACTCTCTCCCTGCCCCTCCCCCACCAAAAAAAGGAGAGGGGAATACACACAAACACAAAAGAGCAATATATTTGAATCAAAAAAAAAGTAAACCTCTGAATATTTTTTAAATCATAGACTCAATTTTGAAAAAATAATAACCAGAATTTTAATGAAAGGTTTAACAGTTTTAGATGTATAAGACACTTCTCAGAAGAAGATATACAATCAGTCAACAAATACATGAAAAAAGGTTCATCATCACTAGAAATTAGAGAAATGCGAATCAAAACCACTCTAAGATTTCATCTCACTCCAGTCAGAATGGCAGCTATTATGCATACAAACAACAACAAATGTTGGCGAGGATGTGGGGAAAAAGGTACACTCATACACTTCTGGTGGGAATGCAAATTGGTGCAGCCAATATGGAAAGCACTATGGAGATTTCTTGGAAAACTGGGAATGGAACCACCATTTGACCCAACTATCCCTCTCCTTGATCTATACCCAAAGGACTTAAAAACAGCATACTACAGGGACACAGCCACATCAATGTTTATAGCAGCACAATTCACAATAGCTAAACTGTGGAACCAACCTAGACGCCCTCCAATAGATGAATGGATAAAAAAAAAACACATGGCATATATATATATAATGGAATATTACTCAGCAATAAAAGTGAATAAAATCATGGCATTTGCAGGTAAATGGATGGAATTAGAGAAGATAATGCTAAGTGAAGTAAGCCAATCCCAAAAAACCAAATGCCAAATGTTTTCTTGATTTAAGGAGGCTGATTCATAGTGGGGTAGGGAGCGGGAGTATGGGAGGAATAGAGGAACTCTAGATAGGGCAGAGGGGTGGGAGGGGAAGGGAGGGGGCATGGGGTAATTAATGATGGTGGAATGTGATGATCATTATTATCCAAAGCAAAGGCATGAAGACACGAAATGGTGTGAATATACTATGGCATGAAGACACGAAATGGTGTGAATATACTATGTATACAATCAGAGATATGAAAAATTGTGTTCTATATGTGTAATAAGAATTGTAATGCATTCTGTTGTCATAAATAAATAAATAAATAAATAAATAAATAAATAAATAAAAGAACTTTTATAAGTCAATGATAAAAATATCAGCACCTCAATTTTTTGAAAAAATGAGTGCATAGCAAGAACAGGCCACTGCCAATCCATATGCTGCATTTGTACAGTGCTGGAAGGTTCTCTTTCCCCTAGGCAGACACCAGAGGGAAGCACAGCTGGACCCCAGGCCCAAAGTCCCCCTCAGCCAGCTGCGGTCCTCCAGAGCACACCACTACCATGTACAGCAGCCAGGAAAAGAGCAGGATCTTTACTGCAAAGGAAATAAATTAACACTGCAAATCTGAGAAACTATTTTATCTCCTTAATTATTAAACTGCAAAAGATACACTACATTTTTGCCATTCAAATAGACAAAAAAACTGAAAAAAGTTTTTGTTACACGGTGAGACTATGTGAGAAAGACACCCTCAAATATGATTGACAGAACATAAGTTGTTACAATCTTTCTAGAAGTCATTTTCAAATTATGTGTCAAGAACCCAAAAATATTGGTGTCTTTTGTTCTCACATTTTAGAAATCTATTCTGAAGTAATAATCAGAGATATAAAAATTTACGTATAAACATAATTTATCATAATGAAAACTCAAAACAACCTAAATATAAAAAGCAGGAGATAGATTTTATCTTTCAATGATAGATTATTTAAAAGGCCCTGTAAAAAGAATAATAATTAAGACTAGTATAATAACAGAGCATTAAATGAAAAATAAAGAATGCAATGAATGATATAAAAATGCATACTCTTATAACCACCTTAATATAATGTGCATGCACATATTAGAAACTATAAGAAAATGCATGAAGTGTTAACAGGGTGCTGGAATTAATGAGGATTTTTCTTCTCTATAAACTTTTCTCTAATTGCCAGGTTTTCCTCATGAGCACAAACTATTTTCATAATCAGAAAAAAAAAAAAGGCTCACCAGGAAATGCTTCTTACAAAAGAAAATATATGTAACCAGGAACGGTGGTACACACCTGAAATCCCAGCGACTCAGGAGGCTGGGGCAGGAGGATAGAAAGTTGGAGGCCAGCCTGGGCAATTTAGTGAGACCCTATCTCAAAATGAAAAATAAAAAGGTCTGGGGATGTGGCTCAGTGGTAGAATGTCCCCAGTACTGCAAAAATAGAAAAGAAA